>NC_092056.1:5670448-6367948 GCF_039877785.1 Chaetodon trifascialis
TTCAAGTGTGGTTGCTTAGCTGGTCGCTCCAGATCACATTTGATCAGGCAGATTTATGAGTGCACCCGAGTTCAGAGGAGAAACACCAGAGTTTCACAGGGAGAGAAAAGAGGAATTCCAGGATAAAAATCTTTGAAGGTTAAACGTGAGAATTCGTTCTTGACCTTTTGAAATATTTTGAGAAAACAATCCAAACTCAAGGTCCACTGTCTGACTAACGTTTCCAGAGCTTTCGAGCAGGCTCTTCATCGGTGGATGGAATTGGCTCAGTTGCCATACCGCTGACATGTTTCATCAGGGTTGATTTCTGTGACGTGGTTGGACAACACATCAGACGTACCAGTTTTTTTAAAGCGTAGTGCTGCCATTACACAATGATGCAGTTTCGAATGCATATTGATTTTAAATGTCTGCACTGATTTATCACACAGCAAGAACATAACTTTGACAACAACAAGAGAAGCTGACGTGATCTCCGCCGTGATGGATTACTTCAAGCAAGTTTCAACACTTTAAAAGTCGTTTTGTAAGGTTTGAGAAGCTCATCACAAAATAAATGTGAAACACTATGGAGCACTTTGGAGTTACGTAAATTATAATTATGTGATTTAAATAGGCTAAGACATTCAAAGACACTGTTCTGGTTCTTTAAATCTATCTTGATTAACAACTACAGTCATTTCTGTTTGAAGTTGTTCAATTTCACACTGCATTTAATTCATATATCATCCTGCTGTATTTCATTTGATACCTGTCATCTTTCATTGGATCGTATATTAATCTTATGGAGCAACAGGAATGCTGGTCTACAGTTTCAAAAACACAACGAGACCATCAGAAAAACAAGAAGGCGGGCTTAAAAACGATTGTAATGACAAATCAATTATTGTTATCATTAATGTAATCAGTGATAAAACCACATTCAGTGAACAATGTGTCACTAAATACTGCATCACTGAAATACATTTTTCATATTTTTGGATATAACTGGGTCTGAACCAACATTATATATCATCACATTGACCTGCTTAACATGAAATCTTAGCTGAAGCCATAACACATTCACTCATTCAGCTGTGCATCCAGCAGCATGTCAGGTTTAATCCCACATGGCATCTGAAGCAGCACAGACTGCAGTCTGCTTTGCGTGGTAGGGTTTCGACGATACGAATGATAAGGTTTTCTTTGTGGTGGAGCCCACTCTTTCAAACTGCTTTCAAATCCTGAAATTTGGACTTCCAACACACACACACACACACACACACACACACACACACACACACACACACACACACACACACACACACACACACACACACACACACACACACACACACTCTCTCTCTCTCTCTCTCTGACATGCCACTGTAAAAAAAAATAAAATAAAAAATAAAAATCAAAGAAATTGCTTCCTCAAGCAGATTTTCCCCAGGGACCACTGTGCTATCAGAGCCCACTGGCATTTCTTTCAAAGACACTTTTTTAGCATTTCTACCTTATTAAATGGTTCACGGATATGAGAGACGTAGGCAACAAGCATGAAGGGTTCTTGGCAGATCTGAGCCACCAGGACAGCAAAGTTTGGGGAATTTCACCTTAAGGCACACAAGCTCTCTCAATGTACCATCATATGCCTGCCTTAAGTATAAAGTGCACATATCTCACTGCATCTACGCAGCAGGATAACAAAACAATGGATATCATATGTTTTTCCACCAGGCTTCATCAGAATTGCTCATCCATGAAGTCTGGTGGTGAAACAATGAGTGATGCTTCTGTGCGTGGGCCACTGTTCCCTCTCTGACCACCACCTGAGCTTCACACACGGCTGTTTGCAGGACATGGACAGTCATTGATGTGCACCATAAAGCAAATAAATTGTTTTTTTTTCTCTCCTATGTACTATGATGGTTCAGCTCAAGCTCTGAATATGCTGTGACATCTCTGTTCTCGTCTGTCCTCCTTGTAAAGAAGTCGGATATCTTTAACTTGGATCCTTCTTCCTCCCATCACATCAGTGGAGTCCTTTTCTTCAAATACTGTGTAATTTACTGCAACCAGATGTTACAAAAATCAAAATCATTTTAAACCATCTCCTATCCCTAAGAAGGTGAGTAATTATCATTATAACATGTATATTTACATCTTAACAATTCTGATTTAATTACAGTAAAATAAAACAAAGAATGATAAAAAAGAAAAAAAGAAACTGGAAAGGATAATAAACAAGGATCCCAATAATGAGCCCTGTAGTAAGAGTAAATTACACCCCACCCGCTCCCCTAAAACAGGCCAACAGAAAAGAAATGTGGACAGTCTGCAAACAACATAAAATATAGAAAATGTCACAAAAACAAAGAAATTCTCATTTCTAGATCTAGATCCTATTGTGTATGAATAAGTTATAAATCTCAGTGTGAAACAGAGACAAGTTGCTAATCTTTACACCCAAGAAGTGGGAACAAGCTAACAAGCTAATAAAAAGCAAATAAATAATCATATCTGAAAGAGCATATCAATTATCAGAATGAGATATACACCGTTTCCCTCTCTGCACTCTCTTATATGATCCTATAGGTTTCATGGATACTACATCAACCCAGAATCATGTCTTTTCTAGTGGAAACTGACTGAATCTTGTAAATGTACAGAGTTCGCTTTGACTGGTTCAGACAATGATGTCAGGTCCCATCCAGCCCAGTGGCTTTATGTGTAGGCTTCCCTCCCTGCTGCAGACACTTAGTGGGGTCAGCTCCTGGTTACATCACTGCTTGGCGCTCAGCCTGATGAAACAGCCCCTGGAGTAAATCGGTCCAGTCGACTGGGACTGTGGCTGGGTACCTACGCACTGTATCATGTGACGACGAGATAAAAGAGGTTTTACAGTTTCAAAGTAGCCTGCAAGCCTCACATCACCGAGGCTTTCACCTAAAGACTTCCAGATAAATGATGGTCAAAGCTTCTGCCACAGTACAACACCTATGTGTGCAAAACACATGAATGTTACTGTTAGAAAAAGTTCGGCTGCCACAACTTCTTCGAAAACAAATACTTGTTTGACAGTACAGCACAACAGGGAACAAAGTGTGTAGAAAATAGTGCTGCAAATTGTCCTCGCTGTCACGTCGGGTTGACATTAATGAGCACGTCTGAACGAATCGAAAAGCGTCTCCGTTCTGATTGAAGCTGTAGCCACGTCACCCGCAACTGCAGCGACCCAGAGCAAGACTAACATCCTCAGATGCATCTCAATTGAGTCACTGATGCAGCCCTAACCCATTTCCAAATGAGCGTCTGGCAGGACCCTCCTTGTCAAGGCAGATAGGATGACTGCTGAGTCGTGTGGACAAATGGTGAGGGCGTTGAGCTGCAAACAGAATGAAAATGACCAAGAGAGACAGAGGGGGATACCGAGAGAGAGACAGATATGGAAGGAGACATTGCGCTGGCTTATGCAGCTCCCACACACTTAACGTCTCCATGTTGTCCTTTTTTTGTTGTTGTTTTTGCAAGGATGATTCTGCGATGAATCACCATGTGACCTACATCTGAGCACACAGGCTTGGAGAAAATTAAATTGATATCATTAGTTGGCTGCTCCCATCCACTTCTTCCAAATTACAGTCATTTAATAGCCTCCCGCTCATTCAGGGAGGCTCCTGCTTAACTGTTAAGGATGTGTGATTGTCTGCGTGCATCTAGCTGCTGGATGACGGGCTTGTCTATTTGTTAATGCGTGTATGCAAATGTGTGTGTTTTTTGGCTGATCGCAGAGCTCCTCAGTGAGTCTGAAAACATGAGATTTGATTCACCCCTAAATGTCAGAGTGTATTCAGCTGGCAGCTTGTTTTAATTTCCAAAAAGTGAAAAATATTCACGACTTTCTCCTTTCCTTTCCCCACACCCTGTTCAGAGTCATGACAGGAAATATTACTTCTGATAACATGCTTTTTTTTTTCCAAATTTGATGTCTTCTCTTAAACTCTCAAATCAAGCATTTCCAGTTTGAAATCAACTCGCGTTAACTCAAATGAAAGCCCACGAGCAAGATTTACACAGTGGATTTTTAGCTGATTCGAAGGCAGCGCAAGAGGAACACAAATCACGATTCCCAGACTAGCTTGACCCAAAAATATCTCAGCACTTGACCCACTGGTTCTCAGTGCACACAGAGAATCCGAAAAAACTTACATTAAACTGGTGAGAAAGGCACGCTAAGCCGCAGCCTGAGGATCGGAGCATATTCTCATTTCAGGACCAATGAATTATCATAATGAGCTGTCCATGGATGTCGATGTGTGTGTATGACAAACATGCTGTTGCAAGCTTCCCTGAGGCGCTGCGTACATACGTACACTGCGTGCCTTCGTGTGAGGCCACTTTACTGTTGACTGAATGATTCGGTGCAATGTGCACTCCTGGAAAGTCATTTTCTAGCTCAACATGGGGGAGGAGGCTGCACTCAGAAGACCCGAGATCCAACAACAAACTGCACATGAAAAACTACACACACACAGATTGTATATATATAGAGGAAGAGAAAGCAATTTCAGAAGGAGGTTGGATGTATGTTGGAGAAGCCAAGTTGTTCTCAGAGCTGCATTTAAAAGTGGAGCGAGACGCTGGTAGTCATAGTGGGGAAGGAATTACAAAGTGGATCAGTGGGCTTCCTGGTGGCCTGGTGATTTAATGCAGTATCTACCACGCTTCGCTTCAAGCTGGGGGCCTTTGCTGCATGTCATACCCTCCCCTCTCTACCCATGTTTCCTGTCTGCATCTCCACAGAAAACTCTTTAATGAAGGCAAAAGGTCAAAAGAATTTCTTTTAAAAGTGGTCCAGTATCTCTTTTTGTTTGGTGGCACGGTGGTAACACTGTCGCCTCAAAGTCAGAAGGTCCCGGGTTCAACTCTGGGCACTGGGGGCATGTCTTCCACCATGCCTTCTGTTTCCATGCCTTCCTTTAAGGGGGGGCCTTTCTGTGTGGAGTTTGCATGTTATCCCCGTGCTCACCTGGGGTATCCTCCATAAAAACTACCACTAAAAACATGCAAGAAGATCACCACCTGTCCCCGGGCGCCGCTGTCGGCTGGCAGGACCATTGTCACCCAGCTCTGTAACATCAGACCGACAAACAGCTACAGAGAATTAAATATTACACTCACATCTGCCTGAACTTTTCCGGCTGTGAGTTTAAACAATAGGTTTAGTATATCACGCCTACATGAAAGAGTTACTGGTGGCAATGATTGCTCCTTCTCTACATACGCCTACTGGTTGTGGCAACATCGCTCTAATGTCAGAGCGATAGGACATAGTCTATTTACATACGTACATTGTTTTACAACAGATTTAAAAAAAAAAGATGAATTGTTCCTTTCAGCAGAGGGCATAAGAGAAGCCAGCTATTGGCTCATATCTGCCAATCAAGACATCATCCAGCTTTCGGTCGTATTCTTCCTGTCTGTTCTCTAAAAGCATGCTGCTCCCACCGCTGCCATTCAGAGGAGAATGAGTGATGGAGTGAACATAAACAGTAGCGGAAGCAGGAACAGGAATCGCAGCAGAAAACCGGCATGACTGCCAAAGTGGCTGATTTGGAAACGTACAAAAACTGAACAACGCAGACCATGTGCAACGTTCTGAACGTTGCTTTCACTACAGATTGTCCAAACTGTGCGTCTGAAGCACAAGTGCTGGCCTCGATGCAGCTGCCGTTGTTTGGACGGAGCTTGCAGTTCAAAGCCAGACAGTTTTGGAGTCCAGAATGAAATAAAATTGAATTTGGGAGAAAGTGTGATCATGTGTCCACAGAGCTTCCAAACACTAATCTTCACTAGATCCAAATATACAACTCTCTCTCTCTCTCTCTCTGTCTGTCTCTGTCTCTCACTCTCTCACACACACACACACACACACACACACACACACACACACACACACACACACACACACACACACACACACACACACACACCATTGTTATGGGTTTTTTCCTCCACAACATTACACACACACACACACACACACACACACACACACACACACACACACACACACACACACACACACACACACACACACACACACACACACACACACACACACACACTTCTCTCTCCTCGGCAATACAGGCAGTCAGAGCTGGCAGCTTCAACCCCCCCAGCTAGTAAAGCGGCAGGGCGAGCAAACAAACAACACATGTGCACATGCAAGCTACGATCCTCGCTGGCTGCACACACTCGCTGGCTTCACATGCAGTCACATGGCACAGGAGCCTCCTATCAGATAACCTACAAGAATCACCATGACTCCATTAAAGTCAGGATAAACAGGGTGCAGGAGGTGTTGTTGTGGGTTTGAGGCACTTTAACAGAGAGTTAATGGGATGTGAACACAGGCTGACACATTGGGGAACCCCGAGCTGACCTACAACGTGGCAAGGACTTCACTCTTGCTGAACAATGCTCCAGTTCGCCGCTACGCTGGAAGATAGCTGTCCTCTCAGTTGCACTTTAAGTGAAATAGATTATTTGTCCCTGCAAACACACCCATGGGATTTCCGATCAGGTTGAAAAAATGGCAGGAGTCCCAGCTGTGGATCATGACCAAAATCGAAACAACTGGTCCAATAAAACCACCAAATTTAACATTACAATACAGTATGTGTTTAAAGTACTCTGGTAATGTGGCAGGGGCAAAGATAACTACCAAAACATGTGTGTTAATTAGCCCTAAATTAAAAAATTAATTCCTCAAACAGGTGAAAGCGATGATTGAAAACATTCATCAAGGAAAAAAGTCAAATATTCCTCAGATTTCTGCATATTCAGAAAATTGTAAAATATGTAAACATGTTTGATTTTTACTATGACTATTACTTGAAGATGTCCTTTTGGGATCTACAAAGACTGTAATTTTTCCCAATTTATGGATATTTTATACAAGAAATAAAATAACGGATTAATCCAAAAAGTGATCAATATTTAAGCCATAATGAAATCAAACCATAACGGAGAGGCAGAACTTATCAAGCAACTCAGCTTTTCATAATCTCTCCACGTTTGTTTCAGTTGGCTGACAAATAATAACAAAAGCAGAACCAATAGAGCCGCAGAAGAATCTGTAGGTTTGACAGAGATTCAGTGATTCTGAAAAGGTCTTTTATTTTCTACGAGATCAAAAAAAAACTGAGCGCGAGAATAACTCATAATGACCTTTGGAAATGATACTCTTTGAAGCTATCTGCCACCTCCATAATCCTCAAAAGAGCAAAGTCAGAATGCAATTGTGAATAAAAGGAACAGAGCTCGCACCCACACATGCACACTCGACACAAATACACGCACACACATACATGTCCTTTTCCACTCCCTCAGTTACATAACCTTAATGCAAGAGACAGCTTGACTAAGACATCCTGGGCCCATCTTGCGATCGCCGTTTACTTCAGCATGCCGGGGAATTCATTCATTCATTACCAGGTTGAGCTGATGACCTGTGTGTCAAGAGAGATGAATCATGTGGAAAAGAAAAACTTGCCAAGAGAGGACCCATGTCTGTGTGTGTGTGTGTGTGTGTGTGTGTGTGTGTGTGTGTGTGTGTGTGTGTGTGTGTGTGTGTGTGTGTGTGTGTGATGTGTGTGTGTGTGTGTGTGTGTGTGATGTGTGTGATGTGTGTGTTTCTGGACTAGAGATGCTGATGTCTGTATCCATTCCTGCCTGCTGTTTAACATAATGTAAATCCACAAATCCCCTTACAGAAACACACATACTCCAGGTTGAATGTTTTGCATTCATCTTTCTGACTGCTACAGCCTCTAAGGCAGAGACAGCCATGCTGTCGGTGGGCTCATTTTTGGTGCTAGCATGCTAAACAGCGACGAAGTCCATAACACACTGTTAAAGCTGCAGTATGTAAGATGAAGAAGAGAGCAGACTTAACATGAAAATTTGAACCAACACAAGTTCCACGTCACTCCCCCTCCCTCTCCGCTGCACTCATGCCCTGCCTCCAAGCCCCTCCTCCCTGCTGCATCTGAGCGGCTGCCGTGACAACCAGTAACGTTAGCCTTAGCATCAGAAACAAGCTCGCTCTGCCCAGCCGCTACATCACAGTCGCTAACATACCCTACGCGCTGCGGAGTGTTACTGTAACAATCACCATATTAGCTTCATGGTTACTTGTTGTCTTAGCTGTATATGCTGTTGTTGGCAGCGGCAGTATCGGGCAGTTTCTCCTTTGCGGGTGGCTGCCACTCAGAGAGGAGGGGGCGGTTCACAGTGTGTGTGAGTAGTGATTGACAGATGTCAGACACTCCCTCAGACGCTCCTCTGGCTCTGATTGGTTGTTTTGTGTTGGGTGTGGGGAATTCTTGCAAATCGCAGTAGGAGCAGTAGGTGGGACCAATGGAGCCGTTTTTTTTTTTCACAGATTACGTTTCATACTATGTACTGCTGTCTGGGCATAGGGACAGTTTTAGCAAACATGACAAAAAAATACTTTTATACAAGTTGCCTACTGCAGCTTTAATTGAAATTTTGTCAAACTCTCTACAGCAAAAGGAAAAACACATTAATGCCTGTGAAAATGATGATTATGAAAGAAACACTTTTAGCAGGCTAAACCTCCCTCCAGTTAAACCTGACAATGAAGAAAGCACAGTCTAATGCCAGTGTAATTATCAGACAACAAATGTAAATTCAATTATCAGGTCCTACTGAAAACCTTGGGCTCCTCAAAACAAACCCAGAATCATCATGGTCAATTAAATAACACTGTACTGGCTAATACAGCCAATAGTGGTCAGCCGACAGTAGCTCGGAGATTAGCTTGTTCGCCTTAGCGTTAGCTCGGCTGTCCCTGTTCGTTATGTGACCCGTTGCTTTGCAGATCTCTCACACACACGCACATAACAGGGAGCAACAGGCATTCAGGTTCATGCCTGGCAGATGCACAGGGTGAAACACGGGGCTCCCAGAGGCCTTCGCTGCAGCATGCAGGCAGGCGCCAATGACAGCCAGCCACAGAGCCAACAGTGACAAATAGTGGTGGACTTTTTACGCCCCAGCAACTCGCAACCCCCCCCACCTCCAACACACACACCCTCAGCACCCCCACCTCCATCTCTTTTCCCGTCAATGACACACACACAGGGATATGGAGGCACAACCCATCAGTGGCTCCTGGCTTCTCGTGCACAGAAGGAAATAATAAAACAACAACAACAAAAAAAAGAAAAAGCAAGAACTGCAGAAATATTATGCACTGTCATCTGCCGAGCTGACTGAGTCTGAGGGAGGAAGAAAATCTCAGCGAGGCACAACAAGGTGAGACAATATCCTGAGGATTTACCAGACTCTCACTTACATTTTTGCGTCATACACGCACAGATTAAAGCGAGGGACACATTAACAAAACTGCTTCTGAAACACCTTAACCAGTTTATCTTCAAATTGTTGAATCCCACCAATCAAAATTATAACCTCATAAGCACGCCCTGATGATTTAACTTAACCTGATTTGAGTTGATGTGTTGATTTTGTGCGCTTCATGAAAATTGTTTCTAGTGCATCTGAAAGAGCCTGGATAAAGATGCCCTGAAAATCAAGCAATTGAAAAAGGAGGAAATGGTAAATGGACTGTATTTATATAGCGCTTTTCTAGTCTGACGACCACTCAAAGCGCTTTTACAACATAGTCCGCATTCACGCATTCACACACACATTCGTACGGTGGCCAAGCCCCCTGCTCATTATGAGCATTATCCATTCACACACACTCACACACTGATGGCACAGCAGCAGGAGCAATTTGGGGTCCAAGGATACTTCAACATGTAAAATGCAGAGGCTGGGGATCAAACCAGAGCCTTTCTGATAAGTGGATGACCGCTCTACCTCTTGAGCCGCAGCCAACAAAGAGCCTCAATTTATTTGTGTAGGATCAGTGATTAGCAGTAATGAAAGTACACCATCTTAATCATTTTACTACTTTTACTTTTCAGCTTGATGCCATCCATTACGTAGTGGTTTCCACGTGTGTGTGGGCTACTAAGCACCAACCACATGGATGTACTAAACATCCATCACCATCCACATGTGGCCGTTTTGCTCTATATAGGGATCTATACATCCAAACCCCAAAGGCAATATACAGAATTACCCTATTCTCAGTGGGGGAAGTCCATTGACTCAAGCACTGTCCTTAAAATTTGAAGTATTTTACTTAAGCGTTTTCATTTTTTGCAATTTTATACATCTACCTGAAACCATTTCACAGCTTTAGTTACTATATGTGAGGGCTGGCATCTACGTTTGGAGCTCCGCCCTTGTAGGCAGGCTTCTTTGTCTGAGGTAGATGTGTGGCAGGACTGCTTCATTTGTGCAGGTAAGGGAGATCTGAGTAGCAGGATTGGTAGTACTGTTTTATTAGAAATCTAAGCAGGTGTGTAGTATATCTAGTTGTGTCCTGATTGATTCAGATTGACGGATGCTCTGTGGCTCCATGCTGAAGAGGTTGGCTGTAGATGATTCTGGTTTTGGTTAACTTTAGACATCATGAATATTATGTAATAATCTGACTCTTTAGGAAGGATACAGCTTTCACCTCTCCCCTATTTTAGCCACAATACAGAGATAGCCATCTTTACCAGTGGCATGACAAAGGTAACCTGATGGTTTGGTAATATAAGAGGCCTGAACCAGCTCATCAATGCTCTCTGGCAGACAGATTGTTGTAAATTGTTTGCTTTATAATGTTTAAAGTCTGGCTGTTCAGCTGTCTGTAATTGGCAGGACTGTCTTTTAAACTTTTGTGAATCTGAACCAACTGAATCTCACTGAAATACCTGGGTTTATCCTTCCTTTAGGCAGCGGGGATACCTGCGGGGAGTACTCGTGGTATACGCACACCCCTCTTTGCATGCAGTGTGGTAGGTCTGAAGGTGGCTTAAATCATCTTGTAGGTTTGCTTTTCCAGTGTAAGTTGTAGAGCACCCTGCCTACCTAATGCAACCAGTATATATCTTGTGTTTTATTTCCTAATGAAGTTGGTTTGTGTTTTAGCAATTTAGCTGTTTTATCAATTCATGAGCATTGTGAAATCAAAGGTTTTGCCTTCGACTTCTAATTGTTTCCTCCCTTTTTTCTCTGAGGTCCTTCACTGCAACAATCATCCCATTTTTAAAAACAAAATCCAGCTGCAAATCAAATGCACGTCTCGGCCTCTCCTTGAATGCTTTAAACTGGACTGTGTTACTTATGTAGTCAGGGGCCTATTAAGACTTATACAGAGACATGTCTGTCTGTCTTGGACACTGTACTGGGTCACATTTTAGACTCATTTTATAAAATAAGATTCATTTCTGTAGATTAAACTACCCAACAGTATATACAGAAGTTAAAATGAGCCCAACCTTGAATATCTACAGCAGTAAAATGCTACATATACATTAATGCAGCAATACTATTAATCCAAAAACATGATACAAAATACAACACTGAGGAGGACCATGTCTCTTCATGAGCCCTTTAAGTACATTTTGCTGATAATACTGAGATGCTTTACTGAATGCAGGACTTTTAGTGAATTTTCAGTTAGTAACGGTTCTGAATACTTCTTTCACTGCTATAAACTTAAGTGTTCCTGTAAGAAACTCAAACAGCAAAGAGCAAGGGGGAATCTATTACAGGACCAGTTCATCCCATAACGCTCACAATACAGTATTTGTGTTTATTCATACTTCATGACGGCACAACAACCAAAAGAAAGTTAATGCAAGTACTGCACATACACAGCAAAACAGCTGAAATAAGCATCCAACAAATACCAAGGCGGCAGTAGTGAAACAGCCAGCATGTCTGCAGTCACCAATATTACTGATAGGGGCTAACGAGCACACAGAAGCTAACTTTACCATCATGACGGATTGGCATGTTAGCTCAAACATTTAGCTAGCAGCACAGTCAGCAATGAACGTTACCTGGACGTTGATGAAGAGTTTCTGTCGCTCGAAAACGCTGCCAGAGAGGCAAGAAAATCCACCTGACGATATCAAACTGTTGACACGTTGGCTTGTCAAAGAAATGCGACAGGACAGCAGCAGAGCGGAGAGAAACAAACCGGCGGGCCTCTAACGGCTCAAAAAGGCCGCCATGTTGGAAAAGGTGCGTTTGATGTCATTACTGTACGGCCCGGGGAGCTGCAGGTAGGAGGAGGGCGGGCTTCGCACTTCATAAGAAGCAATACTACAGTGCGAGAACAGTGTTCGAAGCAGAAGCGTTGTTTTCAACATTTAAAGGAAAAGTACAAAATGATTAGCTTCAAAATATACTCAAGGTCACCTATCAAAAGTAAAAGTATATAATATAGACAGCATATTAACGTGTAAATGCACGGGGTGTGTCAATAAAGTTTTATCCCATAATAATACATCATAACCTACTATTTAAGTATATCTTGTATTATATTTGAAGTTGTCGTATAGGTGTAGGCCCACTGGAGGTAAATATCTATATAAAATATTTTCCTCTGAAATGTAAAACTTATAGTGCTGTACTTGAGTGAATGCACTTAATTACTTTCCACCACTGTCAATACATTCATGCAAAGATACTAGAATGAAAGCAAACAAATGCAAAAATTGCTTTTGAGATGAAGAGTTTTGGTGGTTATCTGTGTGCAGATCACAGCATTAGCAGTATACTGTTATAGCTGGAGCAAAAGCAAAGTGTATGTCTCATAATGCAAAGACAGAAGTGCAGATATGTAAACAGGTGAGCTGTGTGGTTGAATTGTAGTCCTGCAGGCTTTTTGTTTGCTGTGCACAGTGGTGGCTGTAGCAGTTTGGTCCCTGTAGAAGCTGCAAAGAGCTCCCAGGGTTTCATGGGGGGGGGGGGGGGGGGGGTGTTGTCCATGATGACTGGTAGCTTTGCCATCATCCTCCTCTCTCACACATCCTCTGTGGAGTCTGAAGAGCATCCCAGGGCAGAGCTGGCCTTCCTTTGACCAGTATCTTCCTGTCTGCTGCTGAGACGACCAAGCAGAGCACCGCTGATCCCACCACAGTACAAGACAAATACTTTTATCCAAAAATACTTGTATATTTTCACTTAAACCTGCAGAAACTGATGTTTTTGGCCTCCTCAGAGCAACAATCATTGAACACAACATCGACATATTATGACCTTTTAGGCTGATATGTGGAACAGTTGCTTATTTTATGGAGCAACATCACCATGTTCGTCCACTGTTCGCTTAGCTGTTTTTGATCTCCACCAATGAACTGCAGTAATCCGGTTTTTCACAGTAGACGCAGACTTCACGCTGCACATGTAATCACAGTGACTGCGTGTTACGAGTTCAGTGTATATTGATCTGTGAATGAGCCGGGATTGGACACTCGTCCTCAGTGTGTGTTTGTGTGCATGTGCACATACTCTGACCTGAGAGTCACTCCTAATAAGATAAAGATGAAAATTCCATAATCCCAATGCAATTACCTCCTGAAAGATAGAAAAACTTGTTCTTTTGAGCAGGCAGAATGCCCCAGACCATTGACTTTATTATTGTGCCAATATTGAGGCACATTCAGGCACCCTGAGGGGTCTTTGTATCACTGCTGCTCAGCCAGGAAAGTGAAAAAGAAAATGTGTACAGTGTAGACGGTTCCACGTGCCTGCTGTATTTGGAGAAAGTATTCATGCACAGATATTTAATAGCACCGGTGCACTTACCTGTACATTCTGCTGAAGTAGAACTTGTTTGCTGGTTTGTGCTGTAATGTACTGTCCATTTGATGGCAGCATGGTCAGATTAGCCAGCAAGGGAGCAAAAAATGTACAATGGCTCTATAGGCAGCATGTTCCTCCTCCCTTTCAAGCCCCCATTGAGTGCAGTCAAAGCTCCAGTCATAATAATAACACAATAGCTGGTGGTATAGACCCTGCATTTTTCTGTGCTCTTACCTTTAATTATGATTTTCCCTGCATGAGCACATTTTCTGATTGAAAGTTAAAGATATTAGAAAATAAATCTACATCCCCATCTCACCCTGTGGCCTAATCCACGTGTGTCGATAAGCATTTTATTATCCACTTTGGAAAATCTTTTAATGCACATTTAATGTCCCTGGTGGCTCTGACGAGGTGCGACTAAGAGTCATTGACCCTCAACACTGTTGAGATGCTATCAATTAGACACTGTAAATCAAGTGCACCTGCAGCATTTAAAATATTCACACCTCTGATTTACACATATAAACACACGCACAGGAGGAATGTGTGCTGACTAATGCCCCGTCATTATCACTGGGATAGAGTCAAACAAACTGTAATTGCAAATAGATATGGAGCATGGGACCCTATAAAAACACTAGCTCACCTTAACATAATTAAAGTGACACTTTGCATGCATCTCCTGCATCACTGAGTGAATCCTATGAGCCCTTTATAGTCAGACTAACTGAATTAGTTTAGTAGCAACTGACCTTTTAAAAACTTACATTTGAACCAATTTAACATGAATTCAAAAGCTGCGGTGATATTAAGTGGTCAAATTCTTTCATTGAAAGCTACTCTGACTTCCATCCTACTCAGAAAAGTCAGTGCAAATGAGTTGTAGTTTTTCACTTAAGTCAGAATGAATAGCACACAGCAATCCCAGTTTTTAAGATCAAACTGTTTATTATCGAACTCTTTATACCATCATCTGTGCACAGCAAAACATAAATAAAAATGAAGGCCTGACTGAAGTTTCCCTCAAACAAAACAACAATTACAACATATTAAATTTATTGATATGGATAATCATCCATAATCTTCCTCCCAAACAGGTATGTCATTCTGCATAATGGGGACTTTTACATTTCAAACTTTAAGTACATTTTATTTCCAGCACTTTTGTACTACAGGACTATAATTTTGAATGCAGGACTTTAACTTGTAATGGAGTATTTCTATGGAGGGCTGCAGTATTAGAACTTTTACTTGAGAAAATGACCTGACTGCTTCCTCCACTACCGATTAAAAACTATGTGGTCCTTTTAATTCATCACCTCTTACTGCGTTTCAATGGAGACACTTGTTTTGTCAGACCCTCTGCGAAGAAGTGACAGTTTGAAATAGCCTTAAGGATAAAAGTTGAAAATGAGCATAGTCCTCCCTCCTGTCTAGGTTTCAGAGGGAAATCAAATAAAACCATGTCATCCTTCAAATTCATGGGCTTTTTTTGTTTCTGCACAGAAGTAATGGCTTAATCTAATACGATGGTCACATTAACATTATCCCAACGAAAGAAGCTCAAACCGACTCTTCTGTCAAGGTTTCACTTGAACATCAAAACCATATTGTCCTTTAAATTAATGGCCTTAATTTAGAACACGCAAAGACATTTCTCTGATGGATTAATGAGTGTCACTTCAGCCAAAGGAAGTTCAGAATGAACACATGCTCTGTAGGTGTCAGAGGTCTCAGTGGTAAATCAAACAAACCCATGTTGCCTTTTAATTCATGGCCTTTCTTGAGTAGAAATCAGTTTCTTAGACCATTTTTGATTGGATAGCATCTGCTGTAATGTTATTTAGCAAAATGTGTCTATGCACATCCTTCCCAAACACATTTGATGTGAAAGGAAAGTGTTTTTTAGGTTTTTGTGTTGATAAGATAACGTCACACTGTGGGGTGGCAGAACAGACAAATATATTGGCTTCTTTCATGTGCATTGTAGTATTACATCCAAGGCCACGGCCTCCACAACTCCTCCTGATTCCACATCTGCAGCTGCAACCCTGTTGCCATCCCTGGGGACATACAACCCCCCACCCCCCTCAAACAGATACACTCCAAGCCCCTAGAGGATCAAAAGCCAGCTGGTCAAACCACCTTGGAGAGGGTCTAAACACCTAAGGACTCAGAATCTCCTCTGCCTGAATGGCATGTGACCCAGAAGAGGAAGAGGATGGAGAGCCAGATGTTGAGGCGCTACGCTTCAGGGAGCGAACGAGGGCTGAAGCAAGCCCGAGTGAGCAAGTGAGTGACAGGCGGCGTACGGCACTGTATCTGCGTGTGGAGGGATAAGAGCCACGTGTGAGCCTCTCGTCAGCACACAGGAGCTTTACCCCGATGTGCGTCCCTGCAGTCGCTCCTTCTTTCAACACATGCACCGGTGACATCTCCTAAAAGCTGAGAGGCAGCTCAGCGAGAGGTTTTATTTCACACAGCTCTTCGGCATTAGTCAGAGGGGAGCTTGAAAGCTACCGAGGCTCAAAGTCTCTCACTTCGCTGAGCCAGTCACTCTTAAATTAGAGGAAATGTAAATGACTTACATAATCAGCAGCCTCTTTGCAACCCCCCCCCCCAAAAAAAATGTGAAGTCAGCGCTTAATAAGACTGTTGATAACTGTGTAAAAATAGCCAAATATAATCAGTCATATTCAGTCAATTTACAGTTTGACCAAGTGAGCAGAATAAAACTGACATTTTATTTGGCTTCTTCTGCTGCATAATGAGGCTTATCCCTGACCCAGAGTCATGATCATCATGTGGGTGAAGCAGAAGCTGTTACTCTGTATTAATCATCCTGTATTAATCCATTCCTGCATGTTGTGGATTTTAATAAACTAACATCCATATGGCCATGCTCAGAATGTGACCATGCATACACTGGGCTTGTATATGTGTACAGGTAAACAAGCGATGACGGTGAAAACAACTCTTCTCGGTAGCGAGTGGATTTTTTCTCCCTTCATGCTGGATTATTCCAATTAATTTCAATTTCAGATGACAGCCCTTGACCGCCAAGACAAAAGACTTTTTTTTTTTCCATTTGTATTGAGACAGATTGGCCAAGAGTGCTGCTGCCATCTACAGACACAAGATTACATTTGTTACCCCGCCCTCACACAACCACAATGTAAACACCCGAGGCCTTGAATGAAAATGAAATGGCCTGATGCGTCCGTGCCTGCAGCAGAGACGTGCGGGGATGCAGAGCATACATACGGCTAAACACAAGAGCAGATTATGTTTAGACCTCCTGCATTCACCTGGAGATACAGCACAGGATTAGCCAGTCACAGCTATAAAGGCTCACAGCCCTCAGAAAATATTTGGCCTACAGAATTCCCTGTACTGCCTCCCACTTTTTTTATGTAGTGTACACATGCAGATGATGACATACAGTCGTTCAGTACATCCTAACCTTTATGGCTTGTGACCTCTTAAAACAATGCAATGTCTATTTGTGGCTCTGTGTCAAGGGTTGCATGTTTGTACCCACTGTGGCCTGTGAAGAGTGATTTTTTTTCATTCCCAGATAGATTAATTTGAATTTCTAGGGGCATGAGTGGGTAAAAAAAAATCAAACATTAGAGTCAAGTATGAAAAAATAAACTGAATTTTGAGCTGCATGTGACATTGTTTCTTCTGTCCTGTCGTCAATCATCATGATCCCTGAAGTGTCTCATGTGACCTCTTTGGGTGGTCCTTACCCACAGGTTGGGAACCACTGAGGTGTTTATCTTTGGGGTGTACGCTCATTTCCTTATAGGTAATGCTAAACTTAACTGACACTTACCTAACCTTAACCTTAACCAGACCCCAGTGAAGACAGCAACCGTTTTAGCTCATGATAAACGCAACTGCGGCAAAACGAAAACAAACCTCTGCAGACGAGCTGTCCCCGGTTGATTGAGCTGAAAATCATGCAAACTACGCCTAAAATTAGACTCTCACACAGAGGTTTCTGTACTCTTGGGTTCCCCTGCCCTTCAGTGACCCTGGGAACGAATGCCTGCATGTTCCTCCTCCTGTCACCAGCTGCAGACAAACTATAGCACAGCTCCCTGTCGTCTGTTTGTCCTGTAGGAACAGAAATCACGTCACCTCCCAGGCAAAAAAAGGTGCACAGAGAAGGGTGCACAAGCCCCGCCGGACTGAAAATAGCGTACACCTCTCTGCCGGATGGGCCAACAGGCCGAGGTGCAGCGGGTGACATGTGCAACGAATGGACAACTGCTTAGAGAGTATTGGAGGAGATATTTTGGAAATGTCATGCACTGGCATTATTAACATACCCCTTGTGTTAGGCTGTATGTGGGCTGTCACAGCCAGCAAGCAGAACAGGCAGGGAGGCCTGCACGGCTGGCAAGGAGGAGGGAAATTTATTATGGTTTTCATCAGCGGGGCACAATTGGGTGGGACACACTGATTGTTCAAAGGCTTGTCATAATTTCTGTCATCTATTTAAAGTCAAACTCAGGCAACGAGCAAAAGGCAACGGCTGTGTCAAGAGCAGGGCAGACGACCTGCATTCCACAGATGTCTGCTTCTTGGAAAAGCGCCCTGTTAAAATTGCCATGTGCTGAACTACTTTCACTCCGATGGAAACGTTAACTGCTGAATCCCCCCCCCCTCCCATGAGCAGAAAAAAAAAACTCCAAACAAAACTAGCAGGCTCATTTTGCCAGGGATGACTCAGCTTTCACGAGGTGAGCTGTGAGAGCACCTTCAAGGGGTATTATGACAATAGACATGCATTTCTGTTGTTTCGTTTCGCTGTGTGCGCCTGTTACACAGAGGGGAAATGTTTCTCCACTGCCAGCTTCCCGAGCTGAGAAATGGTTTAATTTGCATTGTTAGCAGTCCCAATGGAAACCTATTAGAAGTCTGTAGCCGTGATCTGACCGGTTGCCATTTTTCTTTCAGTTTGTTGCAGACTGAGGTGTATTTCTGAATGAATGAACTGTATGTGTTTCACTTACAAAATGCGAGCAGGTAAAGTTCCACATCCATGTGACATCCCGTCATCGTGAGCGCGTTAAAAAAGCCTCACTTCCATTTTTTCCTCCCCTGAACGCTCCAGGACCCCATGTTAAAGCTTTTCTGCCAATCTGAATTAGGAAAGAGTGTGAATGTGTTTGGGGAGGGGGGTAATCCTCAATAGCCTGTGGGTGTTATGCACACACTCTCACCAGCTGTTTTCATCAGTGTGGTGTTGTGGCGTGAAAGCCTGGCGCGTGCTGCCTCCCTGTGTTTGCACACAGTAACTGCTGCCGCTCGCCGTGATGACACCGATGCACGGCCCCTCTCAACGATGCAAAGGGTCAGACGAGCTGTCCTCGCATCAAACAGCAGAGTAACTCCCATTACAGGCCGTATAGCTGTCATTGTATAGGTAATGCACTCCGAAAGCAGGAATATGGCTTACATCCCGGATCGACATCACCGCGGTACAGTAACATTAGGGAATTGACTTTGGGTTAATACACTAATGCACCTATAAGCTGGTGCCAATTGTGTAAGGGCCACTGGTTACCGGCACGTGCTTTTGTCCGAACACGAGAATTGATTTTTTGGCAGTTTTTGGGATGACATGACCTGATAACTGTGAGGTGAAGGACGACCGCTCAGTATTTGTGCGCTGCTGCTGTTTTAAGTTATTAAAATAGCTGTTTTGTCTGTTGGCGGCTTGACTTTTGCTGAGAGAGCAAACACAGCGGAGGCAAAATGAAGTGTTGATCAGTGTTTATTCAAACTAAAATTATTCCTGGATTATCACAAAGACAGAAATACAGCAGATTAATTTAGCGTGGTCTCTGAGGCACGTAGGAAAAAGATCATCGCTAACAGTGAGTGAATATCATTTCCTACCATGAGTCTGTTAAATACAATAATATACTTATGGTCTATAGAAAAGTAAACAAAATCTTCATTTATGAAAACAATCTAAAAAGAGTGACATCAGTAGATAAGTGAGAAAGGCTAGAAGAGATACAGCAGGTCCTTACACAAAGTTATGGTTGACTTTGGCATCAGTGGAAAAATCCCTTGTAGAAAAGAAAACATGAGGCACTTTCTGATGAGAATTAGTAGTGGCACTGCTCCTATATATTCTTAACACAAATCTCTTCATTAACATCAACCAATTCCACCTTAGAGTAGTCACACAGGGTTAAAATGCTGGCGTTGCTGTGTCAAACGGCAGTCATGCTGTTGAGCAAGGCACTAACTTGTGTACCTTTGCTCTCGGCAGATACTGCGTCCCTCTCAGCAGGTCTTTAAGGTGGCAGAGATGATTAAAAACATGATCAAAACAGCAACATGGCACTACGAAGGCGCGTTAGGCAATGAAGCCTCACAGCTCAAAGGAAAGCCTCTCAATAGGTACAGAAAATAATCGTTTACACAGTATAAAACCGAACAGTTCAAAGGTTTAAAAAGGCCACTATCGAACAAATACTAACAATGCATGACTGGCTGGAGCGCGTGGTGACAGAATGCTGCTGCAGTTGCATGGGGCCCCAGAGGCAGGCTTGTTAAACCATGCTGCCAGGGAAGAGGAGCTGCTGCAACCGGGATTAACATTTTCTGCAAAGCGCCGGTTTTACTCCACTGATCTTTACACCACTCTCGGGTGCAGCACCTGGTCGACAAACATAAAATGTACTTCGAGGGAATCCGAGTGGAAGAAAACTACAATGCTCTAGTCCCGAGGAGGCTGTCCTACACTAATTTACACAATCTACGTTAAAACTCCCATCAGTGTCTCTCAGAGGCTTTTTCCTCAGTGCTGCGATCTTGAAGATGTAGCTGAGACTGCAATTTGAGTGCCTAATTACTTCAAGATACCTGGTAGTGTTTTTCCACCCTTTGTTTACCAAAATGAGATCCTCAGATGGGAAATTTGATCCCTTGCCAAATTTTCTTTCCTCTACGAGTGGGAAACAAAGAAAAGAACCTATGGGCTATTTGAGTACGGCAAGTGGTGATGAAGTTACCTCCATCACCCACACACTGTTCTTCTGCTTCTCTTAGTATGGCTCTGCCTTTAGACTTCGATATAGGCAGCATGTAAACACCATCCCTATGATCTGGGGATAGGATGGAGAAGGGAAACACAATTTAGTAAAACTGCGATCTCCACGGTTATTGGACGTTTACTGTATGTGTGTGAGTTCTTTGCTCACCTGCACACACGCAATCCCAACACCCACTGCTCCGATGATCTTCAGATGGTCCAGGATGAATTTTTCCAGTTTGGTGATGCAGCCGCCCTAAATGGAAAGATCAGTTGACGTGGGGGTGTTGTTATGTATACGGTTCAGATATGACAGCTCTTCTTTCTCTGCTACACGTACAGCACACAATCTCCCTGCTGACATACAGAGACATGACAGGAATACTGATCTAGCCACCCGTACTGAAAAGTCAACCCCTCTGATGCCCCCCTGCAGCACCCTTCATCCTCTCACCTCCACCTTGTAGATGTTGGATGGGTGGTCCCTGCGGCCGCAGAGCTCAGTGGGAGTCTTACAGCAGCTGTCAGGCACCATTCTGCTGTTTGCGTCTCTGGAGCGAATCCACACGCTCTCAGCCCAGTCAGATGAACTGTTGCTGCCACAGCACTTGAACTGACAGGAGACAGAGGAAAAGACATCTTCAGAGGGGAATTTTGATGGGATAAAGCAGTATAAAAAGATTAAGTTACATATGAAGCGTGAGAGGTCGTTTTAAACCAATGGGACGAACATTGTCCTTACAGCACGTCAGTGGAATTTGCTGGTTATTTGGTTCTTATTAATAGATATTTGACAAGATCGATACTACTCTGACAGCTGCACGTTAAATATGAAAGTAGCAGTCAATTAGCTTAGCTTAGCATGAGACTGGAAACAGGGGGAAACAACTAGCTTGTCTCTCTCCAGAGGTAACAAAGTATGGGACAATTTCTCCAGAGAGTCTCTGTTGGCTGCATGGCAACTACTCCTGAAATGGTTGAGCACAGAACCACCTGTAAAACCACAATGTGCCATTTTTACAGGAGATATAACACATTAAGTAGTGAGCTTTAGAGGTTGCTGGTGGGTAGATTTTGTTACCTTCAGACAGGGACAGGCTAGCTTTTTCTTCATGTTTCCAGTCTTTATGCTAAGCTAAGCTAACTGGCTGCAGCTTCATAGTTAACAGACATGACAGTGGTGTAAGTCCTCTCAACTAACTCTGAGCGAGAAAGCGGATATTTCCCAAAATGTGACACTGCACCAGTTCCACACAAAATATTGAAAATTATTCAAAATTGAAAAAAAAAACTTAGAATACAGGGCAAAGAATAAATGTTGACACCTGACAGCCCGGGGCATCTCATACTTAAAAAAAACTGAGCTCAGAAAAAATGAACCAACTGGAGCCTCAACTGGTGCTGAGATTTATTCATTCCTTCATGTGCTGTCAACTGGTGTAAGTAAAAGCGAGGGTGAATTACAGCAGAGAGCAGACGAGTCCGTCATCCTTAGCTGAAGTCAGAGGGACTTGAATCGGATTTGTTTTGACTCGCCCTCATCACCAAAATCTCTAATCTGATGGGATGATAGGTTACCAAACACTGTCCAATCAACAAACCACATGTGTGTCCATGTGACTTTTGCTTAGAGGCTCTGGTTCACTTCTAATATGATTGTGTGGAAGTAAACAGCAGCTTAAATATATCCAGTTTTCCTGGACTACTCTTAAAAGTAAACACCAGTTCTCATTTTAGCATTTGTGTCAAAAATAACATTAAACCACCCTCCACCTTCTCCACCCTGTGAAACTGGCAGCTGTGTCTGTCCATGTCTCCATCCCTTTGCGCAGACACTCACCTCCTGCTGCAGCTTGTCTACGGCCCTGGTGATCTGCTCATGGCTGTTCTGTTGATACTTCTGGGTCATGGTCTCCCTCAGATTCTGCTTCAGCTCCTCATTCAACTGTTGAGACACACAGACACAGATATATGCACAGTCCACCGCACAGCAAAGCAAAAACCTCAGACCATTACCAGGTGATGAATTACTTTCAACTGTTGACTGTTGCTGGTGAGATTTATGGCAGGCAGACTTTAAACGCTCTCTTGACGATACATGTCATGGACGGCAGCTCTAACAGCAGAGGGGCAGACGACGGCGGGACGAAGGCGGAGGAAGTCTGCGGGTTTTTTTTGTTCTCTAGACCAGTAGCAGAAAACGCTCAATGGAGGAGCGGGAGGTCTAGGGGGCTCAGTTTCTATGGCAACGAGCCAGCTGGGAAACCACTGTAAATCAAAGCGTGAAGGAGATATCAAGGGAATGAATGATGAAGAGAGGAAGGGAGGGCAGAGAGATGAGAGACGGGAGGTGAAGACAAAGAGGAGGAGGAGGAGGAAACAGGAGGGATGTCGATTCCAGATTTAAAATGGCTCAGTAAGTCGAAACAGCCGAGTGAGTGAACAACGATATGTGGTTTTAACCACACGCAAATAAATGTGAACAAGAGTTCAAGCATCTGTTCAGGCGATGGCTGTGAAAGCAGGCTGCTCCAACCTGGACCACCGTTTTACCAGACACAGCAGCAGTGTAAAAGTGCAGGTGCTGATGTGTAAATGTGCACCACCTACAGGCAAAGACGGTAATAGCACCTGCTGCTTCACCATCACCTGAAGGCTATGGCTGCGGCTGCAATCTGTTTCTTTTTCATGGCTGGTGATCGACATCTTTTACATTTTAAAATTGCAAAATGGAATAGTTTTATTAATGGTTATAAATGTAAATGTTTTTTGCTGGATAATGAAAAGAATCCAAAGGTATCAAATAATTAAATGTGTAATTGTAATTTGGAATTTCCCCTCGTGGGACTAAAAAAGGAATATTGAATTGAATAATTAAAATCATTCAGAGTTCCGCTGTCAACAGGTAGAACAGAAAAAGGAAATACAACATAATAAATTCACTGATGAGATCTCTGTTAACGCTAAGTTATAGAAATTTTATAACAACATGCTGATTTATTTTTAGGAGGCTGCGACAACAGCTACAAAACTGCAGATGTAGCACTCACTGCCTGCAGGTGGTGGGGAAGGTGCTGCAGTTATTACTTTACCTGATGGAGGCAGCACTGACACGTTTACAGCAGCAGGTCTGCACTGCACTTTCCTTTACTCTAGGTGGAGCCAGTTAACATATGCCGAAGTGAACGAACAATGAGCCAAGAGGTTCTCCTCTTGGGAATCCGCAGCTAGCTTAACATGAATAAATGTGTTTTGAGTGAGTTGCAAGCAGGTTGCATGAGGCGTTTGAGTTCTTGGAATTAAAAAACAAATGTACAGTTCTCACAACTAATTACTAGAGAGGAAATAACAAGGGAGGAAGAACAGGGAGAGAGAAGAAGAGTGGCATTAGTGACAGATGGGAGTGTGGTAGAAGTTATGTTGCCAACGATGACAAAATTTGGACATTTTTTACTTGATATGGACAGATCTAACAGCCTCTCCCACAGCAGTCAGTCAGCCTGCAGCCTCTCTGCAGGCTGAGCTGCTCACACAGAGCGGACAGCAGCGTGAACTTCAGAGCAGAGCGCACAGCTGAGGGGGTGAAACACACTTTAGGATCTAATTTAGTGGAGTCAGCGAGGACAACGCTCATTATCCATACATGCAACTAAAGTGATACAGATCGATGAATTTCTCAAAAACCTGTTGAACAAGCAGAACAGAAATGTGATTCAGTGACCTGCTGCCTCTTCATCCTCACCTGCTTTGTTTTTGTCATATCCCTCAGCCCTACTGTAGAGACTTGAGCAACTCAAGTAAGAATCTTGTGAAGGACGTGAATGAGACTGAGCTTTAGGAAGCAAGAGAGAGCCGTGGAGCTCAGCTCCTGCTCACATGAGCTGTGTATTATGAATGAACGAGACAGCGCTAATGGTAGCAGAGCACCTCTAGATGGAGAAAAGGCCTGCTGCTGAGCTATAAGCCACCAGGCTTTAAGACTAGTCAGGGACTGATGTAGGTGCAGAGCAAAGTCATGTTAATATTAAAGAAGGCAAAAAAAAATCTCATCTGTAACTTCTGGCAGTACAGTCAGTATAACTCTGCACTGGCAGAGCTGAAATGTTCAGAGGGGGGCTGAGGAAGTTTTACATTAACTACAGTACATGAGATAAGAAAATAATCACAAGCAGAACTGTGTATATCCAGAACACATTTTGTAGTGACAAGCAGTGTTTTTACTTTCTTTGGGCGTTTAGTCATTTATTTGTGAATCATTTTCCAGAGCATTTCAGCTCAAAATCATAACAGAATGCTCTTAAATGATCTGACAGTGCGTTTAGCTGTGTTATGGAGGCATTTTTCATTCCATTTGGACTAAATGTACCATGAGTAATATGGCCGGTCTGATATTTGTATTTTTAATGGGCAGTCTCACATTCCCTCTCTGCGATCTCATTTATCATGCTGGTTTTGTCGTGGTTAAAATTGCAGTGCAGCACATGCCATGTGGGAACTGAAACAGTCGTCTCTGTTTCATTACAACCTTTTTGACTACGTGCTCAGATTGAGAGACATGAAAAACATGCTCTGCTGAAGTTTTACTTGAGTACATCATTGATGCCACACGCACAGACATCAGGTTTTAATATCGCATGATAATTTTCTGTATTATGGTCGACCTGTAGGCTGTCCACCAAGACCATGTTTTTAAATTTTGTGACAATAATTGGGATAATTTATCAAAAATATATGTATCAGAACACAAAAAATAAGAGTACTCATGAGGGGGTTAGACAGTAACCCTAACCCTCTCTTTGATATTTGCCAAACCAATTCAATTATGACTGTATTATTACTTAAAACCAATCCTGACTTCTGGGTCATGTTTCAAATTACTTTTTTGTCATTTGAAATCAATATCTAGTCCTCCCACATCTGTCAGCTGTCAGCTCCTCTGTTATTCCATGCACGCAACCTAACACACAAATCCCAGGTTGGAAAACATATTTCAAAGGACTTAAAAAATAAATAAATAAATTACCTGCTGGTAGTAGATATAAGCCAGAACGCCAGCCAGGATCTCCAACAGGAAGATACACAGCAGCAGGACAAAGTACTGGGGAGGAGGAGGGAAAATAGAGTCAGTGGATCGTAATGTGATGGAGTGACAGGTGGCTTAAAAATCTGATGTGGTCGCTTTAAAGTCACTCATGAAGCGCTGCTTGAAAGGTAGTTTAATCATAACCGAGACATACAGGCTCTACAGTCTGGTCACATTCTATTGAGCTGTTAATGTGAAATAAAAATACTGGAAAAGTCTGCCCACTGCAGGTTTGTACCACCACCTGACAACAAACCAGGCTCATCAATACATTCTGACCGCTTCGGGGCTTGCTTTCAAACACCAATTCTAAACAGGTTTCGGTTATGTCGTTTACTCAAGGTATCCTGAAAACAGTCGAGATGCAAACACGAAAACGCTTTTTTTCTCTTGATGTACACCAGTCTCCCAAAGGGAATGCACAACAGTAATGGAGGAGCTGCTCACGGCTGCAACAAATTTAAACTAATAGCTCCAGAAACATCTCTAAACATTCTGCTGTCATTCATCAGCAGTCATAGTTTCACTGAGCTCTGAAAACTGCATTATTTCTCGTGTTAATTTGTTAGTATAAAACTCTTAACCCTGCAATTACTGAATTTCTGGCCACTTGGGGGCAGCAGAAACAACTTGTGAACACCATACTGACATATCACGTTTAAAGTTGTTGTTAGCAGCTGCTTATCTACACATTGAGCAGTGTTTGTGTGCACCTGCTCTTTCACCTTCAGGCTGTACATGTAAATATAATGCAATCAAATACAATGGCACCACCAAGCACAGCATAAAAAAGGGTCTAAAAGTGCTTTGTGCTTTCTGGTGTTGAGCTCTTTTGCTCAAAGCTGGTTTATTAAAGCCAAACATTGAATCAGTGCGCGGTGGCACATCTCACACCCTGCGCCTTTAAAGTGAGGTTCGCAGCCCAGAGTTTATCGCTGCTATCTGATTGGTGACCAGACCAATGGGAGTCAGAGGGAAGGTCTGCTTTTCATGCCAAGTTTCTTCAGAATTAAAGACAAGAAGAGATACTATCAGAACAAAACCTTGACCCAGATTCCTCTGGCCCGCTGCTATCAGAGAGAAAATCAGCCCGGTAAAGTGGGCTTGGTCTTTGATTTGATAGCTTGGGCTGATTAGATCTCTGAGTGGCTCTGAGTCTGAATGCTGAGCAGACTCTTCAATGCATTTTGATGTCGTGTTGATGGTTCAAAGAGAAGTACAGCTACAGATACACATAGTCAATATATAAAACAGTCAGATTCAGAGAATTGAACCTTAACAGTAAAGAAAGCGTGTGAAGATTTGATCCAATTGTTGTTTGACATCACACCCTTTAAGTAAAGATTTGATGCATTAAAAAATCTCTTACTCCTCCCATGATTTCATTAGTTTGATTAATTTCAATACTCCAATACCAAGTAAGTAAGCCAATTAAGCAACAGTTATCTGAAGTTCTGCCCTAAACGATAACTGTTCCATACATCATGCTGGTCCCTCAAAGCTTGAGTGACACGTCAGCAGATGGGCCAATCTCAGATAACAGTTCAGACTGCAGTACATACATAGATTTGATGATAAATAACTTTTCTGCAACTGTTTTTATCTATACTTATTTATAATAAGTATAGTTTTCCATTTCATTTAATGTTTTGTTTATAATTTAACTGTCATGGTTGATAATATGTCTGATTCCAAAAAAGTAAACAGAAAGCAGTGATTTTCAAATGATCTGTGTTTACTGATTACTGTTTATGGTTTTAAAAAGTGTTCCTGAGCCTGGGCAGTAACCTCCTTTATACAATCATGTGTTCACAAAGTGGTGAACCTCGCTCCATCCTCGCTTGAGAACAATGAAGCTGATGAGACATAGCATTAAATATATTGTCTTTGTACTGTTTTCAGTTGAGTTTATATCAAAAAGGATTAGCAAATTATCACATCCTGTTTATTTCAGTTTTACACAGCATCCTAATATTTTTGCAATGCGGTTGTAGCTTAAATGCAAAACATTCTGCCCCAGGAAACGTCTTTATTACAAGTCTTGTGTAAAAACATTTTTCAGCTAAGAAAATTATCAGATATTTACGTCTTTCCTCTTTATGTCCCTGGTCTTTCTGTCCCTGGTCTTGAAACTGAAATATCTGTCAGGCAGAAAACTGGAGGTTTATGGAAGCTGAACAGGGACATATCAGAGCTCGAGGACAAAAGTCTGTACACCTTCCTGCAATTAGGTGATTTTAAATTAGGCACAACATCACTTTAATTTATTTTATATATTCTGTACATCTTCACACTGATACAGAGCAAAGATCTGATCTCACGGTCACGACTCTTCTACCTGAAGTAAACATCTGTACAGAAATCCCTGCTGTTTCAACAGCTGAGCTAACTTTACACACACACACACACACACACACACACACACACACACACACACACACACACACACACACACACACACACACACACACACACACACACACACACACACACACACACACACACACACACACACACACGCTTCTATGCCTCTCAGACAGATCCCACACAGACAGTGATGTGTAGAGGGTGTGACAGAGAACCTGTTGTCGGCTGTGGAGGCTGAGGCGGCTGAATGACTGACTGCAGCGACTCCAGATGATCTCGTGAGCACACGCACGCACGCACGCACGCACGCACACTTTAGGTCTGAGCTGCCATTCTTCTCCTGGGCACAGTGTAATTACTGCAAAAATGGCTCTCTACAGGTTCATATGAATAAAAATTTTTCAAAAGCTCTGCAGTGGCTTCAGACTCAACAACGTGCTGCACGTAGGCTTCCTGGCTAAACTACAAAATGTCTCAAGGTAAACTCAGAGTCATCTTGCTGAGGTAGTTCGAAAATATTTGTTACTTCAGCCTTTTGTGTTCCTCTTTCACAGCGACTGTTTCTCTCCAGAGGTTTTGTAACTTCGTTCCTCCTTCACCTTCATGCATTTCCACCAGCATCCAGTGAACATAAAGGAACAACACAGTGGATACACACATTTGTATGCAGCTCTGTGTTTCTATTCCAGACTTCATTAGAAGTGTACTGCTGCCTTTACAATTACTGAGCAGGCAAGAGTTCAGAGCCACACTGAAGGTGACTTTAGACAGATAAGGGTTGGACATGTGCTGGGTTTTTGAAAGGAGACATCCAGTGACCTTTTGGCTACAAGGTGGACTCTCTGGCCTCATACAGCGAAATCAATTGGAACATTAAACTAACTTCAGCTTGATGCAGACTCTATTAACCTGTGTCCATCAGCTTTGATTATCAAACTAACTTCAGCCTGGTGTCTGACTTTATTCTGTGTAAAAGTATAAAAACTACGGGGTTGGAGGACGTGGGGCGAAATGATTCATCGAGATTCTCTCTTGAAAGATTGTCTCGATGCAGAAAAGTCAATAATCACAAACTTAGAAGCCAATTGTGGACATTATGATCGCCTGTAATTATTTTGTCAGACCCACTATATGCATGTTTCATATAGTCAATAAACTAATCACACATTACAGTGTTTTAAAAGTAGCACGTAGTCACAGCTCATCACCGCCAAGCAAATGGCCGATGTGATGGACCAATCAGTCACCTGCTGAGCTGAATCATGACTCATCACCTCTCTATCAACCAGCTGCAGAGCTGAAACAAACAATCCATCTACTAATTGATGCTACAGGCAAACGCACATCTTGTCGGACTGAATGTAAATTCTCCTTGAACATACTATACTGCTGTTCATGTCAGTGTGCCGGTAGTAAACACACGCAGGTGTGATATGAGGTTTCGCTGTGGCCTCTTGTGTCATCCCTGTGGCCTCACAAACTGCAAATACCTCAAAGCAAGTGGGAAGCAGTGCTCACGACTCACCAATGCCAGCAAATGCAGAAGAAATAAACTGATCAGTTAGATTCATTGTAGAATAAAAGTGAGAGATGTCAGCTGTTGTTTTATGGATGATTTGTAAGTCATACATAAAAGATCTTGGATGAAGATGAAGAGTTTTAATGAGTGAAAAATGTTCATGCTTCCAAGATGTAGCGACAAGATGTCATTCCATGAATTTGCATCTCTCGATGTGTGACATGAAGTCGGCAATGCGCGCACACACAGAACTCCATTATGTTCTCCATCTTTGGCAATCTCTTGCGATCCTCCCTCCCTCCTGACAACTTCATTCCTTCTCTGTGATTCATGGCTGTGATCTCTCTGCGAGATGCACCATGCATTCAAAAAACGCACAGAGAAGGTGTGCACGGATTTCAAACTAAGCATGAACACTTCTCTGCGTCGACCACCTTTCTTCATACAGCTATCAATACACAGCGCCAGCCTGGCTGGATTCACGGTATTCAACACCATTCAGAAATGAATTTCAATGAGTGTGCTAAAAGCTAAAAAAGACAGAAAATGAATGGTCTGTAAGTAGATTAAGATTCTGTGATAAGGCTAAAAGATCATACAGTCATGACAAACAATTCATAAGATGTGTTTAAAATTGTTTTAAAAGCAGTAAAATCCAACTGTTTTTGTCATTTGAGTAAATGCTCTCACTGAGGAACCACAACACCATCACCCATGTGATTATTTGTCCTTGCTTTTCAGAGCCGTAACATTTTAATATCATCTTTCAGACAACGCTGTGCCCCGAACTTTCTTTCTAGTTCTTCTGTCCCTGCTGAAGCTTGAAAGATCTTCCAAAGAAACTCTGTGTGCAGCTGAATAAATGCATGCTGTTAGTCAGCGATGATGAGCTGCAAGAAAACTACAAAGCACAGGTCTGCTAGCCTGTTGATTCTTATTAATACAGCTGACCAGAGAGAATGCAATGTGTGATGGATGGACTTTGAAAATGATTAATAGATTAACTCTCAGTAAAAACCAAAAGTTCCAATCTGGAAATCTTTTTGATAAAATGAGAGACACACAGAGGGAGGCAGAGAGAAATATAAAGAGACATAAAGAAGATAAAGTCAGAAAAGCCAAACTAAGTGAAGAGAAAGGCAGAGACGAGACTGAGACACACAGACTTGTAATATGTCGTGTCAAACTGCATGAAGTCAGTTTCTCCACAGGTGGATCCAGCCTGTGTCCAGACTGCTTTCCATTTGGCTCTGCGCTTGGAAGGAAAAAGTTTCTCCCCCCTCGCCTCCCTCCATTACTGTTCTGTCACTTTTCTCCTCCAAAACCATGAAGCTGTGTGTTTGCAGACACACCACACCCCTCTTCCCCTGCACAGAACTACAAAAACTACAGGAAGCCTGATGAGGCCATCCCTTTAATCAGCTTCAGCTAGTTTATTTCAGCCGTATGGTTAATACTGCAGAGTATCTGGTGATGCTATGGCTGCAACTTGTGACCTTTAGGTTACAGGACAGTGTCGCCAATTACTGCAGAGTGCAGCAGGTACTTGCCACATACAGGAAAACAATTACTTTACCCCCCCATGCCCGCCCTTATGTTTGCCCTCTTTAACAATCTCGATAGCATCTCTCCTTGCCGACAAGTTCATTTCTAGCCTGTGATTCATCGCCCTAATCTCAACCGCTCAGGATGCACCGACACACGGGAGAAGAGGGGGCGCACACATCTCCATTTACACACAAGTGCTGAGTTATATCAAATAATCTGGACAGAGCGGGAACTTCATTTATTGCACACGATTCTACAAACTTTTCAATTATATTTTAAAGCATCAGCACCCGCGCAAACATATTGGCAATTGGCAGTTGTTGGGCTGGCAGAGGCAGCAAGAAAATTTTACCATATTGCCAACCCCAACGCCATCCTTGTCCTACTTGCTACTTCATGCATGCTACATATAAACACACCTGGTGGAAACTGGCTATATTTTGGCATGTGCCTCGTCTCCAGTGAAAAGCGGATAATGCTAAAGATGACGACACAAACACTTCAGCTGCACCCACAGCGGTGTGCATGCATAATTTTAGCACGTTGAAATGTGTGGATGAGGGCCTGAGCTGTGTGTGTTTGTTCATGGGTGTGTGAATAGTACAGTGTTCCTGTGGGTTTGTATTTTGAGCTGGTTTGAGTGCCATGCTGGTGTCTCTGTTGGCAAACCCCGTGCTGTGTACAGAGTGTGCCTGGATCAAATATGGGCACACACGCTCCTACTGTGTCAGGCTCTTGTGTCTGACCCTGAATGCATTCGAGGCTGACATTGTGGTGTGAAGTGTGTTTTAAGGTGGTAAAAGAGCGTTTCTGTGAATGGAGTCTTGGAGCTGTTTCTGGTTAAACAAAACAGATCTTACTCTTTAAGAAAGTTATCTCTGCAGGGATCCTTTACATAATGTTGTCAGACACTTATTATAACTTATATATTGAACAGCCGCAGTCCACTGCAGTCCGCTTTGGGGCTTCTGGCTGCTCTCGTTCAATACTGAAAAAACTTCAAAAACTGTTGCCTCCATTAGTCACTTAGATAGGAAAATAGTCAGATAATATTCGACCGGAAGTCTTCGAGGACGTGCACAGAATGTCTCCACAGAAAGTTATGATGTACTGTGGGTCAGGCTGAAAGAAGCACATAATTCAACAACATGGAAGAGGACCATTATTTCACTTGTTTATTCTGTAAAAGAAGTTCATGTTGAAATAATATACAAGTGGTATGTCTCTCGTTGCATTGGTCTTCCCTCTTGAACTTGTGTGTTCTTTCAGAGGGAATATTCAAATGTCATTTTTGGCCATTTTGACAGCCCCAATATGCAGTCCTGCCTCTTCTCAGTCTGAGTATGTCATTTACTTCGACAATGGATGTATTCTGTGGCTTCACATCTGCTCAGTATCACCACATACAAAATGTTTTGTTTCTTCCAACAATACTCTCGTTAGCCATCTGGCTGGAGACCGGACAGAGAGTTTATGCTTCATGTCAAACACAGTCACAGGCGCCAAATAAGAGGCCTGGGCGATACAGAACCAGTGCTTTCCTTTGTTTTGTACCTGGCCAGGTGTTGGCTTTTGGTGGTCAGCAGGACAGATTTAGAGAGGAGCACATTTCCTGAAGCTATGTGCCTCTTGAACAGTAAACCTTTGGTACTTTAATGTGCATTCTGTCTTTGGTTTGTGGTTTTCTTTGTAATTATTTGTGGTATTTTAAATATTTTCATAGGTTTAGCTTATGTGGCTCATGAAATCTAAATCTTTGGTGTGTCTTGTTTCTAGCTTTCCTTGGTATTTGGTATTTTTGTGCATTTCACAATGTTATTTCTACAATGGTTTAGTTTGTATGCTTAAATTCCAAACACTATGTGTTATAAGGGCAATAATGTCAACTCAACTCAACACAGTGAAAAACTGAAGACTGTTATTTTTTCTAGGCATGGGTTGGGTTGTTATAGCTTTCATTTTTGTCTTACGACAGATTTTTTTCAGCATAGGGTTCATTCCCAGACCACTGACCAGGCAGCAAACATGTTTGGGTGTTTTTTCCACATCCTCCACGAGCCATTGGTGAACAGTAACTATAAAATTATGCACATATAGCACACGCTTACTATACATTTTCACAAGTCTGCTGTGCTCTCTCTACCCTGACGTGATCTCTTACCACTCGCAGTAGCCTCCTCTGCTCCTTGAAGGTGGCACAGCAGCCCAGCACGCCTGTTACCATGACGATGGCTCCAGCCAGGACCAGTATGTAGGCGGAGGCAGCGTAGGTCTTGGAGGAGAGAAGGCTGATGTAGTCGCTCTTCTCAACCAAGGTCCAAACACCCACCGCCATCACAACGCCCCCTGCCAACTGGGAGAAGAGCACATGATAAGAGTCCGATCTCGGCCAATAAGGGAGACACTCGTACCCAAAACAGGACAAGGTACACACAGGGGGAGACAAGAAATGAGGGTGGCAAAGAGGATTCAATTATTTATCACCTACGTCATCTTGTGACGAAGAGGAAACTGAAATTAACACATTTCAATGGTTGAATGCGAACTGATGAAAACGACCCACCGCTGCCACACAATCATCATCACAATCTAATCAGGAATCAGTTTACAAAAGATCATTTTTAACGAGCCAACTGGAGCTGCTGAGGTCAGTAATCCAGGGCTGTCACTGCTACCGTGACAGGCTTGATGAAAATCTAAACTTTTGTGCAGCTGCAGTGATTAGTCAATCGATTATCAGCGGACAGATGATGGATTTATCCTTTCAGTTATTTTTCTAGTAATAATGCTGAACGTTCCCTGGTTTCATCCTCTTAAATGAGAGGATTGGCTCCTTTTCTTTGTCAGATATGACAGCAAATTTAATAACTTTAAGTTTTGGACAAAACAAATTGAAGACATAACTGTGGCTACTGAGAAATTGTGAATGGCATTTTTTCACTGTTTGTTTTTTAGCACTTCACAGAATAAAGGAATGAAGAAAATAAGTGGCAGATTTCTTTAGAAATAAAATAAATGTTAGTTGCAGCTCTAAAACTCTTTTCTCTGGTTGGGGAACAGGCATTTCTAAAAGGTTTTGACTTTAACCGTACAGAGCAATCATGTGGTTTAAACTGAGAGGAATTACAAAGCGTGCAGTGAATCCTTAAGCCCGCGGGATAGACGACGCGTAATCACAAACGAGCGCAAAAGTCGCTGCTTCAATCCAGCACATAACTGTCATGGTCCAACATCTTCAGCATTATCTAAGCCAACAGTTGAAGAGGTTATGAGGAAAATTAAATTAATAAGATATCACAGTGACGAGTCAGCAGATGGTGCGGTGCTGCAACAGCAATCTGTCAGCATGCCAAAGCCATCAATCCAACAGCTTGCCTAATTTAGATTTAATTTATAAGGGAAGATGACGGCTACAGAGGCGAGACACTGAGTCAGACTGTACCACACCCAGAGACAGAGGAGGAAACACACAGAACAACAGTGATGAGCAAAGTGTTTCAAACAACGCTCGATGACTGTTTTAAAGAGTAACCAGTGCTTTACCAACTACTGAACAGGAGCAATGATAGGCTGCCGTTACAATACTGTGCATGATGATTATTTTAGTATGTTTTAATTCTCAATTCCATTACAGTTCAGAGTCCCTGAAACCAGACGCACGTGATAACTGAACTGTTGAATCACATTCTTTTTTTTTCAATTTATTAATTAAAGTTTGATCGGTGAGAGTATTCATCATTTTACAGGACACATAAAAAAGTGATGTGAGAAAATTCATCACAAATTGTTGATACGTATATTTTTTCTTTACACAAAGCATCTCACAGCACTCCAAACATCATCTCGTTACCCACAGAAAGATGCCAGCCCAGAGAACCACGGCATTAAGGTTCAGTGTTTGCAGTAATCGCTCTGTGTGGTGGACGTGATGCTGCTGTGGCTTTATCTGCTGTTAGAACTCAATGAACCACAGGAATTAGTGAATATTTTCCAAGTGTAATTGAAAGCTGCATGAGGGAAATTCATCCTTTGGCGACCTCCAGTGGCAGCAAGAGGCATAAACTGGAGCTTTGAAAGTGTGAAAGGACACGAGGTGACTAGAACATCACATCTGTGTATTTGCTCATTCATGAGATCTACAGGTGTGAAGACCACCATAGAAATGTTGTTTTTTTGTTTTTTTTTGCAGTCCTGCAACTATCACTGGAGACTGAGGAGACATAAGTGATACCTGAAATTGACAGGGACAAAGACAGTCAATACGTGTCATCTGTTAGCTGCATGACACTATTTTCTTCAGTATTTTTGTGCAATTCTTTATTTATTTACTGCATTTTATTCAAATCTTTGAACTCACTGGTGCCACAATAAGTGCTTTGTTTAAATGGCAACACACTGTGCTGCTCATTCAAAGTTCTGTCCTTGGCCTTCAAGATAAAAAGGTTTGTTCGTGAACACACACAGCAGATATGTGTTTGAGGTCTGACGGCCATTCGAGGTAATGTTCCAAGTTCAAGTCAAATTTATCTAGAATGGAGCTGTTGGCAGATTGGATATCTAAAATTCTTGCATTTTGAATCAAATTATGTTCTGAAAAAATTTCATTAAGGCCAAAATCTTAAAAAATTTCAACCTAAAACCTCCAATAGAGGCACATGTAACACCGCACTTCAAATGAAAACATCGAACCCAAAGTGAATTTTAAGGTTTTTAGTTTATAGTGAGATTAAATCGAGCATGGCTGAATCAATCTTGGACTGTACCTTTAAATACATCGCCACGTCCACTAATGTTACTTACTGGACCTGAAGTTACCTCGGAAAAGCGTCCCCATCATGGCCTACATGTGTCCCACCCCCAACAAAAGGCAGACAAACAGAAGGACCAACAGAAATCCATCTCATCCTGCTGAAACATTCTCTCTTTTACTCAGTGTGGTGTCGAGTCCTCCTCAATACTCAATCAAACCGACAGCACATGAAACAGGACACAGTGACCACGTTACTCCTGAGGTGAACGGACATCAAAATGCTTTATAGTGTTTCACTGTGTTCATTCTGTTGTTTGAAGTTCAGTCCAGAAAGCTCTGTATCTTCAATAACTGTGATGCATGTAGCTAAACTAAAGCATTTAGGAAAATATGTAGTAAATTTAGTCAAAAGATTTGATTTGGTCCTGAAACTTCCATATGGTTGGAACTCTGGCATCTGGCACAGAAGAAATTCAGCACTGTTCGCCTGCCAGTTTGAGAGAGATCCGATTCTTTGGCAGACAGATGATTATCACATATGGGCCCGAGCTGCAAGTGCGATTTCACACTGAGGACGACACCCTTCCTCTGCAGACAGGGAGGCAGCCACACTGATGTTTGCCTCTTATTTGACACAGAACATTCAAATGTTGAATTCATTTATTTGTAGTGCTTTCCTCCGGGAACGCCACGTTCTTGACACTGGAAAGTTTTGGGCTTTGAATGCATCTTCTGTGTCCTCTGTAAAAATATGCAACTTGGCTTTGATTCTGTGAACTGGAACAGCGGCAGCCGGCATTTATCTGCTGCTTGAATAAGAAGGCTTTGTTGAAGGGTTCTGAAAGACTTTCATCAGATAATTCTTCCTATTTGTCCCACGTGGAAAAAAGAAAAGTACATACTGTGTGCATGTGTATAACTATGTTTGTGTGGTGAAAGAAAACACTGTTTTTTACAGCTCCGCTTTGTTAAAATCTGAAACATCATCTTTTCTCTAATGGGAATGGGGTTGGATGTGTTTTCTGTATTGCTTCCATTTTCATCTATTTCACAATTTGGGCTGTTTAGGGCTCTGATGAATGACTGGGACCTGTGTTGATCCCTCTGGCTCCTTTTATTTTAACACATCGGTTAGACAGATTTGTTTTCATTGGATTTAAGCAGTGGACTTGGCACACAGCAGACCCTCTGCCAACACTGTCAAGTCATGAAGACAGCTCATGTCAACACACACACACACACACACACACACACACACACACACACACACACACACACACACACACACACACACACACACACACACACACACACACACACACGTATGGAAATGAGGTAAAAATGTGTTTTTAAAAAAGATTTTCAGCAAAATGCATCAAGCTTCAGATTATCCATAAAAATATTTTGAATGATTAGTTGAATTAACGTGCAATTAAATTAAACGTCTGAGCTGAAGTGTGGACGCTCCATATTAATGAAATCTGATTGGTTCGGTCTGTCATTTAGAAATCACATGAATGGAAAAGTTAAAAGGGAATTCATACTTTTAAACCAATCATATGAGGGGTCAACTACAACCAGTTTGATTGGTTTTGAAATATGGGCCTGCTTCTTCCCTGCCCCGATGGCAGATATCAGAAAGTTTCAGGGGAAGTTGAGAAACCACTTTATTTGAAGGTACAACTCAAAGCAAGTGCAACTGAAATGTCTCAGGAAATCTGTGTCGGTGCGAAACTACACCAAGAGCAGGAGGTCAAAGTTCAAACCACGCCTGTAAAGTGTGATGCACGCTCACAACAAAGAGTTCGGTAAATAATTAGTTCAGTCTCCTTTGCTTTCTCTTCCACATACACCAAGCATGGCGTCCGCAGGCATGTGTTTAAAACCTGTATGACTATCTGACTGCTTCTTTTCACTGTGTTCCAAGATCTCACCAATTACCTCGGTGAGTACAATGTCATTATTAACCAATAAAAGTGAAGGCCAAACCAACCATTGTAGGAAAAGTTACATATCCAGATCATAAATGTTTTAAGACACGCCTGCATCTTGGGAAAACTCTGCCCGAAGCCTTCAGGTGATTGAGAGGCACTTTAAACCAACACAAGCGCTTTGGCAATTAAAACCTCTGTGCAGGCTCAACAACGCCAGAATGGAAACTTACCCAAAAGAGAAAGTTGAACGTAAACAGGAGGTACTTCAGGCAGATGGTTCCACATGTTTCCTTTTTCTCCTCGTACACCCCCATGCTGTAAAAGAAGCCAAATATAGGTCAGTCATGACAATATCATAGAGTGGAAGACATTTTTAGATTCTCCAGCACTTTCAATAAAATCAACTTGTGAGCAACAACTAAAATCTTGAGCTTTCTGACAAAGAAATGTGTTGGTAAAGACAAGTGTGCCATACATGTGTCTTCTGGTGAATGATGCCTTGTTTGTACAGGATATAAAACTCTTTTGTGCAAGTATTAGGTGTGCCATGAAATTTGTTTGGCAATAGTTTGATAATACCTTTCAGCAATTGATAGTTTTTTGCTCAAGACACAGAAAAGTCCAAAACCCAAACACATTCAATTTACTTTGCCTCATATGAGAAGCTCAAGCCAGAGATTATTTGGCATTTTTGCGTAAAAAAAAATACTGAATCAATCAATAACGAAAATGGTTGCAGATTGATTTCCTGTTGATCGCTGCTGCTCTAACCTTTATGATACCCCGATGATTCAACAGCCATATAAAACAACTCCAACACAAATAAGCTAAATAAGCACGATGCAGGCCAGAAGCTGGCAGAGAGGAGAGAGAAATAGAGCTTGAAATAAAAGCCAACCTTCCCTTTATTGTGAAGTGCTTTTAACAAATCAGATGTTACAGGGCTAATGTAGAACATGGGGGAGTGAGCATCAGATTAGCAGTGTAGGCAGAATCAGTGAGCTGAGTTATTACATGTGTATGCAGAGAGATCCATGACTAAGCACTGAGTAGGAGCTGAGAGTCGGCCAAAGGCTGGAAATTATAACCACCCGCTTCCCTGGTGCCTGGTAGCAACATCCAACGCTTCTAGAAGCAAAGAATCATCTTCTTTTAACAGCAAATTCAACTTTTTAGCATGGTGTGTTCCACAAATCAGCTTGAGAGATGCTGTTTAAGGTAAAATGATTACTTCACTTTAACGAGATGGTTAAAAATGTCACGTGGGAGTTTTTTTAAAGCAGGAATGAGATCAGATTGAAGCTCATCCCAACAGTTCATTTGATATCATATTAAAATTTGAGTGTTTTCACCACCAATGTCTGCAAGATCCACAGATCTCATTGTAGAACATCACTTGCTACTCGCTGCCTTCATGTCATCTTCGTTACCCGAGTCTCAAATCCACTTTTTTACCCCACAATTTTCTTGGCTCGCTTGCCAGTCAAGCCCAGACTCGCCCTCCTCTCGCCTCTCTTCTTCCCCTCCCGACTCTCCGGTCTGCTCCCCCACCCCCGCACACAGCACCATCAGTTCAGATGTGAGCGCTACACGAATGAGTGAGTGTGTCTGGACTTCAGTCTGCTGACCATCTGTTATGATGGGCCCCCTCAGCGCGATCTTGTTAATGAAATTCAAACAACACTTAACAGACAACTCCTTATTTCACTTTTAAGAGCCGGATGGGAAACAGCTGAGTCATGAAAGTAGGTTAACTATTTAAAGTGTTAACAAGCTTTCTTTTGAAAATGGAAAAAAAGGCTACAGAGCGAATATCTCTTCTGCATGAAGGGTTTAACAACTGAGTTCCACAACTATGCATCTTATTAGCTTTACCTTCTTTCAGGACATGATAGCTTTCCTCAAGGGCACATTAAACAAGATGGCAAATAAAGCCAAGAAGTGCCACCTGTCTGACACACTCACCACAAATCGCATTTGGTGAGCTAATGGCTGTCTCGTCTACTCCAGGGAGTTATGTGGTGAAATACTAGGAACAGGTCCAGAAAAGTTTTATTATCTGCATGACCAAACAGATTTATTTATGTGTTACGTATGTTGCAGGTTAGTGAAGGCAGATGAGGAGTTTAAAGGCCTGCAGGACAAAGAAATGGCTAAATTACTGTAGTTTTAAGTGGAGAAGCACTCATCCAACACTGACTTCAGATAGTCTGATCACAGTGGAGCTGATTTATAGATCAATCTATTCAACTCTATGTTCATCTAAGTGTGTACAACTAGATGTTTTGCCAAAACCGCTGGGGTCAAGAAATGCAACAGAGACCTCACTAGTGCCTGAAACTAAAACAGGCAAAAAAAAAACTACAATTACCAGTATAAACCACCATGTTCTGAACTGAGACATTACAAACCCAACAAGTAACAAATAGGAACGTTGCATTTCGGAACAGAAAACAGAAAACTTGATCTACTCAATCCAGCAGGCCTAGTGCATGATGGGAAATGTGGACTCTCGCCAGTAATGCGAACCCAGGTTTGCACACCTGTCCTGGAGATGCTGACTGTGTTTCTGGCGCTGTTTACACCTGGCATCAACATCAAGGGTGATGGGATTACAAGTGGATTGTGTTAAATACAAGCATAAATGAACATCAAGACGCATCATGAACTGAAGACTCAAAGCGCTTTCCGAGGTGTTCTGGGATGCTTGTGACCACATATCTTTTGTAGTGTAAACGCTAATGTGTTCTGATGGATCCCTGACAAGGACGTAACAGGAATATACCTCATCAAAGGAGGATGTGGTGGTTGTTTTGGTTACGGCACACCAGGGCTTGAAAAAAATGGAGAGGAGCACTGATGTGGTTGGACTACAAGCTTCTTTTTCATCTTGTACCGCATTCATGTGCAAGAAACAAATTACTTTTTCCAGCCAATTTCAACAACTGGAATAGCCCGTAAAAGTATATGAGTTCTTAAAACGTTTGTTTTCTTAGCTGCTAGCCCACGTGAAAGAAATCTGGCGACACACAGTAACGAAATCTGAACACAAGTGATCCACTTGTGATCAGATCACCCAAGACACATGTTAATGCCAGGTGTAAACAGGGTCTCTGCATCCCTAGCTGGTAGCCAAGGATGCTGAATCTATATTGGCGGTGGAGGTGTTTATCTTGAGGGATTTAACAGTTGCAGACTGCCATCATGTCAACAGTATGTGGACATTTCCACCAGTAGGGGAAAAATCTTGGATTTGTGCAACGGTAAGACTGCTGACGCATTTTGTGTCCGCTAATACCAAATTAAACATCCTTCTGCTGTTAGCACACAGGCATGTACAAAAATAATTTGTGGATTATTTAAATAAACAGAATGAACGCCCACGGCTAACAAAACTGTTCATCTACATGACTTCAAAGTCAAATAATGTCTCAGTTTAGAGGCGCAATGATAACTCCATTAATCGATCAGAAAAAATTAACTGTTTTTTGAAATGTGGTTTGACATTTAAAAGACGTAATCTTGGACTCTGGGAACTGTGACGGCCATTTTTTCACCATCTTCCTACATTTTATAGACAAAATGATCAATGGAGAAAATAATTCACTGAGAAATCACAAATAAAAAGTTTGTTGCTTGGATTTAAGTTTGTTGCTTAAATCCAATGTTTGGACTTGACTGTGCACACCTCCATCTCACTGTAAATTAAATCTCCAATCTGTACTGTTATTTGCAGCTGATGAAAACAGCAAGCTGCAAGACAAAACTCTCAAAGTTTGATTTGTATTGGTCTTCATACTTACATCAACTTATGAATTAGATGCATCTGCTCTGCCAAAACATTTTCTACACTGTAGACTTGAAAAGCAGCATCTTGCGTGTGGTCAGTTTACCTTATCTTCATTAAAATTAAAATTTGATTGGCAAATAACTTTAGGGTATTATGGTATATTTTCAGGATTTCCCAGAGGAAAATGTTTAGCTGTGGCAGTAAGACACAGATCCTGAGTCAGATCCAGATCAATATAATTAGTGGACAAAGGCTTCAATAAAAGTGAGTCATGTCAAATGACACTGACTTCTAATTATTCTGCTCTTTTCCTTAAAGCTAATGTTTTATTTGAAAGAAATGTAGCTACTGATAGAAATAGCAGACTTGGAAAAACAAGTGATCTGATTTGAATGTGAGTGAACCAGATGTGTTTCCAGTCTGAACGCAGCTTGATGAACGAAACCAAATTAAAAGTGAGTCACGTCTGAAGTCATGTTACTCACACCTGAGACCTCTCTCATTTCACTGACTGGAAAAACTCCAGTGGCACAGAAAACCGGCTGTTTGACTAGCTGCTATCTGAAAATGATGCTGAAAAGATAATAAATTTGGCTCTTAACAGGAGGTTTATTTGGTAGCTAGCACCGACTACGAGAAAAAGTTAAGCTAGCTAAACATTTCCGTTACAAATCACGACTGCGTCCTAACAACGGCTCGGCTGTAAAACCACTGAAAAGTAAAGTCCTCCTGTGGGTTTTACAGAGTTTGAGTTCATAATAACCATCTAAGCAGGGTAACTCGATCATATATTGATTTATAAGACGACCTACCTTGATAAAAATCAGTTTTTTGTATGTTTTCTCGATGATTTTCAACTAACGTTACAGCGCATCTCTTCGCCAGTTTAAGCTAACTTCGTCTAACCTCTGTGCTGCTGAAACAACTGGAGAAAACGACCTACGTAATCAAGACCAGCCGCCTTTTAACAAAGGCGATAAACACGGTAAAACTGTACGGTAACCTCGCTTTCATACAAAGACACAAAATGTTTCGGCTGTATCGCAAACGACAATAAATGCTGCCATGTTTGGCCAATGCGGCACCGCAGTGTGAGCTAACGCAGCATCGAGGTATCACTTCCTGCTTTCTCCTACCTGCCGTTTCTTGGATCTTCTGTCGGTGTGGAGCGATGAAATGTGCTAAATTATTCCGAGATGTCGCCTGTTTTCATTCCACTTCTCTTGGATCGAGGCTTCTCCGACAGCCGAGTGAAGCTGGAGGTTAGAAAATCAAAGTGCTGAGCTCACGGACTGAGGGAGGCTGCTGCTGCTGCGGCGGCTGCTGCTGACTCCACCCCGGGCCACCTGGCATGTTTCACGGCTTTTTACTGTCCCGGGGCAATGCTTATGTGAAGCATGCAAATACTGAGGGGAAAGGGGGGAAACAAGAAAAGTAAACATGTTTTCAGGGATTTATGTCAATTTTTATAATCTTCAACTCTGGCACGTCACGATAATATTGATTGATAGTCCAGGCGTGGAATGTAACTAAGTACATTTACTCAAGTACTGTACTTAAATATGACTTTAAGGTACTTTACTTGAGAATGAAAATATTTTCAACTAATAATTGTTGATATCATTAAGTAATTATGCATTATTATAGATTAACATTGGGGGAATTCACAGCAGCAGTATGTAAATTAATTGAAATTAGCTCCACTTTGATGAGCTGCAACATTAAAGTGATGCACAATAAATTACAAGATCTTCTACTTAGAGTATTTCTACAGTGTAGTATTGCTATGTTTACTTAAGTACTTCTTCCACCCCTCTGATAATCTGGTTCAGAGGATTTTTATGTGCATCATCAGCATTCACAGATATTTCATTTGGTCCCTAGAAAGTAAATTAACTTCTATTCAATTTTAGCCAAATGAACATTTTCTAAAGGCTGAGATATGGACCACCCCTCTTTCATGGTTCCTACTGGAAAAGTCTTTTTCATCGTGGTTAAGGAGGTTATTACTCAGTTTTTCCCTGAGGAAGCTCACGTTACAGTGTGAAAGCAGCCAGAACCATGATATGGTTTTAAATGAATAATGACTTACAACATCATCAGAATTGATTCATTGAATATTTAGATTTTGTCTTTAACGAAACATCATATTTTATAAACTCTTCAAATGTTTTGCATGCAAAAATCTTAATTTGCAAGATAACTAAAGCTGTGAGATAACTGTAGTGGAGTAAAAAAAGTACGATATCTGCCTCTGAAATGTAGTGGAGTTTAAGTAGAAAGTGGCATTAAAGGAAAAGACTAGAGTACAAGTACCTCGAATGCCCACCATGCTCTGGTGGCTGTGGGAGAAATAGTATTTTCTCAGTGTTCAGTGTCTTGCCCAGGGACACTTTGATTTGTGGACAGGATGAGCTGGGGACTGAGCCACCAACCCTGCAATCAGTGGACGGCCGGCTCCATCTCCTGAACCACAGCTGCCCCACAATACTAATTACACGTTTCACACCCCAAACAACCTTAGATTCTATCCAATTATCCAATTACCAAAAACTAATTGACACTGTTGGTCCCCGGCTGGCTGCAGGGAAGACGTACAGCAGAGGGACCCAGTCGTTAATACAGCTTTGTAGGTGCATGGCAAGTCAGTGCTTGAGTAAATACACTGAAAAAGTTAGACCTATTTTCTTGCAGGGAAATGGTGCAGCATTGTTTTCTCTCTCTCTCTCTCTCTCTCTCTCTCTCTCTCGCTCCCCCCCTCTCTCTCCCTGTTTGTGTAGTAATGTGCATTCACCACTAGATGACAGTGATTTTCTTTTGGCTCAACTCCAGAAATCTTTCCGAGAAGCATTACCGTAATCTTGAATGGAAATGTGACTGAAAAAGCTGTGGAAAAAGCTCGGCGTGTAGCTTATAACCCGTCATCATTCTCTCATAGGCCGCTGCAGCTTTGATCTGCTTTCCTTTCTAATAAATGTCAGTCCGCTGTGAAAAAACAAACTTTACCTAACAAAGTACCCAAGAAATGGATTTTGCAACTCTTTTTTTAGGCATTTAAGTTTTTATTGTTTTTTTATTTTAAAGAAACAGCCGGTATGGCAGCAGGAAAACCTTTACATAATTTCAGAGGTACAGGAGTGGACATGTTTGCAAGACATGGTGCAAGAAATAAAGGATGAATTAAAGAAATAAATAAAAACAAACAGAAGTGAGAAATTTGATAAAATGAAAACATGTCACAGCCACAGCAAATGTTTGTCTCTGCTTGAAATGTAAATAGACAGTTCATCGATGTTTAATGAGGTCCTTTTAATCTCTTAAGCATCAGAGGATACAGTCTCCACCATTGAACTGACCCAGTCTTTGAAACAGGGAGTTAACATTATTTTTAAACTACATCCAGTCCTACAGTTTGCTGTCATTATGTATGTACACAAACTACCCACAATTCATAGTACGTCATGACAAAAGTCTTGTGCGTGTCCATTAGAGAGGAGGAGGGGATAAAACCTGTCACTGGGACAGCAGAGACAAGCTGTCAGTCTGCGCTGCACACTGTGTTGATGTGCCACATGCATCATTTGGACAGATACTCACTTCAGCCTCTGAAAACAACCTTCATTCACAGGTACACACACTTTTCTCAGCTCTGACAGCAGTTCGACTGGAGTAGCTGATATTCTGAAACAGTAAAAAGGAGGAAGTATCAATTCTGCCTGAAGCAACAAGCTGTTACGGAGTTACCTAAGAAGATTAAATGGTGCAGTACTAAGAACTACAAGTTGGGAGCACATTAACAACAGTCAGTCAACAACAGGCTTTTTAAATGACACCACGACGTTGTTGTCAAAGGAAAACTAAATATCCAGCAAACTTAGTACAGTTTAGAAGAAGAGAGAGTGGAAATGAGTAACTCTGTCTCTGATGTGTATCCATAGCTCTGGAAAACCTTGAACAAGATGTTTCACCTGTGAGACTTTGGTGTTATTTTCTGTTTTCTAAGTTTTTGCCAGTTGGGCTGCTAACCCAGAACCTCAGTGGGACAGCTTTCAAGAACTCTGGTCACCTCTCTGCTGTTTAGAAGTCCTAATCTTCCTCGCACCTGCCATGGCCGTGCCAAGCTATAAATACGGGAGTCATAAGAGGATCCACCTGGTGTCAGTGTGAAGGAGCCTGGTGGATAGTGAGCCTGGCTCAGAAGCAGCAAGAGGAGCCAAGGCAAAGATTTACAGTACCTACTTAACTAATTCTCTCAGTGGTGCAACAGTAGTGAAAGGAGGACCTGTTTTCTCAGCCTACAACAAGCGAGTGAAGAAAAGGTCCAATGTAATGGATGAGAAGTAACCTGAAGGAATACCTCAAGGTCTGTTCTGTATTTCTGGGATTTCACTGAATATTATCAGAAAAGGATGCTCTTTTGCGAGAGGAGCTGCTTTTCTACTTAACGGTAAACTGTAATTTGTGTGTAAATGTCCTTCCTGGTGTGGAGTTAGCCGTCATTTAATTGCATCCTGATCAGTGTTGGGCTTATTGTGGAGGCCTGAAATTTGATTTGCAAACATTTTTCTTGTGCTTCAAGGTTTGGTTCATGCAAATGATTAAAAATCAGATTCTCTCATTGGCCTGTTGTCGGTTTCCCACACTTGGACACACGGGGTCCCTCCCTCTCAAAGGTGTGATTCACCTGCTGAAGGTTTATTCGGTCATCCTGACCAAATGTTTGAATCAGAATCAGAATCAGAATTCCTTTATTGATCCCAGAGGAGAAACTGTTTTTGTTGCAGGTGCTCCATACAAGAATAAAATTAGAAAAGAAAGAAAAGAGAAAGAAAGAAAGAAAAAAAAAAGAAATATATATATATATAAAGCAAATATAAAAAACAAAATATGAATACTGAGAACACACACACACATATATATATATATATATATATATATATATATATATATATATATATATATATATATATATATATATATATACAGAAGGATGTGCAAAATTGAATTTGGCGAGAATGACTTTGAATTTGATGCTTTTCAGCAGTTTTTCAGCAGCTCCTATGTATTGATAAGGTCAAAGGTTACCCTCTTAGGGGAGAACATTAGAACATCAGTCAGTTTAATGTGTCTGGTTATGTTCAGTGGTAATATAACAACGTTTTTTTCTTTTTCAAATCAAGTCTCGTCTTTAAGTGGATCTAAATGAAAGCTGCACTGTGCAGTAAATACCGTTTTCCAGCATGATGTGCTCCTGCAGAAGACTAAAGTGTCTCTTCTGTCTCCTTCCACAGAGTCTCTGCTGGATTTACCTGGGTGCTGATATTTCACCAGTTTTGATACGAACGTTCAAGAAAACCTTTGCTGTCGCAGCGTGCCAGTGCTGAAGGTTTTCACCACACCATAGCCTGTGCTGCACCACATCTGTTCATGCTGGAGCGTTGAAAATCAATCGCTGTGACATGCTGACATCTGTGACTGCCATGCAACTCATCCCAAAGCTGGACCCTGTTTCTCATTTTGAAAGGACTTTAGTTTTTCCAAAGTAAACAGGACAAATTTTACAAAGAGAAAATGGAGCCCTAATGTTGTATCAGTCACACTTCACCTGCATCTGGGCAATCAGAGTGGAGCCATTTGAACGTCTTACAAAGACCTCAGATCAGTCAGGACTGCTGTGTGTGGATTGATGTTTCTATGTAGTGTGTGTGCGAGTGCAGAGCAGCCTTGGATCCAGCGTGGCACCACAGTCCGCCCGGGCGCCCAGCCTTCGGGCCGGAGGCGCTCCAAACCAGCAACTACTCTCTGGTGTTACTGATTCAGCTCAGCCTGCTCTCCTTCGACCTGTTTGTCAACTCCTTCAGCGAGCTGCTGAGGGCTGAACCGGCTGTTCAGCTGGTGCTTTTCATGTAAGAGTTCCTCATTGTTGCAGCTGCCAAGCATCATCTTTGGCTCGAGGGGAAAACAATTCGGGGCTAAAAATAGTATGCTTTAGCTGTCTATACTGAGTCATTAAGGATGCTGGAATGAAATGAAATAGATCTGCACAAAGAGTAATCTCTCTGTTTCTGTCCCTCCTGTTTCTTCTCTCTCGTCTTCTCTTTTCTTATTCTCCAACAGCATCCAGGACATCGCCATCCTGTTTAACATGATCATCATTCTGTTGATGCTGTTCAACACCTTCGTGTTCCAGGTCGGCCTGGTCGCCATCTTGCTGGAGCGATTTAGAGCTCTGCTAATGCTCTCTGCTCTCTATTTGACCTTCAGTATCATACTCCATTCCTGGCTCATGGTACGTGCTGTGTGTGCACAAATGTGCAGAAATATATTAAAAGCCTTCATGATTTTTCACAAGGGTGCAAAATCCTACAAATTTCATTAAATTAGTTTAAAATAAAACTAACAGAATGACATTATGAGACTGGGAATTGGCCAGAAATCTGTGTCTGAGCACCCTCAAACAGCCCATCTTGTCCTGTTTTTGCCATCAGTCTAATTTTAGTGACTCATTTGAGATACATGCCAAAGACTTTTTCCTCCTTTTTAATGGTTTTATTAAAAGCTGTGACATCAAAATAACGATGAATGTTTTCTGTATAATCTTTCCAGAATCTGCGTTGGCTAAATACCAACAGATTTATTTGGACAGACGGCCTTCAGGTGCTGTTTGTGTTCCAAAGAACAGGTAAGAGGACATGTTTACACACTGTTTTTAATGCCAACCAAATGCATTTATTTTGAATGTCTGAACACAGAAGCCTGCTATTAAATACTGCTGTCTCTGGAGCCTTGCTGGGGATGTCAAAAACGTGTCTCATTTCAGCCTTTTAATTGTATTCATGATCTTAAATGAAATGAGAGAAGCAATCAAAGCAGTACCACTGGTATAAATTAGTTTTTACATTTCAGACATGCTCTGATTACCAGACTCACAAACTGACTCAAACTTTATGTTTTCTCTCTGCTGAATATAAGACGTAGGAGACAATATATGCAGATTCTTTCCCTCAGAGCAGGAGTATTATGAACAGACTGAATGCTGCTTTTAGGTACAAGGATTAAACAAAAGGACTATGTGAACTGTGCCATCATTCCACCCACCTTCTTAGTTCCCACTTTATGTCTGACACATTGCTAATTTTGTCAATTATTGAGAGAGAACAGAATGGGCATTTCAGTGTGATTATGGCTCCAGTTACGCTCTGTAGAGGGTCACTGACAGAAAGCTTAGCGCTTTCAGAGTTTTTCATGAACGTGTTAGTCTCTCCGCTCTACCAACAGGCTCCAGGCAGTGATCTCATATCTCCAAGTGGGTGTGATTTTCATACATGTATAAGCTCATAAGTGGATAAAAGGATTAATTGTCCTGTTGTTGTTCTCTGCAGGTGATCCCTCATTAAGTGTGAGGGGGTATGAGGAGTGTAGCCATGTTTCATTTATCTCTCTGTTTTGTCTGCTACTTAAGACCCATCCAGACGGTTACTCAGTGTGTGATTCAGTGTTGCATCACCACCTCACAGAGTCTCTTTCATTACGATCCTACTTTAAGACACTGTAAACTCTGCTGGGCTGAACTGTACTTTTCTGATCCCATACAGAGTTCTAAATGCTGGTGGAGATCTCCCATTTCTATCTGTTTTTGCAAAGCTAACGTCCATGTACAATCACACATTATCTCTGAAGTAACCTTAATCCCTGTGTAGTCATAACATAGAAGCTACTTGCTTGGAAATGGGTAATGAAATATGCAAACTAAGAAGTGGCATTAATATATTTATTTTCACCACTGACATTCGTCATGTTTTCATGCATTTACCTTTTGTATGTGAATGTAAGTCATCATTTTCCTGGTAATGGAATTTGGCCTCTAAAACGTGTGCACTGCATTGCCACTGAAGAGCCACTGAAGTGGTTCAGTGTGAGAGATTAGCATAACTCAAGCAAGTCTCAGGTTTATACAAGTTGATTTTCATGACAATACTGAAAGTTAATGCAGCGGGACATTGAGAGAAACACTAAACTTCATTTGGTTTTTCATGAGCTGTTTTGGACGTGTTGTGCTGCTGCCTGCTTATTCAAAGTGCTGCCCTGCATTCATTTAAATTTGGACTAGTTTATACAATACAATACAGTCCAGGACAGAATAAAGCTTTCTTTGAATGTCAGCACCTGCAACAGAGTAACCCCTGACTCAGTATTCATCAACAACTTTTTCAACTCTCTCAGTAATTTTTGTGCTTTGGGAAGGCGACAGTGTGACTCAGAGCACCTTGAGTGTAATTTCTGTATGTTTTGGTGTTTTTTCATGTGAACACATCCTCATATATTTTCCCGTTTGCAGCATCTGTGTTGTACTACTACCTGTACAAGAGGACCTCAGAGTATCTGGGTGACCCTCGCCTCTACGAGGATTCGCCGTGGCTGCGAGAAGTCTACGCTCGGGTCAGACAGTGATCCCACGGCAACAGCACATGATGCCACAGAGGCCAGAACTAGTACAAAAATGGCACAATAAAAAAATGCCCATATGGAAAGCAAAGACGTGACAAAAATCCATATAATGGGAAAAAACTGGCTACATCAAAATTAAATGCATTTCCAATCAGAAACCAATTACATATTGATAGCAATAATTTCCCAATTCAAAATAACAAAAATACATCCAGTTTAAAAATCTGCATTCAGAATGTATTTGGCAGGAAGTGTAGCCAACAAACGTCCACTGCTGGAAAGATTGTGCCAAAATCTGGTAAAGTGTTTTCGAACACCAGAACGTCTCATCAGGCTTGTTTTGCTGTTCAGATGGAAAAAACTTAAAATGAGATGATTTCTCTTTTTAATATCATGCTCATACCAGTCACCACATGCCCTTTTTCTTTTCTTTTGTTAATGCTGTACATTTTTTAAAAAGACTACGTTGCAGTTGTTTTGTATGCATTTGAGACTATTTGCGTTGCTTTGAGTTTGTTTGTCAAAGGAATCTCCACTGTCTGTCAAATCCGATCATTTGCACCATATAACTGCTAATACATATGTATATGCTTAAAATACAATAAAATGTCTTTTGAAAGTGTTGCTCATTTAGACACTTTGTGTGTGTATGTGTATGTGTATGTGTGTGTATGTGTATGTGTATGTGTGTGTATGTGTATGTGTATGTGTATGTGTATGTGTATGTGTATGTGTATGTGTATGTGTATGTGTATGTGTACGTGTATGAAATGTACTGGCCATGTGATTTAAACCTCTGCTTTGGAGCTTGTTCCAAAACATGAGTCCAGATGACTGAAGCGCAGCCGATCCTTCAGCTCACTGAACTCTCTGAGGAGTGACTCATTCTGCAGGTTGAACTGTACACCACGAAAAGAGAAAAGGTTTTCATTAGATGGGAGTTTCTTTACGTGAAGTGAAAAAGAGAAATTACTTTCAAATAGGTCTTGGTTGGCAGGAACCTACTGTATTTAGTCAATACAATAAAAAACAATATGACAAATTTACTGTTGAATACAGGAGCATAGATTTGTTTGTGTGACAGCGAAACCCCAGAAACTTAGAAATCTACATATATAAAATGATTTCCTCTTCAGTTAAAAAATGATTGAATGCAACAGGACATTTTTTGGTATTTTACTGACTGAAGGAAAAATCAAAAGCTTTGTTTTTGCTGTGTTTAGTGTTAAATATAGAAAAAAAACCCAAAACACTGGACTAACTCACCCTTGTTGCGTATTTATGAAACTGCTCGGCTTCCTCTTGTCTGCCAGACTGAAAACAAAAGATTCATTTCATGGTTAGTTCAGGTTCCTGTGGCCTGCCTCCAAAACTCCAGCTGCAGACAGTGAAAAGTGTCCCAGCTCACTGGATACATTCCTGAAGCGCTGCAGGCCACAAAGGTGTGTCCTTGTGGTTAAACTGAACTTGCTTATAGATGAATATCACAGGGTGACACAACTGGTGAGCAAAGGATTGTGGGATTCTAAGGACCAAAGGGTACACCGGCTGTGTGTCCTGTGTTTGGGAAAAGAAAGGCGACGTTTCTTGGTGACAGTTCTTGGGATTCTTCATAAGAGGAAGATGTCCCATTGAGTCATATCCTGTATCTAAATATAAACCTCAAGGGACGTTTTCAGAGCCTCGTCATCACTCACCCTGAGGCAGATCAGAGACAGGTAAGCCCACACCTCTGCATTCTGGTTATTCAAATGGTTGGCCTCAGTCAAAGCTCCCTCAGCGTCACACAGCTCCTCCAGCTGCACAGACAGACACACAAAAACACACAACACAGGCTCACTTTCTTACAAACTAAATGAGAAAAAAAATGGCTCCCAACAACTTCACAGCTGTTTTGTTTATATGAGACTTGTTTGCTAACTACACAGTAACTCAAAGAGTAACCTGTGCTTTGAGAACAGATGATAAAATCACTGAGCTCAGCAGTTTTGGTGGAGATAAACCTCCAACGTCAACTGCCTGTAACACTGTAATGTCACAAGACACTATGTGAAAATAAAGCTGCTTCTTTGGAGCCTTTAAAACCAGCATTTAGCTGGATTTCAGTATATATCAGGTTTCCATTGTTTCCATCGCTGTTCTGGAGGTGGAGGTGGAGCTTTACCCGGTAACAGGCGGTGCCCAGGCCCAGCCAGGTCAGGCAGGATGGAGACTGCTCACAAGCCTGAAGGTAGACAGCTCTGGCTTGCTCAAACTGAAAGTTCAAAATAAGAGATTAAGTAAGACTGTAGTTAGTGGCTTCAACAGGATGTTTTACAGTTATAATGATGATCTCTAACTTGAGGAAAAACTGTTTCGGCTTGGTGTCTACAGCACAATGCTTTTTTTATGCTCCTTGTTCCACAAGGTTCAATATTGGGTCCTGTCTCATTAACAATTTGCATTAACAATATTACATCTATATAACAACCTGTAACACTCATCTTTATGCAGATGATACACTGCATACTAAACTCTTACAAGCCCTTGTTTAAACTGGTCCCGTAGTCAGTCTTTGAGCCATTCAAGTGATTGGCTAATGCTCGAAGTCCCACGAGTAAACACTGAGCTGCTTTTAGTTTTTGTGCTGCACACACCTGGAACATTTCACAACACACAAAAACACAATTCTTGTTAATTATGTGTTTTAACTGTACTCTTGACATGATTGGAAATGAGAGCACGCCCTCAATAATTGAGATTTAAACAAAGGTTGAATTAATGAATGAATTATGACACACTCACGTGATTATACACATTCACATGTTGCAACATAATACCAACTTGATCATAATTGTGCTGCAAATTCAAAACATGTCCAGGAAAACACATTGTTCCTTCTGACCAATTCTGCTATTTTTTGAAAGACTTACTATGACTAGTTTTTCCAAGATGTGTGGGAGCGGCACATCTGACTGGTCGATTACAAGAATGACTGGTGAAATTTGTGATCTTTCCTGGATATGCACCAGGTAAAATCTCCTCCCCTGACTCATCAGCAGACACAGTGCATGAGTAAACCAGCAATGGAGCTAGAGCTCAATATCTGACCTTCTGCTGCTGGAGGTAGATGGATCCCAGGCGGAGGAGGACAAGGTGAGAGTCTGATGGCTGCTGCAGCGAGCTCAGGCTCCGCTCATAGCTCTCCTGGGCATCAGTGAACGCCCCCCGCAGGTAGTGACAGTGACCAGTAAGAGCCCACACATCCGCTTCCTGCCCACAGGGTGCACAACACTTCCATCCATGAATGAGAATGATTCAAAAAGAGTCTTTTATTCATGAACAAACCACTACCAGTGAAGAACATGTCTGACTTCACCACTAGGCCTTTCAGAAGGATTCAGTGCCTCAGATTAACTCATGTTTGCTGTCATCTTACTCAACCAGCCTTCTGCATTTAACATTGCTGTGACAGAGCTCAGCATTCGTATGAAAAGCTGAACAGAAGTTTCTCTCTTTTTCTCCTGAAATCATTAGAGCTTCGGTTGCAGAACTTTGGAAATTTGGATCATTTGACTTTCGAAATTTAAATTAATCTGAAAACTACAGCATCATGTTTTGTTTGAAGTATGACGTATGTAGAACTAGAAGTGACAGAACTCAGAAGTTATGGCTTAAAGGTCAAAATCAAAGCAACAGTGACTGAGGCTCATGTTACTATAATAAATGAGATCTCCCACAAAGCAGTTAAAGGCAACAAAGAATGTACTGTTAGACTACCAACTATAATGTTGGAGCAGAAACAAGGAGCAATTATGACTTTCATCCTCAGTAAAGGTTGAGCACAGATCGTTACACATTTTAGCCTGATATCTGAAACATTTTTGAGTAATTTAAGTATTCCGTTCATTAAATCCGGTTTTGTCACTTTGCACTTCTCCACTTGATGCTGCCTGTGCTGATTAACTTAACTGTATTTTGCTGCATTTAAAAGACAATGAGGCGAAAGAAGTTCATAAATTCAAAACTAAATGTGAATCTTTGCTGCAGTTTCAATGTGATAAATTACAGACTGCAGACTGAAACACTCAGACTAACAGAGCAGTACAAAGGCAGTGAACCATTCATGCCACATTTTCCACTAAGTCTTTGCTCAGTGTTGCAACCAGTAGTCAGGGTGTGAGTACCTGTTCTTTGTGAAACAACGCCTCCCTGAGGCTGTCCATGGCACTGCAATAGTCAGCTCTGAGCAGCTGCAGCTGGGCCAGATGAAGAAGATAGGAGACACTGCGACCACCGTGTGACCACAGCAGCTCCTGAGACAGAGCACGCTCTGCCATCTGACAACAGCAAAACAGTGACTGTTGACAACTGTTAGCAACCACAACATGGACATCTATCATTTCATTTTTGTTGAAACTTTACTGCTGACAATTTGAGCTCTTAGATTTAGACATTCAAGGTTGCCACTGTCCATTTTAGCATGCCAGTATAGATAAAATAAAAAAAAGCCAGCTGACATTTTCCAGATGCTGGAGCATCAAAAATGGTCATAAATAACTTTGGGACCAGAACACATTACACTGAGCGCCACAAAATGACCCCACAGCGATACTGTACTTTGTCGGATGTTTTCATTAATATTTGACCAGCGTGCATCCAGCTGGCTGACCAGCCACGGAGTGTGTTCCTACCTGCAGGGCAGCGTTCTGCAGCAGGAACTGAGCTGTCTCTGTGTAAATGGTGGAAGAGAGTTTAGCTGGAGCTGATCTGGAGCTGACACTCTGTGCTGGAGACTCTTCTTGTGCCCTTGAGTCCTGGTCTCCACAGTCTGGGTCTATGGGAAAATCATGGTAACGCAGTCAGGTAACACTGGCTGCCCCAGGACCCTGAAGTGCACTGAGAGCATTGATAAGCACATGACATACAGAAGAGATGAGACTTATTTTAAAGTCTTTTTATTGATTCTTGCCAACGTGAATGCATCTAACCTATGAATAGGCTGACATTATCTTCTGACTGCATGCTGTATATCAACATTTTTACTTGCGTTAGGTCTTCTGTTAGGATTAAAGATTTGCTATAAATTAACACTACAGATCCATTGGAGCAAAGGCAAACTGGAACCAGAGGAACAAACTAAACCCCATATGGCCCTTTCTCAGTCATCACTGGCAGACACAACACCACAGTCGCTTCTAGCATTTCTGCTTTTCTCTCCAAGAATGGTATTTATGTCTGCCTCCTGCTTGCCCCTCATGTGACGAGGAAATACTAACACGTCTTTACATTCAGTTGAGGAGACAGCGCACTCTACTCTGGCTGCTTTTACTCCCATTGCATCTCACCTTGATTAACAGCGTGAGACTGACGTGCAGATGTGGCCGTCTCCTCTTCTTCATGCTGGTCTTCCTCCTTGTTATTTTTCTCCTCCTTCAGTTTCTTCTCCTCCTCCCTCTGTGTTTGCCTCTTTGCTTCTCTTTCCCTCAGCCGCCTTCTGGCCTCCAGAAAAGCCCTCTCAGCCAGGATGGATTCGTTCTGGCTTTCGTGGTACAAACCTGGACAGCAGTCCCAGAAATGTGAAATGAGACTACCCAGTTCCCAGCATGCAACTCTCCTGCCTCACAGATCAGGGAAAATTAGGGTCAGAGTTTGTGAGGGTTAATGTAAATGTTATTCAACCAAAAAAGCTAAATGTTGATCATTTGTGCTGATCTCTTATAACATTGACATTTGACCATTTATGAGTACCTGGTTTTCATTATCAGGTATTTTATTTTGATTTTCTTCTTTTAGCTGTAAAGAAAACTCTCTGAAAGGTTTTTTAAGTGTACACATACACCATACCAAGAAATGTCTCTTGTGAAGCCTCTGTCATATTAAAGGTAAAGAACACTCACTGGCTGATATCTGATGTTTCACTTTGGTGTGTTGGTAGTAGCAGTCTGTATATGTCCTGTGTTGGTTAACAGCAGTGAGAAGGAATACAGACTTTCATCTCACCCAGCAGTGTCCAGGCCACCACACTGGTTGGATCTAGGCTGGTGGCTCGCTCCAGGAAGGCCTGGGCCTCCTCGTAATGCTCAAACATGGCCGCCAAGACCCCACACATCATCAGGCTGGAGAAACAAGAGGATACAGACACACAGGACCTCCCAGTTCACACAGGAAGTTAAGTTACATTAAGTTTATCTTTTTAGTGCAACTGGAGGATTTCTAACCTGGGTTGGTGTGCCTGCTTGATGGACACGGCGTCATGGAAACACTCTTTAGCTTTCATGTAATCTGCAGTCAGCATGTGGAGGCTTCCCCACTCAAACTTGAAGGAGGGCTCGCTGGGCTGCCTCACCACCAGCTGCAGGAAAAGTTATTTTATTAGCTAGAGTCACTTCTGCATACTGTAGAGATTATGATTAATTATTACTCCAAAATGACTTGTGGCCACCTGATGCAACAAACAGAGAAAAACACCAATTATCTCCAAGGATGATGGACAAACAGAAGACTGTGAAATTGTGACAACGAATCAATAAATCAATCATAGGCGTGCATTTTGATTTATACTATAGTTTTTTATATATAAAGCAGTCAGTTCAGCGAGTTCTTTTCCTCATTTATTTTGAGTGAAGTATTAAGAAATGCGAGCCTGTTCTGTTACCTCTTGGTAGTACTGAACAGCCTGCTGATAATCCCCAGTAAGCTGAGCCTCTCTGGCAAACTGTCTGAGCTGAGAGGAACTCAGCTGGATCTCATCCGGGGCGTCATCATCGGCGTCATCTGAATAAATCTGGTGAGGAAAGGATGAAAATAAGCATAGGTAAACAGTACATAAAAATGTGTGTGTGTGTGTAAGTGTGTAAGTGTGTGCGTGTATGTGTGCGTGTGTGTTACCTTGTTGAGAGCTATGTGCATCTCGTCCACCAGGTAAACATAAAGCTTGCTGACGAAAGCCTTTAGCTCCTGAGGGTCGGTGAAGGGCTCCGTGTGCTGCATCACGTCACATACAATCCTCACCACTGCATGCTACACCAGAAACACACACACACACACACACACACACACACACACACACACACACACACACACACACACACACACTTATGGACTCAAATAGTGTCAGAGGAGCCATCACCACCACGAGAAAACCCTAAAGGCCCATTTATACCCTCCGGATCCGGACGAAATCCGTCCGTCTGTCCCACACGTTGTCTCCGTAGGGGGCCTTCATACCTCCGTCCGTTTTCAGTGTTTTGTCAGTGTGTCCTCCAGGGGACAATGTCGAGTCATAAATTACAGAGCCGTTGTCATGGCAGCCGATGCCTTGTCAACGTTTCTGTCAGCATATACCGGCATCAGTAATGGCGTCAGTAGAGGAGGTTATTATAATGACAGTACTGAGAAATAGGAAAAAAAGATTAGACGAATCTTTTTTTGACGTAGAGCCGTTTCTCTTCTTCGTCGGTTTTTAGTTTGACTCATTTTGCTCATTTTGACTCTACACTGCCCCCACGACTTCCAGTGGTTTCGAGTGGTTTCGTCCGGAGAGCTCCGGATGGCTAAGCTCAGAGCCGACAGACAAACTGACGGATGAAACAGCCTCCGGATACGGACGAAAGCGTCCGTATCCGTTATTTACGGAGGGTATAAATGGGCCTTAATGGGCTACAGATGCTCTCCAAAAAACTACTTTCAGGGCTCCTGCAAGTTGTATCCATCCACCAGTGATGTGTGAGGTTGTTCTGACCTTCATCTGTTCCTTGAAGGTGAAGTATCTCCCAGACATATTTAGCGCTCCCGTAAGTTGAACCTTCATTTGCTCCCGGCTGCAGTCTTCCCACAGCTTGCACCTTGTTCCAAACAATTCCTTATACTGCTCCGAAACATGCATCACCACGTTGCCCACCTGCCTGTGGAAGTCCAGCACTGCCTGCAGGAGCACACACCGATTGAGAGAATTCAGCAAGCCTGCAAAATTCATTTTCTGTGTGTGTGTGTGTGTTCTGTGTATGGATATAAATAAAAATGTATTTAGTGTATATCTGTGACTGTGTTTTACTCTCTCTGCTCTGCTAGGGCCTGCTGGAAGTGGAGGTCTGGGTGGGATCAACTCCTTCACCCTGCAGGAAATGGAGACACATCTCAGTACACTCTCAGTCATTCGTGTTCCACATTCAGTCAGAAACCCAAGAGGCAAAGATCAAATGTAACAGACCAGCAAGACAGCATCACCAACAGAACCAGGACAGAATCACTGACCACAGGACTGAGAGGATTTATATACCATTCACCTTCTGGCCAGCTCCTCTGGAGATGTTTCCGGCACCAGCGGTTTCTCCAGGGATATCTCAATGATAATGTAAGTTCTGGCCTCCACATACATCTGTCATTAACAGGAATGAGATGTTAATAGACTGAAGACTTCCCAAAATACTGCATAACAGCAAGCATGTAAACTGGATACAGGTTAGTATTTTATACATTACTGGTGCATTGACTGCATCTACTAAAACTGCGACTACAGTTTGCAGTAAATGATCCCTAAATTGTTTGTGACTGCATTAAAACTGCACTAAACACTGTGCAGAGTTGTGTTGCAGTGTAGTGGAAGCTTACATTTCCCTCCGTACTGATGTGCGGCAGCTCAGTTTCGGACAGGCTGTCGGCTGCGCTGTCGGCTGCAGGCATTCTGCTCTGGTTGCCAGGCTGCTGACATGACGAAAACAGGCTACATTAGGGTCCAACCTTCAAAAATATAAAGTGAGACTTCCAAGGCTACAGTTTGGTGAAATTAGGCAACTAAAAACTGGTGTTTTTACTGCTGGAATCCTGGTGAATTCATTTGTTTCAGAGGTAAAAAAATCAACCACTGGGGTTTGCTCAGGTTGAAAAGCTTTCAGGTTGTAAGGACTTGCTTTACAGTATATGTTTTATCTGATTCTACTAATTAAACTGTCAAGTAAAATGAATCTCCTCTGACCGTCAGGACCCTGCTGACCTTTTTGGCTGCCTCCTTGGAATCCTTGGCTCCCTTCCCTGCCTTGCCCCTGTAAGAGCCTGCAGCTGAGCCAGCACGAGCTTTGACCAGGCTGGCTGCTGCCTTGGCCTGCTCCTTCAACACACTGACACTCCGCCTGGCCTTTAAGTACGAGATCAATGACAACTCACTTTAACAGAGACTTAACGATACACACCGTGGGACCAGCATTAGAGTTATTTAGTGGGCTATTTTAAGTGAAGTCTTTACTAATGTATCACACATGATGGTCTCTGGACTGGACACACAGATCATTTTGTCAGACACCAGTTAAGAAAGCCAACAACCTCTGTGTGTCCTATATATAATTCCTGGTACCCATTACACAACGCTTGTTCTAGTAAATACAAACCCAGATCCAGAGCTATAAATGCTATAAATGAGCAAAAATGAAAGCAAATTAGTTATGTGTGTGTATTTCTGTGACCTTTTTCAGCAACTCAGCCTCAGAGAACGGCTGAACGCTGTATGCTCCTCGGATGCGGCTGACTCCAGGATACAGCAGCCGCCCCATGTCCACAAACGCCACGCCATGGAAGGGGATCTCTGGGTTCTCCTCAGCAAGCTACACACACACACGTGCGCACATGGAGTTGTGTTTCCATCACTTCAGAGGACATTACGTAGACTTACACTCATTTCCTGGAGACTTATTCTGACCATAACCACAACTACTTGCCTTAACCTAAGCCTTAACTTAACCTTAACCTAAGTCTTTACTTAAATTTAATGATTTACATTTCAGACACTGCGTGTTGTCCACATAAAGAAGGCAAATTCCCACAGTGTGACTTTGTACACAAATTTATGTCTCCACAGTGTGAGAAACACAGGGTACCTACACACACACACACACACACACACACACACACACACACACACACACACACACACACACACACACACACACAAAACTTAGAAGCAATTTTGCCTGAAATGATGGTGGATGTCGCCCCCATTTCTTACATTTTGTTCAGGCTGGAGATAACTCTGCAGGGTCGATACAGTACAGAGAGGAAACTTGAAAACACTTCCTGTCCTTTGATAACAAAGCCATCTCACCGGTTTGGTTTCTGCTGCCTTTGCCAGCGGAGCCAACGACCTCATAATCTCCACCGGCCAGAGTCTGCTCTCAGTGATCCTCTGCCGCAGCCTGAAATTAGACGTCAACACTGATACACATATTTTCATGCTTTTCTGTATCTCTATCGCTCTGATGTTGGTTTTTGTTTTCTCTTTTTTGTTTTGGTATAACTCATATACTGCATGTCCCAAGTTATTATTTGTTGCTGTAGTGACCACTGAGATTTTTTTATCCTAAGTATTTAAACTGTTAACTTCAGAGTTAGACAAATCACAGAATCCCAGGTTCATTGCATGACCCCGAGGTTAAGTCAATAAAAAGATCAAACAACTTCTCCGTTACTTCCTGATTTCCTTTCCATTTGGCCTGAAATGCACTGACCGAGGGAACCAAGTTTTCAAGTTCACTCTGCTATAAACATGAAATGTGTTCTTTTGTCAAAAAGTCCAGACATAGCCCCCAGAAATTGATGACTGACTTTCCTTTTCTAGAATAAAATCATAAAAGTTACTGCCAGCAGCTAACATGCTGGTCAGACGGGAGGAGGAGGAGGAGGAGTGTGGTGTGTGTGGAGCTGACCTGCTAGTTCCTCCTGCATCCAGGAAGCAGCACATTTCGGTGTCCCAGCTCACCCTACTCTTCATGGTCTCTGCCTCATTGCGAAACTCCCGGTCCTGCAGGAACATTTAGACCTTCAGTCCTGTCACTGTCTTAATTGGAAATAACAGTATTGGAAATGCTACTAAGGGCAAATTGCTTTACCTATTTTTAATGGTTTTAAGGCACTCTACACATCTAAGCTTGACAGCTAAGCTTCATGCAGTTTACCAATGCATCAAATTGCATGATGTGTTGGGAAATTAAACTGGTGTTTACCTTAAAGTTTGTCTATCAAATGAAAGGCAGTAAATGACCTTCCTCACTTTCACACAGATCCATATATTGACAGATGGTAACAGTAATGTGTTATACTGCAAAATCAAAGTGCCAAGGCATTCCAGCTAACATAACTGGCAGCAGGGGCAGGACGCTACCTCTAGGCCAGTCAGCTCGCCGTCCTCCTGTTCAATGGGCTCTTCCTGGAAAAAGGCAGCAGGCCAGAAGTGGTTCCCTGGGACCAGCAGGGCCTGATGTGGCCTCTTCCTCTGTCGGCCCCTCTCCTCCTTCTGCCCCCCGGCCTTCATCCGCCCTTCACAGAACATCAGCACCTGATCTTTCTGGGAGTCAGAGGAATAATACAACCACATTATTAAAATCCTTCAGCCTGGACAGAATGGCATTTGTGTTGGTCTTAATGAGGCAGCATGAGTTTTCTGTTTTATTCTGATTTAACTACTACTGTTATGCCTTGATATCTTAGATCACGAAGGCCTTAATATCTCTACTTGTTTTTTGGAAGGTTATATTAGGCCATTATATGACTGTAATTGGTTGTGTTCAGTGAAACAGCATGAAGAAGCTACATGAAAAGCACTGTGTAACACTCACCTCTGCAGTAAGAGGGACCTCCAGGGCAGCAGTGTATGTGCAGGGCGCAGGACCAGACAGCAGCATCCACGACTCTGGGATGGAGTAGGCTGTCTCCATGGTTACCTTCAGCAAGTTGGAGGCTGAGAGTTCAGCCTCAGACAGCACTGGATCCGACACACTGACACAAACATCCAGGGTCGACTGCTGTAGGGGGTCAAATCACGAGGCACATCCATGTTTAATTACATTTTCTGCAAATACCATTTTTATGTTAAAGGGTGCAAAATGTTTCCAGCCTGAGGTTCAAAGTGCTTTTCCAAATGCTGGTGGGAAAATGTCGAGTCATTTTATGTCTTGGCCTGAAAACTGACCATATTCAAAGATAAGTTGAATCACAGATTTGACACACTGTGGTGAAACATTTGGAAAAAGGACCAGAAAAAGCCGAACTCAGAAAAGAAAATGAAAGCAAAGCTATGAACAATATTTATCAAATTTAAATTCAGACCAGATAACAAAAATTAATTTGACAAGTGAATCAATTTTATTTCCTAAGTAAGAACAGAATGAAAGTTGTTAAAATTTAGCATCAGCACATCTCATTGGTGAGTAATTGAAGGCCAGACGATGATCTTTTCTAACTGCACTTAAGCAAAAATACAGTACAGAGGATGTGACCACTATGTAAATAGTAGCTATGAATCCACCTCTACTAATAACTGAGTGATATTATTGTTGACAGCCAACCTTGCTGCCGGAGGCCTGGAACTCTTTGGCTGGGGAGCTGGTCACTGGATTCAGTGGGACTGTGGTTGAGAAGTTGCACTGACCTGAAGACAGAAGAGAAAATCATTCCAGTTCACAGTTAAAGTCCTGCCCTGTGAGGTAACATAAAGCAACTTACATTTGGGGAAATAAAGCAGTTTGTTTAATTCTAATATGAAAACACATAATTACAGGAACAGCTGTACCTCGTAGCAGCGGCAGCAGGTTGACCACAGCTTGGCCCAGCACCAGTGTCTTTGCTTCAACCTTCTTCTCCTCAGGCAGGACCTCCATCACCGTCACTGACCGCAACACAATCATTCACATTAAACAGTGCTGTGAAAACTGAGAGCTGTGCAGACCAGCATGACAACTCCAGGCCTTCCTGTGTTCTTTATGTTCATTTAGCAGCAAGCAAATTATCACCAGTGTTAATACAAAGATTAGTGATAATTGTTTTGGTTTAAGCTGCAGTTGACTAATATTCAGAGAATAAGTCTTGGGTGGATGACAAATTAAAAATTATGCTATCATCAATATTGCTGTCAAGTGAAGATAAATCTAATTGCCTAAATCTTCCCATTTGCCATGCTCCCCTGCTGTCTGTAGAGTACCACTCACAGAAGAGACCGAGTGAAAATGTTTAGAAACCTCACTGCTGGCTAGCTCAACTGTCAGTTATGTCAGATATCAGAAGGCAGACATTTCAATATCAGCTTACATATGATTGGTTTATGGGCAATGTTACTGAGAGCCTGAGCTTCTTTGGGGCAGTGAAAGCTGCAGGTAAAGTCGTAGTCAACACCCGGCTCCACAGGGTTGGCCTGCTTCTTATCTGACTCTCCCAGCACCGTTCCATCCATTTCAACCCGCAGAAAACTCTGGAAGCTGTCTGCCTTTTTTCCATGCTGAAAAGAGAAGAAACAGAATATGTAACAAGAGGTGGATACTGCACTGTCATCCACACACCTTTTGAACCTCAACTATTCTTCCAATGTTGTCAGAGTTTTTATTCACCCCTGATCCAGATACCAATCTTTTAATTTCCAGTAATGAGCCCTGCTCTGATGTTTATATCAAACTACACAATAAGGTAACAATTAACAGTTATCAGTTTTCAGTAATGTATACTTCACATAATGCAAAAAGCATGCTCCATGAATTTGAGCCATTGGTATGCTGCCAAACCCTCATGGACCTGTAACTGGGCAGGGATGGTGCTTTGATCAGTTGTATGGTTTGATGCCTTTGAAAAGTGAGAACAGAATTGTGAAGTGGTACTGGATGGAAATATAGTTTGCTGCTCAATAATAAAATATAGGCACAAAATAATGATCAGAGGCGACAGTGACTATTCGATGACTTTTTTTTTCCCATTTAAATTTTCATTAAAAATTTTGAGCACTTGTTCCCCACTTGAATGTAATAATACAATTAAAACTAACATTGCCACTTGTACAAACATGGGGAAAGAAAACAAGAAATGAGCAACATCAACAAACTAACATCTTAATTTTCTTAGACAAGTGCATAAGCATAATGTACAGCTCTAACTATAACTATGCTACTCTTGCTATATTGTCTCACATGACCCATCCCCATGAGGTCATCGAGACACATCAGTCAACAACAAACCAAAAATACAAGCAGCCTGTTGTCCAACCACATTGACAAAAGTGATACACAAATATGTATAGAGTCTGATATAAATACAAACATAATGAAACATAACACAAACATAAACAAATTAGGGCCTGCACTTGTCAACCAATTCATATCAGTTAGCTAACACAGTGTCAGTGAGCTAACACGGTTTATTAATGCAAAGCATCATCTATCATCCACTTAATCTTAAATTAAATCAAAATTAGAGAATTTAATTCCCAGCCTGTTCCTTCAAACTTCACTTTGGTGACAGTCAGTAACAGATGGTAGCTTTATGTTCACAGGTAAAATGCACCTTTTTGACACCTACCAGGCACATTTCTGTTGCTTAACCATTGGTGGCCTCATTTCAGTTAACGTTAGTTGACTAGTTAGCATGTGTAAAACTAACTAACGTTGAATGAGCTTACCAGGTTATTTCCACGGGTGACAATTATTTTTATAGTCAGCTTTGTTCCTGTAATGTTCTCAAATGTCTCCATTGTGTTTGCAGACAAACCATAGACGGACGTTAGCTGACGTTTGAGGCCGTGGCTGCTCTTTCGTTGAGTACGCGATACAGTCCCGTTTCCGTGGCAACACTACTACACGCGGTGGTGAGTTCAGGTAGAATCAGAAATGTCGAACGTTTGTTTGACGAAGCAGCAGCAACAACAACTCCTAAACAATTTAGAAAAGGCCTTTCAGGACAGCAAGAAAAATAAATGATAAATCAAACGAATAGACTCCCAGGAGCGAAACAAAACAACAAACAGAATAACATAATACAGTATATCTGCTTTGACTGGTCTTAAACAGTGAAAATTGTTCAGTTACAGACTGTTTTTCACCCTCGCACCCTTCCGTAATTTTGTCTTTTATTGTTGTAACAAAGCAAGGAACAGGAATATATCTTACTAATTTCACCTTTATTCAACAAATGCATAGCACCATTTCTCCTGCTACTGTTCTCAGAGAAATTAGATTTTGCTGTTGTAATAGCGGCACTGTGGCAGGAGGGGTCACTGTTCTCAAAGGACACTGCACTGGTGGCGCAACACTTATAGCACCAGTGCAGCTTATTGCTATGAGTGGTCCTACCTAACATATAAACAGTTCTGCCAAAGTTGGTGCACATTTATTTCAGGTGAAGTCTGTGGAGCACAGTTGGAAAAAAGGATGGTGTCCTGTACTTTTGAGCAAGTTGACTAGAGGTGAATAAGCTTCAGCACACTGTCTCAACTGGTAGCCTATATAAGTTGTATCAGTCAAGCCTTCAGATCTTCATCGGGGGATGGTCTTTTCTCAGATTCTTTATAGCCAAGCTTTACAGAATTCATGAAGTAATGTTAATAGTTTTGAGCAGAATAGCCTTTCATAATTTTCAGTGACTGAGAAAACATGTCATTAGTTATCTCTTAAAGACTGCAACAGTACAGTACAACAGTGTAGAAATATTCTGCTACAAGTCCTGCATTCAACATTTTTCTTTAGTAAAAGCACAGTATTAGCATCAAAATATACTTAATGTACCAAAAGTAAAAGTATTCATTATACATGACACCTTTCAGAACAATTTAGAATTACATTTACTGATACATTACTGTGTAAGCATCACTTTAATATTGCAGCTGGTAGAGGTGGGGCTAATTTGAACTACTTTATATAGTACTGGGTAGCTTAATTATAGTAATAAATCATAATGAATTTATTTTTGTTTGCATTATATTCTGGATTGATAATCTGATTTTGTGATGTAAGTAGTAACCTATATAAAGCTGTTAAAGAGTAAAAAGTACAATGTTTGCCTATAAATAGTAGTGGAGTAGAAGAATACAGTTGTAGAAAGTAGAAATACTCAGACTAAGTACAGTATACTGCTTAAGTAAGTATACTTTCTCACTTTCTTCCACGGAGTAGTTTTAACAGTCGAGACCGGCCTCCGCGACACAGGGGGCGCTCCAACCCGCAGTCAGTTGCCGTTTACTTGTTGTGCTCCTTGCCTAAACGGCTCAGCTAATTACTTCCGGGAGTTTTATTATCAATGATTTTGTCACTTTTGTGAGAATAAAACACTACTGTGGTGTTTGTCTTTTGTTGTTGTCAAAGATGTCGTACAACTACGTGGTAACAGCCCAGAAGCCTACGGCCGTCAACGCCTGCATTACAGGTAAATTTCCGCTGTTTTTGCAGTTGTGCGGTAATGAAACATTTGCCACCTGCGTGCTAGCTCAGCTCCCGCGCTGCAAGTAACGTTCTTCAGACGGGCCTGTGGCAACCGCTAGCCTTTGTGTTGCTAAACCAAATCTAAACAAGTCATACGGACCTGTATACGAGCCAAAGCACGCACGTTTCTTACGTATTAATGCCATGTGTGTTATAACGCACACAACCAGCGTAGTACGGACCCCGTTTTTGGGATCCAGCGTTAGCCGTTGTCGTGCCTAGTTTGGTTATTCCGGATCAAAATAACTCGTCTAGCTGACAAACATTTCACCCCACGGCTAATGCAAACTGTGTACAGCATGCCGACAGAGCGTTTTTGGCTGTTTTCTGGCAAATAGTTCCTCCTTTGTAAGCTTGATCAGAAATCTGGTGTCGTCGTGTGCTGCAAAATGGGTCACAAAGTACAGGACACGTAAATGTACTGAAACCAACACTCCGGTGGTGTTATTGAAAATGGCAAATGTTTCATTACCGCACAATTAAGTAATGCTAAGTCCTTCAACGCATGTTACTGCTTACAATTTGAGTACATAGAAATGACTGTTAACTTCAGTGTCTGCCCTCCTCTTCCTATGTCCTACTCCTACAGTAAACATTATTCCCTGTAGTAGTAATTATATGATCATGAGTAAAGCAAGGGGTTGTATTCTCTCTATCTGTCCCTAAATTTGCAGTGTACACATTTTTGATAACAGACAAATGTTTGGGGTTTCATGTAATAAATGATTGATTAATTAATCAATAGAATCTTCTGTTGACCAGCTAGTTGTTTCAGTAATAACTGTGACACAAGCTTCTAAACTCATCTGATTGTGAGTGAAATGAGCCTGCTTGGGAATAAGAAATTGCTTTGTTTATTTATGAACACATTTTCTGGCTAGTTTATATGTGAAATATGATAAAATATTGTAGTATAGACTACTTTGATTTTTATTTATCAGTTTTACCAACCCTTTTACAAGGGTTGAGCGATTTGAAGAAAAAGAATCACATTGCTGTCATATTGCGATTGTAATATTGGTCCCAATTTTTAGTTGAAATGGTCATTTTTGCATTTCATTTGCACTGAAAAAATATGGCGATGATTATTTTACATAAATATATTTGAGAATCTGTACCAAACAAGCATGTGTAGACAGAGGCGTCTGTGCAGCACCACTATGCTTCATTTAAAATAGTATGTTGGTTGACATCCACCATCCTGATTCCAAAAAAGTTGGGACTCTGTGTGTCGATCAAGAAATAGCAGCTTCTGCGATTTGGATATTGCACTTTGCTTTACTGTGATTTTAATAATGTTCTGCTGAATTGTTCAGTCCTATTTTTAAAACATCACAGGTGCGGCTCAGGTAATCTGTGATGGGAGTTGATGGGAGAAAATGTTGTCAGTGTTGCTGTTCAGCCCCACTGTTGGACACATGTCCACCTTTCTCAGTCATTATTTTCTCTGCTGCTCTCACCTAAACAACATTTATTAACATATTCTAAATGTTGGTGCTTCTCCAGGTCACTTCACCTCTGCAGAGGACCTCAATCTGCTCATTGCTAAAAACACACGGTTGGAGATCTATGTGGTCACAGCAGAGGGGCTGCGGCCCGTCAAGGAAGTGGGCATGTATGGAAAGATTGCTGTCATGGAGCTCTTCAGGCCAAAGGTACGAGTTGTGGGCTGTTGGAACAGTTTGTCAACCAGCTGGTCTCGGTGAAAATTTATATCAGAACCAGAATCAAAATCAGATTTATTGGCAAAGTTTGTGCACGCATACAAGGAGTGTGACTTTTTTGTCACTCTCAAAGTTGCACTGTGCTCCAAGAACAGTTTTCAGGAAGCTGGATATAAATAGACACACTGTTAAAAACTAAGACAACAAAGCTGAACAAAGATAAAATAAACATTTTTACAGTGCAGTAACCATCCATCACATTATACAGCATCACACAATTATTATCATTATCAGTTTCAATGACCCTTAAAGGATAAGATATGTTACGTGTCAGACATGAAACTTTCTAAACTTTTTTATAACGCTAATGCAGTCGTTTTCAATACTGTAGACAAGCAAGTGTACAAAGTATGATGACTGTCAATATTCATAGCTGCAGCTCTGTTGTAAACAAGAGTGCAAAGAATCCTGAAATAACTACTGAAAGGTTAATATGAGATGTATTTGTGGTTGCACTGTCACCAAGTTTCTTGCTGACTGATGCACCCTGTGTCATACATAATGCTAAATGCTAAGATGTGATGGTCTTTTTTGTTTCTTAGTCATCTTTAGAACTGGTCAAGTCTGTTTCTGTTAATTAGGCTGGTGTCCGTAAACCAGGTGGCTGATCAGTGTCACTGCTACAGCCTGACGTGGCGGCCCGGTTTCATTAAATCGGAAGCAGGTCTCTGCCTGTTTGGACTTTGATGACTTTGATGTCTATTTTTGTTTGTTCAGGGCGAGAGCAAAGACCTGCTGTTCATTCTCACATCCAAGTACAACGCCTGCATCCTAGAATACAAACAGAACGGGGAGAGCATCGACATCATCACTCGTGCCCACGGCAATGTCCAGGTGGGTGAGACAGCAGCACAAATGTCATTCTCGAAAGCAATTTTTAGGTCTCATTTTAAAATAAAGAAGCTGACAAACGGTTACAAGCTTTACTGTGTCAACAGCAGTCTGAGAGCACATTAAATGTGAATTTTGTCCGAAGTGCACTCTGGCTTTAAACCTTCCCAAACAAATACTCTTTTGCAGGATCGTATCGGGCGTCCATCAGAGACGGGTATCATTGGAATTGTAGACCCAGAGTGCCGTATGATTGGCCTGCGGCTGTATGACGGTTTATTCAAGGTGATCCCATTGGACCGGGACAACCGTGAGCTCAAGGCCTTCAACATCAGACTGGAGGAGCTGCAGGTCATCGACGTTCACTTCCTGTATGGCTGCCAGGCCCCAACTGTCTGCTTCATCTACCAGGTACTGTAGGAGCTGTGGTGTTTCGATGTGGGAGCATGGCTCTGTGTAAGAGAATAGGTCACACTTGTTCGTTCATGCAGGTCGGACTTTTGCTTTTATTGTGTGCATTTTTCAAGTACGATCTCAAGTCCATATTGAATTGTAGCATTGTGTGTGTGTTTTTTTCCTGTAAGCAACCAAAAGTTATCTTTACGTTCAGTGGTACTCACCAAAACGTGTGTGTCCTTGAGATCTCAAAAATATGTCAAGAGCATTTCCTTTCTCATAAATATTTGTGAAGCTGATTTGTTAAATGCTTGAAATCCAGCATTGTTTACATTTGTCTTAATATCTGTGTTTGCTAGCTTGCAGCCTTCTTCTTGCCTGCCTTTTCTGGGCATTGCAGCATATCCTGCCACCTGTTGATCAGTAGAACATTGTGCATTGTATCACCTGCGTGCATGTGTGTGTACATGTGCGTCCTCACGAGTGTGCATGTGATGAATAAAACGTGGACTCACTCATAGCAAAAACAGGTGTATAGCTGCTAGAGGTCTAATATGATGTCTTGTTGTGTGTCGTAGGACCCTCAGGGACGCCATGTGAAGACCTACGAGGTTTCTCTGAGGGAGAAGGAGTTCAACAAGGGCCCCTGGAAACAGGAGAACGTGGAGGCTGAGGCGTCTATGGTCATCCCAGGTAATCACCTTATACTGAAATGATCAGTCTGTCGATACGTAAAGTAGTAAATCTACAGAAAATAAAGTGCTGCACATGATTTTTTTTTATTCAGCAGATTTTCACTTGGATGTTGTTTTCTGTGTGATTTTTACAGTTTTTAAAAAAATTCACAGTAAAACAAGCAGTTATTAAAGTGTGATTCAGATTTTTTTTTCCACAGATTCTTTGAGTTATGTATGAATCATAAAAGTGAAAGAAAAAAATTTAGCACTGACTCTCTTGCCTGTGTGCTTGCATTTCAGTCCCAGAGCCATTTGGTGGCGCTATAATCATAGGACAAGAGTCCATCACCTACCACAATGGAGACAAATACTTGGCCATTGCACCACCTACTATCAAGGTAAAGCCATCAAATAATAGCTATTGATCGTGCTCTGTTTTTGTTGTCTCTCATGAAATAGTAAATTATTGAGATATTTCATTGTTCAGCAGCCCAAATGAAGACATTTCAGTTGCAGTATATCACAGTGTGTCTAGTAACACATCAAGAATAATGTTATTTTCTCTGTATAATAATGTCTTTATGTGAGCAATTATTTTTTCCTTTCATAATTGGGAGGTTAAAGAAATGACAGATATTTAGCCCCATCTTATGTAAAGCTACCAGCTCTGCAGGGAAGACTGCACAGAGGAGAGGAATGCAGTTTCATTTAAAACAAAGCGTCCTGCTGGCATCGTGATAAAAGGGTTGGTGTCAGCGGTGAGCGTTTTCTTCATATTAATGTACTGCACATAATTACATCCCGATAAAAACAAGCATTTCTGTAATGAGGACAACCAAACTAAAGCTACAAAGTAATGTCACTTGGAGAGTGAACGCCATAGGTGTCAAGTTTTGGAAACACACAGTCATTAGGATCAGACTTTTTAATTATCAAGCAAAGTTCAGTTCATATTCAGAGGGTAGGAGAGAAACTTGTCAAGTTAAATGCAGATTTTGTGAGAAATTAAGTCCCAGATGCAGATCTTTGATGTAATGAATTGAAGTAAAAATGGTGTGAGTGAAAGTGTCGTCAGCATCAGTATTATATGAACATAATATTTGGCTACTTTTGGGGGACCCTGAGGTGTGCACGTTCGAGTTTATTTGTGATGAATCTTGTGATTGATGTTGAACTTACATTTAAAGACAAGTTAACTGCCATCATTATGACTGCAGCTCCCCACACACCACTGCTTTTATCAAGATTAAGTTGCAGTCTGCACTGCTCTGCTCATATTTAACAAAGCTCACGGCCCAAAGGAGCTCCTCAACAGCATCCTGCTTCTATAATTAGAGAATGTCTTGCTGCGTTTTGGTACCATCGCCTCATACATTTTGGAACAGGCGCTTCAGATTGTTCAGATGCAGTAGCTTCTAATTTGGAGCTACACAGCTTTGTGTTGTCTTCATTAGAAAAAACGAATGTCTTTGTGATATTAGGGTTATTGGCTCTGTTGTCAAGTAATTTATCATTCTGATTTATTTGTGCTTTGTGCTCATACTTCGTTCCACGTGAGCTTTTTCTGATTAACTTTATCTCATTTGGAAAGGAATTTGAAAAATAGTTATGCTGCAATAATTTAAGTTGAGGTCATTTCTGTTCACCTGCTCAAGTGTTTGAGACACTTGGATACACTCAACGTATTTGTAACTAAATGCAATTTGTGTCGATCAACTGTCGAGTGCTTTTTGTCCCTTTTAATCTACAATTCTCTGTCCAGCACTCCTGCAAATGCATGTTTTCAGTCAACAAAACCTGTGCTGTCTTGGACATAGGCGACTTCGACCAGATGTGATGTTTGGACTTGGAACTCAGTTCAGTTTTACGTAACAGGGTCTCATTAAATGGTGCTTTTTATGTCAGTACCTGCAACAGGTAATCTCTAAATGTGCATAGGAGACACGCCACTATTTCAGTGAAACAGAAAAAAGTATCTGTAGATACTCAGACGTGAACCTGGAAATATTGATTTTTAAGATAAGATACAACTTTATTAATCCCCCGCTGGGGAAATCAGGGCGTTATACACAGTAAGCAATAGCAGCAGAAATAAAAAAGGAGGCATAGAAGAGAATAAAAAAAATCAATGACATGTACGTTTTATACAGAAGGAGTATAAAAAATGATATTGCTAATGGAAAGTTACACATTGTAGCATTATGGATAATTAAAAACAGTGTTTTGCACTATTGCAAGACAGATAAATATATATATATGTAACACAGCAGAAAAAATATATATGCATTGACTCGAAAAGAAATATTGCACAAGATGTTGCATGCATGGAATATCAATATGCAAGTAAGTGTCCTTCAACTCACTTTTGGAGTGTTGTCTAGCTTTGAATTTGTCCTCACCCTGTCATAAATAATAAATGCAGCACCAGTATAGCTTCATGTGTTCATGCCTTATTGTCTCATCGTGGGCTGCAGCTCATGTCTGCGTCCTGCTGATCGGCTCCGTCTTTAAAAGCCCATCTCGCAGTTGTCTTGCAAGCTGTCATGCCTCTTATACAGCAGCACAGTAGCAGTGCCCACCACTGCTCAGCAGATGTTTGAGGGAAGAGGCAGTGAAGCATCTGTTGTCGCTGTGTGTTTAAAGGAACCCCACTCAGAATGAAGTATCGTCTGACTTCCTCTCACCCCTGACGCAGCGTTGGTATTCAGCTGAACGACACTCCTTTCAGCAATGTCAAGAAAACACACATGCATATCAGCATTTTTTCAGCTGATTAATAAATTGTCACTCTAGAGCACAGAAGTAAAGAACTGATGTGAGACACCAAAGGTTCTTCTGCCCAGTGCATCTGAGCTTACATAACGCTTTTTGGTAGGCTGGTCTATGGTGGGCCAGCGGACTGGCTGCACGAAGCTTTAAAATCTAAAAAGATTAATACCCACCAGTCAGTCGCGAGGGACGCGAGAGGTTTTTGGAAAATAAAAGTGGTTCCGAGGTTTAACAGAAAATATAAGCAACACCACAGGCGGGCGGATTGTGAAAACAAGTTTTGTGAAGGCTCGATCATGTGAGAAATTGACTCTACTTGTACAGTAGACAACGACAATAGCAATGCCTCCTGTTGAAGAGTAGAGCAAGCTCAGTCACGCTACGTGATTTTAATGCCAAATCCAATCACGGATACTTTTCAAGCCATCTTATCTTGTAGTTATAGTGGAGGCAGGAAACTCTCCAGCAACTCCAGTTTAAAGCTTTAATGTTTTCAGTCTGGTTAGGCCCATTTTGAGTGTGGCAGCTCAAGTGTAACCAGGACTGAAAACTGAGAGTGACTCTGACAATATCCAAAGGGAGTTTTGTTCAGGTGGAAAGAAAAAGCAGACGTGTGTGTCACCTCTGTTAGAACCCCCCCAGCGGCTCTGCAGTTTTGTTTAGGGAACATATCTTATATAATACTGCACAATATGCCAGCATGCACTGAACAGACCCCAAACGTGTGAAGCCAATTACAAGCAGAGCTCAGCCAGGTTCACATTATCAGCCAACATTAGCTTATCACACCTGTATGTGTATCAGCTGGTAAGTCAACACAGAAAAACCAAAGAAATAAGGTTTATATAATGTCGGGCCGAGTACGTGTTTCAGTCACAATGCTTTAATCTCAGAATGTAACGATGCTTATCAAACTGTTTGTGTGTGTGTGATCTGCTTATGGAAAAATATCAGAATTATTCAGCATCAAAAATCCAGTGTAGGTCAGGCCCTAATGGCAAGTATTGTACAAAATTCTCCCACATTGATACCGCCGTGTGTCACGTTAGGTTTGTAATCGTCTCTCAGATTGTAGTTTCTCAAACATGGAGCAAGAAACTGTAGAAGCAGCGTGAAATCCTTCTCCTCCAGCACGAACCTTTGTGATGTTCCTGTTGTGGCGTACGCAGCCTCCTGACGGGACGGCAGGCAGACTTGTTTAATCTCCACTTTTCCTGTCAGGCGAAATTTGAAGAGTCTCTCGTCGCTGTACACGAGCCAGATTTAAGCTGTATGTCGGGGAGTCTCCTCAGAGTACGTTTTCATAATGAGAAGGAAGAAAACAAACATTATGAAGACAGGTCTCTGTGGCTGTACGCTGACATGCTCGTACAGTGTATATATAATGCATGAGGTGAGGATGAGGACTCTTTTTGTGTTGGTGTAATTGAAGCTGCAGGCTTTACCTCCACTGTGAGCGTTCCACTCTCATTTGCAGCAAAGCACCATCGTCTGTCACAACCGCGTTGACCCGAATGGCTCACGCTACCTGCTGGGGGACATGGAGGGACGTCTGTTCATGCTGCTGCTGGAGAAGGAGGAGCTGATGGACGGCACGGTGGCACTCAAAGACCTGCACGTGGAGCTGCTCGGAGAGGTCCTCTGTTTGTCTCGTTATCTTTGTCTGTCTCTGTTTATCCACCTGTCTCTCCTCTGGCATCCGTCCCATTTGTTTCTCTGCACCTGGCTCGACCACTCTGGCTGCTGCTTGTTGATTTTCTTCCCGCTGCCTTTTCCTCTCACTACCCTTTTTGTTACAATTGACTTTTTAATGGTTTATGGCCCTGACAGGAGCTAATGGATCAGTCGACACTTGTGCAGAAGATGAGAAAAAATGAGCGCGCCTCTTTGTTGCTTCCTTGCCAGGGTGTCACTTATCCCTTTTAAGTTGGTTTAGACAATGACTGTATGTCAATACTGTGCTCGAGACTAAATCTCATGTTGGAGGCACACAGCTTTTGGCTTGTGGTGCCTTTCGCTAATGACACGCCACAGAGTTTAGAAAGGTAAAAAGCTTTCTTGCTAGTCCGCTGACTGATGCTGGAGCTAGAAACAATTGAGCCGAGTTGGGCTGTTTAAGGTAGAGACAGATTGCTTCTCAAATCCTTCTTAACTTTGTTGTTGGGAGCAGTCTGCTCACTCAACAGGCAGCAGCAGCAGCTCTGCATTAAAATGTCAGACAGGAAAACCTTTGTTTTTTATTGTGTATCAGTAATACCTTAGAGTGTAAGACCGTGTTCACACCCATGAAGGTGAATTTAAAAGCTTTATCCATGTCTCAAGCGGAGTCTGTCTGCTTTCACGCCACTTTTAACAAGCGAACTGCCCAAAAGTGACATTTCTAAACAATAGGAAAGTTAGATTTTTTTAATCTTTCTTCCTTTCAGAACAATAAATCTGTGCCTTGTGTTGTTATCTGCCAGCACTGTAATGATTTAATTTGTGTTTAGTATAGCCAAGTGTTTCTCAGTGACCTTTCTGTTGTTGCTGTCAGACGATTGAAAAGGTTGGGCTGCAAATCATCAAGTAATCTGACAATTAGCAATGTTATTTTGATTAATGTTCAGTCAGTAAAAGGTACAAAATTATCAGGACTTCCTATCTGAAATCAGCCTGAAGCGATGTCTCATAAGAGCTCATTTTGGCCAACACTTCAAACAAAATCAAATTTGCAGCTTCCGTATTCTTACTTAGATGATTTAAATCATTAAATAAAACTATTATCAAATTGCTGATTGATTCATTTATTGTCTTTTAAGAGTTCTGGTCAAACTCAAAGTGAGCTTTGTAAATGCTGACTCTACTGTGAAAAGAAGGTCAAAGTGAACCTGCGTTAGTGTGGAGCTCAAACAATTAACCGATAAACTGATCGACAGGAAATTGATCAGCAGCTATTTTGATAATTGATTAATCACCTCAGTCATTATATATTTGCTGCTTCCAGCGTCTTCACTGTGAGAATAATAATAGGAAGCTGCCTGTCTTTGGGTTTGGACTGTTGATTGGACAAAACAAGCAGTTTGCAGACATCACTCTGGGCTCTGGGAAAATGTGATAGACATTCATCTTTAATTTCTAATATTTGAAAGGCAAAGTACAATAAAGGTAAACAAATAGAATAATTAATTAGGAAAATAATTGGCATTTAAATGAGCCGATCTTGCCTTTGAGCTCACGCCTGGTGTTTTTAATGTGTTCTTTTCATTGTCCTCACTGAGATCAGATCTCTGGCCTCCAGAGCAAAACCTGCACCTGAGTCATTTCTGAGACTCCCTTAAAAAAATCTAAGTTTTGTGAGTTCAGTTGGGGGAAACTTTCTAAACTTTGTGAAACATCGTCTATGACAGATTCTTAATCATTTATCCCCTCTTTTGAATTGGGGAAATGTAATACATTAAATTATTCCTTTCTTTGTGTAAAAAATATTGTCACCAGCATGTTGGTTACTCTGTGACGACGTAATCTGCCTTGTTAACAGCACAGAGTGCAGTACACACCGTCACACACATTAGTTATTATTGCTTTCTGCTCTTGCTTTGATTTTTCACACAATTCTGTTGAATAATGCATCTTTTGGTAAGTTTCATGCCAGAGAACAGACGTATCATCAGTAATTAGAGGTGCGTCTCTCGGCCACTTGCTCACTCTGTAAAAACAATCTCTTTTATATTAGCTTAAACAAATATCTGTATCAGTGTTTACACCTCGTGTTAACGTGTTTTTTGCTGGATAACATGCCCCAGTACAGATCATATTTTAAATACCAGGTGTAACTCAGAGTCAGCCGTGTTAGCGGCTGCTTACATAGGCACACCAGTGTTTTGAGCTCAATACATCAGCATGCTAAAACGCTCACACTGGCAATGCTAACATGCTGATATGAAGCAGGTATAATGTTACTGCCAAAAGACAACGTACAGCTGAGACGGACAGGGATGTAATATCTTTTGCAGGTGTTTGGTTATAAACCAAAATATTAGACAAATTGGAATTTTGAGCTCATGGTGGCACTAGATGAAAAAAGAGACGTTCACCAAAGTGATTTCTCCGAAGGTGGACATGAATGTCTGATGGCAGTCTGTCCAACAGGTTATTGAGACATTTCACTCAAAACCAAATGTCAGTGTCGTGGTGTTAGAGGAAAAGACGGGGTCGTCAGAGTTCATGAGATTCATTCAAGTGTTGGACAGACTGACACATCTACATCGTCTCTAGAGCCAAACATTGCTGAAAATGAAATAATCGCTATTTGCAGCCCCAGTGTGAACGTGGCCTCAGAGACTGAGCTGTTTCTGTGCTTCTCTCCAATGACAGACGTCCATCGCTGAGTGTTTGACCTACTTGGATAACGGTGTGGTCTTTGTGGGCTCCAGACTGGGAGACTCCCAGCTGGTGAAGGTAAGGAGCAAGAGACCGTTTCACACCTTCTGCAATCATAAGAATGAAAGTAAAGTAAGATGTTGTTATGTTAACATTTTTAAGTACCTCTCACGTTTGCATTTTCATATCTTAAATTTTTAATCTCGCTAATCTTTAACAGACGTCTCTACAAAATTGCACGTTTTCTTGTGTTTTCTGGTGGATTTGTAAAGAGGCCTCTGTTTGTCTCTCTGCAGCTCAACGTGGACAGCAATGACCAAGGCTCGTATGTGGCGGTCATGGAGACGTTCACCAATCTGGGCCCCATCGTGGACATGTGTGTGGTGGACCTGGAGAGACAAGGCCAGGGCCAGGTAATAACCGAAAGCTGACTCTTTGATTTTTGTGAAAGCTAAACAGTTTTCATTTTTGCCACCATCAGAATAGGAAAGACACCACACATTATATTAGCGTCACATATTGAAAGCAGATCATTCAGATAGAATTTTGACATGCATGGTGGGTCTTCATCTGTGGTTTCATCTTCATCATCCTCTTTGTCGCAGCCTTCAGGGAGTCAGGGCTTATACAGCCAATTCAGCTGAGTCGTGTTAACATTGTGTTTGTCAGCAGAATTAAGCATGCAACATACGACAGCATAAACCTGCCACTGGCCTCGATAGCCTGGTACAAGTGTTGAAGAGATTCATGCTGACATCAGATACACACTTCCTGCGCCTTTTTATAGGCTGCCTGTGTGCTCTTCTTTCCTCTAGTTTATTTTTTTTGTCGCCAGTGGTCCCTGTGCGCCTGACATTAGCATGCGCCTGGTATCTCAGTGGCATTTCAGTGTGATTTAGCTGGACTGCAGTTGCACCTGATGTTAAAATGCATCTCCGGGCCACACGCTTAAATTGACTTCCTTGTTCCACGGCAAAAAGACAGATTGCTGCGCATGTTATTTCCCCCTAATAATATTTACACCTTTTAAAACTGACAGTGAAGACTTTGTCTCGCTTGCTCTCTGTCTGCGAGTTCCCTGACAATCGATCTTCTTTAGTACTTCTGTGTACTAAAGTTTATCTGTCTTCCACTGTTGTTAAATTGTATTCTGAATAGAATGTAATATAACCCATATTGCAAGTGGATGTCACATTTAAAAAGCAGCAAGACACAATTTAATGTTTCTAGCTGGTAGAGGAATTGATTTCTTCCTGTTTTATGTCAAATGAAACCAGATGCTGAATTAGTCTGTTTGTTTCTGGCTCATTCTTTCACGTGTTTGTGCACAAGTATAATAGTTTGACAAAAACAGTTTTTGATTTGAACATTTGTCCTTTGTGTCAATTCACTGAGGCAGAGGAGGATGAAGCAGTGAAGTAGCGAGAGAGATACAGTACAGAAGGTTTTGTTGGCAGGGTTTGACTGCAGGCCTCAGGGGTACTTGATGGGGTTCCAAAGGCAACGGTCCACTAGAGCACTGAGCCGCTCTCTGGGTACAGACCAGCACACAGTCAGCCACGGACTGTGTTCATCCACGCACACTTTCCAGCTCATTTCAGTCTGTAGAGGCCCAGAACGAAAATCCAATCATAATTGTTTTAATATGCCATTTGCTGTAAATCCACACAGCGTTTGACCCGGTTAATTGGCGCGGACACATTCCAACACAGTTAAGACAGCAGAGGGCCGATGCATAAGCTGCCGGATGTCTCTCAGAAAAAGCATGACGGCACAGTTTACAGTCAAAGCTGAAAAATTATCGTATTCACAGACATACGATGAACCACACGGGGGTTTATGAAGGATAAACCCTGCGTAAGTAAACACAAACATGTTATGTGCAGATTATCAGGGTGCAGTCAGTCCCGTGAGAGTGTGTCTGAGTGTGTGAGGGCATTTGAGTACATGCTCGGGGGAGTTAGGTGAGTTGCCAGGTTCACAATGGTTGTTTCCATTAGGATGAAGCTGTTGGGTGGCAGGTGGTTGGGGCTGAGATTATACAGGCTCTGGCATTAATCCTGTTAGTGTACCATGACTGGATGAATGAATAACATTCTGATGCTCTCCAGTCAGACCGTACAGACACCAGAATTATTTGCCTTCAGGGTGTTGGATCTCAACACTGTTTGCCATGTTTGAACTGGGCAACCTCAGAGAAGCTCCACTATAAACTCGCACCGATTTCCAAATCCTCCACTGCCACACCTGTTTCTGCTTTGATGCTGACTTCTGCTACTACTTCCACCATAGCTTGACATTCACGACTACAGATTTTAATGACGTTAAGACTAAAAAATAAGGCATCACAAAATTATAAAGATGTTTAGGAGTAAATACTAAAAATAACAGGATCAAGTACTTGATGTATCAATCCTAGAAAACGAGAGAAAGAAAAATCAATCCGTGTCTTTATACCTGCTTTGCTGCTTTCAGCTGGTGACATGCTCGGGTGCTTTCAAGGAGGGCTCTCTTCGGATCATTCGCAACGGCATTGGGATTCATGAGCATGCCAGCATTGACCTCCCAGGAATCAAAGGTTGGTTTGTTGTGTGTGTGTTTGCCTGTGTCTCCTCTCTCTCAAGTCTCGACTTTATCTGGACCTTAATCCTTCGCTGACTTGACAGCGGAGCCACTTCCACCTGCACATCTGTTTGCCAGTCCTTGCCAAAGCGCCGGCCGTCGCTTGGCGTGCGAGCGCGAGCAGGTGGCTCAGATGTCAAAGGTCTCGGCTCGCCGCTTTCCGTAGAACAGGAGAAATGCCAAGGTTACGTTTGGAAACATTTGTTTTCATTAAGCAGGCCGGCGAGCTCCACAGCGTCTGCAGCAGCGAATCGTCAAGTTGAAGAATCCCATCAGGTTTAACAATGGCAGACACCTCTTAATTTCTGAAAATTAGGTTCCGCTCCCAAGATTGTTCTCTGATGCTTAAATGAGACACACAGGCCAGCGAAGGTCTGCTCACGCTTGTTAGGCTTCAGCCGTTTATTGACCATCTCTGCCCTGCACGTCTCAGCTGCTGCCTCCTTCTCCTGGCCTCTTGATGAGAGGCAATTATTCACTTAACCAATCAATGGCTCTCTGAAGGGGATCTGCAACGTGCACATCCACCGACATGTTAACATTTGACTCATGGAATAGTTAAAGCTCAGCTTTGATCCCTGCTCTAGATTGCGTTTCTCCTGCTCTGAACTGCTCATAACTTTTCTAACGCCCTCTCTCGAATCCTCCTCAAGGTTTGTGGCCACTCCGCTCTGAGGCAGGCAGAGAGACAGATGACATGCTGGTGCTGTCTTTCGTGGGTCAAACACGGTGAGTGTTTTCCGAGCAGCGTGTCAGATAAGTGTGGAGTCAATTCTGAATGCCTTTATCTTATCTTAAGAGCGTGTTTTCCCCCAGAGTGCTGATGCTGAGTGGCGAGGAAGTCGAGGAGACTGAACTTCCAGGCTTTGTGGACAACCAGCAGACGTTTTACTGCGGAAACGTGGCACACCAACAGCTCATTCAAGTGCGTACACACACACACACACACACACACACACACACACACACACACACACACACACACACACACACACACACACACACCTTTGTTATGTGTATAAAGAGTGTGTGCTGTCAGGGTCCTTCACCAGAACATGCTTTGGTTAATTTTAAACTGACCCTCATTTGACGAGCCTGTTCTCCTAGAATTAACTGACTTTGCAGTACGTGTGCATCTCATGCCAAAGCAAGAATAGCAATTTTAATTTCACAAATTCTAAATTAATTATCAAACTTAATTATTGAACTGTGGCTTTTCTCCATTTAATAAGATATACTTTGTTGGCGCTGAGTCATACATGATTGAAAGGAGCAGTTGTGAATATGAGGGTCGCAAAAGGACTTCATGTATTTTACATTTGGTTAAGATGAATTTTGCACTTCATTTAAATTCAAGTTGTAGCCTGCCTTTTGGAAATGAGAATGAAACCTGCTGGGAGTTCTGCCAACTGTTAGACCCTCAACTGTAAGGTTGTTATGACAACACTGCTTGTGTTTTAAAGCTGCAGCTCTCTTCCCTCTCAGAGTTGATGTTTTTTCAGAGAATATATTCTTACATTGTTGCTAATCTGGTTTACATATATACACGACTCCTTTTTGGCCTAAGAAAAAGTTACTTCAGATAATAGAAGTTGATAGTTGTACTTAAAGTTGCATTGAGGACACCATCTGATTTTTTTTTTTTTTTTTCTTCTTGCTTCAGCCTTGAGTGGCCTTATCAAAGAAGACACTGTGGTAGACGGCGTCAGGGACACTAGAATTAATGGACCGAAAGCCACACAGAGACATGTTCAGTGGCAACAAAAAGGAGATATTTGTCACATACAAATCCTTCACATTGCAATACTTTTGATACTAAGAATAAATGAAATGACTCCATGTAATACGAATGGGTGCTAAACCTGGTAAGAATGAACGCCTGACTCTGCAGCTCTTGCAGCCTTTATCCTTGCTGTAGCTCATTATTTTGGCCCTCTGTCCTGTAGTTGGACTGTGTTCTTGAACTTTGCAGCTCTAATTAAACCTGCAATAAAAAAAAAAAACTGTAGGCAGCAGTTTCCAGCAAGCAAGCACAGACGAGTGCACTACCTGCCCAGCAGGAAACTTCAAAAGCCTGAAGCACCTGGTGAACACTGAACACCTAGAAAGACTCAGATATTCTTCATGCGGGGGAGCTGGAGACCAAGCCAGGGCTCAAAGACTGCTGAATATTAGTGTTAACAGATGGCCATAAATGCATCTTGGAGGGTTTATTCAGTTGTTTGTTTACCGACTACCTTTCCCATGAGCCTCAGCTGCACTTTCTGTTTAGTGTTAGTTAGCAAATGTGAACCTGCTAACATGCTAAAAAGCTGCATGGTTACATAAAGAAACACTGCAGAACGTGGTAAACATTATACCTGTCATACCAGCGTTTTGACTACGAGCACCTTCAGCTCAAAGCACCGCTGTGACAAAATAATCTCCCAGTTGTTTGGATGTTTGCTGTTTCCCAACAGTGTGTTAACTCATGAAGGGAACATGTCCTTGCTTACGTTCACTACAAGAGGTCAAATTTAGATTGTTTTTGTCTCTTCAAACATGCGATACTTTGTGCTCCACTACAAACGTCAACAGACTGCAAAAACTAGACGTAATGTTCATCACTGCTTCCAAGGACTCCATTAAGGATCCTATATTGAATGTATGCTTTTCTTTCACATTTCATTGCACCACCGTATTATGTGAGCTCCCCAGCAATGCAACACCTCCATTTATAGTTTGGCTGTTGCTTGTACCTGCAGCAGTCTGTTAATGAGGCTTCTTCAGCTCTTTTTTTTTTTTTTTTTTCTTCTTCCTCTTTGTCTTGTCTTGCCTCTTCAGTGCTGGGTGACTCTCCTCATCACATTATTACATTTTCAATATTAAAATTTGTATTTCTCCTTGACCTGAGCTGCCTTAACCAGGTATTCAGAAGCCTCTTTTGGTGCATGCAACACAAATGCAATCAAATTAACTTTTATAACAATATTAATAGGTCTGAATAACACAGACATCTTGTGGCATCAAGGGATTTGTGCCATCAAACAAACGCTGGACACTCTTTTCATGTGTATATATATATGTAATGCCATATTTCTTAATGCTTGTGTAGTGATTGATCTGCTGTATTTTCCATGAATACATTATAATTCCTTATTTTTTAGTGAGTAAAATTCCAGTGTAACTTTCAGTTTGTCTTCCCCTAAAATCCTTCACTTTTATCTTACTTTAAACATCAAAATTGGCTCCATAAGTGTCCTTTTCTCAGGACACAAGGATCTCCTAATTCACCAACTGTGTGACGAGCTGGTGTGGATTATATACAAAGTAATTTATCTTCTTCCCAGTCCTCAGCATCAGAAACTCGGTCTCATCACAAAACCACAAATGTGGAAAAATTCCCCTTGCAATTAATCATAATTTCTTTACAGACATTGGAAAAAAAAAGTGCAATAACAATCCTGTCTCAGAATCGAAAATGAACAATGATATTTGCTTTGTAACGGCTTCATGTTTTCGCTCCCATCATCCTCTCTGTCACTTCCCTGAAATGCTGTGCAAAATGACATTTTAAAAAGCAACAACTGTGTGTCCTCCAGATTACATCAGGCTCTGTGCGTCTGGTGCTCCAGGACAGCAAGGCATTAGTGAGTGAATGGAAGGAGCCTCAGGGCAGGAACATCAGCGTGGCCGCCTGCAATCACACTCAGGTGGTGCTTGCCGTGGGACGGGCCCTCTACTACCTGCAGATCCTGGCTGGAGAGCTCAAACAGATCAGGTAGGACAGAGATGCAGACACACAGAGGATAGAGCCAATGTCCGTATCCTGACATTTTAAGGCAATGTTTGACTTCCTCCTGTACTACAAACAGAGCCGAACAAGGTCTTTCTGTAAACATTTTCAATCATGTATCATGCAGTCAACCGGAGCTTCTTGTTCATGATATCTACACCACCTTAGATATAAACCTATATTACTGAATTCAGGATGTCTGGAGATCTCCTGGTATGACATTCAAAAAGCGCTGAATGTCAACAGAATGAGAGGACACATCAGCCCTGCGCTTTAAAGAAATATTTGACATTTTGGGAAATGCACTTATTCACATCTCCTTGTGAGAGATAAGAGGATTGAGACCTGTCTTATGTTTGTATGGTAAATAAGAAGCCACCAGCAGCAGCCGGTTAGCTTAGCTTAGCACAAAAACTGGAGACTTGAAGAAAGTGCCAGCCTGGCTCTAAACAAACAGGATACAACGTGTTGATTAGTGATCTTCAGAGGTGCTGGCAGGCAGACTTTGTTGCCTTTGGACAGAACCAGGCAAGCTGTTTCCCTCTGTCTCCAGTCTCTGTGCTAAGCTAAGCTAACCAGCTGCTGGCTGCAGCTACATATTTGCCCTACAGACATGAGAGTGGTATCTACCTTCTTATCTAACTCCAGCCAAGAAAGTGAAAAAGCCTCTTTCCCAAAATGTCAAACAGTTCCTTTAATGCTCACTCTGTCTGTCTTTGGGTTTGATGGTGAGACACCGACAAACTGGGTCAGCTTGCATGTTCAGAGAAGCTTAAGAGTAAAAAAAAATGTCCACCCTCATCCCTGCAGTTATCCTCTGGCTGTGTTCTTTATAAAGAACGCCTTTAGCATGAAAACCAGCCAGTTTGGTAAAGATTGTTTTAAGATGTGTTTTGAAAATCCTTAAAATGAGATCTCCCTTATATATCATAAGTTCAAGAATGTATGAATAGAATTATTGTTCATTTCCAGAGTGAGACTGTTGAACACAGGATTTCTCCTTCTTCAGTGTTTGTGCTCTGGAGGCTTCAAGCTTCCACATCACACTTCTGTCAGTTGAATATTGGACCACGATTGGTTCCCAAACTATATGTGATGTCACAAATCATGCTCGAAGGCCCCTTGAAATCAGATTTTCCATGAGCACAGAGAAACTTTCCGCTTTCAGCAATAAGACTGTAAAAACAGCTTTCAAGTGTCAAACTCTGCACAGTGAAGCTCAAACATTCAACTGTCGTAAAAACACATTTCTGACTGGAGGGGGACTTAGAATATTAGGTAACAAAATCGACTGCAGAGAGCAGTCTTAATGCCTCGTCAGGAAACAATCAAGATATTATATTCCAACTTACTGTTGTCATTAAATTAGCCTAACTAATAGACTTACAGGTTAATTTAATAGTTAATATGAAACAGCAGGGAGGAATCTGACATATGACTGCATACAAAATACCCAACGGAACTGTTATATGAAAGTTTAATTAATCAAACATTAATTTATTATATTCCCAGTAGTTCAACAACTTTCTCTCTGACTGAGTTATGTGTTATTATTATCCAGCACTATCTCACCTTCATTTTAATATCTTCTTTCCTGATCTGCGGTAAAGTTTGAGACCAGGGATTTGCATCTCATTTTTAAGTCTGAAGTGAATGGTGCAGTAGAGCTGTCATACTTTTTATTATATTTCTGTCATGTTGCTGTTGTGGTCTACCCTTGTGGCTGTCTTTGTGCCAGCATTGCAGTAACACCGCTTCGAGCCACCATTTTTACAGTAGCTGGAAAAACAAAGTCGAGGATACACAAAAATGTTTTTTTGTTTGTTTGTTTTTTATGTTTGTTTTTTTTATTTTCAGAGAAAGACACACGGCTTGTCAAAACGGCCAGCAGGGCTGCTCCAAGCACAGAGAGTGTTGGTAGATGATAGAACAATGAAGGAGACAGAGTGAAGTGTCTCACCAGAGCTGTGAAATAATGCTTGGCCCACATCAATAAACTGCTGGTTTCCTGCGCGAGTCGCAAAATTCTGTAAACGCTGGACGGTCATAGTGGAATTAAAGGTGTTTGCATGGCTGAAATGTTCTTCTTTAAGGCCGTTAAGACACTCAGTGATCATCCTTACATCACATTTGTTATTGAGTATCTTTGTTCTCCCATTATGCAGGAATTCAGGCTTTTTTCCCCATTATAGTTTTATCTCTTTTTATTGCATTTAAGATATGAGCTGTATAGACACAGTCCTTTATTACAGTGTATGTAATTTCATGTGCTATTATATTGATATACAGCATGTCATGATTCAGAACCTGTTGGTGGATAAAATGACCAGGCAGGGATCTCTGTTTCTGTCTAATCCTGTTAATTAAATACCTGGCAAATCAAGGTACTACATCACATTGATGGAAAAATCATTAGAAAAAATCCAATACTGCCATAAAGGACTCCTACTACATGATTTTCCACATTGACCACAGTGGCCTTATCCAACCAGAGGTATGAAAGGAGGGCTACGTCAGTATAATGAGACAGTTTTATATCATCTCACAGTGTGTGTCGTCATGTCCCGCAGCTCTAAAACACAGGGTGATAATCAGACATTTAAATTCAGAATAATCAGCATTCTCATTGATATTGGAAATGTAATTCATGTTGGTCCGTCCCAAACAAGCTTATGCTGTGTCAAAGCATTGAGTGCAGTAACGTCAAGTGACAAATTAAGCAAACTGTGAAATTTGTGCTGATTCTGCTCATCACTTCATCATTTTGACAAGTTAAGACTAATATCCAGAATGTTCAAAATATGATTGCTTTGATAAAAATTTCACAGTGTACCACTGACTTAGTGACAGATACAAACACTTGCCCCCGAATGGTTCCTATGGCTTAATTTTTCCTGCTGTACTTGGAGAGAACAGGCATTGAGGAAATGACTGACCTACTGCTGATCATAAATTCACAGCAAAGCTTAAACAACAAATCTGATTGGCTGTTTATGGGCGATGATCAGGAAGTCCAGCTGGGACAAAAACCTTGTTGCCTGTCAACACACTGGCTGAGACCCTGCCACGGTTTTACAGCTGTGACATAAACGGTCACCTGGAAACTTCAGCCAGCGGGAGCCCACAGCTCAGCTCACCAGATGACTGAAACACGTTTCAATTTTCATCTCACACGAGGAAAAAAAACGTCTGCGCTATGTGTCATTTTGTGCCGCTGCTTGTGTCAAACTGTGTCACACGCGGTCCACTTTCACAGTGTGTGCAGGACAGCTTGTGACTGTGTTTCTCACGTCCTCTACACCTCCCTTAGCACCACGGAGATGGAGCACGAGGTGGCCTGCCTGGACATCACACCTCTGGGGGAGGGCGGCGGTGAGTCACCGCTCTGCGCTGTGGGACTCTGGACCGACATCTCAGCCCGTGTGCTCAAGCTGCCCTGCTTCACAGCCCTGCACAAGGAAATGCTGGGCGGAGGTGAGAGGAAAGAGCGGCAGGTGCACTGACAGGAGAAAAGGAAAGCTGTGACTGGCTCGTGCACAGGGATAGTTAGACGCAGATAATGTCAGATAGAGTGAAGTTTGTTTCTGCGGCCCAGTTGCAGATACGGTGTCTCAGTGGGCTTGTCAGATCCACAAAAGCAATGCTAACCTAACTCAGGCTATGTCAGAAAGGAAGAGAAAAAAAGTCACACTTAAAGGAGGAAAAGCCTGAATACAGGCCTGGGGGTGTGTTACCTTATATGGGCGTACAGTTAAATCCTCAGTCAGCCTTGACACTCACCCTGTACGCTGTCTGAAAGCACAAAGCGTCACAGCTCTGTCTGTGTGAGTGATTTAAACTCAGTATCAGAAACACACATTACATTTTTACCGTGTTTTTGCCTCTGTACATTTGCTTTTTAGTATCACTTACCATAATTAAAATTTCTTCATAGTAAATTACAAAGAGTCGCCTTTCACAAAATCATAAAGTGATTTATATTGGTTTTAAAAATTCCACCTTCTCATGGATCAATAGTGCTGGAGGCAGCAGCACCAGAGGAGGACATTTAAATAGAAACCCCCTCTCCTCAGATGGCTGAAGGTGGGAAAAGCTCAATAATAAAACAGTGGGACTGGTCTCATACAAATACAGTAAATGCATTCATAAAGGAATAGTTAAGCATTTTGCTTTCTTGCTGAGAATTGCAGAAGAAGATCAGACCCCTTTTTGTTTGATTTTCTTGCCTTTGTAGTGAACAGAATGTGGAAGTTCCTTTAAGAAGTCCAATAAATAAGTCCAAGCAATGGGTGTATAATAGTGTGGTGGGAGCTAAAATGGATTGCATCTCTAGCTTCATTAATGGATGTAAATGGAATCTCCCATTAAGTACCTCATTTTTTAGCACTCGAACATTAACTATGCTGCCAACCCAAACGCATTTAGTGCGCCATTTAGCCACCGGAAAGGTATTTAACTTTAGCTAAAATATGTAAGAGAGGTCTTTTTGGTTAAACTTATCAAAAAGTCAGCAGTCGCTGGGGACAAAGTTTCATAAGATGGAGAAGCAGCACAGCAAGGACTCTTACTTTCCAGTTAGGATTCTTTACCCGTGACAAATGTTTCTGCACTCTCTCCCAAAGTGTCACACGTGATTTTCCAGCCACGTTTGATTGACAGCTGCTCAAACTCCGCAAACTGTGCTCTCTTGCTCCCCTAACAAGGACAGTCCGACTGCACACTGTTAAAACAGGAAGCCTTCAAATTAAAAGCTCATACTGTTCTAATTGTGGATATTTTTAGCTCTGTCATTGGAAGAATTTTAACACGAAACTGCACTGCTGCACTCAGGCTGCGTTCGCTTTGTTAACCGAATTACAAGTTGTGTTTTTATTAACTTTTCTTTATGTATTTTGATGGAAATGTGTAAATACAGCATTCCATTACCATTTTTTCACACTGCAGCTTTGTGGAGAGTCAGCTGGGAAGCGTTTAATCAGAGTCAGTGTTGTTTTGATAATTGGCCTGCAGTCAGAGAAAACGAGGCTTGGGAAACGGAAAAGACAGAGGACTTTATATTTACCCTGAAGCATTTAAATGTTTCTTTTTTTTCCAAAAGTTACCAGCTAGTCTGGCCATATTGATTTTTCTGACAAAGACATTTTCGCAGACATTTATCATTTTGGTGTTCATCCATGAACCTGTGACTCCAGTGTGCAGTACAAATAAATCATTCTACTGTGTGTGTCCCCAGAGATCATCCCTCGCTCGATCCTAATGACCACCTTTGAAGGCAGCTACTACCTGCTGTGTGCGCTGGGAGACGGAGCACTCTTCTACTTTGGTCTGGACCTGCAGACCGGTAGGCCCATCACACCACCATCAACACAAAAAGTTAGATGAGAGATTCTCAAAGTTTCTCAGACTGATGCGGGCCTCCAGGCAGGGCCACGGGCAGCTGTCTGAAGACATTTTCATTCTTTAGAATATTATTTCTGTGGAGGATTGCAGAACTGCATTTGGGTGTAATGTTGAAGAAGCTCTGCAGCCTGAGGAAGCTAATGCTCACAGTTTGATTGAAAGGCTGCTGTTTGACTCTAAAGAGAGATTTCAATGACGTAATCAAACACAGTGATTTGATCACATCACTATAGTGCGGTCATAACTACCAGGAATCATTTTTACTGACCAAAATGTGCAATTCAAACACATTGTCACCTGTTTTATATATAGAATTATAGCAGTTTGTTTTGAAGGCTGCCAGTTTACTGAGGTAGTGTTGAAGCATGTCTTTAATGTGTTTCTTTTTGATGGATTTAAACATGTTATGTGTGACCACATTTAAGTTATTAAGCTTTAACAAACACAAGATTCTTTAACTACTTAAATATCAGAGAAACAGGATTTTTCAAGACAGCCCTTTAAACCTCCAATACATTTCTTTTTTCTTTATTTTTTATTCTTGGCCACTTGGTGGCAGCAGAAAAGAGTTATGGACACCGTTGAAGTATATATGGCAAACATGTTAGCAAACAGCTGCTTATAAAACATTTGCAGGCCACCTGGTGAACTTAAATCTTTCAGCTCTGGCTTTGGTCCGACTCTTGAGCTGTTAAATGCCCCACTGTGTTCATCAGCCAGCGTCTAACTGTGTCTGTTTGGTGCTAAACAGGTCGACTACAGTGGGCCTTTATTGCTTTCTCTCTGAAAACAACAGCCTGCTGGCTCTGAAAACAACGCTGCGACAGCAGTGAGAGTGAACCAATAACCTCAGTTTCATGCTGCATCTGAAATTCTCACCAGATCAAATAAATTCGACCATGTTCGATTGAAGGAGTACCCCAGCAGTTTAGCGTTGCTCGCCAAAATGTGGTGTTACTAAGTGTGTCTGGTCACAGTGGAGGCAGCAGAGGCTATATCCGGACTTTTCATCTATAATGACACCTCCAAGCTCCAACACTTCCTACACTTTCTGTAATGCAGCTCAATAGTGGCTTTTGTTGAACACCTCCTGCCTGCTGAACGCTCCAGTCTTTCAAACCCCACATGGCCCTCTGTGATAAAGACCTTCTCTTTAGTCTCCAAGCCCAAGGCTAGATGCTGCACTGAAATGACATCACCAGGTCAAGACATCCAGGTGATGTCATTCAAGTAATAAAAATGAGTCATTTGAAAGCCACATAAAACATGATAATACTACTGTTTTTACCGGCGGGGTAGTACTCCCTTTAAGAGCATATTTACTTTGACACGTGAAAGCTGCGCAATGGCCCTTTAATTACTGCATTATTGAATGGCTGTCTGTTCCAGTTAAAGTTGACTTTAAGGTCTGCATGGATGGAAAAAATCGTGTTTATCCACTCTTATGGGGCCATATGTTCCAACAATATGAATTTTTAAATTATTTTATAATCATTGTAAGCGTTGGCATGCGACCATGGAAACACTCATTCTCATGAAGAAAAAAAAAAAAGATGAACAGAACAGACAAGACAACGTCAGACTCCTAGCCGTTACTGGATTCAGCTTCAGGTTTTATTGTGAGGTGTCATCTGTAAAATAACACACATTTAAGTGAATTCAGTACATGTGATTACCTCAATGTTCATTCTTACTCTAGTTACTGGTGCTCTTTAGTTTTCTTCCCAAATAACTGTAAAAGATTAAAAACTGTTTGACCACCATGATGGCAGGACCTGTGGATGATGCTGGTGGACAGTTCAGAGGCACAAAAAAGAATAAAACACAACTCAAAACTTACTTACAGGCCCCCTGAAATCCATTCAGATATTCTTACATACAGGTCTAATGTGTTTTTCATGCTTATAGGTGACACTAATGTGATACAAAGGTGAAATGAGCAGACAGGACGACGTTAGGCTGTTGCTGCTTTGATTCCTCGTAGCAGAATGACAAGAGAGCGAAGAAGAGGGCAAAACAGTCGACTGCACAACATCCTGCTGACGTTTAACACGTCCACAAAGACTGAATAAAAGTCTCTTACAACTTAAAATAAAACATCAGCAAGAGCTGGAATACTTAAAAAAAATGTACTTCACATATATTCAAAGAATAAACAGGAAATAAAAACAAGTAGGATTTTCTCATTCTGGGTTCCTTATCCTTTGAATTCTTTCTCATTACTCATCAGGACAGCTAACCCCATTAACATTTTCAAATTAAGACCAAAGAAGCATCCTTTTCACCCTGATCTATGGCCTCACCTTACATAATCAATATAAAATGTCAGATAATGGTTAAAAATGCTCATCACAGTTCCCTAATGTGCACGGTGACGTCTTCAGACTGCATGCTTTGTCCAACCAACAGTCCAAAATCTGAAGATGATTAAGTGCAAAACACAAGAAATACCTGAAATGGTTATTGTTCTATCGAAATACGTGCAGATTGATTATATGTTGACTTACTGACCGATCAATTGACAAATCGTTTCAGCTCTGGAGTCCAGTCAGTCAAAGAAACCCCTGCACAGAGTGCAGACAGTGATCAGTGCATGTCACAACCACGTCCACAGTTATTCCGTGATCCTCGGAAGGATTTTGTTCTGAATTGAATCAAAAACAGAATCAGAGACAGTAACAGAATACGAGAGGGGTGAAAGCCAAAGCTTATACAAAGTATATGCAGTACTATTAAGGCTATGAGTTGTACACAAATGAATAAATGAGCAGAGAAGCATAAAGGCAGATGCTTCCATACAGGCCTCAAGGGCACATGAAACCATTCAGGTTTTTAAAGAGCATTCAAAAGGAGTCGGCTGTTCTGCACACAAGGACAAACTTTATTGTCTGAAGGCACTTAGCAAGTGGCTGTTTTGACCCAAGCAGTGATTAGTACACCCACCTTAACTGCAGTTAAACTTGTTTTCGATCTTATTTCCTTCCCCCAGGCGCCCTGAGCGAGCGTAAGAAAGTCACCCTCGGCACCCAGCCCACTGTGCTGAGGACCTTCAGATCCCTGTCCACCTCCAACGTGTTCGCCTGCTCCGACCGACCCACCGTCATCTATTCCTCCAACCACAAGCTGGTCTTCTCCAACGTCAACCTCAAGGAGGTCAATTACATGTGCCCACTCAACTCCGAGGGCTACCCCGACAGGTCAGCAGCAGAACTTTCGCTGCTCGTGCATTACATCGCTCTGCAGCTCGGTGGATGTTTTAGGACATTGGTTCTCGACCTTTTTTGGATGAACGCCCCTCTACTCAATGCCCACACCTCTTGCTGCCCCCCATCAACGAGAAAGCAGTTGAAACCCCTGTATATTGATATTTATGATTGAAATTGAGTATTTCACTGGCCTATTTGAGATGTAGGCCTCCCCACTGTATTCATAGCCACTGTAGCCATGTCATTTAACACAGTTTGCTAATTATTAGAATTCTTCGATCAAATAAAAATGTAAATGTAGTGTTAAATGTAAAATTAATGAAGGTTACACTTGAACATATATTTATTATCAAATTCCAACATTAATTAGGCTCCTTCACTGATCTAGCTTGATGAACCAATCTCAGTTCAAAATAATGATTTAAAAAAAATCCTGGCCAATCAAAAAATACAATGAGCGTGCACAGCAGAGAGAACACAGTACATTGGCTTAACTGACATTAACGGTAGCCTAACTGCTCAGGCGGGCAGTGTGGAAGCTCTAACCTGTTAACACGAGCGCCGAAATAAAAAGCGTCAGGTTCCGCCACGCACACGAGCCGCAGACGCGTCCGCCATGTTCCGGCATATTCTTGCTGTAAATTCTTAAACACTGCATGATGTTGTGAGACAAGGCATGGATGACTATTAAAAATACTGTGGTGGTGAATGACTGTTGCTGTTATAGAAACGCCCCCCATTTTGCTCTTAGCGCCTCCCAATGTTCTCTGAACGCCCCCTGGGGGGCGGTACCGCCACTGTTGAGAAACCCTGTTTAAGGATTTCTTCGTGCTTTGCAGAGTTCAAAAACACACACCTTCACTTTCTTTGTTTTGATCAGCGAGCAGACACAGCTGGCCCAGACAGAAGCACATACAATCACGCTTTGTTTTGATTTGTGGGTGTATTTCTTCTTCTTTTTCTCCTCACTAATGCTGCGTCTCGATTTCCTTCACAGTCTGGCTCTGGCCAACAACAGCACTCTGACCATCGGCACCATCGACGAGATTCAGAAGCTCCACATTCGCACTGTCCCCCTCTATGAGTCCCCCAGGTCAGTCGGTTGACCCTCAAACGAGCATTTCAGAGCCATCGTCTGTGCAAACACGCTGCTTGATGTTTGCTCTGATTCAAGCGACTTTCTCCTGTTGGTTTTGTTACCCATCAGCCGTGTTTTCGTGCTCAGATGCTTCAGTGCTACCATTTCTTAGCGTTGCTAAATAAGTTATTAAAAGTTTGACTGTTGAGTTATCCAGTGAGAAAACAGACAGCACTCTCCCAAGACACCTTCTTTTGTTCAGCTTCCCCCTCGTCGCTGCTGTTTTCATGTTAATCAACGGCTCTCCTCCGCTTCCTCTCACTCCTGTCATCTCCCTCTGTGCTAACACTCCATCAGGAGGATCTGCTACCAGGAGGTCTCCCAGTGTTTCGGGGTTTTGTCCAGCAGGGTGGAGATTCAGGATGTGAGTGGCACCACATCTGCCGTGCGCCCCAGCGCGAGCACTCAGGTACTACAGCTCCATGTCGTGTGTTGATGATAAACACCCAAAGGCTTGTTTGTTTTGCGCTCTTATCTAACCAGGCATGCTGACTAAGAACATTATTTATAACATTAACTGGAAGCTTGTCAGGACAACGAATGTCTCGTCTTCTTAGGCTCTTTGCAGGTGTTGTGGAACCAGATTTACCAAACCAGGATTTAAATTTTAATGCTGTTTGATCATTTACTTTCTCAGTCTAAGAATATTAATCTTGGCATAATTGAAGCTGTTACCGGCAGGATATTTGTCTGTTTTTGCTTGAACTATTATTTGTTTGTGTAAAATATACAAAACTCTGCAACATATCTTCTCGCTGTTTGTTTTCGCTCCTGCAGAGACATGCAGGTTGTAAGAGAGTGAAATGAACGACGACAGCACGACGTTTTTTTAACTGTTGTTTTCCAGCTAAATTTAGCTGTCGCAAGAGTTCGAGTTCAGTTCAAACTCCATTAAAAATAATCATCTTTCGTTTGATTTGTCGTCAAAGAATAGTGACAATGAGGTTTCAGCTGCCAGAGAAGAACAGTGGGAGCAACATTTAAAAGAGTTTTGTGCTTGGAGAGCAAATAAAAAAGTCTTTTCAGCCAGATTTACAGTGACAGCATGTGTTATGTCCACTCAGCTTGGCTCTGTCGCTGCCCCAAGGGGACAGGTGTGTACTTTTATTTGTGTTTATATTTATTACTGCAGTGCACAACTTTGGGGAAACAAAGCACATCCAGAGCCTCTCACACGTGATGACCAGAAAGATGTTTACCTGATTTTAAATGCTGCACATCTGGTGCTGCAGATGGTGCCGACTGTGCTGTTGAGCTCAGGCAGAAATAGAGATTTGAATTGCTTTATTAGCTTTCTCTTTGTCCCTGCCTCTCTTCTGTCCCCTCTCATAAATCCACATCTTTCCAGGCTCTCTCCAGCAGCGTGAGCTCCAGCAAACTCTTCCCCAGCAGCACTTCTCCCCATGAGACCTCCTTCGGTGAAGAGGTGGAGGTTCACAGTCTGCTCGTGGTGGATCAGCACACCTTTGAAGGTGAGGCAGCCGGATGTACATTTCCATTTGATCTCACAGAGCTGCTGCTTTCATATGGAGCTCCTGATGGTAAAATAATGTGCTCGGCTGGGAGAATAACGAGGTCAGCGCTGAGCAGTCTTTCCACAGCCTGGTCCCAGCGCTCGTTCATCAAGCTCATATCTGATCCTGAAATGGGTGCGCGCTCGTTTTAGCTAACAGGTTTGTGTTTATCTGTTTCAGCATCGTCATCGTCCTGAATTTAATCTCATGTCTTTTAAGTTGGGTTTTTTTTTTTACTCAGTTCTCCATAAAATATGTTTGTTATCACGATTACTCACCATATGAAACTCACACAGACTGTTTATGGAGTAGCTGAATAATTGAACATGTTGAGCGTCATGCAGATCGTTTCATGGTGAAGCCCTCTGAACGAGGCAGGTTTTTGCTCCAGCCTGTTCTGCAATGCAGATTTCCCTGCGCCAAGCCTTCCTTTTAAAACTCCAAGCGATACCACACCAGCATAAATTATGGTATGTTATATGTTAATGATATGTAAATATGGGACTGGCTCAGCACACACCTGTCAGTCCACATCTGTCTCCAGTCTATCAACATGCGATCGGAGACCTGCTCATTTAGATGTGAGATTTCCACCAGTCGGACTTATGCAGTAGTGCAGTGTCTCATATGAGCGCTGTACATGCTTGCGTTTCAGTGAACAGTGAGTTCACTGATGCATATAAGTGCATTGTTTTTAAGAAGTAATGCAGGCTTCAAATAATCAGCTATTCAGTTACTGCTACACCCTGAAAACTGCAGTTATTTCCATTAGCTTTGCCCATGATGGGTCCTGCTGTCTGTCACGCCTCTATACTCAACACCAGCTGTGTCATATGTTTTAATGGTGTTATAGAACATGGCATCCATTGCCTTTCTGCACTTCATTTAATCAGTTATCTCCACATATACTGGCCAGATGAAGACAAACGGCCGGGGATAAAAAGTGAGCAAAACCAGTGAGAAAAATGAAAAGTGTCCTACCTGGACAGGTGGAATAAAACAGGAGAGTGAAGGAGATAAATAAATAAACGATGACTATGCAGGTCTTATTAGGCAGAATACAGTAAGTGAAAGCACCTGCTGTCCATGTAACGTACGCACATAGCTCATCACAGGCTTTGATGCGATAATGGAGCAAGAAAAACAAACATCACTGTCATTTTTTTTTCCCTTCAGATGAAGTGGTTTAAACTATTGTCTTCTTCAAAACTAGTACGTGTGTCTGACGGCTCGTGTCCTTTGTTTCACGTTTGCCCTGCTGGATGATGTAGCGATGTTAGCGTGATCCCACAAAATAAATCGTGATAAACCAGAATCATCCTTTAAAGCTGAATACTGAAGGCTGTCACCAAAGACCAACAGATAGAATGCAGAAAAGCCTTTAAGAGGGAGATGTATTGTGCTGCTCTCACACGCCGTTCCCTGAGGATTGTGTGTTTTGTGTCTCTGTCAGTTCTCCATGCCCATCAGTTCCTCCCCAGTGAGTACGCCCTCAGCATGGTGTCATGTCGTCTGGGAAAAGACCCATCAGTGTATTTTATCGTTGGTACCGCCATGGTGTACCCAGAGGAGGCCGAGCCCAAGCAGGGACGCATCATCGTCTTCCACTACACCGACGGTCAGTAGCCGGGCTTTTCTTCACCTCCTTCTGTTTTCGGCAAACAAAACTCCTCTGCACTTTGTTGTTTTGTTCCTCGTCCTGTGTCCTCTCATCCAGCTCGCCGAGCTTCGTCTCTTTATCCTTCACCCGGTTTCATTTTCTCCTCCCCGTCGTCTGTCCTGTTTTTTCCCTCGTGGACACTTTGTCCTGCCATGCTCTCGTTTCCCTCCTCACTTAATCATTTTCTTATCAGTTCTTATCAGACTGTTCTCCTCTCTCCACAACCAATCCCCCTCATTTTCTTTCATACTCTGTCCCTCTCTTTGCTGGCCTTTTATTTATCCTCCTTTAGCCTTCCATTCTACCTTCATACTTATTCCGAATGCCTCACCTACTCTCTTTTACCATTTCCCACAGTCACTGAACACAATGCTATCCTCTGCCTCCGTAATAGCTTGTAGGTGCTAGTTTAGGTTGACATTGAGCTTGTAACGCTCTGAATGTAACTGAACAGACAGCCTGACAGACACTGTGCTCTTTCCTGCAGGTAAGCTGCAAACCGTGGCTGAGAAGGAGGTGAAAGGAGCTGTCTATTCTATGGTGGAGTTCAATGGCAAACTGCTGGCCAGCATCAATAGCACAGTAAGTGAGGGTAGACAGACGAAGCACTTGACTTTTTCCTATTGCAGTCATGTTCCTGTGCAGTGTTTTCAAAGATTTGAAGAAAAATGTGGCTTAAATCTGCTCTGCACTTTGAACTATTGTCAGATTATTTTTTCACCTTCAAAAACTCTTAAGACTTGTTAGTACAATTAAAATCGTTAGTCTCAGCCCTCGAGTAGGTACTGACAAAGTGCTTCTTTCAAGTGCACCTCTGTAGTGGTTGCCTAACATCATAATTTACCTTCTGATCCTGGAATTAAATTCAGTATCTCTCAGTGCTGCTGGAGAGAGATAACTATCCTCTGTCACGTCATTGTGTTTACGCTGGAGGTCAAACACAAGATACAAACAACTGGCTGGACTCTACAGCTGCTAAGACCCAGTTTCTCTATTGATAAGATAAGATAAGACTTTATTGATCCTGTGCTGGGGAAATTCACTTGTTGCAGTGGCAGAATGAAAAGGAGAGGTAGAAAACACAGACAATAAAAAAGGTCCAAAATAAAATCAGCTTTATTGGGAGGCTGTCAATCAATTCCTTGTTTATCCCTAAAGTGAAGACATGCTGCGTGTTCCCTCATAGATAGCTCTAGGATGTGCTAATGCTAACGTTTAAACATTTACTGCTATCATTGTAGCGCCTGAGTTTTGGTACAATGTTAAAATGGTACTATTTTATTTATATTTATATATTTTTGCTTTTTTTTACATTTAACAAAATGTACCAACCCATAACTTAAAGTCATGATGAAAATATGGTATCAAATAATAACTAAACAAGACCAGGAATCCGGCCGAGCATTCGATGCCACGTTTAGATTGAAGGATCCACGTTCGATGGGGTTCACTTTAAAGTTCACGTGATGTAATTTTCAGCAGAATTCAGCATCTTTTTTTTTCTCAGCAGCCTCTGTATGACCGGAGTGTTTGAACTTTCTTTGATTGTCTAAGAAGCATGTGATCTGTTCAAAAGGAACAGCCTCCTCAGTCATTTTAAAGCTCAGTATCTAAATAGATGTGTCGCATATGGATTGCTGTGTGAAATCACTTGCCCCCCCCATTGTCCTTTAACACCACGCTCATCCACACTGAGCTATAGATAGATGAAACGGATTAAAGGCTTGAAAAGGCAGCTTTATTTTAAGGTATCAAGAATCAAATAATCACGAGTTGCAGATTTGTGGGACTCATCACAGCACAATGACACACTTTCACCTGTTCCTTCCTTCCTTTGATATCTTCTTCACTGAACTAGACTTTCAAGAAGTCATTTCACTCTAAATGACTTCAAAATGGCTATTAGAGACTTTGCCTTGTATTTCATGTTGCAGCTGCAGCGGAGTGACAGAAAACATTCAGATTTCAAACATCAATCACAAACTCTGCTGTGTATTTTTTTGTGTCAGCTTCTCTGAAATAAAGAGCAAATCTTTGCCTCTTAACTCACTATTACGCACCAGAGCTGAACAATCATTAAGGACCAATCCATCACAGTCGTGATATCAATTTTCCCCTTCGACAGAAGCCTCAGTAGAACATCTGACGTAAGTTGCTTGTGTAATGCCTTTTTAGATTACTTTTATAATAATTTCATCAACTGGATGCGGCACACTTGAGCATTGTTCTGCTTCCTCTGGCATTTCCTTGCCTCGAAATGATGAACTCTTCATCACTGTCACTTCCAAAACCTTCATATTTATGTCAGAATCCCTTCATGCGAGGGTTTTTTTGGTCTGAAAATGTAGGAAATTCCCCAACTGAAGTAGAAATAGAGGTCACATGTTTGAAAATTAGCTGCACTTCAGTATTTACTTCGATCGTATTCCCTGTGTTTCGATGTCTGTATCCATTTCAGTTTGCGAGTTATAAAAATTTAACAAGCTGACATAAATTAAGCATCACATTATTGAATATGTTTGGCATTCAGACTAAACGTAGATATTAAGACATGTCTATATTAAAGGAATACACTGCAAAAAACACAAGATAAAAGCAATAAAATGGGGGAAATGTTAAGCTGAACTATTCTTTTAAGTGTGTAAGGCAGGATATGGTTAGCGTAGCTTAGCATAAAGACTGAAAGCAGGGGGACACAGCCAGTGTTGATCTAATAGCAACCACCAACACCTTTAAAGCTCACAAATTTAAATGCAAAATTATCTGCCTGTCCAGAACAGGATTATAGGTAAATTTCACTTATTAGAAGTAGAAATAACTAATATCTACTATGTCTAGAAATATTTTTCTGGATACAAAGAAATACTGACTTTGGCAAAGCAGTTTTTTACATGTCAGTGTCGATCAAACAGCTTCAGTTTCAAGCATTTCATTACTCAGAGCCAGTCATAAAGTAACAAGTTATGATATCTCATTAAGCTAATTAAGGACCAAAATGCTTGAAACAAGTGAAGTGCTCAAAGAAAAAAACTGCCTGGTAAGAAGATGGATCCTGTCAGACGAAGAACAAGCGTATGGCCTCGATTTAAGATAATTCTTATTCAGATTTCTCTTTTTGTAGTGTAGTTCGACGTTTTGGGAAATTAGAAGATCAGTGCCACTCTCGCATCTGTATGAAGATGAAGCTACAGCCGGTTATCTGGTTTGTTTAATCTGAACATAAAACAAGTGTAAAAACTGTAAGTTGTGGTTTAATGGGGGGTCACGATATGTGGGACTGTTTATTTGCTCAGGCTATAACTTCATTTGGTGTTGGTTTCCAGTGGTTCCCAGCACCGGTTCCCAGTGGAAGATAAACCTGTTTGTCTGCTATAGCACACACATCTGCTCTGTACATCACTTGTCCTGTGTTGTCCTTTGAGGAATAACAGAAACCAAAACAGTCCGTGCCCTTAAGTTTTGCATTGATTCAGCAGAATACCGCCGTGGCGTCCGTCTGCGTAGACTTTACTCACCTTATTTTGATGCAGCCCCTCCGGCCGGCTGAGATGAACAGCAGCATTACTGATATTTCCCCAAAGACTTTTTTCTTCCTAGTAATAATAATAAAAAAACCAACAGTACATTAAAAAACCACAGAAAGGGTGACGAAATGAGATTTCTGTTGGACTTTAATAGATATGGATCTCAGCAAAATCAATAAGCATGCAGATTTTTCCCGTCCTTTTAGACAACGAGGAGCCAATACAGTAAAATAAATGGAAGAAATAAATATGATGCAGGTCACCGCATGGGGTACATTGATATGTATAGACATAGAAGATGTGTGAAATTAGGAATTTTTTTTTTCTACTCAAAATATTAAAAAAATAAATAAAAATATTTTGGGCAGCACTATTCATGCGAAGATTCAACCCAAAGGTGCTTCACTTAAAAGAATTAAAAACAGTTAAACAGAATATTAGAACAAACAAACAAAAAAACAGTGAAATAATAATGGATTTAAAAACATGGCGAGTGAATATGTAAAAACCCTGTGAGGAAAATACAAGATGTGAAAGATAATTACATTAAGGGCAGAACTGCGGTTTGTGAACGCAACACTCAAAGTGGGCCCTCCTGTCCGGTGCATCCACACCAGAAAGGTACTGAGAAAGACCATCTGGATCTGGATCTGTTATTGGCTGGAGGCTACACACCCGCTGCCCAAAGGCTGACCCCCAGAAACATCCTGAACACAGCAAATAAGTGGAAAGAGGTAGAGAGCGGGGTCACCAGCCCACACTTAAAGAGGGTCATAACTGATGACTGAACGGGATTATTTATGTTTTTTAGTCCTGCTTATTCTGTCTTTAAATAAAATGGCACATTAAAAAGATTAAGCTTCTGATTTTCTCCTAAAAACTCCCAGTTCCTCATTCTAAGGTCAGGTCCATCCTTTAAAAGCACATTTATCCCTGAGATCATTACGACATTGCTGAGCTCTGACCCTGATGTCGCGGTACCTTCTCGTAGGTGCTCTCAACATCACTCCGACATCAAGTCAACAGCCACGAGACACACCTCTGTCACTCACTCGCCCCAAAACCATTTTTAACAAATGTCAGTGGGTGCAGACAGTGTGAAACAGTTTGTATAATTAGCTGTTAACTTTTCGTGTAATGTGGCAGCTGATAACTCAGACTGTTAATCAGCCCTTCAACCTCACGCTCGCTGAGGCACGTCTAATGCAGACTGATAGCACCGTGAAACTGAAGTGTCAGCCAGTTCATCAAATACTGCTGGAGCTAATTGCCGATCTACCTTTGGCAGCTTGTATGACAACAAACAATTACTCACCTTGACGGTTTGTTCCAGGTCCGTCTGTACGAGTGGACGGCCGAGAAGGAGCTGAGGACCGAGTGTAACCACTACAACAATATCATGGCCCTTTACCTGAAGACCAAAGGAGATTTCATCCTGGTGGGAGACCTGATGAGGTCCGTCCTGCTGCTGGCGTACAAACCCATGGAGGGCAACTTTGAAGAGGTGAGATGTGAAGGGGATTTAGAGAAAATGACAGTTAAGGAAGCTGGGGAGTGTATGTGGCTGCTCTGTAACAGAAGCGAAAACCTGCATCAGGGTTTTCGCTCTCAGCCGAGGCCGCCGGTGTTTAAACTATGTGGTAGCCTTTTGTCTTCACATCATGTTTTATCTTTGCTGTGAAAATGTTTCTCTCTCTACAAAGCGTTGTCGCTGACGTATACCTCCCACCCTTTTGATGAGCGGTGTGTTCAAATTTATTTGCGGTGGAAAGATGAAGAGATTTGACGACAAGTCACGCACACTGTTGACGGCACGCTGCGGCGCTGTGCTCGGTGTAATGTGTGTGAGAGACTCTGAAGAAGCAGAACACACCCGAGAACACCTCAGACATGTTAGGAAATGAGGAGCCTGTAACTACTGGAAATGCTACATGTGACTTTGTACTAAGCTAAGCTAATTTTCTCCTGGTTAATGCTGAGGTGTGAGAATGGTATCGATCTTTAAAGCAAAAAAGGAGGAAAGTGTGCTCATCCAACCCCATTTGGGTTCAAGTGCAGGATAAAAAACAGCAACAGAGCAAAAGGAGACGCTGTACACACACTGAAATACACACACAGTCTGCATACAGCTCTTTGTCTGTATATATAGCCTGTTTCCGTTTCCTTTGAGTGATATTGATCGTCTCATGTAACTCTCAGCAAGAGCAAGTAAGACTATCCTCCAAAATGTCCAACGATTCCTTTAACAGGCAGCTTCTGATTACTGTCTGGCATATGCCTTAAAGTGATGTGAGGCACAGAGCGGTGCGTCTTCTTCTCAAAACTGCCTTTGACTCGTGATGCTCACGGTATCATAGATGGAACAGATGGCACGGGCGGTTTTTGATTTTTCATTTTTTAGCATGTGAACCTCTTCAAGGGTCTTTAAGAAGTCCAGCGCCGTCATGCTTGCACTGAAGCAGTTGACTGTGTTCAGATTTCAGCACCTCTCGTGCTCATAGATGACCATCCTGGTCTTTGCCCCACACCTCTGTGCTGTTTACTGTTTAATCCAACACATGTTTATTTATTGATTTATTTATTTTTGCCCAGATTGCACGTGACTTCAATCCTAACTGGATGAGCGCAGTGGAAATCCTGGATGACGACAACTTCCTGGGGGCAGAGAACGCCTTCAACCTGTTTGTCTGCCAGAAGGACAGGTGAGGGACACTTCAAAACTTATTGTATATCACTGAGATTAGTCCCCTGAGCTGCTCCTCTATAGCCGAACTGGCAATAACTTTCTAATATTAATCCACTGAAACCGGCGTTGTGTCATCAGGAGGCCCATAATGCTTCTTCTCAGCGGCGCTGTTGATAGGAATGCGCTTTAACAGCATCGTCCTTGCATTTGTTTTGGGAATTATGAGTCATCTCGCTGCTGAGCTTTTAGCCGCTCGGCTGCATTTCCCGCTTTAGTCATTTTGTATTAGACAAGTGTTGATTTCATGGAAAAGGAAGAAAGATGTGGTCTGAAAGCGAGCGTGTTACGTTTATGCCACCAGTTATTATCCACCTAATACATCAGGTCGGACCACTCAATGCTTTTGACCTTTATTTTTGTCTCACATCTCTCTTCCTGTTGGGCTCCCCATGTTTCCTCACCCTTTTTGCCATTACCTCTCTATCACTCTCTGACCTTTTACACCGCATCTGATATCTGTGCCCAGCTTGTTTTTCTTTTGCTTAATCAATCACTCATGCCCCCCAAACATTTCTTACTTTGCCTTTGACATCTTTTTCTCTTTGTTTTTACACTCGGATTTCATCACTCCTCTTTCTGTTTGCTGCCGCCTCGACCCCTCCGCATCCCACCTGTTCCATCCTTCAATGTTTGTAATCTTCCTGTATTTCTCTCCCACTGCCCTTCCCTCGGCCAGTGCGGCCACCACAGACGAGGAGCGGCAGCACCTGCAGGAGGTGGGGGTCTTCCACCTCGGGGAGTTTGTCAATGTCTTCTGCCACGGCTCGCTGGTGCTGCAGAACCTGGGCGAGAGCTCCACGCCCACCCAGGGCTCCGTGCTCTTCGGCACCGTTAACGGCATGATTGGTATGTGCACGCACAGTTTCACACTCACGGAAGCATTTAAACACAGATATTTACTGTTTTCAAGCAAAACTTCAGCATTTTGGCAATGCGCTCACTTGCTTTGTTGCAGAGAGTTAGACTGGAAGATCACTAGCTGATTAACCATAATTAACCCTCTGCAGCAACCGATTAGCTAGCTTAGCACAAAGACTGGAAACATGGTGGAAACAGCTAGCCTGGCTCAGCCCAGAGGGAACAAAATCCACCTCTTAGCAGCTCTAACGCTCACTAAATAACACGTTCCATCTTGTTTGTAAAGTTTGTGCAAACACTGAAATGTGAAAATGTGAAGTTTTAAAGGAATATTACATTTTGGATTATTTCTTGGCTGGAAACGATAACCTTCTTGAGTCTCTGCTGGTTGGCAAATGCAGGAAAATAAACATGAGCAGTTGTCAGTTTGAGACTCTCGCTGCACAGAGACGACTCTCATTTCCAGTATTTCCAATAATCAGCAGGCTGCAGTAACGAGACCTCAGACCAATTAGGCAGTGCACAAACTTTTGTCAAAACCAGTTATTCAGAACTAATGTTTCCATTTCAGAAAAGGAGGAGTAAGAGAGAAATCATATTTTTACACCTCATTGCTCAGATTTACACTAGTAACTTTCAGCCTGCCAATAATGATGGCGGAGATTAAAAATAGGGAGTGCACATCATTTGGACACAACAGTAATTTACACCATGCACTCCCACAGCATTAATGCTCAGCACGTTATTTCACCTCAACACCTTCTGTGACTCTTTTAAAAGTCTCTGGGTAAAGTTTAACAGGAAATGAGAACCGCTGCACATTCCAGTAAAAACTTTCCACATCAGCCCCGTAAAACATAATGGGCTTGAGTGTTTAATGAAGAAAAATAACCCTGCTAGTCTTATCGCTTCGAGATGCTGTGAGAAATTCACTGTTTCTGGGAAGAACGTGATTATTCTACCCAAAAAGAATACCAGAAGTGGACTTTGGGCTGCTGTTGAAAACCCAGGCACTGAGTGATGGGAAGATTGTCACACCAATATGTGAGGCGAGGGAGGCGAGCACACGATGTCGGAGAAAATGCCATCTAATGTCAAATTATTCTATCCGAGCTCAAAGCTTCAGAAAAGACTCTGCTGCTGTTAAATGTTCTTCTCAAGATGTTACAGCTGAACATTATATTTGACTGTCAAAGGCTTAAAATGAATATTCCAGCTATGATGTGCGCCTTCATACAGGTATTTAATTCACCTTTGCAACATACAGCTGATCGTTTGGACTGATGGTACAGAGACATGGAGAGAAATGGACACAGCAGATGGTCGATATGGCTTTTTTTATGGCTGTCTCATTAAAACAAGTTACTGTCATGTAGAACCGAAACAATCGATTGATTGTTTAGTCAAAAATCATCATCAGTTCATCGTCAAAATCATTTTTCAGCCTCTCTGTGATGATTTTTTTCCTTTTTTTTGTTGGTCAGACAAAACAAGGATGTGAACTTTGCCCTTAGGAAATTTCTTCTTTTTTTAATTGTCTTTTTAGTTGGACATACACAGGTCACTAGTTTACTGAGTCATTACTTTAGTTTTCATCCAGATTTATCACGAATTTCAACCCAGTTTCTGCAAAAGAAAATGTAAATGGAACTGTTTCCATCCACCTCTGTTATCTGAATATTATTCTAATAATATAATAAACTTCATTTATGTGGCACTTTTCTTAACAATGTTACAAAGTGCTTTGGAAAATGAGATAAAAATAAAACCAGATCAGGCAGATAAAATGATGAAAAGGTCAGGGACAGGTGCAGTAAAACAATCGTTTTAATAAGGAAGTCAGGCAATAATTGGCCTTTTTCCATCATTCTGTGAGCGACTGTGATCTGATTTAATGCTCCACACGGCATCAGTCTGCAGACTGAACGGAGCTGCCGCGCTGAGAAGTTGGAGGTCCGCAGCCCGTCGCCTGAAGCTCTTCATCTAACAGCTTCCTGTGGCTGCTCCTCCTCCTCCCATTACTTATTGCAATATGTCAAAAAATGGCTGCTGTCTTGTTTCGTAGACCTACTTTTGATGAAGGATGGTGGTTAAGTGCGAAGCAACACATTGCATTTCCTGTGACTACTTCATGATAAAAGTCAGTCGTCGTGTTTCACCAGTTAAATGCTTTTATTTTGAAACTGCAGCAGCCACTTGTCGAGGCTGACACCCAGCTCATAATATATCACTACTGCAGTGATTTCATCGTTGGTCCATAGATTGAGTCGCTGTCGTGCTCACTCGTGGGGGTAGATGGTGACTTAAAGAGTCAAACCTAAAATGATGTGGAAACATGATGGAAATATTCATGTTTGCTTCATGTGTTCATTGGATGAAGGTTACAGACTCCACGTGGCTCCACGCAGATCTGATGTTTTTGTCTGCTGCTCTTTTCACTCTCTACAGCCGACGTTCGTACATCATGACTGTTTCCATCACATTTGGCTTTAATCGATACTTTAGCGTTTCCTCCTCAACCAAGAGTAAAAGCTTTCTTTCTTTCGTTGCATACTTTGACGTTGTTGGGGGTTTTTTTGGGGGGGAGGGTAATTTTCTGCATTCACACAGTTTTTTTATTCACAAATTGAAAATGTGCATGAAAACAGGTGGATGGAAACACATTTAATGTCATAAGACTTCGTAGCCTTGACAGTTGCAGCATGAAAGGATGCTAATCAATTGAGTAATAAGAAATAATATAAAAGCAAATAAGTAAACAGGAACTTTTTGTTTTGATGACAGTCCGTTCACTCAAAAACAAACAGACAAGAAACAAGTGATGGACAACATGAAAGATCCAACACTTGTGACGGGCATTTTTCTCTATATCCTGACATTTTGGTGACAAAACTTTAAAATTCCTTAATCAAGAAACTAATCGGCAGATTAATTGATCGTGAAAATAATCATTAGTTACAACCCTGCTGTCCTCCAAACTGCTGCTGGCAGTTAGTCCCAAAAATCCCCCACTTTCATGGCTTCGTATGCAGAGAGACGAGCTCCGCATCACAAATCAGTGTAACCTTTTGTTTGTCTGTTTATTGTGTCAATTTCAGTGCAGATTATTTCCCCTGAGCACCAGAGTAATACACACTGTCACAGAACCGTTAGCATGGAGGAAGGCTCGCTGCTTCCTGTGTGGCTCCAGCTTTTACAGGGAAATTACTCTCAAAATAAAACATTTTGGAACAGTTTTCAATTATTGAAGTGTTGAACCATCCCATTTTACTCCGACCATCGTCCAGCACACGAGCATGAGACGTGCATCAGGAGGGCTGCAGCCGCACTAATGATGTTTTATTTATAGTAAAATCTTTTTGAGTCATATCATGAATCCAGTCCTGAAACGTCTTCTTCCCTCTGGCTGATGAGAAGGTGTTTACCATCTGCTGCAGTGCTGCAGAATCGAATATTACACCTTCAAAGAAAGGGTTGTGTTGTCGACTGACGTGTGTGTCTTTGTGCTTGTGTGTGTGTGTGTGTGTGTGTGTGTGTGTGTGTGTGTGTGTGTGTGTGTGTGTGTGTGTGTGTGTTAGGTCTGGTGACGTCCCTGTCCGAGGGCTGGTACAGCCTCCTCCTGGACCTGCAGAACCGCCTCAACAAGGTCATCAAGAGTGTGGGCAAGATCGAGCACAGCTTATATCCTTCTTCTGCTGAGTCACGGGGGCAGAGGCGAGCTGCTCTGACTGGTCGCCTCGTAGGCGCTAAAACCCAGAGAGTGAAGTGACAAAGCGATAATAGCTGCTTTAATTGGCTTTGAATGTGTTTGACAGACGTCTCGTGCATGAAGCAGTTCGTATGTGGCCGCTTTGTGGTCTGATGATATCAATTAGTCGATAGAGAGAAAAACAGTTTGGATTTTTTGCCATTATTTGAAACTTTTACAATATTAAACAGCACATGTAGGTTTTGGACAGCTGGTCATACAAGCAGTACATTTGAGGACATCACTTGTCACATGTTCTGGTACATGTTATCAAATCAGCAGAAACTAATGGTGATGATATTTTTGAAAAATCATTTCTGAAGCTTTAGCTGCAGAAATATCATTTAATCATCGTTACGCATTAAAACCTGAAAAAACTGAGCTTTTGGAGGATTAATTGGAGAATTAAGGGTGATTGCGTGCAGATAAATTGGAGGCTTTTTGCATTACACATCACTTATCAAGATGCGTTGAAAAGCATATTCTTTATGTTTTGGAATCAAAGCTGCAGCTTAAACTGCGGCTGTCCACAGGTTCAACAGATCCTGACTGTCCACAGCAGCCGCTGTTCTTCTGAACACTGCTGTTTTTATTAGCCCTCCTTCATGTCGTGCTGAATATTTGCTGACGGTGCCTGAGGTAAAATATGTGATATTGTACCCAAAGTGCGATGCTCAGGCAGAGAAGCAGCTTTGTATTGATTTTCCTTAACTCCGCGGCACCTGGAGGTCCTTCCACACAGAGCGGAAGACAGAGCAGGCCACGGGATTCATCGACGGGGATCTGATCGAGAGCTTCCTGGACCTCGGACGAGCCAAGATGCAGGAGGTCGTCAGCACTCTACAGGTAGGAGCGCGTTCGTCCACACTCACATACGACATGTGGAATCAGGTCGCTGGCACAGCTTGTGGTGACCTGTGATGGACACAAGTGTAAAAGTTGGAGACATAAGCTTGTTATTAGCCTGGACCCCCACTCTGATAACAAGCTCACTGTGTCCTCCCACAAACATGTGGTGAAGAAGCAAACTGGCACTGTGGTGTCGTTTGTGTGTTTGGCTTGAAGCGGCGTTGAACCTTCAAAGAGCCTTCAGACCGTTTTATTACGCTCCTGTGCTCCTGTGTGAGTGAGGACTGGGAATAACTCACCTGGCAGAACAGGTGGCAAAAACACTTTTGGCAAATAAACAAATGAGCATATTCTGCTTTGTGCCTCTTTACTGTCACTGCCTTTCACAAAATGTCCACACTTTTAGCTCTTTTCCATTTGGCTTTTCCATGTTTGCTTAAAGCCAAGATTCGGCTAAAGTTGGAACCAATGCTTTAAAATGAAATGTGTTGTGAAAAAATGCTTTTAAAATAATGAATTGGAGACTTGATCTGTGATCTTATTGTCTGAAGATTTGAGTAACGTGACTTTTAGCCTGATTAATTGATTAAAGTCATTCTGCAGGAAGATTGCTGATATTTCTCTCCTTCTTCACAATGTGATTACATGTTAGCATGCCAGATTTGCCCCCCCCCCCCCCCCCCCCATCCTGCATGAGCACGAATCACCGCCTGTTGCTGATTGGCTTGAAACATGTTGTGTGACTCAGTCTGAGCCACTTTCTTTCCCATTTGCAGAGCCAGAGCTGTGTATGAAAACTAGATTTCTTTTCAGCGTGCACACACAAAACAAACAGCTAATTTCACATTCAGCAAGTATCAACAATCTTTCTCCAGAATGACTCACCCCCCCTTTCAGTGTTTGCTCTGCAAAACATCAGAAAACACTCAGAAATACCCATCGGCTTCCCGGAGGCCGGGGTGACCCTATCTAATGTCTTGATTTGTCCAACCAAGAGTTTAAAATCCAAAGGTTGTCAATTTTCTACAACATTCAGACCAAGAAACAGCTGAATTTCACATTGAGAACTTTGAAATGTCACATATTTCACGTTTGCATAAGAACGGCTTAAACTATTAATCACCTGTAAACAGTTTAATCAACTCAAAACTTTATTTAAATACCACAAGTCACACATCAAGTGCAACTCCAGCTGCACTGAAACGTCACGGAAGAGGTTGTGGTTCAGGGCAGAAAAGGCCAAAAACGACGAGATGAAGAGGCAGAAGAGACACAAGACAGAAATACAAAATGCAGTCAATCCATGATCAGTAGAGACAAGAAAGTGTAAACGACCCCCTGCAGCTCACAGAAACATCCCACCTCAAAACAGCTGAATCCAAAGTGCAAAAAAAAAAAGAAGTGGTGCAAAGTGACAAAAATCTATTGTCGGCTCAGTAAATTGCCTTTGAAACACAGCCCCCCCCCACCCCCCATACAGGTAGCTGTTTATCTCTTCATCCAGCGGCTCCGGTGGGGTTTGTCTCAGAGGGGTCCGCTCACTGTTTCGTATCGCTCAATTTCAGATCGATGACGGCAGCGGCATGAAGCGTGAAGCCACAGTGGACGAGGTCATTAAGATTGTGGAGGAGCTGACGAGGATCCACTAACCTCAACCGCCATCCGGACCCCCCAGCTGAGCGAGAGGATGGTCCCGAGGAGGAATGGCGGGCAATGCGGCGAGCTGTCGAACTTGGCTTGGGTTTTTCAGATTTGTAAATAATTATAAATAAACAGTGTGTGCATGTTCGTCCTTCAGACTTCAAGATTTGTCAAGCGTTGAGGCCCTGAAGGTGCTACGTGATGAGTGTAGCGCTCTTCATTTAGACAAGTCTCTGGGCGAAGTGTGTAGCACCCTGTTTGGACAACAAAAAGACCAAAGTAAAGACATTGGTCTGAGTGTGTTTGAGTGTGTGTGTGCGCATGTGTGGCTGCGTCTGGGTGGAGTAATGTGCAACTATAAATAGAAAAAAAAAAAAACCCCAGAGATTTCCTTCACCAAAAAACCTTCTCTGGGGTGTTTGTGCGTTGCAGGTAGGTCGAAGGTTAGCAGATCCTCTCCACCCCACAGGTTCAGTCTGAGTTACACATCTCAGTTTTATTATTGAAGTCTGAAGTAAACACGCTGTACGAAAAACAGAATGAGGAAAATGATAGATTTATAGCTATTTTGTCTTTGTGATGTTTTCTTTGTTTATTCTAATAAACTTTGCTTTAGTACTGTTAACTCACGTGTCTGCATTTGTCTGTTTGGACGTCCTTACCTGGATTAGCACAGGATTATGTGCAGACATTCATGGTTCTCTTCTGGTTTTTAATGAATTTCTGTGGTACAAATGGGCCTGTTCGTGGTCCCCAGAGGATCTGCTGTAATCACTTCGATCCCCTGATCTTTCACCTTTTTGTTTTCTGATACTTTGATTTATAAAAATCTTGTGAAATTCCCATCAGAGCTCGGCTGTACTTTGGGTTCAGTGCTAATTAGCAAACGTGCACCCTCAGCAATGTGAATTATGTCATGCTGGTATTTTTTTTTTACTCTATAGTGTCTTTATTATTATTTGATAGTGAAAATAAATATTTGCAGCTGTAGCTTGATGTAAACTGCTCTTTATCCTGTTTGCATTCACACTGCAGCTTTTAGTCATTTTCTGCTTTTATATAGAACCATTTCAGTACGCTTAAAGAAGATGCCCTCCACCATTACTGATGTTGACCTCATTCATCAAATTAGAGCGGCATCTCGGGTCTGCTTGACAGTTAAAGCAGCCTTGTCTCTTGGAGCCCACGCAGTCATAATGAATCTTAGGCATCCAAACAAGAAGATGCAAGGGTGAAAAAAGAAGGTCTAAATCTCTTCGTGTCAGTCGATCGGTTTGTGTGCATACTAAACACGCAGGGTTCGCTCGCTCTTTGTCAGACCTGCTGAAAATGCAGAAAATTGTGTGCATTGTTTTCACAAGCTACTCATTAATTTCGTTTGTGTGCATATTTCTTTTCATCTGCAGTAAACAGTGTCGAGTGAGAGCACACCAGCTCTTTCAGTTGAAGATATCAAAGGTCTTACAGAGGGAAACACTGGCAGGGTGACAGGGTGATTCTCCACACCTTTGCATTTCCGAAACTGAGGGAAAACTGGTCAGAAGCTGGCAGTGGACGTCCTCTGCTATTGTCCTGAGCTATTTTTGTCCTCCTGTCACCATCCTGAGGCATACAGGCTTTTGTATTGCTCTGGTGTAACTTTACCCAATTCCCCATCCACTCTACACTCCTCACCCTTCCTCATATTTACATTTGTTTTCTCAATTTAAATAAATAAATGTGGAGCAGGCAAGCCTTCTGCTCTGTAAATGTGTTTTGGCTGAAGGAGGTAAATGGAATAAACTTGACTGACAGAATAAATGAATACGAGATTAATTCATTTTCCTCAAATATTGTCAAATCTTTTCACTGATGTAAGATTCAATTTGAGATATTCTCTCGTTAAAACTCACAAGGAAAATCATGCTGCTTTTTCATTTTTACTTCTATTAAGGATTTATGTGAACTAAATGTGGTAACTCCCCAGTGTTTCTGCACACTCTGCAGCGATGCTTTAAAAAAAGACACAACAGGAAACGGCACGCAGTGACAGGACTGCATGCAGCCGAGTTTACAACAGCTTTTGTTTTTAATGTCGATGCAACAAGATGTGAAAAAATGAATAAAACGCTTTCCAGCGAGAGAGATTTAATTCATCTTTAAAATGTGTTTTAGGTTCATGAGTTTTCACCCATTATTGTGTAAAAGGAAAATCCATCCACAATCCCAACGTAAACCAAACTCTGAAACACAGAATTAAATCTGCTGTTGCTCCCTGATTGATTGGCAGGTCTTCTAGTAATCATTAGATATCGACAAAATCTAAGCCACTGTGTTTTCTAATGAAGCCCCTGAAAACTCAGTAATATTTCTCTCTAACTTTAAATATTTATGACCAAATAAATCAAAGTTCAGGAAAAACATCTCTGTCTATTTTGAGTTCAGAGCACTTCATCAGTATGGTGTGGTTTTATCAAAAGTTTCTCACACCACAGGAGTTGCTGATTAGTGGTGACCTGGCTTGCTAATTGGTGTGGAACCAGTTATTCAGTGGTGGTGGTGGTGGTGGTGGTGGTGGTTGGACCGAGCTGGTCGTGGCATTCAGATGAAGTTTCGGTATAAAGCCGGCCGCTGTAGTTTAACCTGAGCACATCAATGTAAGGTCAAACTGAGTATCTGCGCTTTGCTTGGGCGAGTCCAGGAGTTAAAGGCAGCTTAAAGGTAAGTGGGGTCAGAGCTGGAGGGTGCTTTTGTCTGTCGGGGAGCTCAGAAGATTAATGCAGCACAGCCTGTTACCCGCTGCACGACCTAGTGATGGTTCAAAACATCATTTAACATGAATACTTCCCGAGGAAGGCTCACCCAATGCTTTACTGTGCACATTTGATTACTGACTTACTGTGGCAACAACCACAAACCCTTAATACTGATACATTCTGATTAATCTGATTCTGATTGATAAATCAATAGATACTCTTGAACCATTAGGGCTACTTGCATGATTTTGGTCTCTTAGAGAGGTAACACTCTGAACTTTTATCCCCAGCAGTCAGAATCACTGTAAGTGCTAAAGGCATTGAGTAATAGAAGTTTGAACACAGTGAAGGGACAGGTTTTTATTTCTGCCTGAATAATTTTGCACATAGACGCTAGCAGATAATTAGAACTGGGCCTTATTAGCTGGAAAACGCAATGGTGCCACAGCATGAAGCCTCACCCCAGTCCAAGTTCAATAAAAAAAAGAAATAAAAGTACTGAGGAAACTGAACATTTTCATGTTTTCTCTAATGGTATTTTTAGGCATCCTCAGGCATTTTGGCCAATCTGTATTTATTTATTCAAGGTATCTATACCTATATTTTGACTACCTATCTTTATATTGAGGCCATTTACCATTGTCATCACTTCAAAATATGTGTTAGATCCCTATTAGTACTGAAATCATTGATTTGAGGTGACTGCAGACGGTAAATGATCCACTGAAGGGCATATTGGCATGTTCAGAATTTCATTGGCTAATCAAAGCATCACTCATCCACAAAATCAGTTGCGATTGGCTCAATCTTCACATGAACAAAGAGAAGGAGCCCTTCTGTTCAACTCAGACTGTTATTGGCTTGTCTAGTTGCTAGGCCTCAAATGGCAGACTGTGATTGGTCAAGTGAAGTTTCTATTGAAACCTGAGTCTTCACAGTTTAACTGGAGACAAGATGGCGCCCGTTAGCTTCCGGAAGTTGTAACAAGGGACAGCACAGAAGACAAGCGGAAGACGAGCACACTGCCTGCTAATTTGAAAGGAGAAAACATCTTTTTGTGGATTATTGTCGTGTTTTGGGCTAAATATTTGTACTGCAGCGGATCGTGTGGACCTTTGTGGATGTTACCAGACCGTGTTTGTGGGAGTGCCATTGGTGAGTTGCCTCCATTTTGAAAACTCTTACTGTTCTCTTGCTGTTGGAGTTCATTATTATTATTTACCTTGTATGTTAAAGTGGTTTGATTCAATCGATTCATGAGGATTTTAGCTCTCTAATGGTGTTTAACGTGAGGAGAAATGTGATAAAAAAAAACATGCTCCAGCGCTCTGCGGCCGGGCCGTTGGAACGGTAAGGCGTTCTAGCTTTAAAGTCAGTTAAGACAGGCGAACTTAAATGGATTTATCAGCACGTGTTCAGTTGAATGTGCCTATAATAGATCTACATTTTTAAAAGTGAGTGGGAACAGTGTTTAGCTTCGCTATGTTGTGTTGCTCTGAGCCACTGGCTAACATGGCTGCTAGCCCTGTAAGCGGTTGCATGTGTTTTCATCATTGTCATTGTTACTGTCTGGAGTGAGTCCCCATTCTGCACTAAAAATACGTGTCGTCTCACTCGTATATTCTGTTTGCAGCCCCCCCTCGAACTTAAAACATGTTCAGTGTGCCTGGCACAGACAGAAAACTCTCATCTGAAATGACAAAAGTGTTTTAAGTTTGGCAGAACTTTTTGTGGTTATGTGGACTCCATCGCTCATGGAGGGGAAAATAGGTTGTCAGCACTGTGTGAAGTAAGCTTTTAAAGGATTATCAGTGTAGGAACTCCAACTTCAGTTTTTTTCTTATATATCAGGCTTCCGTCATCAACACAAATCCAGAGGTGATTTAAATAAGTGGTTTTGTGCCTTTGACTGTGTAAAGTATTCCTGCAATTTCTGCATCATTTTCACACATTGCAGCAAATTGCTTGTTGAAGACCCATTAAGATTTCTGTAAATCTTCCACCACAGTCCAACAAAACAAAAGCAGCAGTGTGACAGGATAAATCACACCAAAAAAAATAAATAGCATTAAGATATAGCATTCAGACATATGATGGTTTTACAAAGAGCTGGTCGACTCTTTTCACTTTGATTTACCATCGCAGGAAAAGCACAGATGGAGCATGAATGAAGTGAGCCGTCAGCCACAGCTGCTGGGGTCCTGGGAGGGCCAATTAAATGCTTTACAGCAATGATTAGTGTTATTATACAGTATATACCTGTGCTTTTTGTGTCGCGACATGCTGAAATGTTCGGCGTGAAAAAGCCACTCAAGAGACGCATTTCCTCTATGTTCAGGGAAAATGACGGTATTTTATTTTGAATTTCTTGATTTAAAGGACATAAATTAGTTTGTTCCTTCAAACCCCTGAGTAGGTGAATACCCCCCACCCCCAAAAAAAGTTTCCATAGAGGGCCTTTGTGTGAGCTCAGATTATAATGACTCTGACTGCGTCACACCAGAACTCAAAACAGCATCAAGCAGTGTGACTTCTGAGCTGTTTCCACCTACACATGCTGCATATAACCCACAGCTGGATCCGAGTTCAGGTGTCCTCTCGGGTTCGCCTTGAAACTTTGCATTTAAGTGAAGCGAAAGTCAGCGACAACAGCGAGGAATTGATTCAAACTGGATACACCACAAATTAAAACACGTCCGAAAATAACTCCGCAAACATCACAGATGGGTGATATCATCTGTGTAACAGGCTCTCAGGGTGGGTTTTAGTTTAAAGGGGAAAAGGAAGGTCAGCCATGCAGAACCGCCCCTGGGAAATGTCCAGTACAACCACAGTCTCGTACTGATTAAAGCGAACAGCTTCACTGGAGCAGCTGGGAGGCTGAAGCACATCATTTCACCTCGGATTGTTCGATGTGCGGTTATCTGCTGAGTCTAAGCAGGTGTCGGGGAGTCTTGCTAGCTCTGCTTTGGCTGCTTTTCACTAAGTTTTTAAGCACCTCAGCCTGTTCTGGCTCCCGGCGACACATCACATCTTTTAATCCCACTGAACTGGAGCCAGAGGGCCATCCTGGCCGGTCCTAGCACCAAAAGGGACAGAGTCTTTGATGTTGGGTCCCCAAAGCCTTAAAACAGCACGGCCCCACGAGCTTTAGCAGCCAATGTCAGGTAAATATTTTGACTGAACTTCCAGAAGACATTTTTTCAGTCTTTATCTCATTATCTGTGCTGGTTTTAGTCTACCGTCACCGCTGTTGGATCAGTTTGTGGTCGTCTTTCTGTGAGTTTTAAAAAGCACTTTGCTGCCTAGTTTAGAAAAGCGATATTAAGATGCATCTCTCAATACAAGTGTCTGTCTAATTTAGACCCTGAGAATCATCAAAAATTGCTTTCAGTTTTGTTTTTTTGACGGATTTACAGTTGAGGTTTTTGATGATACTGAGGTTTTTCCAGGTCAGTGAACGCTGATCAGTGTGGGAAAACTTGACCACACCTCAGTGATTTCCAGCCTTTCCAGGAGATGAAAGGATAACAAAAAATAATTCTATATTTTGCTTGTTAGCAACAAATCCTGTTGAAAGACAATCTCACAATACTTTCTGACTTGGCCACCCTGCCTGTGGCACTCAGCCCCTGGTCCATTGGGGACTATTTTCAGATGTGGATTTATACACTTCTGGTGGATTAGCGAGTTTTTCCAACAGCAGGACAACGTAAATGTGGTCAACTCAAAATGAATTGCACTGGCTGTTTTTAGCAGTTTTTAATCAACAATTTAGGGACACAGAGGAATGAGCTGCATCAGGAATCTGCTGATAATAAAGAAAATACAGAACAGCACCACTCTTAGTGGAGCCAAACAAGTCTCTCACGGTGGGGTCAGCCGTTCTGATCCAATACATTTTTTTCGTGTCAAATTCAGTAAATGTCTCTTCACGGTCCGCTAGCTGTCTGTTCTGCGTGTCCGCGCTGGAAAAAACATCCAGTTTTGCTTCACGGCTCGGCCTGTAAATGGGAAACAAACCGAGTGACTGAGCCACACACCTCTATTCCAGCCAATCAGCAACAGGTGGCATCTCATGCACAGGACATGTTCACGCCAAAATCCAAAAACATCTCCCCACTCTCACCTGTATTGCTGTTTATCCACTTAGATGGAGAGATTCTCTGGAGAGATCGGCTGCAGACATGTTTGCCTTCTCGCAGTGATACGTTTGGCAGGTGTCGTTCGGGAGAGAGAAAATAGTTCCCACATGCACATGAGTTTTTCCAATGGATTTTTTGGTGTATTTCCCATCATGCATCTTGATATAATCTCTTTTTTAGACCCTCTCTGCCTAATGAACACCCATGTCTCCACCTTGTTTGGCTTCCTGTTCGGTTCCCTGAAGACTTAATGCTGAAGCTGAGAGAGCCCTGATCATTAATTAATCAATATGATCCAGTATTTCACAACAACATGTAACACAGAGAAAAATCTGAAAACATAAACACATGTTCAGTTTTCTTACATTTTGTCTTGCTATTCATCTCAAAACTCCCCAGCTTGAGGTCGAGACCTCCTCTAGGGGTCCTGACAGCCAGAGTTGGAGCCACTGCACAATACCAAGTCCAGTTTTAGACCCCCAAAATTCAATTTCCATATACTTTTCATGTGAAAACATCCTGTTTTCCACCAGCCGTCTGCTCCTGATTCCCCTCTCAGAGGTGCAGCACTCACTCAAAGTGTGTTTCAGTCGTTCATTGGCTCGTTCACCCAAAGAAATCCTGAGCTCTTTGTCACCAATTCAAGTGAGTGAAACTCCACATTGTCCCTGGAAGAACTCTGTGTTTTCCCTGAGGACACAAGTGGACTATTTTATGGAGTCTAAACAGCATGGTTAATGCATTTGGCCCTGGCAGGGGGCCCCCACTTTCTGGCACATGATTTGTTGCTGCCATTCGGGTCCTGCAGCAGCTGAGAGGGAGTCTTTCCCTGGTTGCTGTACCCTTCTGCATGTCTATGATCCAGCCGGAGTAAATCTGGTCCGAGGTGTTTGTTTATTGTCTTTGTTCAGTTTCTTCTGCCTTAAAGTGTTTTTCCACACTTACCAGGATGAGACCACATTCTCTCTGCTTCTGCTTTTGGTATGGCCTTGCTTTGTTTGCAGGATTTTGAATCTTATGTTATCTTATGAAATGGATTCCTTCCGGTTCTGACTGAGAGATTTTTGAATGGAGAAATATCGAGATATTTTTTCATTCTGCAGATGCGCTGAGACTTGAACACCCTGCAGAACTATTGTGGAATTGGATTACAAGAAGATTGCAGTGTTGTCTTCCTTAAAGATTGTCTGCTGCCTTCCCATACCCACAATAGTCCATAATAACACAGGAGGAGGAAGATGTATACGAGCGCTGACACAGTGATGTGGAGATTTCAGGGTTGAACCACACGATGGTCCAGCTAACAAGGAAGCTGAGGGCTCCTCTGCATACGAGGAGTAAGAAGAGCTGACATCTCTTTAAATGTAGGGGCTGAAATGACCAGAGCTTACTCCATGAAATCACATTTCATTGTGGAGATAAAGTTTGATGGAAAACTGTTCTCAAGATCACAAATACACACTCTCTGGAATCATTTCCACCCAATTGTGTTAATAATGTAGCGCCTCTAATCACATTAGCTCGACGTAAAATGGGATTGGTTTTGATGCTCGGGCTGCAGACTGCATGAAATATTCAAATCGAGGTGCCCTACATTAGGCAGTGAATCTTAATTTTTTTTTTTTTTTAGCACACTGGAGGCGAGTGTCTGATAACACAGCCTTTCTCTGATAGCCATGTTGAGATGCTAATCTGGTTGTCCAAACATATAATTATGCAGCGGAGGGAGAACCTAGCCATTTCCTGCCATTGTTTAATTACAATATGGAGATAAGTGTGCGCTTGCTAACAACAGAGAGACAAAACAGTGAGCTCGGGATGTAGCATGTTTTTGTCTGGGCAGAGAAAGCTGCCTGTGGTGTTGGGTTTTGTCATCACGATGACCTCTAAGTTAGTTTTGTCTTTCAGAAACAACACTAAAAGAGTCTAACTGTGCTCGTGGCTCTATGAGGCTTTGCCAAGGCCCTTTTTGCTTTGAGCTAAATGCTAATCAGCACTCTAACGTGCTGATTTATTGATGAGTTTATGTGTTCAGTTGGTGTAATGTTTACAATATTCAACATCTTAATTGATCTTAGCATGCTAACATCTGCTAATTGGCATCATACACAATATAATGGAGGCTAATTAGCCTTTAATTTTGCCCATATGTCGTCATAAACAGCACTGAACTGATAATTGTGACTTGATGACGGCGTCAGATGAGTTATGATGATTCATCCTGAGGGGGATATGAATGCATCAGATGTCATTGCAATTCTGTTGTCAAGACATTTCAGTAAAAACCACAAATGTCAACCTCACAGAGGCACGAGATGAACCCTCAGGGATGACCAAGATCAGACCAAGATGCCGGATTAATCCTTTGAGGAACATGAAAATTTAATCTTAATCCATCCGATAGCGGTTGGGAATGTTCGGTTGTGTTAACGGGACAAGAGGAAGCGTCTCTGGTTTGTTTGTGGTCTTGTTCTGCTGTCAGGCGTCACTGCAGGATTCACTTTCATTGGGTGGTTGAGAGATCTCGAGCATACAGGACTTCTTCCTCAGCTGTCAGGCAAGCTTTGGTCGGATGCTGCTTTGTGGATAAATATTTAAGACCGTGAGTGTTTCCTCACGGAAGGTGAGCAGCTACTTCAGGGGATATAAAACTGGATTTCAAGATGTGTGTAAAATTATTTTAGCAGCGTCTGATATTTGTGAAACCAAAGCTGTCGGAGCCAAGATAAATAGAACAAGGGCCAGTTGACTTGGAGACTTTAATCTTCTCTTTCTTTTATAAATTGGTAATTTCTTTGCATTCACTGTGTTCACAGAGCAGGGCTGAGTCTGCTTTCAGAGGAAGACATGACCAAACTGATGATTAAAGACTAAAGATTACAGATAATCTCTCCTCACTTGTTGGCTTAAACTCTCACATTTGGCCGTAACATTATGACATTATAATGTTTTGCCGCACAGAAAATAAGAGAAAAGGTGAAAATATAAGGCAGCAGTTAACAATGATCTGTCAAATAGCTCATTACTGCTCATATTATTATCAAACCGTGCAGTAATTTGGCCTCATGAATCCAAATTAATTAAGAGAAGCTCTGCTGACTCTTCAAGGTTTTGCCAAAGCAGCGATGTCTGTTCACTTCTTGGCAGTATCATCGACGCTGGCATCACACTTACACATACGAAGAGAATTAATGGATTTGGGTTGTGGATCAAAGGTTGCACAAAACTCACATTATGTAAAAGCAACTGGAGTATTAAAATGATGACTAACGCGTGTTTTCAGCCTCTCGTCTTGAAAAATGTAAACATTCATTCATGTAGGTTATTTTCTGCTGCTTGTCATTCGTTGTGCCAGTTGATCGGTGGAGATTCAAACAAACCAGGCCAGAGTTTGACGGATGGCCATGTGCAGGAACGATTTGGACACATCTTTGAGGTGATCATCAGAAATATTTAGGCCCTTGATTTGTAAGCTGTTTTGAAAACTGGGAAGTTTCCTTTATGAATTAGTGGCCACCGGCCCAGCGCTGCTCCTCTGCTGCGTATGAAGATCCATGATGTGGCCAAACTATGTGGCTAATCCTCGTAATTAGTAGATTCAGCTGCCTCAGCCACTGCCTTTGCTAATAGGTGTATAAAATCACTGTTAACAGTGGCTCGGCTCCATCCTGTGTCCCAGCAGGCCATGTCAGTGAGCCAGCATTAGCATCCACCCTGGAACAAATTCACAGGAATGAAATTCAGCCATTTTTTATGTTATCAGTTCTGCCTGTGCGTTTCCTGCTATGACGAGTCAAAATGCCTGCTTTGAAAATCATCTATTGACACACATTTGCAGTGGAGGGCTCAATAACTTTCAACATCGCGTCACCAGAAGCTGCCATCTCTCCAGTGAATCGCGTAGATTTGCTGAGTTTGCCAAAGCAGCGCGAAGTGAAAGCGTCGAGCAGCTGCAGCTCAGAACAGGCCCAGAGCTGATCTGATCGACGTGAAGACTCTTGACATGCAGTCCACGAAATGACTGAGGAACCAATCAGTGACGGTCTGATAACTGACCAATCGTTAATGAGTAGCTTCTGAATAGCTTTGAATCAATAATTATGTAATTGTGCTGGAGATAATGATGACCGGGATACATTATATTCATGAATAATGAAGTAATGATTAGTTCATAAATCTTTGTGGATCTTCACCCTGAGCGCTTTCCTCGCGAGCCGTCCCGATAAACTCTGAAAGACTACAAAACTACTGATGCCTCATTAATTACTAATCACTTAAAGATCCCCTTCAGACATGTTTTAAGATATATAGAAAACGCAGTACTTTGAATAATAGTTTAAAAGTTCAGTTATCTTTTTAAAATCCTTAAAATGACATCTGCTCCTTCCCCCTCATTTAAAATGCAGAATCTGTGATGAATGAATTTCCTGAGTTTAACTGAGAAGTCGAGCCTCAGTGTTTCCACAGTCACTCCTGTGCAACTTGAATATTGGACCAGAACTGCCTTCCAAACTGTATGTGATGCCATAAATCACTCTGCTAGTCCCGCCTCTTTAAAACTTGATTTTCAGTGAGCGCAGAGAAAATTTCCACCTTCAGCAGATGAATGTGAAAGCAGCTTTCAAGAGTCAAACTCTGCACATACATCATTCTGCACAGCCACGCTCAAACATTCGACTGCGAAGAAACTGGAGGGCGACTTTAAATATTACTTACTCTTTGTGTGCCCCTCCAGTAAAGTCCTACATGCTTCTGAGTAGTTATTAAGTAATCCCTCATTACCTCCATTAGTCCCTCATTACTTCACGATTATCTCACTGTTATCTACCCAGTTTGTGCCCCCTCGAATAAAATGGATGAGCTGTGTGCCAGCTGGTGAAATGAGGCCATCGCAGGCCAGACCTCACAAATCCCTGCAGCCAGGTTCCAAAATCTTGTGGGGCGGGGGGGGCTTCCCAGTAGAGTGGAGGCTGTTATAGAAGCAGATTAATGCCCAGGGTTTTGGAGTGAGATGCTCAACAATCACATGGAGCTGCACTGTTTGGCGACTTTGTGCTTTTGTGCTGTATAGAGTTCGGCAGTCAAGTCAAGATTCCAGTTTGACACTTCTGTGTGAAAGAAATGAGGGATTTTCTATGCCGGCCCTCCCGGAGACAAATGACAGTTTTCATTTTGCTGCAAATGCCTTCAAGGATTTCCATCAGTTCAAGTCATCATTAATTTCAAACACAAGAGCGATTGTGTACGTGGGCATGTCCTCTCCAGCAAAGTCCACATAATGAATGCAGGCGTTGAAGTGGAGTACAGAGCGTGTGTGCTCGACTATGAGTGGCGCAGATTACGTTTGGTCTGTTTTAATACTATAAACTCCATTTGAGTGTCTGGAGCGGAATGTGTTCACCTGTACTCAGCAGAGCTTTAGCCAAGCCAGCTGCTCGTAAACTTATTCTGCAGTGCTAAAATATTCTGGGCTGTGCCTCCTCTTTGGAGTGTGACACACACACACACACACACAAAATATCTCTTGTAAGCGTTTTTTGAGGAGACACGTCATTTGGATTTTGGGGGGGGGACTCTAAGCCAGTGACAGTGGCAACTACAGCTCACGCAGGCGAGAGAGGGCCTGAATTGTAGTCATTTTCTCCCAGTTTGAAAAGGCCATCCATCTATGCTGTTTCATCAGCTCAGCGTGGGCTCACGGTTTGGCTTCAGGAGCAAGACGAGAGGGTGGAGAGGTGAGGGAGCAAGAGCATGGGAATGTTTTATTGATCAAGCACAAGATGGGAGAAAGCCCGTGAACATGAGAATGAATAATTCATGAGACAAGGGGAAAGGAAACAGATCTGCTGAAGCGGTGAGGTGAATTCAAGAGGCGACGGAGGGACAAGAGGAGGCGCCGGGGTCTGGAGAGGCCGCGCTGTTGGAACCACAGTTCCCACAGCGATGGAGTCAAACCGGCACCTCATCGTGTTTGCAGGACGTTTGCAGTCGTTTGTGTGGTCATCAGTGCAGGTTGAAAGTTTTGTCACTCTTGTCATGTGTTGTTTGTTTCAATCCAGGGTGTCCCACTCTGACCAGGGGGCCTGAGACAGTGGGTCCCTGAGCAGAGACATGTAAAAGACCCCCCCCCCCCATTCCTACTACGCAAAAGCAAGACACGCAGACTGAGAGCGACGTGAAATGACAGAACAACAAAATCTTTTTGTGTCTATGGGCATTTTCTGTCTCTGTGGTTGTTTTCTGTCTCTCTGTGATCACTTTGTGTGTCTCTTTGTGGTCATTTTGTGTCCCTGTGTTCTCTTTGTGTGTCTCTTTGTGGTCATTTTGTGTCTCTGTGGTCTCTTTGTGTGTCTCTTTGTGGTCATTTTGTGTCTCTGTGGTCTCTTTGTGTGTCTCTTTGTGGTCATTTTGTGTCTTTGTGGTCTCTTTGTGTCTCTGTGATCACTTTGTGTGTCTCTGTGGTCACTTTGTGTCTCTGTGATCACTTTGTGTGTCTCTGTGGTCATTTTGTGTCTCTGTGATCACTTTGTGTGTCTCTGTGGTCTCTTTGTGTCTCTGTGATCACTTTGTGTGTCTCTGTGGTCATTTTGTGTCTCTGTATCACTTTGTGTGTCTCTGTGGTCATTTTGTGTCTCTGTGGTCACTTTGTGTCTCTGTGATCACTTTGTGTGTCTCTGTGGTCATTTTGTGTCTCTGTATCACTTTGTGTGTCTCTGTGGTCATTTTGTGTCTCTGTGATCACTTTGTGTGTCTCTGTGGTTATTTTGCGTCTCTGTATCACTTTTTGTGTCTCTGTGGTCACTTTGTGTCTCTGTGATGACTTTGTGTGTCTCTGTGGTCATTTTGTGTCTCTGTGATCACTTTGTGCGTCTCTGTGGTCTCTTTGTGTCTCTGTGATCACTTTGTGTGTCTCTGTGGTCATTTTGTGTCTCTGTGATCACTTTGTGTGTCTCTGTGGTTATTTTGTGTCTCTGTGGTCACTTTGTGTCTCTGTATCACTTTGTGTGTCTCTGTGATCACTTTGTGTGTCTCTGTGGTCATTTTGCATCTCTTTGTGCTTGTTTTGGGTTGTGGGCCCCATGACTCCCTGGCCCCTGGGCTCGTACCTGCTAGACCACACATTTTATGTTTTATTTATAAGCCTTAATCTAGGCACCCTTACTTTTCAGCTTCACCACATGCTCTGTAAAATATTTCCACTGTGTTTTTAGGGTCACGTCGAGCAGTCGTGTTCAAGGCTAATTTTCATGAGCAGAATATCTTTTTTCCATGTCATGGCTGCTGTAGTAGAGTCACACTCTCTGAGCCATGCTGGCACATGCTGTACAGCGGATGGTACTGTACTGTGAGAGCTTGTGCTCATTTGTTTTTGCTGTTTTTCCAAGTTTTCCTTGAAGAGATACTGTGGGTCTGCTTCGTGTAATGAGGGCTTTTCTTGCTGTTATGGAAGGCCTGAGGTTGCGGATTGTCATTTTCATTTATCGTTTTCATTTATTGTTTCATAATGCAGACCCACTAAAGCCTGCTTTCAAGGGCTGTACACATACACTTGACTTACACCTTAATAAGAGCACTGAAACGCTGTGTGAAAACAAAGGTGTAAAGGTCCAGAGGTTACCTCTGGCCAAGCACCCAAAATGAATATGTGAAAAGCTGATATTTGGTTTGGTGGAACGGGGGCTGAGGAAGAAGCAGGACTATAAGCTTGTGGATATGACTGTGCCTGGTCCAGGGGTCCAGGCCCATTAGCCAAACCGACACCTGACATATTTGTGTTTCCAGAAATTGCAAATTCATATTCATTTATTCAGTTTTAGTACAACCGACTGTGATCTGACTCAATCTGAAGTCCCCTCGTAGACTTGTCTGTGTTACATATTTCATGAAGTGTACGTAGGGCACGTCTCCCGCAGCCTGACCGGTGTCTTGGGCAGCTCGTTAAGTTTAACAGCATGTTCCTGAAAAATGGAGGCAGCTGTTGCCATATTCTGTGGGTAACATCTCGTGGAGAATCACTCAACTTAACAGGATTATGCTGTATAAATAAGAGCTGTATGGATGTGAGGGTGAATGTTGTGTCCGTATGTCAGAATGTGAGACTGGCTGTTTCCCAGCGCATGCTGGGGTGGGAGGCAGCCCCCTGTAACGCTGACCTGACGGGGGCACGATAAGAAAGCCGTGCTGTCCGTCACCACTGGGTCTCATGAGTCCATGGTCACTGCTTTCAGGTGATTTTTGGCGTTTGACAGCAGTCAGAATTGCAGGGACACCATTTCCTAATAGGCCTTTTCTCAAATGCAATCAATGAATACATCTCACGCTGTCACTGTACACTCAGTGAAATAACTCTGCATAATCACAGTTTGATCCACTCGGTACAGTGAGACTCGAGAAGTCCTGGAGAGCCCTATCAGTAAAGTAGCTTTAGCTATTTTTATACAATTCATATGAGCTGGGAGCCAGCAGGAAGTCAGCCAGCTCAGCCAGAGGAAGTCTCTAATTAGAAGCCTCTAATGTTCACACTCTGTGGGCCCAAAAAACATGGATGCCAAAGAAAGCCTGATAAATGCTTTCAGTGTATGCGAGCGGTGAGCAGCTCGTATCGGTTGTTGCAGCCGGAGGCGGAAATGATGAGAAAAGTATGAATTACTTGAATTTACTTTACATCTTGTTCTGTGATGTTCAAAGATTTGTGCTATCTCCAGACTGCGTACAGGTGTACTGACTGTCGTCGCTTCAGCGCTAACATCAGTGGCTTCGCTTCAAACTCTCACATTCAGCTGAGTACAAAGCACAAGCACTGTTATGTGTTGCCATTTTAAATTCAAGTCTCATTTTCCACAAAATAATTACATGGCGAGCGTTGAAAAACCCAGAAGGCGGTTTAACAACACTCGCCGTCGTCGCTCTGAAGACATTATCCTTAAAACACGAAGAAGTCTGGATATTTGACGTGTTTCTCGAGCTGTGACAGCGATACCTGTCCAGGTAGCCACAAATAACATATGGTCTCGCACATTTTGTGAAGCACAAGTGAAATATTGAGTAAAGATTTGTGTCGTTTCCATTTACCATCCGTGTTTGGATTAGGAGCAAAGAGAGGCGAGATGGGTTAAAAATCCTCTTTGTCTTCCCACAAACAGCAAATATTTTTATCCACATGATCAGAGGAGTGTTTGAAGGTTCTTAAAATACCTTCACATCACTGGCTAAGTGTTGTTCAACAGCCTTTTCAAAGATTAACTGGTATTTATTTTTCAGAAGAAATGGATGCTTAGATCTCACATGTAATGTGCTACATCAGAGGCTCAAACTAGGGAAATCTGTACGACTATTAGCTGCACAGCTACATATTTGCAAACTGGCTGTCACCTCATGATCGATGAACTGAGCTGCGCTTTCAGTCGCCGCTGACGGGCTGAAAGCTTCTGACTCTGAGGCTTCAGCATCGTCACTTCAGTTTGAAGACTCTGCGTCAAAGCTTTGTTCGCACATGTTCTGAACACCTGCAGCTGCAGCATCACAGCGGGTTATCCAAGCTTCACTGCCAGCTTAGCGTTGTCCCCGTCAGTCCATTTGCGTGATGGCCAAACACTAATCGAGAGCATTTTCAACACAACTCCGCCTCTTTGAAACACCCCGATCTTCACTTTTCAACACATGGTGATAATCTCAGCATGTGTGAGGAAACTATTAAGAAAGATGTTTATTATATTTTTTTAGCCAAAATATCAGAAAACCTTCTGCCAGGAGGAAAAAATGGTTCCCATCATAGCTCCACCTGCTGACTGATCTGTGCACCGTCTTCAGGAGCAGATCCGAAACGCTTCCACAGATTTGATTCCTCTGGGACTTTTGATCTCTCAGGTCCAGATTGTTTGAGAAAAGAATAAGTCAGGGAAGAAAAGTCCTTACAAATACAAAAAAAGGGCTGCAGCAGCTGCAATGACTGGACCTCAAACTGCAGCTAAAAACACCTCTTAATGCAATTTTCCTGCGGGGCTATTTAATCAAAGTGTGTCTCTAGTGTACTTATGGCCTGGATTATACTTGACGGCCCAAGGTAAAAAGGAAAAGAACTTTAAGAGTCACAAAAGGGCCAGAGGAGGCTTCAAAGACTGCAGATGAATCCTTGTCATTGGAGCTCTGATTGGTGCTGGGAGGGAAATCGCCCCAGGCCAGTCTGGAGGATCCTGCTACTTGTTCATTTAAATTCGTCTGACAGAATCTTTTTGTTGTGGTCGCTGCAATTCTCACGTCCCGTGTAAATCCACCACATAAAAAAACCACGTGCACGAAGCTGCGAAGCCGCGAAGTGGCGAAGCGCTTCGTTTCAGTAGATTTATCTAATTAATGCCTGATTAGTTAGGTGCTGCACAATATTTTAATGACTCCGGCGTGTCTCAGCGGCGGGACCACACAAACGATTTTGCATAGCAGTTCGTGGCAAATTTCCCCCGTCCCCCGTGTTTGTCATTGGGGATGTCAGGCAGGATTACACATAAAACCCTTCGGCGATCCCGGCTGAGCAATGACAGGATGACGTGCGCTTTTTAGTCGAGCCAAAACATTTAATACACACCATCGCAGGAGACATGCACTTGCAGCACTTCACACTGTGCACTTTCCCAACTGTTGCTCTCATTTTGAAAACACATACAAACCATAAAATAATTTAAAACAGAACACATATTTAAAAAAAACAAAAAGGGGGTTACACTTTTTTTTATACACGTTCATAATACTGCTTCGTAAAATGTATCACAGAAATTAGCTTTTGACACAGAGCAAACCATAGGAACAAACTCAGGTATTACACTGACACTGTGCTTGTTGCTAGTTAGCAGAAAAACTGTGAACTGGTGACATCTGAGAAGGAATGTCACGGAGAGGACAAGCGTTGGAAAGAAGAGTCTGTAGGAGGAGGAGGAGGAGGAGAGGAGGAGGAGGAGGGTGGGTCTATATCTGTCCCCCTCTGATGAGAAACAATCCAAGTGTGCTGAAGGGCACAGAGGTCAATCGCTAGGCGTAGAAGGTCTCTACTTTCACTGACTGACAGAACATCGTCATGGAGAAGACCAGACCCAGGATCTGCACAAACACAAGAAACCAGTCAGCCATGAGAGGGTTCAGATGTCCACGGGTGAAGTCACAGTGAAATGAGGAGGAGCGCTTCTTCCTCCTTGGCTCATTCTCAACCATCGTAACGTACATCTGTTTGACAGCAAATGCCAAAAGCATTAACTCTCTCATACCGCTATATCCAAATCTCATTACGTTCATTTCTTGGATAACAATAAGAGGTTCATCCACACACTGCAAGCTGTGCAACATTCATTTATTACACAGATTGTGAATCCCCCTTTTTTTTTATTATTATACATCATGTCTCTGCTCCAGCATCTCCAACACATCAAGTGATGTTTGTATTTCTTTGATAACCTCAAAAGCTTTTCAGTAGTTTGTGAGTTTTTGTATTTTCAAGTGAAAATGCAAATATCTATCTATCTATCTATCTATCTATCTATCTATCTATCTATCTATCTATCTATCTATCTATCTATCTATCTATCTATCTATCTATCTATCTATCTATCTATCTATCTATCTATCTATCTATCTATCTTAAAAAACAGCTAACTGCAGCTCTGATTCCAGAAATGTCCACACTGTAAAACATAAATAATATTTATTTGCAATCATTTGCAAACAAACTGTGTTTACCGACAGCAGTTTTATGAGGTGTTTCTAAGCTCATGTAATAACATCCTTTATCCAATCATGTGTTCACAAAGTGGTGAACTTCGCTCCATCCTTGCTTGTGAAGGACTGAGTCTTTCCAGGATGCCCCTATCACACCCGATCATGATACACCAAACAGGTGTTTTTGGAGCAAGAAGCAGATATGTACAAAAATCAATGAAGCTGAGGAGCTCAAACATTAAATATGTTCTTTCTACTGTGTTCAACTGAGTCTATGTCACGAAGGACTAGCAAATCATCACATTCTGCTTTATTGATGTTCTACACAGTGTCCAAACTTTTTAGGAAGCAGGGTTATAAGTAATAAGTGAGTTCAGCTCCACAAAATTCAATGTTGCATTCGTTATCAAAGCATCAACAGTTAAATAGAAATGGAAACATAAACTTTACTCTGCCCATAACACAGAATGTTTCCTCATATTCATGAAGCGAGCTCGAGAATACGTCCACATTAAGCCGATTAAATGTGTGAACTTTTTCTCTCTGTTTAAGCCCTGCGTCCAGACCAAAACAGCGTTTTTCTCCCCCCAAAGTGCAGCTTTACCAAAACAGCCTCTGGGGTGCGTAAATCCTAAAACGCTGGCTTGGTGTTTCAGTGCGTACGGGGGAAACGGAGCTTTGGCAAAGCGGTGATGCAAGCCAGCCCAGTGAGGGTCCTGCTCGTAAAGCTAAGAAGTCGCCTGCAACATTAACCCTGGTTTTTAGGATGAGTTTGTCAGAAGCAGCTCGGTTGCTTCCAACTGAGAAGAGGGCAAAGAAGAAGAGATTTAGATGTTTTCATTCAGGCTGTGGTATTTCACTGTGGATGCAAATTGTCCTCTAAATTTCAGCCTGAAGGAATTTAATGACATGGATCCAACTTTGTGCTGTGCGATGAATGTGTGCGTCATTTGAATTTTGATTCCATACATCTTACATAGGAGACTCATGCCTGAGCCGGTTTACACTTCACGGCTACTGTTGATTGGATCTATACGGGTTGTTTTAGCGCTTTCCTGCACACCCTCCAGTGTTACTCCCATTAGCCTCACAGTCGGTTCTTGTGGGAAATCATGATGAAACACTTCCTTGAAGGCTTCTTTCCCAAAACTTCTTCTCAGTGCACGGCCAGGATACACAATATTAATACTGCAGTTTCCTCACCATTCATAGGAGGATGTTTTTAAAGGGAACATCTGTTTTTGGAACAGATTTTTGTCAACATGGCGTCTTGAGATGTAACTGCTTTTCATTTCAGTTCCCTGCATTTATGTAAATTAGTGAGACTCTCTCTCCAGGTGAAATGAGGTATGTTTGAACTTTCTATTCCCCATTCTTTCTTTTATTTTAAGGAAATATTTGGATTGATGCACAAAAATATTCTTAGATCCATTAGAAGTTGTTTTCCCATCCCTATTCCCTGTGTTTAATGCCTGAAAGTACATACTAGGGTTTATCTAAAGATCACAACAATCCTCAAACGCTCTGAAGTGTTTTTTGAAATGTGCACTTACGTTTTCTGACACATCTTGAGTTGTAAAAGCTGCTGTGCAACAGCAATTAAATAGCTTCAATTTGCAAGCTAAAGCCTAAAAACAACACAACGTGTTTTGCAGCATCAACTGTTGCCACAAATAATAATTAAAAGATATTGATTAATCTCAAAATGTAGTGTAACAGTAGCACAAGTATTCAAAAAAAGATGGACTCAGTGTGTGCTGTTCTGTAGTGTGCTAACATTAGCCACCATAAGCTACTGGTCATACCAGACCAGGTGAGGCTGCGGCAAGTAAACGCTTTAATGCATTGAGCTAAACTTTAATTTGCCTTCCTTGCTTGAGCGTAAAGCATAATTATACAATTCTTTGTATACGGTAACACTGGGAATCAGCTGGCAAATGTCACAGGTATTTGAGATAAACCTGGCAGCGATTAAATCTTTCTGGTTTTCATTTCGCTGCATGTAGGATTTTCAAAGAGGTCACTGACAATCTAACGGGTGACAAAAACTGAGCCTGCAGCCTCACAGGAGCCTCGTATGATATTCCTCCTCTCGGATTGTGGAAGCATATCACGTAACACCTGGCTGGAAAGGAGATAAAGGAGTTTTGTGGAAAGTCAAACCCTCCTATGTGGTCTTCAGCGGAGACACAGGAGGCTTACACGGGCCCCTGTTGTCCGGAGGAGCCCTGCGTTTGGAGCTTAATGCAAAGGACGCTGCATGCATTAGCTTTATTTATCACAAAGTGAGAGCTTCCGTCTGAGGCTGCAGCTAGCAAAGGCTGAGTTAATGACTGCTGGAAAAAACAACAAAAAAACAACAACACACAACTTAAAAGCTGTAATTACCTGAGTAAGTGCTGTGCATAGAGCAAAGATCCAAAGTGCCACCAGGTTCTCATTAAGCCAGTCCTTCACCCGCTCGTAGCACGGCTGTGGAGACGCACAACACACACACACACACACACACACACACACACACACACACACACACACACACACACACACACACACACAGAAAATGGGCAAAGATTAGCTGACAATTGTAAACTCTCCATTTAATGTCCAGTGCCATATCAGGCGATGTACCCTTCACAGCGACTCCTCACCTCCTGTATTGGGATGCTGTTCTCTGGCTAAAAGATCCCCTGTGGCAACCTCCTTATCTCCCACTCCTCCTCCTCCTCCTCTAACCTAATATTCTTTGGGTAAACTTCCAAAATTCGAGAAGGTCCCCGCTGTCCTTGTCTCCCTTCAGCTGTACAAACAGGCTTACAATGTGAATACGGGAGCAGCACATACACCGGAGGCATCATTTAGACATGAGAACGGGCTGAATTTTTCATGTCTGACATTGCTTGAATACATTCTGAAGCAACTTGACAATAAAAAAAAAGAAAAAAAATCTCCACCTGCTCACTGCTTCACCGTTTTTTTGTAACTAAGGCATTCTCACCACCTGGAGTACATTTCAAGATCTCCTTTCAAATACTGGAAAATGTCCCTGAGATTCGAAGCACCCAACATGCAGAAAGAAAGGCAAGACATTATTATCAATAGAGGGAACAGAGCACTGCCCTTTTGGATCAGGCATGTAAGCAAGTAATGAAAAGGAGATGAATCGTCAGAGCTGGGACAGTGGCTCTCTAAGAACAGCCGAAAGCTGACATTAAAAGTGACGGGAGTGGCATTTGCCTCGAGCGCAGCGTGGCACATGGTCCCTTCCTCCCTCGAAGACAGTTTAAAGATGTATGCTCAAAACTGCAGTGATGCAATGTAACTTTGACGTACTCGGACGCCACTTTCAAGGAAATATTGGATTTTTTACTCCACTACTTTTTGATTCAGTTTAGTTGATTTAGACTTTAGTTACTAGTTGCAGGTTTAGATTATTAACACAAAATATAAATCATCTGATAAATGATCCTTCATTATTACAGGTTAAGATATCCAGCGGTCTAATTAAAATGAACTCCACCTTTACATGTGATACGCACATTAATTCATCCGTAATTATACAGTAATGCAGTGATCTTGTATGTGTCATATTGAGATGAGCCATTATGCATAATGGATACTTCAAGTTTTGGTACTTGAAGCATATTTTAATACTAATGCTTTTCTACTTTTACTTCCAGTCCAGTGTGTAGGTCTCAGTAGCATCTGATAGTGAGGTTGCACATTACAACCAACCTCTTCTTATCCTAGGCAGACTTTAGATTTTAATCTGGGAAGTTGTTTTGTTGCAGTAGCAATGAACAAAAGATATACCATAGACTAAATACAAGAATTTAAAAAAGTAAACAAAAAAAGTGACAAAAAATATATGCAGAAAAAGCAGCAGTGAATTCAAGATAAAACTAAATGTAAATATAATGTAAATATAAATAAATGTTGTGAAATATTGCAGTGGTGCAGATAAAATGTAAAGTATTGGGGTTGTGAGGTTGGATAAGATCTACACTAAAGAAAACATTCTTTAGTGTAGATCCTTCACACTGGTTCTTTAAAGTAACATTTTGAATGCAATCAGTATTTCTACACTGCGGTACTGTGACAAGTAAGAGATCTGAGTACTTCTTCCATCACTGTCAAAGCTTGTGCTTGACTATGTTACACTGGAGGAAAAAAAAACTAGCAAAAGGTAAGGTGCTATCATAACAGGCTGTACTGCTGTTCTAATTTAATAATTCATTTCTGCAGACATGCCTTCCTGATTGTGCTATTTTTTAAAACTCCTCACATCAAGAAGCTGAGTCAGAGCCCGGGAAGCCAAACATAATATACTCTCTACGATCTACTCTGCATTTCACTGCTGCCTGAAACATCGGTGAACCAAAAAATATATTTTCTTTAGCACAAGGTGAAATAATTCTGCGCTGGATCAATATGGAAAGTCATGCGGTAAGCCAAAATTTACAGCAGCTTCAGTGTTATTTATCAAACTGCCGCCAGACTGCAGCCCTCCTGGACCACAGAGCTGCAGCTGAAAATATATAAATTCATATTTTTATTGTTTGATGTGCACTGCAGGCTGGAGACATAAAATCAGGAGAAGAAAACACAGACAGGTAATCCTGAACCTGCGGTTCCAACACAAGGGCTCATCCACAGTGCTACAAGGCTAACAAGTCATCAAAGCTAAACAACAAAGCAGGTCTGTGGAACAAAATAGGCGAAGATCAAGGACCCACTTAATGGCTTTTCTGAGCATTCAGTCGCATCTTGCAGCCTTCATCTGTAAAATGAAGTAGCTCACATGTCATCATAAGAGGTTGTGCATAACTGCTGTCAGTCAGCGTCCTCCTTGATCTCCTTCTCCAGCCCCGCGCTGACTCCTGGTTGATGACTTTGACCTTTTCACCGCTGTTGTCTGTTTCTGGTGTGCATTCGGTCCTTCAGGTTCTCGCCTTTTTCAACAATCTTGAGGTGGTGGTGGTGGTGGTGAAAGGTGGTGAATGGTTCGCAGGGTAAATGTTGACTCCCTGTGATTTGAAAACTCCTGCCGCACCACCGCCTGTCTCTCTATCCTCCTCCTCCTCACTGATAAGGTGTTCTGCTCTGTGTAGGGGGGGGCTGAAAAAACACCTCCACAGGAAGCTTAGATAAGATGACTGTAACTGGGCTTAGATTATTTTGTGGTACAAAGGTCAAGAGCGAACTTCCATCCCTAATGAGTTAGTTTTTAGAATCTTCCACATCTGTGATAAAGGTTTACTCAATGTCAGAAAAGTACTTGTTGGAGAGAACGATCGGCGTCATGGTTAAAGAATAACTTAAAGGATCGGTTCAGTTCAGCAATGAGAGCCCATATGAACACTGAAACAGCTTTTGCTTGCAGTAATTATTCCTCCTGTTCGTCCTGGATGTTCACAGATCCTGAACATACTTCCAATGAAAGAGATGGGCTACAAATACACAGCTCTCATTCTGAACCTGTTCAAACGCTTATTTGAAGCTCATATGATTCTTGCGCAGTCAGATCAATCTTCCAGAGTTTGTTTCTGTTCTGAGCTGCAGTGGAGGGACGGTAACACAAAGACACCTGCTTGATGTGTCTAACTCAGACTGCTGAAGCCTCACAGTGACTTCAGCTGAAGTTTAGAAGGTGTTTTTTGCTCGGAACAAAGACGGTGGATGTTGTCCCACATCACTTACACTGGGAGAGCATTAGGAAGGGATCTCTTAATGGCCAGTCTGAGCAGGAGAAGCAGGATGATCACAGCAAGCAGAAACTGTTCGAGTGTTCACGTCGGGACCTGATGATGTTCTTAAAAATGGTTTGAAAAATATCAACCTTAAACAAAATATCTGCGTTTTTGAGGGAGGACATGAAACAACTCTGATTGTGAAACAGTTGGGATGCTGTGTAAAACATCAATAAACCACAATGGGATAACTTGCTAATCCTTATTAGCATTTTCTCATCAACTTCATTGATTTTTGTAAATATCTGCTTATTCTGAATTTGATGCAGCAACACGCATCAAACATGTTTGGACAGGAGCGACTAAAGACTGGGAAAGATGTGGAACGCTCCAGAAACACCTGTTTGGATCATTCCACAGGTAAACAGGTTCACTGGTAGCAGGTGAGAGGATCATGATCAGGCATGAAAGGGGCATCCTGGAAAGGCTCAGTCGTTCACAAGCGAGGATGGAGAGAGGTTCACCACTTTGTGAACACATGACTGTTTTCATTCATGTTTTGCACCGCATTAGAAATTTAGACTTGTTCTATGTACACTCACTTACTCTACCAGTTGCTCTTGATCCCAGTCTGTAGTGTTAATTTTATTTTTGCGTTTGAATGCCTTTTCTTAAATTGTGAATGGTGTTCAATCTAAAATGAGGTGCTCTGCTGCTCTTTGAAAGAAACCATCGACTGTTGGAAGGAGATGGGACACAAACCGTCTTTGCTGAAGTCTTGCAGCTGTACAAAGTCACATCTGGGGAACGTAAACTTAGATTGTACATGGATTTTGTGGATTTGCGAACTTTTATGGACAGAGCCTTCAGTGTGGCAGCCCCCTTCCTTTGGGACTGTCTCCCAGAAGAGATCTGCGACGCTGCATCTGCAGACATCTCAGAAAACTGTTCTTCGAGGCCTGTTGTTGTGGCTAATTCTGTCATCCCTGGCAAATGTTGCTGCTATTATTTTCTTGTGTTTTGTCTGCTTTCATATGTATAAAGCGTACCTGGTTCCTTTGAAAGACACCATAAAAATGCAAGTTATTATTATTATTATTATTATTTGAAGGCTTTCAAACTGAGTGTATATTTGCGTATGCAAGCCTCTATTTGTGTGTGTCCTTTTGTGTATTTTTCTGCTTCCTATCAACGAGAGAGTGAAGATTTTTTTTTTTTATTATTTGTAGAGAATTCATTTGCACAGCTCGTGCATTCACAAACAGTCGGCTGCCAATGACAAAAAATCACAAGAATCAAAAGCCGACAAAGACGATCAGGCTTCAGTCCAACTTTATTCATTACTAAACTATTTACTGAAGAGAATTATGAGGCATTTGTAAGATTTGCATCTGTCAAAGTCAAAATTTCATTAACGCAATCTTTTCGGTGGCCTTGAGTGACTTCATTGACTTGTTTTTGTCACTTGGAGCTCAATGAAGAAGAAGAATGATTTAATCTCATGAAGAAGTGAGGGTTAAGAGTGACGCTCAAACTGGACATTAATGATTTTCTGCGGGAATCACAGAAACATGAAGGCAACTGAAGTAAATACAATGTGTATTTAAAAAAAGAAGAGTGGGTAGATATAATTGGTAGAGAGCTTCAGCGGCTGAATCCTTGATCTGCAGGGTAAATATCAATCACAACATCAAACTAGCCAGATGAATTTCTTTTCAACGCGTCTTTCACACCAGAAGGGCCAGTTGAATTCACTGGTCTGTGTGAAGGCTGACAAGCTGTCATCTGAAGGACATAAATATGCGTACTTCTAGAAAAATGGTTTGTGCACAACTGTGTTTCAGGAAAAGTAATGGAAAGACATTTTAAAAGGTTACGTCTTTCATTTTTAAAATCAAAAACAGCTGCAGCTTGACCTCAGCTTGACCCGCTGAATGGACAAATTAAATCGAGCTGCAAACAACAAGAGTAAGAGGTTTGTACTTAAAGATGAGCTCCCAGGTCTGCACCCCTGACCGCAATGGCATCACATCTGCCCTTTACTGAACATTGACTTTAGAAACTGAAGATTGACATTTAGCAAATAGCAACCCTGACTCCTTTGACCGAGTGTGTCTCATGATACTTCAAAATGTTTAATCACAAAGATAATGATAATGATTATATTCAGTTATGTGATCTCACCATGAGGTCCATTCAGTGTATCGCATTATCTTCAGCAGATGGGATTTGCCTTGTTGTCAGAACATTCAAAGCAACATGTTAAAGTGCTCATGAACAGCTGGACACTTCCATCTGCCGATGAAGACCATGTGATATGATCGAAAGCCCCAGAACAGCCGGTAAACTGCCCTTGTGGTGAGACTGTGTCAGCTCAAATTCTGTGATGTGAAACATGTTGTTATGTCTGGTTTTAAAATTGCAATCATCCAACGAGGGATGACGTTTTTAAAGCAGATGTGTGACATCGACAGCATCTGGCACATTGGGTATGCTTTTTGAGACAGGCCCATTTACCATTTCACCACACTGACTGAATAACATCTGAAGCCACGCTGAAATCGTTGCCATTACTGTTCATCATCGTCACTCACTGCGATGTGCGGTGGCGGCTTAGCGCTGCTGGATGACAGAAGCACACTTCTCGCTGTGTTAACTGGTCCCAACATGTTTTGTCCTTCATGACGACATTATGTTGACATCAAAACTTAATTTTACTGACCGTGCCATCGCATGTTTTCGTGACACCTGTTTTTCTTATCTGTCGTGTTGCCGGCTGCGAATAATGTCACAATAATCAGCTTTTGCAGCCGGCCGAGCTGAACAACAGCTGTTGTGTCGGTTTCCTGCAGTTGTCTTTTTCATATTTTATTTTATTTTTTTTTTAGTGAACTGAATAATTTATACGAGAATTGAAATGTTAAAAATTTGATTTCCCAAAGGGGATAAATAAATAAATCTCTCCTCTCCTTCCTCTTTTAGTTGATGCAGTTTTCAGCCCATACACCTTGTTTACCAGGTGTCTGAATGTGGAGTATGTGTGTAACTGAATAAAATGCTGTTGTCGACATGTTATCGGATAAACTGCACATATTAGACACTGGACAGTGTAATGTATTACAAGTTAGCTGAGGTGGGTTTGAAGGTTGCAGACTTTCAAGGCTTACTTGGTGTGAGATTGACAAAGACTGACCAAACTTTTTGACGTGAGGTGAATTCATTTCCTTGCATGCTAGTCTGAGACGGCACTGAGGTGAGAGGACTGGGCCAGTTTGACCTCTGCTATGATGTCCTTACTGACAATACCCAGATAGCTTCCTCTCATGGCTTATTGTTGGTGGTGTGTGACAATGTGCCTTTAACTCCTAAAAAAGAACATTTGGAGAATCTGGTACATCAACAAGAAAGTCAATTAAAACAGCCATGGTTGAAGCACAGATATCAAGGAAAATGACCAGAGCCAGAAACTGAGCAAGTCAACAAAATCAGACAAGCAAAACGCTCTCCTTCTGAAACGTGCCCAGTGGGTTTGAGGAATCTCGGGGTCAAGCGCTTGTCACTGGAAGTCGTACCCCAGTTGGACAGTACAAAAACAGGGGTTGGGGGCACAGAGTGGGAATTAAAGAGGCGCCATTCTCCCTATTATTAGTCAGTGTACCTTCAAATGACTTTGAAGCTGTTACTTTAAGGTAAAATAGATGCTGTTGCTTTAAACAAGGAACTTTTAAAGTGATTCATGCCCTGTGTTTATTAGTACGTACTGTTCTTTGAGAAAAAGCAGTGCAGTCTGAGCTGTTAAAGCAGTGAAGAGACACAGAGCATCAGGAAACACTTGTAGAGGCAGACTGAGTAACAGCAAACAAAAATCAGCCAGCTTGATACTTGAAGCTTGGTAGTTTTGAACTTGATGTGGATAAATCCATGCAGGAATAAAATAAAGATGCCCTGATCAATGTTTTCACATTGACCATTAAACACATGACTGCTGGTACTATAGAAGTGTATTATTGTCCAACCCACAGACAATCATCATCTCCCCTCGTCTCAAGCGTTCCTACACATAAGGCTGTTGTCATTAAATTCATTGATATGGTTTTACAGCTAGCTACTTCACTGTAATGGTTCACTCACTGCTTACATCAGCCTTGTTTCCACCTGCTGCAGGCAGCTGTTTTCAGCAAAAAAGCTCTGATTAACCTACTGCACCTTTCCTTTCGAGTACTAAGCAGCAGACAAAGTTACCAACAACTGCTGAACATAATGGAGCGTTAAGCAGCTAAAGAGCCAGATACTTTAGTTGGTGGAGACAAGGCCAAAGCTAAAAGGAGACTGAATATTAGACTTACATTTGCAAGATTTGCAAGATGGCCTGGAACACAGTTTTAAATGAATGCAGATGTTGCTCTGTACATGTAAATAAGAAACTCTTGACTATACTGTTCATATCAGCATTATATGGTATGTTAGTGTTGTGTTTCCGGCTTGTTTTGGCAAAAAAAACAGAAGAATTAATGCAGGTTTAAGCAGTTCTTTAGCGTTGCTACCAACTTTCAGATGAAGGTAAACCAGCTTATATGTAACGTACTTAAATGCTCTGCAGTTGTCCTCTTAAAGCCTAATTTTGGATCATGTAACTAAAATGTTTTCCTAAGAAACTGTAACACTATGGAAGTGACTGAAGATCCCAAGTAAAATGGTGGGAGCTAGTGGGAGCATGAATTGTAAAGAAAACAGGACCTAAAATCGAACTCTGAGGGATCCCGCAGGAATCAGTGGACTTGAGATAAAAATGAATTTTCAATTCAGACTGAGAACTTCAGGATAAGTCTGATGAAAACCAGCCAAATGTTGAGTCAGACTGACCTACCCTGTGTGTTAGCATAAGAACTGTGGAGTCTACTGCGTCAAAAGCTCATATGAAAACTAGAGGATGGTAATTTGATGCATCAGCTGCCAATAGATCGCTAGTCAAGAGTGCTGATTCTGTTTGATGGAGGTCGACCTCGGAAACCAGACGAGAATTTTCCAAGATGGTGGTGAGAAGCAGTTCAGCTGAAACCTTTCTCCTGGACTTTGAGCAGAAAGGGAATTTTTGATGATGAGGCTGTGGTTGTACAGGAGTGAGATTTCCTTTTTTGAAGTACAAGCTGAACTCCTGTACTGGAAAGAAAATGGGCAATTGGGGTTTTCTAGCTCTAGCTGCATTTAACGACTGAAACGATGCTGGGACAAATTTTGTTAATGACAAGTTTGTCGGAAGAGTGTCAAGAGAGCAGGCTGTTGCTTTCATGTGGGACACAATTTGCTTCAGTTCAGAAATGCTAATGATACTGCAGTAAAAGAGTTCAGTGCAGCGGACTTTGCCAAGGGTGACGAACAGGTCACAAGTAGGTGAAGTACTTTTACTTCTGAATGAATGTGTAATTAATACCAGCTGTCCCTACATATTATCTCAGCACACTCAATTACCTCTACAGCAACAACTTCCAGTCTTTTGCATACCGCAAGAAGCACCCAGCGTTAGATATTCATTAAGACAAACCTGCAAAACTGATATAGCTTGTATTTTTTATCTTTTGACTGATGCAATCCTCTGCACACCCTGTTCAGCTTTTTCACCAGCGCTAATAGTCATGCTCACACTTACGCAACATGCAACCCCTCTTAGCGGATAGGGCTGTTTTTCCACAAGTTTAAAATGAAGGGCAAATCCTTTTTATGTCTAATTTAGCTGAAGCAAAGAATCATAAATTGTTGGAAAAGTGGAGACTTAAAGAGGTGCATCACAGGTGTTTTGTCTGGTTTTATGACATAGAAGCTGTGTCGTTTTGCTTCTCTGAAGGTTATATCACAGTCCAACGGGAAAACAACTCTGCACAGTGCAGCTGCTAAAAAATAAAAATATGGGACTTGTACATCAGATGAACATTAGTAGCACCAGCAGCCACATCCTTCCGGACAGAAATAATTAATTCAATATGAGTAATTATGAAGATAAATCTTTCAATGTCCTGCTGTTTGCTTGTAAGCTAAGGTCCAAAAAAAAAGAAAAGAAAATCCCCAAAAAAGACAGAAAAATAGCAGGGCTTGTTTGTTGGCTTTGCTGAATTAGAAAATTTGTGAGATAAATTGTTTTTCAACAGATAACTGATGAGTCATGTCGGATATATATAGTCATATTAATTATGGTCCCGTAATGAGTGCAGCTCCAATTAGAAACAACATTCCAAATTTGCATTTAAATTAAATATGGCCGACTCTGTGACGGCCTCGTCCTGGTATCTTCTCTTCTTTCTTTTATGGCCTTTAGTGGGATGATATTGAAAATTGGTTCTCCTGAACAGGTAAATTAGACCCTCACCAGTCCAAATGACCACTTTAATGTGTTTAATGAAGTGGTACATAATGTCTGTATTAGTTGGTCATTTGTTTGGTCTGCCTTCAGTGTCTCAGCTTTCTGCTCTCGGTGGCAGATTTTCCTCAGAATTTCGAAACACTGGATTCCTGATTCCAAGGAGACGTTTCCAGCTGATCACTGTCAGATTGGTGCGGTGAAATGGGAATTTACTGCTGGTGGATTTTATCAGCTGTAGGTAGCTACCAATAACAAGTTGAATTAAGATGAGTTGATTCCTCTAAATTCCAGTATGATGTTCGCCCTGTGGTAGAGCAGCATTTAGCTCCCAAAAATGTTAACTGTAATCCTGCAAAATACTGTAGTGAGCTAATGATAGGCTAATGCTTATAACTGTAGTAAGCTAGTTTGCGGGACATGCTAACTTTAGCAGTTTACAGTAGAGCAGATAAACACACTGTTTAATGCATTCCTTACGCTTTTGCTCTTGTGTTTTTGTTTTCGGAAAGGCTAAAAACAAAAAACGCACCACCCTCTGAACTCTTTATATACCAACTTTCTCTGTTATTATACCCCCATGCACGCCACTTCAGACCTGCTGTGCTTAATACAGCTCCAAGGTTATGATTTGATGCTGCTTGGGAAAAGGGTTTAGCATATGGTGAATTTATAAAGCTCTATAAATATGAAACACTTGCAGCACTTTTTGCAGGTATGCTTTGATTTCCAGTACTCACCGCTGTCCACCACGTGCCCGGGTTGTCCAGGCCACAGTTGTCGCTGTACTCCAGGCAGCAGGAGTCCGGCACACGGCTGGCATTATAAACTTCAAACCAGTCTGTGTGGTTGGTTACTCCACAGCAGCGAAACTGCACCAGAGAAAGACAATGAATCAAGAAAATCCAGCCTTTTATTATCATCATGCTGAAATCCTGATGCGGAAACCGAACAAACACCCTCCACTGATGGAAGCTGAAATGATTTACATGCCAAGAATGAGATTTACCAGACAAAACAAGTCACATGTGCTGAAAAGGCTTCATCATCCTGTTATTGAGCCGCAGCCCATTTTGTACAATCCGCATCTCGTTTGTCTCAAAGTCCTAAAATCCCACTCTAACTTTCCTGCTTCTTTTTTTTTATCTACATCTTCCCCTTTGTGATTGGTATGGATTTTTGATAAGGGATCATGGCTTTCACCACAATTCAATTCATCAGTGTATGAAAAGATAAAGCACCCCTGATGTTTTGCTCATTCAGTGGACCTTAATTCCACACAGGAATAATGCTGGCCGAGCCGTTCCCGACGCCGCTCCGTGCACAGAATCAGGGATTGTGTGTTAATTTAAAACTCCTTCACCCGCTTGAACAATGGATCAAGTTTGCAATTTATCATGAGCTACAGCAGAATTCAAATAACTAGAAAGTGTTTGAAGCATAGTTTTAATGTGTGAGAACAAATCAAAGGCTAAAAACCGCATAGAGTCACAATATTCAAATGTTATCGCCTCTGAACGTTAACAACCAGTGTGGCATGTGACCCTTTGTGATTTATTGCACTGGCATTTGGCACCTTGTGGACGCTTTTACTGCTTCTTCTCATGTATGTAGATCCTTTTCTATTCCATAAGCGGCCATTAATAATATTCAGGCTGAACTTTGCTCCAGGGACATCTGCTGTATTATCTATTCAGTGACTCAGCATGTATGAAGGAGGCTTGGGAGGGAGAGCGGTGACAGAATGAGAGCTGCCTTTTAATGGTCTTCCTCTCAGCCAGACTGCATGGAGCCCCATACATACACATCATCTGACAAGCAAAGAAGTGCACATTCACGCTTGCACACATACATTTTCAAATGGTGCCTCATTCAGGCAGGTTCCCCTCATGCTATCATCCTAAAAAAAAAAAAAGTCTGCACATTAACACCCACACATGCAGACACACTCGCACATTTGCATATATTATGTGCCTGGCAATACATTTCTCTGTCATCATTTATGCCTTTTCAGTCACCGCACACACAGACACACACTCCGCCTGCCAGACACTCGACACACACTTGCACACAGACACAGACCATCCACACACTCAGTGTTTACTGCACATTTGCTAATGGGACAAAACTACAAGCCATAACAGTGGATCTGTGATGTGAAAGCGGTCCAAGGAGCCCTGAAGTCTCCGATCTATCATTCGCCGTCTCCCAAAGGCATTCACTGGCAGCGGCGTCCATCCTCTGCAATCCCTAATTCCAAATCTCTGCTCCTCACATTGTGTTTTCTTTCAAATTTCCAAAATATATATAAATTATACAACGGACAAAGCACATCAGAGTGAGAGCTGGAAACAAAGATTACCTCAGAGAGTCTATGATGTTTGCATTAATCTCTCTGACAGCCTTTTACCAAAGCTTTTAAACTTGAAAAGCTTGGAGTGTTTGCTGCTGTCGGTGGAACATTTCACACATTTTTTAAGATGGCCAGTTTTTCTCACCAGCCTCCTTGTAAATGTCCAAATCACATTAACTACAAAAGGGATTGCAGTGTTTTATTCAAATTTTACACAAAATGGAGAAATGTAAAATCAAATGGCCCTTCACCATTTCACTACTCCCTTTTAATTTAATGCGATCGCAGTGGTACAAAGGAAAACTTGCCCATGGCGAAAGTAAGCACTGTCATGATGAATAATGCAGTCAATATGTCATGTATCTCAGCTTGTGACGAGGTATTTTGCATGACTTGACTTGCTAAATGGCACTGAATTTAATATTGAATGGGCTGAGATGTTCACAACAGCGTGTTTCAGTTTTTTAAAGCAACCTGACCTCAGCAAACTGTGACTAAGAGAACGAACCATCTGAAGAACTTCAGGGTGTTTTAAATGTCTCCCAGCCTCTAGATCACCGCCCGCCCCCTCTGTTGATCTCACATCTTACATCAGTTTGCACTATCATCCAGGCGTTGGTCAAACCCACGTTGCCCTCTGTGCCGAAGAGCTGCAGGCCCTTCTTCAGATCCCTCTGGGCGTAGTGATCAATCTGGGAACGCAGGACGAGAGAAAAGGTCGGATCAGAAAGGAAAATAAGGATAATTCAACACATCTCATTTCCACCTGCGTGAGTTCGAGTGAGGCGTGATGGAGGGCGAGCTCTTCTTAAGCATCAAATGTTTGGAGAAGCTTGTTTCCATTTTCACGAAGAGGGAAAAAACGAACTCAAGTGGAGCAAACTCAGCTGTCTTCTAAGGAAACTGCAGTGCGATCTGTGAGAGGGAAAGTTTGTAATGCAAACTTTCGATCATTTGACAGCAAATAGAACAGAAAGGAATGACATTTTGTTGTCTCATCAGGCTTTAGCTCACAATACAGACACACATAACTTAAATATAAAAGACAACACACATCAGAAATCATCATCAGTGCAGCAACATATGTGCAAAAGTTGGTACAGCTCATGAAATCTCTTGGCACGGGGTGTTTCAGTGCTGTTTGTTGTATTCATTGCACACCACCGCACAAAGGATCCCTTACGTATCTTTGTTTACCAAATGTGCTCATTGTTCAGAGGGCAGAATGTCAGCGTGGAGGAGACAATCAGCGTAATTAGAAACAGCACGTTTTCCTGATTACAGCAAAAAATATACAGAGCATCTGATGATCTATTGTGGAAGAGGTGTTTAGATGTTAGAACACTAGTTTCCATGGTGTCCATTTGGACTTATAGTTTATGTAGCAGACCTGTGATTTTCACATCCAGCGTCGGTGTAAAACAGGTTTACCATCAGTTTTGATCCAAAGTATGACTGAAGCAGAAGACCTTGTATAAGTGGTTATGTTTGAAACGTTACTCTGATGTGGAAATTGTTGTTGTCTCTCAGGAATGTCTGGATTTTGGTGATTTCCCTGCTGGATATATAGCGGTATTGCAGTTTGGGACACATATGTTTCCAAGGCTGAGCTTTGAATGAGTTTCATAAACATTTTCTCCAATGATTGCTGCGATGTGCTGGCTCATTTGGGAGGGCTCAGGCATGTGAGACCCCCCCCCCCCCCCCCTTTTGCCATAATGCTGTGGTTGTGTATGGCCGTTCCTTTTCCCCTTGTAGTTTCAGGTCAGCCTTTTTCTTTTTAACATCAGCCACAGCTCTCTCTTCCCGCTTCACCTCGTTCACTGCAGCGGTGACACTCACAAGCTGTGTGTTTGCCTTTGTTTTTCAACCCACTCTTTATTCCACTGAATAATACGTGTTGCCTGGCTTCGATCTGCTCTACCATCGCTGTGATCTCCGCCTCTAAAAAGTTTGTTTTTCTCTTTTGGCCCATGGCTATTTGTGACTAAACCCTCATTTGTACTGGCATTGTATAAGGGGGAATTGCAAGGCAGGTGTTGATGTGAGATTTGTAGATCACAGGTGGATAAGTTACGAATGGGACTCTTAGAACCTGATTATGGAAATGCTTATGCTCACCATCTTTTCTGAGTTAAAGGTATAAGCACACCGTCGGAGATGATCTTAAGGCTTCGTTCAAGTATAAATCTAAGAACGTTTTTCTAAATGAGGCCCAGGGTTTGACAGGTAGAACAAAGTGGATGTTGATGCCTGACCGTCCGCAGTTTCTCCTCCTTAGCGAGAGGCTGCAGTCTGTACTGATGTTCATACTCGGCTCATATTTCCTCAAGTGTTCTCACATGACATTAAGACTAATAAACCAGAGTCAACAGCGGAAACAAGTTCACTTTGCTGAACTTAAAGGGGCTGAATTGGATTTGCTTTGCCTGAACCAACACACCGCGGGACGGCAGGTTACTGAGCCGTTGTTCAATAAAACAAACAAGCTATATTCAGATCCATGTGGGTTTAGTTCAGCAACATGAACCTAAACAAACAAGATAAAAACATTTAACAAAATCAGCTTTTGCGGTGAGCTTTGAATCAAAAGAGCAAACTGTAAATGTGAGCACAGTCACAGACATATAAACACGCTGAGATACACTGAAGCGTCGAGCTGCTGCATCTAAAATACATTCATTTAAAATCGGCAATACAATCAGAGAGCTTGGGAGATGTATGCAAACAGCAAACACAAACTCAACGTGCACGCACACACACACAGGAGCAGCTCAGCCTTGTTTACACATTTGGATGGTCAATCCCATCAGACATCAATCGCATTGATCTGCGCTGACCTTGCTCTCTCCTACACTGCAGCCTTTTAGCCTGTGAGCTGCTGCAGACACCAAACACCTTGTTAAATCTCAGTCCTCAAACACAATGAATGAATACGGCCTTCACTCGGCCAAACAACCTTTAGATGTTGAGCGCGGTTTTGCTGTATGTATTTCGCTGTGATCCTTGACACTGTGTTAGATGCATTAAAGGGATGAACAGGATGTTGCCTGCAAAGCCTTTCTGTGAATTTTGCTCGCTGATATCTGACATGAGAGTTCCTTCTAAGTAGGCGGTACAATATTAATTAAGTTCTCTACTTCACTCAGATGTGAACACGCTCTGCCTACACCTGATGGGATCTCTGACACACAACCCTGATGAAGTTAAGAAACAGGCTGTGCAGTTGCAGAATCCTGCTTTCAGGTTTCTCCCGTGGGGTTCTTGGCCACTAAGAGCGCCATGGAGCCGTGCTCACTCATACAAGGATTTGATGATGCAATATACACCCCTGCCAACAATTTCACTCCATTACGCTAATCGACAGCTGGTGGAGGGAGCATGCTAAAAAATGCAGCAATGTGCCGACAAAGGTACGAAAGAAGAAGAGCGCAAGCGAGCAACCGTAGATGTAAATGATGGAAAATACTTCAAAAGTCACCTTTGTGTGTTTTGTGAGGAGGGAGATGTGCTCAGCATGCTGAATGTGTTTCTGTCTTTGGCTCATTTTCATGTGTTTATAAGAAAACTCCACAGGCTATATGATAATGACTTACTTTACATCTGCAAAGAGTCGCTTTAACAGCTGCTAATGCACTAATGTGGAAAGGTGAGTCACTTTACCAAAAAAAAAAAAAAAGAGACAAATTTCCTGAATTTTACACAACTTGTGAATGCAGCTGGTTTGTTAGGTGAGTTGAGGCATTTCTTGATCCCTCTATCAGGCAGCTGTTCATAAACTTCATCACAGTGGCAGATTTAACCCTCAACTTCACACATTCAGCGTTTTTCATAAAAAGATCGCGGCTCTCTGATAACGCATCAGTGGTCAAAATGTAGTTTTACAGCGTAGTAAAACACCAAGGAAAATCTGAAGTGAAATATGTTTCATGTAGTGTTTGTTCATTATATTTGTATTATGCAGTAAGAACTGTTTTAGTCAATGCATTGATCTGAACTGATTATGCTTCCTTTGAATGCCCCTGCCTGTGAAGTTCAGTGCATATGTTCATACAAAACATTGACCTTCATTCATATTTATGTCCCATGACAAGTCCTTAAGAGGCTCACACACATGCAGGCCTTCATTTTTTCCACTGTCAACTTGCGTCCCTTTCAACATGCAAAAGACTGATTCTTAGTCATCATTTCTGCCGTCCAATCAGACCATGTGTGCACTTCCCCTGTCCCCTGAAAGGAGCTCCTTGTCCCTCTTCATACACACCCACAACGGACTGTTTATTAACACAACAACACATTGACATTTGTAGGAATAAAAAAACATGTTTGCCTGAGGGCAAACATGTTTAGTGCAGGGTTAAGAGAAAGCGTTCCTTTCCCGTAATGTGATGGACGAGCTCACATGAAGAAAATCTTAACAGAGCCACATGGAGTAATGTAATGCTTACCGCAGCAGGTAAGTTCATCATGCTAAACAGTGGTATCTACCTGCACATAAATGCATTGGAGGGTGTTTTACCAATTAATTAAAGATCATTAGCATGATTGCAGGTTGTAGTAGTCATGTGAAGCAGTATTGTTAAACGTGTGCCTGCGGGGTGACACGTTTCATACGCCCTGCGGCAAGTTGAACCAGGTGTTCTGCTTTTACTCTGTTCACTGTCATTACATTGCATTTCCACAAGTGCTGTAATGTAATACTGCAGAACAGACAAAAAGGGGCTCATAATGTTTCCAACAAATAAACCAGCTGAAACAGAAAAAAGACAAAGTTCCATTAAGTTATATTGAGGAATAAAAGATGAATGAGTTATGACAGAAACACAGGACCAATCTATCCCTCAGCTGTCTCATCTGAAAACTGTCTGTGTTTTTGTTTTTGTCCTTATGAATGTGATTTAACAAACAAAACATGTTTAATGCAACAAACCACGGTGACGGTTTCATATTTTCACTCAAAACAACAACTGTGAAGATTTGCTCAATAAAACTGCCAGGCACAATTTTTGTGGAGGTGTGGTGACTAGATTAAATCCCAGAATGCCAATGTGACACTTGCATCCTTTTCTGAGAGAATAAAAGTAAAGAATGGAGAAGCATTCACACAGTTCGAGACAGACCGTGTACTTGACAACCAAATGTTTCAAGCTGTTCCAAACTGCTTTTCAATTCTATACGGGACCATTTACTGAACAATAACAAGCTCTTATGTACCTCTGAACCATTTTCAGCGCTTAGTCTGTTTCTATTGCCATGGGAAACAATCAAAGAATCAGATTTTTAGCCTCCAAACAAGCCTCCTTGGTCATCCGGTCAATGCCTGCCGAAAAATTGTAATTGCACAGAACACAGCTGCCAGATCAGTTCCTCGTTCTGACCGTACCACCGTACCGAGCCTGAAATGCAGAAACGAGACTCTATATCACATGTGTCAAGCTCGTTCCACTAAGGGCCGAGTAGCTGAAGGTTTTCTTTCCAACCAAGCAGCAGCACACCAGACTTGACTCAATTCATTAGCTGATCTCAGTGTTCAGGCAGCTGATTGGTCAGACTGCGTGCTCTTGATTGGTTGGAGGAAAAACCTGCAGCCACACGGCCCTTCGTGTCTCCTAATCATGTCAAAAAGGTCAAAAATAGATTTTCCTTCAGGAAAAGTAACTTACTGTAGATATTGGTTCTATTGCTGTTTTGGTACCTATTTATTTGTTGCATTTTGTGTGTTTTTGTGTCTATGTCTACTGTTGGTGGCTTTATGTGTAGAGTTATTATCTAATAGGTTTTCTGATTTTTGCTAAAACTGTAGTTTTTAGTCTCAGTGATTCAGTGCGATTTTAATCTGTTTTTTTGTTGATGTGTCAGTTAACACCCCATAAAGGATGCAAGAATGAAAAATAATACTTAAGAATAATCAGACAAGTGAACATGATTAAAGCTGCAGTAGGTAAGATGGAGAAGAGAGCAGACAGCATGAAAATTTGAACCAACACAAGTTCCACGTCGCTCCCCCTCCCTCTCCGCTGCGCTCACGCCCTGCCTCCAAGCCCCTCCTCCCTGCTGCATCTGAGTGGCTGCCGTGACAACCAGTAACGTTAGCCTTAGCATCGGAAACAAGCTAACTCTGCCCAGCTGCTACATCACAGTTGCTAACATACCGTACGTGCTGAGTGTTACTGTAACAATCACCATATTATCTTCATGGTTACTTGTTGTCTTAGCTGTATATGCTGTTGTAGGCAGCGGCGGTATCGGGCAGTTTCTCCTTTGCGGGTGGCTGTTGCGCCGCCATAGCTTTCACTAGCCTCCTGATGCCGCTCACAGAGCTGTCTGTCTGAGCGGCAGCCGGCAGCATGAGCAGAGGGTGATTGACAGATGTCAGACACTCACTCAGACGCTCCTCTGGCTCTGATTGGTTGTTTTGTGTCGGGCACAGTGGATTCTTGTAAATCACAGTAGGAGCAGTAGGTGGGACCAATGGAGCCTTTTTTTTTTTTTTTTTTCACAGATTACGTTTCATGTACTGCTGTCTGGGCATAGGGACAGTTTTAGCAAATATGACAAAAAATTACTTTTATACAAGTTACCTACTGCAGCTTTAATGCTGGTGAAAACCTTTCTAAAGGAGGACAAGTAAAGTCCTAGGTTGGGAAGTATTGTTAAAAAAGTGTTCTTTGCAATTCTGTAAGCAAGCACAACAACCTTAAAGCTGTATTAGTTTATTTCAATCAGAGCCCCATTAGCATTTATCTGGAGTTGTGTTTCTCGCTCCCAGGTGAGTTTAAGTCCAATCGTCCCACGCCTTTTAACTCTGGTTTGGTCTCCACCGGCTCTTAAGCAAAATATCTGTTTGTTTGTTTGCTTTTTTGCTGTCAGCATCTGTCTGGTGCTGAGCTGGTAGTGTCTGCTTTTTAGAGATTACTTACTGAGGGGGCTGATGAGAGCTGTGAGAGAGTGAATGTGCTGATAAGAGGCCAAAAAGCTGATAGGGCATCAGAGTTTAATGATAATTCCTGGTGCGTTAAAATGAATTCACAAGTAATTTGACTTAGCTGTTCAAATTACTGATGAGTGGAGCTTTAATATTGTGCACATTCATGTTTCTTATACTCATTATTTCACTTATTGCACATCCACCTTTTTGCTGCATAATGCCATAGGTGGGATCCCCCTCGGCCAGTCACGTTGCTCAGTCAAAATCAGATGTTGCATTAGGATCTGTAAACACGATTACATCACAATTTGGATCCCTCCAAGAAACAGAGATGAAAGAGAATTGTGAATGACAAGAGAAATGACACAAAACGTAATTTCTCGCAACAATAAAGAACTGCTGATCTGATTTCTGAACTCACTATAAGCTACTGCATGGCAACATGCAAGCTATCTCCAAACTGATGTAAGAAGCTAGCACAGGGAGCCCTTATGTCCCATTTGAGTGGACTGGATGAAGCCGTAAATCTTCTGAAGTTGTGCAAACAAAAAAAAGGAAGAGAAAAATGCTTTTTATTCAAATCTAAGTAGGTCATTAGTAAAGAGTGTCTCCTGTGCAAGTGCAGCAAGCAGACTCATAACACATAAGCCACTGCTGCACTTTTAGCTCAGTATTGATGTTGTCCTCTGGACTTTGGTCGCCCTTTAACTACACCAGGCGAGTCAGAGATGGGCCATCAATTATTTATATGGCAGAGATACAAGGAGAGATAAGAGACGTATATAGAAAAGAGAGGGGACACCAGACAGAGAGATGTGGATTTAAAAAGGAGATGAGAGATGGAGGTGGGGAAGAGAGTTGGGGGCTGATGGAGAGGATGAGCCAGAAGGCGATGAAGGGCAGAATTTGTAAAAGCAAATACACTGCGGGGCAGATGAAGCGGTTATATGGCTCCCGGACTCGACTCCACTAGATATGACACTGACAGTACAGTGAGCAGAGAAAGGGAGCGCTCCATCTGTGACAGCCCAGGAGAAAGGACATTATGTTTGAAAGGAACTCAAGAAAGGGATTTCAGAGGAGAGGAAATAATGAGAGGAAAAATGGCTCAATTTTCTTGCTTTTTCCAAACAGTGGGTATCCATTACCTGTGTCATAAATGTAGGAGGAAGACAGAAGCAGAGATAGAATAAAGTGGATAAAGGCATTAAAGAAAGAGGAAGGATCTGTGATCATATTCCCTCCGGATTTCCCATGGACACATTATTTCACTGCAAGATGCCAAACTGCATGAAACATGCCGTGTTTCATCTCCTACAATGACATTACCGATTCTAAAAAAGGAGGATTTTAACATTATTGATTCATAGCTTAAATTTCTGCCTTGAAGTTTGGAATTCATCGCTGTGAGGCTGGCGGCTGTATACTGCAGGATCATCCCAAATCAAGGTCTTATTAAACGTTTGATTTCAACAGTCATGTTTCCGTCGTATTAAGTGTGTGTAATTTGGTCGCCCGGCCGTGTCTGTATTTTCTGAATGTACCTGAATGTCCCACTGGGTTTCTGCATTCCTCATCTCTTGGGTGCCCACGCTTATTGGCGAGGGCTGGTTCCCTGCAAATACTTTCATTTTATCCTTCCTCTGAGGGAGCCCAGATTACATTCCCTGGACTCCGACCCAATTTAGACCAAAGTCAAGGTTGTGCAATGACTTGCTACTCTTTATTTCCCCTTGCTTGGGATATGAGCTGAAATCTTTGGAAGTGTTGCACTGCATTTCAAAAAGGAGTTATAGGGGTTCGCCACTCTTCCTGTAGCTCAGGATGGATCGGTCAATACGTAAAACTTAAACAACTCTTCCCTGAAGCTGTAAACTCAAGAACCTGCCCTTAAATATGTAAAGTGGGACGTGAAAATCTAGCGGTGCTCCCCTGATAATGAGTGGCGGTACCAAGTCACAAATTCAAGGCTTCTGTCTCTGACTTGTAATTCTGTCCTGGGGCACAGCAATAACATGCCTAAATAATTAAAATTGTGTGGCATTCCCCTTTAAGTTACTAATCTCACTCCTTAGCTGGGGTAAATCAATTACAGTGCCAGCTCAGGCAAATCAATTACAATTTCCCTCCTCTGCCTCTAATCAGTTCCTGATTAACACTTGGCAAACCACGTGAGTAGACAATCAATGCCGCTAACGGGGGAAAGCAATGAACCGGCAGAATCGTGGCTATAAAGGATGATACTTGAACTGCCTTAATCAAGGCAGGAGTAAGCTGAAGGATTTTAGACAAGATGTTGGACAATAACACAAGGTCAAGGCTCATTATCCCAGAGGCTGAACAGAGACTTCCATTGTGAGCTTTCACTTACGTATTGAAACCTGAAAATCGACCAAGAGATCCTTTTTTTTTTTGGTTGTTGTTGTCACGGCCAGTCCTCCGTGTAGTTGCACCAAAAAAGTGAAGAATGAAACTTTTTTGACAGACACATCTTAAAAGCTTTCGCCTGCGGCTGCTGACAGCAAAAGGTGCATTTTTCTAAAGTTGACACTGGATTCCCTCAATTTGTCCTGAAATGTTTTGTATCTCGGCAGACTTTTGTCTGAGGTTTTGTCATATGGGCTGCTTTTCCTTTCCCACGGTAGTTTAATCAGCCAACTCACAGGAAATGGATTATTATGAATTATATAGATGATGCGCTGTGTTGATATTTGGCACCTAGCCTTCGACCTCGTCACTCTTCACCAGGAAGCTTCAAGCAGCGAGTGGAGATTTGTGATAAAAAGATAATGACTTCCCTCCCAGGGGGACGTAGACCCAGAGCAGGTGGATACTGCAGGACTTTTGAAATGCTGTGGAAACAGCAGCGGCTGAAGGCAGCATAGCTTTCAGGTGAGCAGTGTGGCAGCAGGCCTGACAGTGAACGAGTCAGCGGTGCGTGGTGCATTGGATGTACAGTTTCCTGCACATGCCGCTGAGTGTAGAAGTGCAGAATATGAACTCCCTCCCAGGTCAATAAAACCACCACTTCTCCAGTAACAATGCTGAGGAAGTGACCCTGGTGTTCTCAGAGCAGAAGCTAAACATATCGCAGCCCACAAAACATTATGTCCGCCTATAAGCTGAACTCCAGATATTAGGAGCTAATGGGAAAGTCAACAGAGCTCCTTTGTAGTTTGCGCACAACTGACAGCTCCTCATCCACATTTCTTTTTCCAGCGTAATTAAGTCTTGTGTTGTGTGCCTTTTGGAACTCATTGGGATGAATAAGCTGCACAAATTTGCCAAAACTAATTTACATCTGGCAAGACGTATTTAGAAGTGTTTTTAACCTCAGCACATGTAACCAGCCACACTGAACAATTTTCTTTTTTTTTTTCAACACAAACTAACTCATTTTCTCCAAAGCAGCCCAGTAAATTCAAACTCTGTATCCACTGTGATTTCTCCTGCAGTCAAACGCTCAGACTGTCAGTACTGGTGCTCTGCTCTGTCTGTTGCCATAAAGAACCAGTGGAGTCTTGGAAGATCCTGCAGCTCACCTGTGGCTAATGTCTGACAGTGCTGTGAGTGGGTTTTAACATTAGCATGAAGCCCTCTTTGGATTTCAAGTATAACCCTTCAAACGGTGCTGTTTTATCATTCATGCTCCAGACAAGCCAAGACAACAGTGAGGTTTTCTTTTCAGCTAAATAACCAAACTTTTTGTTCATATAAAATCTTTTCTAATGCACAAACCAAGAACATGAAATTAGGATGTAACAGACATCTTGAAAGAAGAAAGAAAGCTCAAACTGGGCAAAAGCTGGTAATGCTTCAGATTACATCCCACAAATTACAGTGTAAATATTGTGTATACAGGATACCAGTGAAGTGTACGCTGCATCGTGGAGAGTGTAGGAAGGGTCCATAATGGAGTTTCTTCCACATTTCCAATGCTTTGTCTTGGTGGAAATGTATTATCACTTAAAAGCACTCAGCTACTAATGATATGACAAGACCCAACAAGAACAAAGAACAATTTATACCAACAGCACATCTGTTGTTTCAGCCAGGGCCCCAAAACGACAGCCATTTCAATTCAAGTGACAAAACCCTCGAGTGGCCTTAATGATTATGACATAAGCAAAGGAAGAAGACAGGTGACGTAAATATAGAGCCACAAAGTCCTCGTGGAGGAGTTCAGGATGGATGATGAGTCAACAAAATGTTTTTCTTAAGCATGACCATGATTGTTCTCAAACTCTAAACATGTGTTTATTATTGCAACTGTGACGGCAACCATGAGGTCCCTGAACCTTAACGAAAAAGCCATTTTTACCCAAATCATGATCTCTTTCCGAACCCAACCAAGTTTCTGTGCTTAAACCGAACCAAACCTTAACCAGAGCATTGTCTCATCATGAACCAGGTTTATTTTCAGCATTATTCAAAGTTTTAGGAAGGCACAGATGAAAGATGTTTTGCGGATTGGGGCGTCGGATCAGAAAGAGCTTAGGTGTCGCTGTGGAGGCTGTGGACATTCAATTCAGAGGACGTCTTGGTTTTAACAGTTTTAACAACACAAAACTAGTTTAATTGGAATATAGAAATTGTGTTAATATAATCCCCAACTTCACCGACTTTAGTTTATAAAGGTTGTCCTCTTACTCTTCAGCTATAATCCACGAGAGTCAATAAAAAGGTTTACACGTTCATCTTGAATTATTGCAGCAGCGAGAGATTTTTATGACTTTTTTGTTTTACCTCGCAGACAAGGACTACCTGCAGACACTAATTATGTCTTACAAGTACTTTAATCTTCTCTGCATGTTTTTAGAGTAAAACATAATTATGTAGGTAATATTCTCTTAAAAAGACGTTAGAACTGAACGCCAATCAAAGATAAAGCACCAATGCAGTGTTCTCTGCATCAAAGATGTACGCAACATCAGATCTGTATGAAAGACCTCTTCTTATTGACAAATGCCCAACTATTTAAACATGATCCTACGATCTGAATATCAAATATTGATGCACTAAATAATTCAACTTTAATTTGTGGCCTGTAATCTAAAGCACTACTGATTTGAGATCAGTTTCTGCCTGTATCTGGCTGACGTAATGTTTTCATGTTTATTCTAATGTATTTTTGGAGCGGTTGCATATTCCAGTTTGCTTCCTCCTGCAGATGCTTGGCTCTCCTGTGTTCCCTCCTCATATCAGTATCTTAGCCAGATTGCCATTTAAATCATTTATTATATTGTCTTTGCACTTCCTCCACATTATCTGCAGCCCTGCAAACTGCACATTCCCTTGTCACATATATTCCAAGGCTTCATAAACAAATGTCTGTTTGCTGATCATCTCAATTTGTCTCTCATATTAACACTGCCCTGATGTGGGTGTATTTTAGCAACGTGATTAGCCAGGGGTGTTTATCTAATTGCATTTCCTCTGTCTACATAAAATGAAAATTTCTGAGGCTTGAAACGTATTCAGACAGGGGCGCAGCGTTTTGATATCTTGACAAGCTAAAATGTTTTGACGGCTGATGCTGAAACTGTAATGATGTGGAAAAAGTGGAGCAATCAAGCTCAAAATGTAGTTTCAGTGGGTCTCACGTGTGCATCGTCTGCACTTTTAGATATATGATACTTGTAGTTTGCTTTCCCGCATGAGCGGTCGCAGTTATAGTCTGTTCACAAGCGGTTACTTTTTCCATTTTCGTCTCCTTATCAAATTATTTCACAATTTCCCCTGTTCAGTCCAACAGCAGTGGATCAGGGTAAAGAAGAGAGTACAGCGATGTGAGAGTGAGGCTGACAGCAGAAACAGGCCGCGGCTCTCCAGAGAAATGATGCATGTCAACAGAATTTACCATGAGACATCTTCTCACTACAAAAACTGGATTTTAGTTGCAAACACATCCAACGATATGAAACAAAGCGATTGACAGCAGAAGCAGACTTAAGAGGGAAGGTGCCTGCTCAGATAAGCATGAAAGATCACTTCAGCTTATTCAGTAACACGCTAACAAAGAAATATATGTTTGCAGCACATTGTATTTTAGATTTAAGCAGATATAAGGACATTTTAAGTGTTTTCAACAGTTGAAACTTATATGAACCATCCATAAGGGGTGTATAAACAGCTTCATGAATAAATGATAACACAGTGAAAGAGCAGAGCAGAACAAATCCTCACTGTGTATCATAAAATAAGCAGTCACGCCGGCCGCTCTGTGAGGCTACGGGATAATGCTAACATCAGCATGCTAATGCGCACACAGCGACAGTGCAAACATGTTCAGCTGGTAAGATGTTTACACGTTTGCTATCTTAGCGGAGCATGTTAGCATGCTAACATTTGCTAATTAGCGCTAAACACGACACAGCTGAAGATGATGGGAATGATATCAGCTTTGTGGGTATTTGCTCTTAAACGAGTGTTAAACATCTTAAAACTGTGAAAATTTAATGGATCACGCTCAGAGGGACATGAACCAAACTTCATCCATCTAACTGCTGTTGAGACATTTTACTTAAAACCACAAAGACCACTTGAGGCAGATTTATGACAATTTAAATAAAATTCTGTGATGTGTTGATTTGTTAAGATGCGAAGTGGTGCCGGCATCCCTTAACGTTCCCTTAATTGACTAATTTCCTGTGCAAAGCATCACTCTGCCTGCCGTGCTCAGATAATTAAAAAGAACCAGCAATTAGGGATCCAGCATCACTGATTTACATTTATATTTTTAGTTATTTTGAATTTTTTACCTGGAAACATCTGATGGGCCAAACTGAACCTTGTGATGGGCTGACTTTGGCACCAGAGCCCCACTTAGGGCAGCCCTGCTCTAGACTTTTGATTAATTCTTCAAGTACTGCTTGCAAATGCTTAGCAGAGGAAGTTAAAATAAAGTATTACTGATTTTTATCATTCAGGCATTTTCAAAGTTTTGCAAATGGCACCATCAGAACGAAACTCATGGTCACCACGTCCGCTGTTTTAGGTGTACTAGTGGCCATGATTCATTTTAATGGCTGCGGTGCCCTCAGGGTTAGTGAATGAGATCTTTTGGGGATCCAGCCTGACTGTAGCTCTTCGTGACTTCCTTTTTACAGCGGCATTACCTCACCTGGACTCGTCCCAAAGCACAGCAGCAGATAGGAAATCACCTCCACAGCTGCCCCATGACAGGCCCCTTGTTCAACCGTGAGCCGCCGAGCAGCAGAGGAAAACGCTCATGCTGCACTGACCTAATGACTAACATCACGAAGAGGCGAGAACACAAATGATCCTGGCAGGACGAGCCACGCGGCACAAACACTCCGACGGTAGTCATGTAATGATGCAGCTGCAGCAAAGTCAAATGAGAAGCTGTTTTATGGTCATTGTTGACTTTTGTGCTTGTTTTATTTGTGTTTTTATGAGACAGGTGAGAGGGACGGAAGAGGCTGAGTAAAGAACGGCCATGCAGGCCTGACGCAGATTTAGAAACTACATGAATGCTCACTTCAGAGAGAGGTGCATCCACAAGGTAGGAAAACATTTACAGTGCGTTACTTTACTTTGAATAATATCATCTTAAAAATAATCTTATTTGTATTTAACAGAATAAGTCAAAATGCATGTTTCAAGGAAAACAACACAAGACCTTTCCCTAAAAACAGCATATAACTTACTAAATTGTGATTTAAATCAGCAAATGTCTCATCAAACAATAAGAAAACAAGGTTCAAAATGAGTGAGTGAGCATCTGATGCTAATTTTCAGTACTGAGCAGTTTGTGATACGCACTGCTATGGACACATTAAGGTCACAACTCAAAAAGTTTGAGGTTCGATAACCAGCTTCAGGTCTCATCATGAACATAAATACACCGTGGATCTAGTTTTGGCTTCATGCATCTCGGTTCACTGAGCGACCAGGATGCTATTGTACAGCATCTAAAGGAAATTACTCCACTTGCACCATATAAACACTGAAAAACAGCTATTGGCGTTCCACCCAGTTGTTGTTTAGCAGCGTCATGTTCTTATGAGTGGGCATCAGATTCGGTAACATAAATTACATAAATTTACATAAATTTTTAGCATAGAAAAAAACTCAACTTGCTTTATATAATAACCAAAAAAATAACCATTGCAGTTGCATTTCTGGGCCCATTTTGTTGTTTGTCATTTCTCATGAGTGGATGTTGGATTTGTATGATTACCTAAATACAGATTACATTTCTATCATGTTATCACAGTTTCAGTGAAGCCAGAAGTGATTTATTTGTCTTAACAGCAACATAAAGTTGAGTTTCAAAGTTCATTTTGGCAGAAGTGAGTAGGTGAATGTACAATCTGACCCCAGGTCGTATTCAGTACCTGTCCTGGAGATGTGGATCATATCATATGTTAATTAGCACATGGCCTTTTCCCATTTGTTGTACATATTTGTAAAACTCTCCTTTTTTCTAAGCCTCGGAATTAAAGGTGTAAGACTATTTTCTAGCAATGTTCAACAAAGCATCACCACCTCTGCTCGAGGTACCCTGAATCATTTACACTAGACTACAACCACAAGACACGCTGCTTTCTTATGTAAAGGTCACAGCTCTCGATCACATAGCAATTTGTCTCGTCACTCCTCAGTCGACATGTAAAATCCACTTTTCACACCTGCGGCCAGCTGCTTGTCAGAAGCCTTTGCTGTGAGTGCAGGAAATCACTAACTTTAGCAGAAGCAGATGAAGCAAGTTGGGGTGAAGTCAGTACATCAAGAAGGTGAATAACAACTGCCGTGAAAATCACAGGCTGATGACACACGGCGCTTTAAAGGCAGCCTTTTTTCTTTTAATTTTAACCCATCAATGTCAAAATGAAACCTTTTTGCTACGGGCCCTTTGTTGCGAACAGTGTTTGAAGTCAGAGATCCCAGCAGATGCAGAAGTCTGCGGTGTATCACTGTTGGTGTCAAACGGGTATTGGATTTGAATCTTAAATCAAAGAGTGCTCATAGTTCACAGATATATCTGTTTGACTGATGTCTTCTCAGCTGCTCACACAGCACAGCGCGAGCTGAGTGTGCGTCTACGTCTGAGCACCCACAAGCAAATATTGATATTTGGTTTCATTCAACAGTGGATGGATAAAACTATTACAGCACAAAGAGGCCTGTTTATACATCTGTTGCAATGTAAAGGATTCTGATGTAATACACCGTTTAAATCAGTGCACACAGAAAACAATTTTTCAGTTATTGATCTGGATTTGGATTATTTATATGACAAAGCCCAAATCCTATCAATACATAATTTCATAACAGCTTTACATGCTCCTCAGGGGTACCTTACCAAGGAGCTAGAGCCAGGATAGCCAATAATTTCTATTCAAAGCTATTGAGTGTCATTTTTCGATCGGTTGATTTTCATTCACTCCATTACCTGTGCTTTCGTTGAGACCTTTTAACATCCCTGCAGGCTGTTTGAAGACTAAATGAATTTACTAGTCTGCTGCCATAAGTGCTATCACTACCACCAACTACTGTTACCACAAATACTATTTTGTATTTTTTAACTGTATATTTAACATTTTGATGTAACGTGCATACAAGAAGTGCACATAACAGCATGTAACCTTTTCTCTTTGTTGCCTTCCCAGACCTCTTTGCTTGTCACAGCAAGTACATGAGCAAAAAGTAAAGTAAAAAATGGGAAAAAAATGTATTTCACAGGCTCAGACAAACTTCGCACATCTCGCGTAAATCATCCCAGCGCTCTCTTACATCAGCACATTCCCTGAGTCACCATGTTGCACAGAATTCTTGGTATGTCCCCATATCTTTTCATACAAATTCAATTTATGTCTGAGTGTAACTTTTTTCCATTGACATGCCTTGAGCTACGTTCCAAGCGTTTTGCTTGCAGCGTGCACATGTCAATAAATCTGAAATCTTCTTTTCTCCAAGGAAGATCAGGAGGACTCAGCCCCAAAATAATAACCTGAGGTTCCATGGCCGCCTCCACAGACAGAATTTTATCAATCACACAAGTCACCTCGCTCCGAAAAGTTCTTATCTTGTTACATTTCCATTCGTGGTGCATAAATGTTCCTTGAAGAAGGCGACACCTAAAGCAAAGGTCTGAAATCTGAGTGTTTTGGCTGGTGTCAGTTAACTGTGTATCAACCAGTGGTGCTGAGGAAGCTTCAGGCTAGTATTGGCTCTTTGCATTTTGGCTTCAGCACAGGTCTCACTACGTTCCTCAGTTTCTACATCTAATAACAGTATTTAAAAATATAGCTGAAAGCACAGAAGTAGAAATATCAGCTGAAAAATGTGCTGTCAAAACGTATAATATTCATCATTCAGAATAACCTCTTTTATAGTCTGTGTTTTCACTCATAGACCTTTTCCCAGCGGACATTTTGACATGTCACGGTAGGACAAGCACATGTGTGTAGTTAATACTTGCTGTGGCACTAAATGGAGCCACAGTTAATGGAGGCTTCTTATGCCTGATTAGACCTCTCCTCTGGACTGTGTGGGCGTGTACAGACTGTGTTTGATGGACGTGTCCTGCTGCCTCTTTTGTTGCACTTGTTAGGTAGAGGAAACATACACCTTTAAGTACAAAAGAAAGTGAACTTTTCAACTGTTTTCATGCAGACCTTTTGGTTTGAAGCACCTGTCCTCGGAGGCTTTGTGAAAGTACACACCACTACTCTGACCTATCTTAGTAGGACATGGTGCTATCTCACAAGTCTGTGCAAATATCTGCCCAAGCCTGACTGAGCAGAGGTCTAATTGGCCAGAGGAAGCGAGAACACCTGTGCGAGCATGCAGGGCCTGAAATTGTTGATGTCCGACTGTTTTCCTTGTTCCTGTTGCCGCTGTTGCTCACATAGCATTAACATAACAAGCTAGCCATTCAGCAGTCCTGTTGTTTTGCGTTAGGGCAGCTTTGAGTGAATGTTAAAGTTGCACACCCAGTTTTGAAAGAAGTCTAGAGCTAACCAGTACTGTGCTAGCTAATATCATATAGTTAGGTAGCACTTTACTAGCTGGGCTACAGAAATATGAATGTTGTGACTCAGCTAATGAGATCTTTCAAAAAGCCTCCAGCTAAAAGTGGTTTCTGTATGTTGTGATAGCAGCCTGCCCCCATGGCCTTATTATCCAGAGCTCACTCCAACAAGGTAAACATGAGCTGTTTGTGCCAGCATGTACAGTATATGATGAATTAAGCTCTGCTGAATGGGTGCTGTGAGCTGGGCATTGTTTTCTGAGGCTGTTGCTGCCGGCTGCTTTAATGCTGTCATGAAGATCTGCTTGTGGGCTTGTCTTTGGGTTGCTCGACTGCTAATTGTTTGCTTTTCTGCTATCTAGCTGCCATATGAAGCATCTGTGCTGGTGTTAATTGGAAGTCGTTGCAGTTATTTTGGGGGGCTGCCCGACTGACTCATAAGAAGCTCTGGTCTCGAGTTGAGGGTTTTGTTTTATACTGACTTTAAGGATGTAAATATTTGACTGTTGCACACACTGCGAGTTAGTTAGCTAACTACTGCCATACTCCTAGCAAAGAGGCTTTATTTATGAAGCAGACTGAATCCAAAACAATCAAAACATATGCTAAAAATCAAAGACAAGCACACATATTGTGGTAACAAGCATTAATTAACTACTCCTCAGTGGTCTGAGAGGCTCATTAACTCAAACCAGTAGTTTGGACTGTTGCGATCAGACTTTCTCTATAGTACTACTCCTGCTACTCCTACTGCTACTACACCACTGGTACTACAGCCACAAATTGAAAATAAAATAATACAAATGATTATTGTTATGAAGATAGCTGATAGTTCCCTAATCCTCAAACAGAATATCCCTGTTGGTCTGCTGTTGTTATTGCTATGTTTATGTTTGTCTGGTGGGGTAATTTTCCCTTGAGGTGATAATAAAGCCAAGCAGACAAGGTTGTAAACTCATGCGGAGATGGCTTAAAACAGCCATACATCAATTTTCAATATCATGCTGCTGAGTCAGGCTCATTTTTATCCACTTTGACACGTTGAGTCGCGGTGGCTCCGCTGGGGTTAACATCATAGGACCTTTTCATCATCCTTAGGAACCAACAAAGTGAAACAAACGGTGACCATTTCGGCTTCACGGATGATCTGCGAGCTGTTTGAAGTTGCTTCCAGCTGCATCACAGAGCTTTTTATCAGGTCTAAAGCAGGTGTAATAAACTGGACCACTGAGCGTGACCATCCCTGAAGCCTGAGATGGAGTTCATCAACATGCACCTACTGCTGCACACACTGTTTAAGTTGTGGCATCTGGTTGCCTCTGCAGACCGGTGGACTTGCAGTGGCTTGCACATCAACTGCAGGACTCCTTCCAGGGAGTTACCATGGTGATGGAGGAGGCGAAAAGCGGCGGGTCCTGATAATCAGAGATAAACTACAGCTCTAAAAACCGTGGGACCCTCTAGAGGATAAAAATCAAAGTAACACTGACAAGGATCTCATAAAATGTGAGTCCAAAAATATTTTATATGCATGGAAAGATGTATGGGCCGATTTTGGCTGGGTTGAGTGTTTTTTTTCCCCCCACTAAGTTTATTTATGCCATTTTCAAAGTAAATTTCCCAAATAATAAATAACCCCAAGTATTTATTTAGAAGCAGCTCTAGATGATAAACTGAACTCTAAAACGCTACACTGTGCTCTTCATCTTCAGCCTGTTTAAACTGTGTTTCATGAACAGAGCCAAGACAACACTAAAATGCAGTTTAATTCATGTTTAAATGCCCTGAGTTTGATTTAAAGTGTGTTTAATGTCATAATAACAATTGGGAATGAAATGGCATCAGTACACCTGGAGTTAGATAGAAGTCATAGAGGGTGGCGGGCTATAGCGCACAATCTGGTTTTGAGCTGATAACAAGTAATACAGGGCCAGAATCACTGATGAGAATACAGAGACATTTTATTATTTAAAGCAGCTGATGTGCTGTCATTTAAGAGAGAGCAAGGTGCTGTGATTTATGTGGTGCATCATTGATAGATACAGAGTACGTTTTCATAAGGCTCAGTCAAATATGAGCGTTTCTTTTCACTGTTCTCAGTTAATTTCTTCATCACATCCATGAGAACAAATGATGTGCCTCTTATGTTCAGTGATTATTCCACTTTTGTGTGTGTTTCTCCCCTGAAGTAACGAGGTGAATGCTAAACACATCGGCAGCAGAGCAGCAAAGAGTGCATTCACTGAGAGGTCTTTTCATGCCCACAATGTGATCTAACATCACAGGAAACAGTGTTTGCAGATATAATTCCCTCATTCTTTCATGAAATAACTGTAACAGGACAATGTAGAAGAGAGAGACGGATCCTTTTGATTTTGTGTTTGTCCAATTGATGCCAGTGCGGATGCTCAAAACAACACTTAGTATTGGTAGTGTATCCTTCCATCCCTAAATCACATGGGATGCAGCTGACAATTATATATGTCATCCTCATATATTCTCATAGCACGTGCTTTAATTATCAAACTGAGGATTTGCATCTTGTCTCCTGCATTGTGCAACCTTAACCAAGTAGTGACTTCACATGGTAGGAGCAGTTTTTGAAGTTACTGTTTTCTAGTGCAAGCTTTGAAAGAGTGGACCATTTTATTCATCACAGATAATAAGAGTCTTTGTGGTAACGGGTCATACACACTACCTAATGGAAACATAATACCAGAGTGACTGTTTAAGTTCAGCGAATGTGCAAAGTTTCAAAAAGTCCTTTCTTTGCCGCATAATAAACCGACCCATGATCTTAAATATACCGTGTGCTATTACACTGGCCAGCTTTTGTTCCATTTTCCAGCAGTCATCACATTCAACCATTTACAAACTAAACAAGTCCCATGCTGTTTCAGGAAATATCAACGGCAGTTCTGGCAATAGCCTCCATTCTTTACTGTGAGCAGTTTCCCCAGTGCACCAGCTCTGCTGAACATCTAGACCATCACTAATTTTTTACTCTGTTCTGTCACTAATCGCCTCCTGGGTAGACAAAACTGAATTATTCAGAGGCTGAATAATGGGGTGCACGGAACATCAGGGAACACAGTTCCTAAGAGAAAAGGTGAGGCGTGACAAAAGACAACATTCATTAGAAGCTAAACAGAGCAGTGCTGATTGGCTGAGAGCCCAGAAGAACGTGCCTCTCCACAAATACATGGGTTACGCCACCAAAGACAAATCAAAATGGAAACACATTAGGCAATCATATAATCATGCCAGAATTACAATAACAAAGAGATAAAAGCCAGTACAAAGTACATGCAGGTCCAAGGTCTGTGGACGGAAATATAATTCAGACACAAATATGGAGGAAAAAAAATCAAAGAAGGTTGTTTTCAACCAAAACATACAAAGACAGTAGAGTCACGATTGGCCTTGGCCTAAGTCTCCAGAGATACTCTTCTCTGTCCCAACACATGAATAATGTAACGCAAGTGGTTGAAAAATTGCCAATTATTCTTGATGGGGCTCTTAACTAAGGTCCACTGCGCTAGGCGGCGGTTGATTTAAGTGCCTCTAGGGGGCGCACAATACACTGTTCACTAAATGAGATTAAAGAACCTGCAGCACTTTTTGATGGATTCTGTTATTTCATCTAGCTATGCAATACTTACAGTACAATACAGAGTCCTGATTGGGATGAAAAAATGTCTAAACTCAACTCATCCAAACTGTCACGTTCTGAATGAAACATGCAGAAATGATCGATCGATTCATCACTCAGTCCATCGGAAGAAAAATGATCAGCAACTTTGATAACCCATTAATCACCGAAGTCATTTTTCAAGCAGAGATGCTTGAATATTCTCAGACTCCAGCGTCTCAAATGTGAGGATTTTGCTGTTTTGCTCTATTTTCTGCATTGTGTACTGAATATCTTGGTGATTTGGGCTGTTGGTCGAACAAAACAAGCAATTTAAAGACGTCACCTTACGCATTGGAAACGATTTGAGCTTTTTATTGTCTGAACAATTAATCAGTCCAAGAGAAATTGACATCTTAAGCCACAATGAAAACAATCGTTAGTTGCAGCCCTGAATGCTGTCCAGATTTGGAAATGGTAATTTACTTGCTAACTGATAAAGGATCAACCATGAAATTAGAGGCGGTCATTTGTTCACGGCTGTTGTTCTTGTTGTTGCTGCTTGTCATGTTGCCTGTAATTTAATGTGACTAATAGTTTAATCAAAACACAATACACGCTTTGCACTTCTGATTCTGTCACTACAAAACAGTTCAGTTCTCATTCAAACGAAACCTGCAATTAGAGCGCAAACGATCGGTCGATCCATCAATTAGTCCATCGTAAGAAGAGTAATCGCCAACGATTTTGATAATCAGAAAAAAAATAAAGTCAATTTTCAAGCAGAAATGCTGAAAAATGGCAAGAATTTCATTGTTGTGTTTAATTGTTTAACTGGCTTTGAAGGAGTGTTGGTCCACTTGGATCATATTTTCAAACTTTTGAGTCATTCATCGCATCAATCCAGAATTTTTGGATGTAATTCTCTCCAGTGGTCAATTCTCACTAATCTCACACTAATACCCATTGTCAGGATGATGTTTGTTATTCTGCGTTTGACAGACGTTTTTGGACAGAAGACACCCTGTCACTGCTTTCACAGGAGTCTTTAGGGTTTAATATTTGCAACGCCATGTAACAATAAAACATTGTACTCACTGTTCGACTTTCACAACAAATCCAAAATCCAGCCCGCAAAGCCTTAATTAAGATTAAGATGGATGGAATTTAACATGCCCTTTCAATGCGTTATTAAAAACTTTGCTAAAAATGTGAAGGGATTACAAATTCATATTAGGAGAGGGACAGCTCATCCGCTTCTTTTCTCCTGCCCGACTCGTTTATTTACAGGGGAGATCATCCAAAATGGATGAGCTGAGACAAATTGAGATTTATTAACAAGGAAAGGAAATTGTGGACAGTGTGTATTTTCCGTGGTCGTAGCCCAGAGATATCTCCCCAAAGATGTGTGAGTGTGTCAACCAAAATAAAACCATTTCAGTCCCATTAAGCTGTCGTTTATGCAGAATGTCAGCTGACAGGCTTTTTTCTTTACCAACAAACAACAGAGCTTGTATGAACTTCAAAACAACTTTGCTGCTGAGACGCATCCTCCAGCTTCTATCTGAAACATCAGCAATGTGCATGACATACTAAGGGCATTACCACAGCCACTTATTATCTTGTTCAGCTGAAGAAAATCACAGGATATAACATGTTGAGCGCCATCAAGGTGTCTCACCTCGTCTTGGTAGATGAAGAAAAGCATGATGGACAGAATCTCCAGGAAGAAGATGAGCAGGAGGAGGATGAAGAACTGTGGAGACAAAAAGGGAAGAGAGAGGACAATTTATCAGTGCGGAGGAAAAAGGCCACTGGGGGATAATAGACATCTGTCTTTGATCAGTGCATGAAGTATAAATTGAGGAAAAGGGAAAAGGCAGCAGACACCAGAATGTGAGTGAGTGAAATGACAAAAATAAGAAAAGAAAGAAAGAAACGACCGTAGACCTGCGAGGAGAAGCGAGTACAGATTATTGAAGCGCTGCAGATTGTTCAGCCTCGATATTTCTAACTGACAGATCAAGAGAGCAGAGAGCGCCGGGGAGGTCGGACAATCGCAGCAGGTCGGACACACCGTGAGAGGTGATATAGAGTTTTCCTCTATCCACTTTTGAATTTGTTAAAAGAGCCACATTTTACAGTGGCGGCCGGGATGAGGCGCTTGATGGGTGATACATCTTCTTCCTGCGGGCCCATGTGAGTGCTTAAAGCAGTTACGACCTTATCCATCAACTCCTCTGCTGGGACGTGGCTCTCACACATGGGAGGGGCTGTCTGATCCAGGGAGGGAGGACATATTTTCAGAGACAACGGTACGACGTTCCAGAGGGTCACGAAAAGATCTCAATGACATGGCACCAGATGTGGAGAATCGGCTTTATTGGCCAAGTACGCGTTTACATACAAGGAGTGTGACTCCGGTTTTAACATTGTACTCAATGTACTTGAATAGGGAAAAAAAGAAATACATGCAACTCAATGAGGACCAAAAAAGGCCCCAAAAGACTGAACAATAGGTGAAGAAGTGCAAAAATATTAAATAAACAATATATACAAAGAATGCTGAGACATTAAAAAATATCGATATGGATCAACTTGTATGAAAAAAGTTCATGTTTTTTTTACTCCTAGGCTATTTATTGCCATAACTTGCTTTTAAAATTATCATAATTTTGGGGCTTTGTGGATGCAGCGAGGAGGTCTTGTTACCGTAGAAGCACCCACAACTTGAGCACCATTTTTTTAGTCCACACTTGTTTACTTTTTTTTCCTTAATTTTTTAAAATTTGGAACCTTATAAAAGTATGTAAAAGTAGCTATTAGCAGTTCATGTTTGAAGTGTACCCATGGGCATACAGACAGATCACTGCAGTACTTTGATACTGGCAATTTTAACCTTTATTAGATGAGAGAGATTCAGAACAAACACGCAGATCAAAGACCTGATTTAAGCCTAAGAACGTGGTAAACATTGTACCTGCTAACATCGTCACTCCGAGCATGCTGGCATGCTGGCATTAGCATTGAGCTCAAAGCACCACCATGCTGGAGCGCAGCCTCACAGAGCTGCTGGGCCGGCTGTTGACTCGTAGTTTTGGTTTTTTTGAGAGCGAGCCACAGAAAACATGAGACCATCTCAGAGGGTCAAAACAGATTTCAAAAGCAGAGATGTTGTTTTTCAAAGACATCGTGGCTACATGTCCTCTGTGTATTCCCGGCGTTTGCTTGACAGTGGATGAGAGTGCTGTTAGTTCACAAGACTGGCATCGAGCAGGGCTGCCAGTTGCCCCCGAGGTCTTTTTGGCAGCACCTGCATGAATGAATCACTAAGCATGGCAACACTGGAAGGTGAGACTGGCTTGGTATAACAGTATATTGCCCACAGTGCCTTTGACTCACTCGTGCTTCTTTCAAGAGGTGCTCTTAAATAACCGTCTGAAATCAATTTATATTGTTCTGTCAGACTTCGTTGCCTGAACTTAACGCTCCGTGTTGTGTGAAGTTCTAGGCAACTCCAATTAGGTGTTTATTTAAACTGAAGAAATCTGCTGCACTGTGAGTTTTGGGGGCTGATGACATCCTTTAACAAGCCAGCAGATAATGTCAAACTACAATTCAGTCAAGTGAAGAAAGACTCTGAATATTTGATATTTTGAAGGAGTTTTTACTCCAGACAGTCACTATATTTGACTTTTTTATTATGCACCACAGCTCTGCAGCCCAAAAAAAAAAAAAAAAGTTATATATAAAATATGCAATGAGGGAGACCAACAGAGACACAGAGGTAGATTTTTTTTTTTTTTTTTTTTTAAAGGCAAAAGTTAAGTTTGAATCTGTGCCTTTTTGTCTTTTCGTGATATTTCTTGACCTGCTGTTGTTCCTTTAAAGAAAATCTTTTTCCTCTGCAGTATTTGGAATTTCCCCTTGCGGGACAAATAAAGGTATATTGAATTGAATTGAATTGAATTGAATTGAATTGAATTGAATTGAACTGAAAAGACTGAGTGTCGACTGCAGCTTCACAGTGAGAAATTTAGTTTCCACCTCTGGTCAAGAGTTGTGGAGCAGATTGATGATGCCACGAGCACTTTAACCTTCCTACTGGATTACGTTCTTCCTACTTCGAGGTGCATTAATCGATTCTTGGCCAGATGGCAAACCTAATCCAAAACAAGCAGGCACAGCTCAGTTGTCCTTCCAACTGGAAAAACTGTAAATGAGAAGAACACCAGAACTATTAGCAGCAGACAGCAGAACATTAGCCTTTATTTGGATCATCTTTCCAGCCTTGTCAAATGAGGTAATGAATAATCACTTTCCTTCTCGCGCTGGTCCGCCTCCTTCAGCTCCTGCAAGATGTTCGCATTTCTTTGGCAGCTTTAGTCACTATCTGTCAGTTTGTCATTTGGTGCTGGGCAGGTTGATCATGAAAACAGCTGCCTGCTGCAGCTGGAGACGATACTCAGGCGTTTGATTTAAAGTTGATTTACAAAACTTTAATTCGTTGCTTCGCTGCATTGTTTGTTTGTCAGTCTCTGATGGCTCATGAACACATCATGTAGGTGTTCCAAGCCTTTAAACTTTAACATTTTCAACACTGACAAAAGAGCAAAGAAAGAAAGGAACATTAAAGGCAGAGACTTTGATATTCTTTGCTTTCTCTTTGCTTTTTATCATTTGACTCCCTGCCTCTAAATGCCTCTTTGCTCCGCTGCTTTCTTTGGTGTTTCTTCGGGACCATGAAGTGACACCAGAGAGCGCAGGGACATCGTTAAGAATGAGAAACTGATACTCACCAGCACTTGGAAAACAAACAGACCCATTCCCTGTGGCTCTCTGAACATTTCCCCATTAATCTGCTCCTAATAAGAAATTTGACTCCTCTTCTTTAGACCACAGGCAATAACCAGACTCAATGGCATCATTTCATGGCAAAATACTGCATTTTGCTTTTATGATATACTACAAAAAATTTCACATGATGAAGATCCATTTGTGGACTTTGTAGGAAGTCTAATGATGATGAAGGCAATAACAGTGTGCCAGTTAACTCAAGTGCTGAGAAATCGCTGAGAAGCTGTTGTTTTCTTGATGAAACATAATTCATTCATAAGGACAGATGCAACTTCCCAGTCTTGTTAATAATAATAATAATAATAATAAAACCTCTGAACAGCTGGTTGCAAACAGGTCCTTTTCTCTCAGTTTAAAAAGTTTAATTGAGATGTAAAACAAATAACAACACAATTTGCTCCAAAGTGCTGTGAAAGGCTGTTGCTTAACAAGTCTGTAAAGACGCATTTGTTTATGTGACGGACGAAGCAGGCGGCGCATCCACTCCTCTGTTTTAATGGTAGTTTGTGTTTAAAGTAAAGTTGGAGTAAATGGACATGAATATCGTATATCTCAGCTGGAATCTAACGCTGAACCCGGTGTGATTTCGTGCTTGTGCCTCGGTGTCTCACTGTGATAATTTATTATAAACAAAGACTCATATCCCATTACAAAAGGACCAGAACAGGCTCGATATGTTTTTCCGGTATTGTCATCATTCAAACTGAAATACGTTACTCTGTGCCTTCCAGCAGCATAACTACAGGAAAGATTTATATGAGATCAGAATGAAAGGACACAAAAAAGGGCCATAAACAGGTTTTCTATGGAGCGAAAAGCTTCACAGCTTCCTGAGCTGTTGTCAAACAACATTCTTCTGATTTTCAAACTTATCACTATGTCCTGTCAGTGGTGGAAGTATTTAGACCCTTTACTTCAGTTAAAATACCAATGCAGCTATCTATACATGAACCCCATTACGAGTCCTTCATTTGATAAGTAAATAACAGTAGTTTTAAATATTTAATAGAAAGAAGAAGAAAAGAAACATACTTTTATCTATCACACACTACATGCACAAATACATGCACACGCCATGCTTCATGAAATTAATCCTCCGCATTTGACCCATCCATCGTCTGTCTTCCTCTGCGGCAGACCAGGAGCGGTGGGCTGACAGCTGACAGCGGCGCCCGGGGACCCAGTTCTTTTCCGTCACCACTGGTCAGGTGGTGATCTTCTTGCATGTTTTTAGTGGGGGTATTTTTATGGAGGATACCTCAGGTGAACACAGGAAGAACATGGAAACTCCACACAGAAAGGCCCCTTTTTCCTCGAGCAGCAGACACTGATGATGATAAACTGGAGAGAAAACATAAAGCTCTGCTGCACAGATGCTTCCTCATATTTTTTACTTTGCTTTAATCTTTGTTTTTTGTGAAATATTGGACAATTTGACCTCTTTGGGCCTCTACTGTAAAGGTTTAAAGGGGAAATCTCACTTTGGTAAACAACTAGGACTAAGAAATTTGAAATGTGACAAAGGGCTCCAAGGAAGAAATGTCAGGAACCACCTGTTTAATCTTTAGCAATACACTCTATTTTATAAGGTTATCATCTATCTTTAACATACAGTCTTAAAGTAAAGTGTGAAAAGTAACTAATAATTATTGCAGTACAGTGAAGAACAAAGTACAATGTTTATCCTATGAGATGTAGTGGAGAAGAAGTAGAAAGTCCATCCATCCATCCATTTTCTATGCCGCTTATCCCTTTCAGGGTCGCGAGGGGGCCGGAGCCTATCTCGGCTGTCAACGGCGAGAGGCGGGGTACACCCTGGACCGGTCGCCAGCCGATCGCAGGGCACATACACACAACCATTCACACCTAGGGGCAATTTAGAGTCACCAATCAACCTAATGAGCCTGTTTTTGGTCTGTGGAGGAAGCTGGAGTACCCGGAGAAAACCCACACATGCACGGGAAGAACATGCAAACTTCACACAGAAATGCCCAACCCGGGAATCGAACTTTTGACTTTCTTGCTGTGAGGCACGCGCACTACCTGCTGCGCCACTGTGCAGCCCGTAGAAAGTCTAAATATATAATATATAGATATACTGCGCCCTGCGATCGACTGGCGACCGGTCCAGGGAGTACCCCGCCTCTCGCCCCTTGACAGCTGGGATAGGCTCCAGCCCCCCCGCAACCCCGAAAGGGATAGGCGGTATAGAAAATGGATGGATGGATAGAGTCTATGTGCCTCAACATATAGTTCCTCCACATTGCTTTCCACTACTGTGGACTGCATAGTGTGACATCCCTTTATATAAACCATCACACTTGCCAGTACACTCTGTGTGTTGTAGGCTGCTTTCATCCCTGAAATCCTTACCCTGATCATGTAGTCGCAGGCAGAGAAATAGCAAGAAAGATTCGTTTTTTGGCCTCAAGACCTCTCATTTCTCACCACCAGATAACACTGAGGATTTGAAACCAGGAAAGCTGTAGCGTATTTTTTCTTGCTGCTGCTCTCCCTGTGCAGGCCTATGAGACAGAGATAGCACTGACACGTGTAATGGTGTTTATTAACATGTCACTCTCTCACAAGAGAGATAAAAGTCAGCCAAGTGGCCCTTTAAGACCTCTCAATGCTGCTTGTGTTTGGCCGGTGCCCTGCAGGTTTTTGCTCCATTACAGTTTTTGTTCCATGAGGGTTAATGAGCCACAGCGGGTCTGTGTCTAAATGACGTCTTCAGGGGGGACAAAAACCTGCAGGACACCAACTTCTCAAGCGAGCTCCTCTCGGTTCAGCTTTTCTCTAAGTATTTTCCTGTTTGCAGCTTGTTTTATTGCATTAGAGTGTTGGGATTTATGGAGTAATATTTACTCAACATTTAAGTAGACTTTCATATATCTAAAGAACACTGGCTTTTATTGGCCGCTAACGTCTAAATGCAGATTGCTCGCATTATGAAAATTTATATAAGACCCTCCAGAGGCCCCCTCGCATGCACTCATGTTATTTATGTGATGTATTGTTCGGCCAGCAGTGCTGAAAACCCTGTTTAGCAGAGACTGATGGCTTGGCAGGGCGTCAGGAGGAGAACTGTAAGTCCAGGCCCGGGGATTGATTCCTTCATGTGTGTCCATGCTGTGATTTCCACGCAGTGTTAAAGCTACAGTGGCACATCCATTACAGGCACACAGTCCTTCAGCGCTTCCAAAATCAATACCTTTTGGGATCTTGCTGCCTTGAACATCTATGGAGGGAAGCCTTTGAGGTGATAGCTGTGTTCTTTTTATATGGTGGGTCTAATCATTTTTACAGGCACTATATCTCAGAGCCTTGTAAGGCTGCTCAGGATAAACAACCTGCTTCCATTTACACCGCAGCGATCTCACCTTTGAGACAAATTTGTGAGCAGATTAGGTCACAGACACAGACCGCAGCACACCTCCTCTGTGCCTTTTGCCTTGCACTCGCATTGGCTGTCCAAAACGGGAACTTTAATTGCCCATTACTCTGATGATGAAATTCAGTGTTCCCCAAATAGCTCTTATTTACAACTTAAAAGGATGTGGTATTGGATTTTGTCCCAAAAGCTGTTTTAATGTCATCGCTGGTGCAGTGTACTCAAATGATGAAATATGAAGCTGGAGCCAGCAGCCAGCTAGCTAGCTTAGCTTAGCATAAAGACTGAAATCAACCAGGAATAGCTAGACTGGCTTTGTCCAAAAGTATTAAACTCTGCTTGCCTGCACCTCTAAAGCTCGTTAATGAACAAACCAAAGTGGAGAAACAGCAAGCTGTGGTTTTACGGGGGGTTATGTGCCTGAATATTTCTCGGCCTGTGACTTCCTGAGGTCTCTGCTGGCTGCCAAGCAACCGCACTGTGATGACAGTACTCCAGTACTCTAATGTTACTGTGGAGAAGAAGCCAACCAGAAGCACAAATCAAAGCTGCATGCTAGAAGTGCTTTGGTATTGTAATTGGAAAGAAAACATCGCACCATGGTTGTTGAATTCATCCAAAGTTTTACCAAACTGCCACCTGCACTGATTAAAGTGCCTGGATATTTGTTCAGGTTACTATACAAACTTTTAGCTTTCACTCGCTGTTAGCAGCAGACACAACCAGATTTCATGCTCAGTGACTGGATGTGACACCTTGCGAGTCATATCTGACTTCTTTCCTTCAGTAGGCAGGAAAATATATAAATACTGTGAAAGTGTCAAAATGCTAAGACATGCACACAGCCTTTTATTCAGAAACTGTTCCTTTTGTGAGGTTGTGATGTCGCATCGACACAGTCGACCCCCTCGGCCACGCCCACGGTCGTGGTTATAATGTGTTTTTTGAACATTAAAGTGTGTAAACATCTTGTAGTAGACACCAAAGATAAATGTATGAACCTGAAAATTAGCTCAATGTGGGGCCTTTAAGTATGCGAGTGCATAGTAACACACAGCTGAGATGATGTGGCTTCAGCCAGGCTCAATCATATTTTGACGTGATTCTATTAGTTGTGTATAGCCTGACATATGTCATGGTTACTCTTGCACATTTGCATATCATAGATGAGCGGACTTTTAGCCTTCGTGGAGGTCTGCGACCTTCGAGCGCCCCTCTACTTTGTAATGCAGTTATTCACCTGATGAATAGTGTGAGTGTTTTGCGTCTGTTCGAGACCTTGGACGAGCTCAAGCAGTCACCTAATATTGTCGATACAGAACAGGATGAAAAATGAAAAGACTTAACTTCCAGACCCCTGGACACCTGAAATACCTCCTTAGATCCATTTGCAGTTCTATACTTCTGACTTTGGCAGACAACAGTGTTTTCATCACTCACAGTATGAAGCATATAAAAAAATAGGTCTTCTGTTCTTTTAAGGGCTCCTTTTTGAGTGATCACACAATAATACAGCGTTCCTTTCCTGCGTACGTCGACCAAACGTCACGACCGGAGCTTAAACGAGGAACTGACTGGCTGCGCGTTAAGAACGTCTATGCGGGAAGCTTTAGATTCACACAAAAGCTGAAAATGTCATCAAGATCGCAGAATTAAAAGCATATTTTATCAACTGTAAACCATTAGCTATGATGTTTGCTGCTACAAATTACGAAAACACACTGAAGGCAATAATACTTTTGTCAGCACAGTAATTCCTCTAATATCTCACAGTGATGTTGCGTCCCTCATCACTGATCAACATGCTAATTAGCCCTGAAATTTGATGGGGGAAAAGTCTTTTCTAATCTCCATGAAGAACGGGCGGCTCTGTCACTCATTAGAGCAGACTTATAATTCGCCCGGCCTCATTATATTGACATAGCGCAGGAATTCGTCTGGTCACTGTGGGGAAAATGTCATGGATCATGCTAATGATCGACACTCAAACTTATTCCCACAGAGCTCATAATTGCTTTCTCCTGCTGTGCCATTTTTCTTATGATTAATGCTATTTTTTTCCCCCCTCCCAGAATTATTCTTTCTGATAAATGCTGCACACTGTTGGTGCTTGATTACATGAGCTTGTTTGTTTATCAAAATACTTCAGTCTTGTAAGGCTCTGGGGTCACATTTATCAGACATGCCTGGTTTCAAAGTGGAGCTCAGCTCTACATTTGTATAAATTAGAGCAAAAAAATGTTCAATATTTCATGTCAAACACTTTCACACCTGTGCCCTGATTTGCATATTAGTGCGTATATACCTCTTTTTCCCTATGGCCAATTCAGGTCAGCAGAGTGTCAAACACTCCTGCTGTAAACTCATATCATAATTCATTGTGGCACACAGCTGCTAGAAATTCATTTTCTACACATCTTGCTGGTTGTTTATTTGGAAATTCTTTTACTATATTGATAGGAAGTATGTAAAAAATTATAATATTGACCAAAAGAAGGAAAGTTTGGGAGCCATTTATAGTCCTTAACTGTAGGTAATATATGGACTTTTTTAGTGTGCTCTGAAACTGCAGATAGCCGCACTACACTTGAAGCTCTTTGCTAAATTTGAATGCTGAATAGTGGGAGGTTTCCACACTTCTGCTGCTGATTTAGCTTTCAGAACAACCAGCACACCCGATCAGAATCAGAAAAAGCTTTATTGCCAAGTACGATTTCACACATACGAGGAATTTGTTTTGATGAAGTTGGCGCAAGACAAATCTACTAAAAAATACTATTAAAAAGTAAAAAAATATAAGAATATAAATATTGTTAATACAATAATACACAAAATTTAGATGTAATTTTGACTGACATGGGGAGAGTAGATGACTTGAAATGGGATTATGCAGTGGACATAAAGCAGTTCAAAAACAGAATTGGCTGTAAATCACTGCTGTGATGGACAGTGCAGCATCTGCTTCCACTGACGCCCTAACAAGTTACTGTCAGTCCCCTTATTGCCATTAAGGAGGCTTTAATTGCCCTTGTCAGCAGAATTGCTGCTGTAGTTACATGAACATGCACACATTGTTTAAGTTATGCAGGTTATATTGCATCTAGTAGTGACTCCTCGACTCACCCCGTAGTTGCCAATAAAGACCTAAAAAACATGCAAGGCCGTCTCTAGAGCCAGTGTTTGGTTTGTCCATTCTGGGCTACTGTAGAAACATGCCAGTGCAACATGTTGGATGTGGAGGAGCTGCTCCCTCTGTAGACATAAGAGCTCATTCTAAGCTACAAAACAAAAACAATTCATATTTTCAGGTGATCGTACCCTAATGAGAACATAACTACGAATATTATATTACATTTCTGCCTAAATCCAACACACTGGCCTTGTTTACCTTGATTTAGCTGTCTGTGTAATACTGCAGGCATACAGCACTGAAGCTGTGCCAGCGCAGACCATCTGCACACAGGAAACATGGATGTGGCTTTGAATAAAGTTGGAAATTCCACAATTTAGCGATTGTTTGCAGTCAAGTCACCTTTTCGGCAGTGTGTCATTGTAGTTAGTGTAGCCTTTACTCATCATTTACATTAATATTAATATCTCAACGAGCTGTTGGCAGACCATAATTTCCATACTTAACAACATCTTAACAAGCTGAAAGTGAGCATTTTTGTTATGACAGTCAATTTTAATGGCAAATTTAAACAGCTGCACCTTATTAATGTTAATGCTGTGGGTTTGTGAGTGAACCACAAAGGTAAACTCTTGGCTGTTATTAACATGCGCGTGTCTGTACTATTTAAGCTTGGTCAAACGTAGCTTCTCTGAAAAACTGCATCATTTTGCCGTTTGAAGGGACAGAGAGGCTTTTTTCCCAGTGGCGGGTTTTCCTCTTGATAAACGGTATTAGATGATTATTTGGCAGACAGGCAGTTGGCAGCCACCTCTGTGGCTGTTGGATGTAAACTGACAGCTGGTGGATAGCGTTCTGCAGCCTGACTGTCCCCGTTCCCTTATTAACATATCATATAATTACTGAAAGCTTAAGTATTCTGAATCCTGACCTTCAAGCAATCCCATCAGTCCGTGGCGCTAATGTTAGTGTCAGTATCTTTAGCGGTCTGTCAGATGTAAAAACCTTTACATTTTAACTGTTACATGGTACAGCAACACAGAGGGCACAGTAGAAATACATCACCATGCTGTAATTACTCAAATGCTTCCTCCTTAGATTTAGTCTTGATGAAGTTTTTCATTTCTGTCAGTGCCGTCCCTGAAGCCATGGTGATTATTGAGACTCGTAATAACTGTGCAGTGCTGCTTCTGTTTATCACAAACAAACCCCAAATGTAAAATCAAAGACTTCTTGTCCTCTGTGAAGCTCGCCCAAACTGCTCACAGCGCTCAGTGGAAAAGCTTTCATGAAATGGGTTGATATGATGTTGAATCTCCAGCACGCCCTGTCGATCAGCGATTGACCAATACCAAACCAGAAACGAGTGACAAGGTTTTTAGGGAGACTCAGTGATGTTTTTTGTCACGCCAACAACAACAAAATGAATGTAAGAACGTGACATCATCGCATCAACACAGTCTTGTCTTCAGCAATAGCATCAAAAACCATCCTGGCAAATAACTTACCGTCAGCAGCAGAGGACGGCTCTCTTTGACAGCTCCCACACAGCCCAGACAGCCAATCACCATGATGATGGTCCCCACCGCGATGAGCAGGTTGGCTGCCGACAGGGAGGGAAGGGATGATGATAGGGTGGCAAAGTTTCCCTGGGTCACTGAGAGCCAGACTCCCACCCCCAGTATGCCGCATCCTCCCAACTGCAGAGGAAACACAAAGGGGCACGAAACTGTCAGAGCGCTAACAACACAGCCAAACTCATCTTTAACACAAACACAGTCAAACAAGGTGATGCATAGAAATATGTGCGCACTTGTTGTGGCTTTGGGTTTGTTTTTTTTTTAACTGCATGCCAGCAAGAGCGTACGAAGATTGAAGAGGGAACACTCTTGTCAAAAACTGGGATATAAAATCAACAGCGGTAGCAGAGCAAAGCATCCTCCACCGAACGCAGTTTAAAGGAATTGTTCTGCATTTGGGAACTTTTCTCTGTTTGCTTTTTCACAGCGAGTGAATGAGAAGATTGATACCGCTCTCACATCCCAACACAAGGCTGTAGCTGGCAGCTGCTTAGCTTAGCTTAGCATTAAACTTGGAAACAGGGGGAAACAGTTAGCCTGGGTCAGTGCAGTGCAACAAAATCTGCAACCTGACACTTCTAAAGCTTGCTAATAAACATGTCATACCTCATTCACTGAAGCTGTGCAAAAACCAAGTGAAAAAATGGCATCTTGTCACAGTTTCTTGCCAGCAAGCGGTAACTTTGTGAAATTTTCAATGGTTGCCTGGCAACTGGTCTCAGTCAGTCACTGGAATTTGATTTTTGACATTAACGAGATGTTTATTGGTGAGCTTTAGAGATGGTGGTAGGTGGAGGTGCTAAGCTTCCCAGCTGTAGCTACATATTGACTTTACAGGCATGAGAGGGGTTTCTAACTCCCGGCAAAAACAAGAAATAAGCGTATTCCCCAAAATATCAAACTATTCTTTTAAGGTCGCTTTTACTGTTCAGTTCACATCGTCCTGATGAAACGAACTTTCACAGTCAATACGTCTTTGTTCTTTAATGTATTTCATATTCCTATTAGTAAAAGCAAACAAGAGCTGCAAACATTATCACACAGACTGACAGGCCTCACATTCACTGATTAGAGCATCCTCAGCGCTGCATGGACCCATGTGGCAAAATCAAACACGGGTGACTCACAGCAAGTCATGCAGAACTTCACTGCACCTCATGATTTCTCTGGTGTCACCAACAGCTCACAAAGACTTAACTGTGCATGAGCATTATTAACCTGACTGTAACTTCACTGAATGTATGATGACTAATGACGAACAGGTGGAAACAGGACAGAAAGTCTTGTACATTAATATTATAGGAGGTGTAGTTACTGTGTGGCTGCTGTCTCACTCGCTCCTTAATGAGGAACTGCTCTTTTATCTTTCTGATGTCTGTGGGAAAATCCCTGCACTCCTGTGCTCACATGTTAGCATGTTTACCAAATGGTGCTGCACAATTATATAGGTGTTCAAACAGAGCTCTTTGAATATTCTTTTCTTTACAGTTCACACAATAAAAATGCTCATTTGATAATGCTTAAGCTTTTAAATTCACGTTAAATCACTCAGTCCAGTGGTTAGTTTGCTTTGCTTCACACCACAGCAGAGAGCATCCTTTTCAAGAGGCCTCCTCTCTGTTGTTTACGCCGCACTGGAGTTCGATTGACAGCCTTCACACTATCTGAAATGTACCAAACCAAACGGGCAACCGCGTCTCAATTTGTGTGAACCACACCAGACAGGTTAGACGTGAAAGCACCCGAAGAGATTCAAAAACAGCGCTGGTACAGAGACGTCTGACAGCAATGAAACGCCGATCGATTTTTCATGACATCACGACGGATTGGTATTGGCAGTAAAAACACACTTTCCACTGTGGGCTTTACTTTGGTTGAGGTTTGGCTGAAGTATTTTGGTTCAGTTGCAGTTTTCTTCGCATTTTTTCCTCTATTAGTTGAGTGTAGACGGTGGCAGAAACAAACGGAGAGATAGGTCAGTAATGAGTGACAAAATCCCCCCAACTGCGATTTTGTATCGCAAGATCACATATTTTGGTGGAAAACAAATTAAATAATTAGCAAATGAACGTTTTACTGATACTTAGAATCAACACTTTAACATTTAGTAATCTATGTTAGTTGTATATAAACATCATTTCTAGGAGACAGGGTAGACCCACAACTGGCCAGTATTAAAGTATGAATTTCCCACTAAACACACTGAACTGTGATACTGTACTAATTATCACATCCACCACAGAGGTTAGGTTTCAATTTCTGAGGCCAATTACAGTCAGTCAGTGCCACTATTTGAAGAATTCAGCTGCTCTTGGAGGAAATCTGCACTCTTTGGAGTCCAAAGCCAGCGTAGATCCTGTTCATTCCTCCTTTGAATCATCTTTTCTGTAAGAGCCACAGCATGTTTGCCTTCAGAGTGACAGTGCAGCAGAAAAACAGTGACATTTATGATGGACATCAATAAGGATTTCCAAATCCGTCCACAGGAAGCATTCATCATACACACACTCACACTGTCTGCGGCCACTTGACAGCACTCCCAAAGGCAATGAGATTTACATGGCCAGATACACGATTATTGTTTTCCCCCAACTTTTCTTTCTATTTCCAGCTTTAACACAAGATCTTATTTAATGAGCTCTTGAGCTATAAGTAGGGCAAGGCGGAAATAAAAAGCGCTCATGTGGGGCTCCATTCGCTGAGGCAGGTTTCTGTTCACTGCCTCACACGGTTGGGAGACTTCAGCAGCTTGCAAATTAAGGGTCTTTGGGTCACTGTCATTCACAGCGGACCCTTATTTCGCCCCAGAGTGTATTCTCTAATGAAGATTGGCCGCAGTGAGAAGGATGAAGGACAAAAAAGGGAACGCTGGGAATTGATGGTGGTGCACATTTTGAGGTCAGATTTGCGAGTTCGGTGGAGGGACGGGCACAACAACACGGGTGCATTTTAGGTTTTATGGATGTACAGGGAACGTTTATCCACTTTAAACCAAACTCCCCTAAAAACTACAAGATTATCAACTGCAGAAACATTGATGGTCACTAATTTCACAGCTGTACATAGAAATTAACCATGATGCAAATGTGATTAATGGACAGAACTTGCTGCTTTTTTTTTTTTTCAGATTAGACATAAATGTCCGTTACGCTTTATTTAAAGGAAGAAGGGTGATGTCTGTTGTCACAAGGGCTGCATCAGTTAAGACTTATTTTGTCGTCAAAGCCTTAGGTAATAAGCAGTGTGAGCGTGGGATTGTTCAGAGACTGTCTTCTCCACGTTGAACCTTCCTGCCGACAGGAGCTGGATCAACCAATCAGCTTGCTTGACACGCAAATCCTTTGTGAGACATAGCAGGTGCGTGCGAGCTACAGTTACCCACAACACTCCCCCTGCGGGGGGTTGCTGAGACCTTTACATGTCTTTGCAGAGCTGTAATTCCACATTCACGAGTGAATTATCTCATAAGATTTTCCTTCACTTTGTCACCACCTTTTCTGCGGCCGACAGTGCACAAGTGTACAATTAAACAATTTAGGTTGTGCCTCTGATTTAATTCCACTTCGCTATATACAAAGCACTGAATGAATGAAAATGGAAAAACCTAGAGTTTACTTAAGATTATTATATGGTGATTACATGGCTGTACGGGGGGCTTCTTTAACCTGTCGCCCTGCACCACGAGGGGAAAAATACTTTGTATAGACTCATCTGACATGAGAAAGAAATGTAGAACTTTTTGTGTTTGAGGACATTTATTATATTTTCCTCATGCACAATCCTTAAGTTACGCATTTATTAGCAGTTTCATTTACATAGACCGGTATCACAAATAAAAAAAACAGCGTACAGATCCTTAGACCGTCTGTTCACATAAGGCCTCGCTTCAGTTTCTCGCTGTGCTTTTTTGACCTCTTGCTGCAGCCTTTACATTATGTGACACATTCAGTTCTCCATTATTCATTCCATCATTCATGTTGGAAGTTTCTGTAACGTTTTACAGAAATGTTATGTACGTGTTTAGACTAGACTACTGAGTAAAAGGGGGCTTAATAGGACATGAGAGCAAGACTGCCTTCATATTTCTGTAGAGGCCGACAAACTTTATACTGCAGAAATTATAGATATTATTATATATTAATCCCATCAAAATGATCTGTCTAAAAATAGCCGTCATTACTTCCCAAAGCCACATGTGACAACTTCATTTTGCACACTTTTTCTGACCTACAGTCCAAAATGATCTAATCTGACATTTTGAACAGCTGAAACCAGCAACTGTTGTTCAACTTATCAATGAACGGATTAATCCTTCCAACACTAGAACACTGAGCAAAGTGTGAAATATTTCTATGTAATGAAGCACCGACTTCTTTCCAAAACGTGGTCCTGTTTGTGCAGCTGGTTTTGAAGTCTCATAAATCCTTTCATGCAGCAGCTTTTACAGGGAGGTTCGCTCTCACTCTGATCACAACTGGTCTTGATTAGCACCCATACCGAAAACAGCAGTTTAAACCTTTACAGTCACACTGATTTGCTGTGTTTCAATTGATGCAGCCATCTGGACCGCCTCCTCTCACAGCAGGTTTGTGTTATTTGAAGCAAAGCCTCAGCAGAGTACATACAGTGGAGTAGATGTACTTACCTCCTGACTTTTTAATGTACTGTATGATACAGATGGATGTTTTAATGACCACGTTCAAAGAACATGACTGTCAGTGCTCTCATCTCATTGTAATTACGAGCGCTCCTTCTAGATCATAGGTCTTATACATACATGAATGAAGTGTGAAGCTCTCGGTGCCAGAGATTGGTAGCCATGAAGGAATGTTTTCATGGGCAACACAGCGAGGAATGTTCTTATGAATTCACCTGCTTCATGTATTATTTCTTTTGTGTCACTTTTGAAGTGTGAATCATTTATTCAGTTTGTCCCAAAACAGTGTAACGTGCTGTATTAAAACCTGATCAGGTTTAAAGGTTGTTGCCTTTCGCTATGTGCTTTTTATACTTCAGATCTGTATGTAGTGGAATACCCTGCAGGAGGCATATATTTCTGCACTTCTGCAAAGGTGATTGGGGGTCAAAGTTCTAAATCTGACCACCACTTTTTGGGGGATGTCTTTCAATAAGGGATGTCCTGATCAATGTTTTTGGCATATAAGCAATGCTGATTAAACATCTATCTGCCACTTTGAATAACAGCTTAAACCCGCTGATCTTTCATGAGCCACCTAATCCAAATAACTGAAGGTCAAAACTATTCATTTGATACTCTTAACTTCTTGATGTGTTGTGAACAAGAGGTGAATGTGACCCCTGAAATTGAAGTGAGGCGATTTGCAAGAGAAACCCGTTCTAACTCCCAGCTCATCACATCCGGACGCTCGATCAGGACCCCTTGGCAACCTGCAGGGTGGTCCGATAGACCTCTACAAGCACCTCGTTCCCACTTCTGATGCATCAAATGAAGCACTTTGAAATACAAGAAAAGTCCATGTGTGGAGGTTGGACAGCTCAAATGCAGGACCTTGAGCCAAAAAAAATGCTGATTTGTCGTGCAAGTGATGTACGTGACTTACTGTACGTAAGTCACGTACAAATTTTAAGCCAAACGGTCATCTTTTTCTAAACCTAAAGAGTTACCATTTTACAATGTTAACCACGTCATTATTGTTGTTCTCAGCAAGCTTTATTTTGAAGGTGTAACCAACATGATTGCAGACCCCGGCATGTTGAAAAATGATGCTAAAGGGGACAAGGGATCCGAGCGAAGCGTCCATATCTGACGAGCTGAGAGGGAGAATGTGTTGAGTGAAGACGTGTCACTGTGGTCGAGCTGCAGGTGGATAAAACGCTCTCAGGTACTGCAATGAAAGGACCCCCCCACCACCACCACCACCTTTTATAATTTGACAGATCAGCAGCAGACTGACTCACCAATGCCTATTTAATAATAGAGTTGATGCAGAGCAACATGGATCAGATGTTCTGCCATCTGATGAATGTGTGTAAACAAGCGGACAACCACAAAATATGCCTTTTTGTGACTGCAGTCCAGAACATCACACTCGAGCATTTTCTGATCTGAAATCATCATTTCTCAGCAGCCTCTAAAGCCTTTACACGTCACCGTATTTATGTTTTCTAATTAGGTTTGGTTCGGTTTTGGCACAAAATGACTTGGTTAGTTTTAGGAAAAGATTTTGGTTTTGGGTAATAAAGCTGCGTGTTTCTGGTTAAAAGAAACCAACACACTGGTGGTAAGAAATGTGAAGCAACCAGCGCTCTTCTGTGCCAAACCCCAGTGTTTCGTGGATCCATCCCACCGCGCTGACGTCCTCCCTCTGCAGATTGTCACTCTACAACAGTGTCCCACTATTTACTGCTTTCATCCCAATGGACAACAGTCACAGTTCCTACAGCCGCCAGAGGGCTTTGCCACTTGGACACAAACTCGTTTTTTGGGCATTTACTGGAACAAGTGATGGTGTCGTTTTTTTGGAAGGGCCATCTTGTTTTAGCTCTGGCTCATCTACGCCAGCTTTGGCGAAAAATATCTGGCTCTTTAACTGTTTGACTTTGTCCACTAGCCACTCGTTTGCTTTGGCCTCTCTGCCTTTTGGTGCTGGACCGTAGTGAACGCTTGGCGTGTCTAAGCTGTTTTCTTGAAAACAGCAGCGTTTGGTTTTATATGGGAGAGTTGATGTGCGCCTCAAGGTTCAACCATTAACTTTACATGCAGCTTGAGAAGCCAAACAGTGAGTAAAAGTTGGCTAAAATCTGTGTAGAGTCCTTTGATTTGATATCAAAAATGGAACTTAAACTCATTTGCTTGATGAGCCACAAAATTAAACTTCAACATTTTAAATTCTGAAAGGCCATTAAAGTCACTTACAAGTTTAATTTTAACAAAATTCAGCGAGTTTATTGGCCCGAGGCGTCTGTGTCATTTCTGAGGGTCGACATGTTTCATTTGGTAAATGTTTTTATCTGACATTTTTATTTATATCCCCACCCAGCCCACATGCTTCTCGAGTGTCGGCACCAAGCAACTTTTGAGAACAAGGCAAAGCTGCCAACAGAACATCCTCTGCCGTGTGGCTGTAGATCATGACTGAAGTAAACTGCTTGATAATATTTTTGTTGTTGCACCATCAGTATGTTGCAGTGTGAAAAGCAATGCCATGTATAATTCCTCAAGTTCTCATGCTCAAATTAACAAGAAAGGTTGTTTGAAAGACACCAACAAATGATGATGTGCTGATTTATTTTTATCTCTGGAATTAGGGGGTTGTGGTTATCCACGGATTGTTAAATTACATAACTAATTCAACCTAACATGTGGTGGATATTCTGCTGCCTGATTCCACTTTTGTTTCAATTTGACTACAAGATAACAACAACAAAAAAGATTCCTTCTAGATTTTCTTTTATTTCTTGTGCATTGGGCTTTCAGGCAGAACTTGGACATTCATGCCGGAGGGGAAACAAGCTGCACAAAAACAAAATTCAGTAGTTAACTGAATGTTTCCACTTTTCACATACGGAGGGAACTTGGACTCATGACCTCAGTCTATCTAAGATCCTGGCTGTGCTCCTGATGGACATGGCAAATTAAAAGGGTTGAATTTGGAAGCAAACTCGAAACAAATAGCATTTCTTCCAAATCAGTTGATATTATCTAATTGCCATCTCGGCCAAATCTCATTTCACCACTTGTGTTTTCTATCCATGCCGATCATTCCGGCTGTATTTTCTGAGGTGAGGTTGTGCTCTCTGCCACTTCAGCTGCTGACCAAGTGCCAGGAAATTAGATTTCATTTGTGATTCTGGTTTGAAAAACTCAAAAGCAGCACAAAAAAAGCAGAAACAGTGTCCCACATGTACCTTTAGAATACAACATTTCAGGCCACACATACGCTAATTTCTTAAAATAGATGTTTTTCACCTCATTTTATCAAACATCTCTGGACACGAGGGAATGCTGAAATGCTCAAAGAAGCATGTCGAGCCAGTAGGTGGCGATAAAGTCTACATCAATGATACTTCAGATAGCGAAGAAGAACATTGTGTCTGAGCGTGCTTAGTCTTATTTTCCTTTGGTGGTAGTAACTTAAAAACAAACAATAAACAAACACTTATTTATTTATTTGTAGTTCTTTAACACCTTTCCAGCAGCGCTGACCAAACGTAAACTAACCAGTAGTCTGTCGCTGCTCTTTCAGTGTCAGAGAGTACATTTCTGATTGAAGATTTTTACAATCTTTCAGCTGCAGCAGGAAAAGTCTATAAGCCTACACATGCTGAATAATGAGGACATTTGGAAAAGTGAAGTAGAAACGTCTCCAGGACAACGGCAACATTGTGGGGGTGATGATTACAGTTTCCTGACACAGCAGGGAGGCGAAGGACGACACCGGTGATGTGGACGCTCTACAGATCAATGCACGGCTCTGCTTATTGATTCTTTATCAGCCATTGACACCAATCGTCCAATCACGTTTGTTAGCTGAAAAGCAGAATGTGAACTGAGCTGGCTGGAGAGCAGATTCTCTTTCTAACAGGTTGAGTGTTTGACAGTAAAAAAAGTCTTTTCATCCACCCGCTCTGCTTTCACGATTAAGACACAAAACACTTTGTTATAAAGTTCGCTGATCATTCAGCTTACTGTGCACTTCTGCTGGAGGCAGACGATGGACACGGCCCTTTTTTTTAATGATCTTGTGCTCTGGTGTGATGACCTTTGTGAATGTCTCAGAGACCAAGGACGGCGTTATTGATTTATGACAATTGTATTTTACCTTTCTGAAGTTAACCTGACCCTGTTCAACAGAAAACCGGCTTGAAAGGTGGAAGATCACTCAAGTTGGCCTCAGCTGGCTGAAATCTTTGAAGGGCATTTGCTCAGCAAGGCAAATGCCATCCCTGATTGTTGTGGTGACCCCCTCGTAGAGGAGAATGAATTGCTGCTCTGTGAGAGTCGCCTCAGATCCCTCAAATGCCGCAGCAAAAAGAAGAAACGCTTTCTTTTAATAAGAATTTCACCTCCCCTGCACACAACTTAAAGCATTTGTTGCACCTTTAACATTTTATTATGTATTGTTAATAATTCCTTTAGATTTTACAAAGTTTTATTTGGCCTTGAGTTGCCACGTTTCTCCTTTTTCAGTCCATACACTGCTGTGTTGTTAATGCTGTTATTTGTCTCTGTAGACCTTCATTATGTGCAACATGGAGCGCTCTGGTATCAAACTTTGAGCTGTACGAGTGGTCAAAACTTCCAATCCTCTTTTTCCAAATTGAAATATAAAGTACAAGCTAATAAACAGAAAATCATGCATGTTTTTGCTAAAATTGTGTTTTTGGTGGTAAGCCATTGTGTAAACAGGAAACCTTAGGCTGTTTGCTGCCTTCAGATTGAGAATTTAAATATGATAAACATCCTGCCCCTTGTTGCTGAGGAGAACAAAAACACCAGACTTCCCTCCAGCACTTTCCTCTCTGGTTCTCAGCGCTACAGCGCAGAGGGACGCTTCAGCGCTCAAACCTGTGCAGCTAAGAAGGCATTAGATAGATGTCACCAGCAGAATATTCCTCTAATTGGGCCTGCTAATGAAATTATGACAAACCAGCATCTTTAAGCCAGTGTGATTAAACATATGTTGTCCAAATAAAATTGGTAATTGAAAACGTTGCATGTTTTGTCAGCGAGCGTAACTTATTTCCTGAATCAGTGTGAGCCTATTAGCACCAATCAAGCTTCACACCAGCAGCCCATTTGCAAAGACAGATTTAGTCATTTGAACTAATTTAAAACTATCCCCCCCGTTCATTTTTCATTTGAACTAATTTATGAGTGCACTCGTTCGCACCCCATCTGTTCATTTCTAAAACCTTTTTTTTTTTTCAACAGGCGGTGAGACAGGTGAAGAGAGCAAAAACACTGTTTGCAGCATGAATGCAACATCCTGTTCTTCATGACTCAGTCTCACATGAGCCTCAAACCAAAGAGTCGATAATGGAGCGGTGAAATACGTACATCCAGGTGTTATTCTCCCATCATTGATCTGAACACAAACATGAAGGGAAAGGTTGAGGTTTCCTTCTAAACCTCCGACACCAAAGTCATTACATTCTACATGAACAGCAACCTGTTACAGTTCTTTCATAATCTTCCAATCTAGTCGCTGTGCAACCATTTTGAAATGAGAAATCCTGGGAAGTACAACCAACAGTAAATCGGCTGTGAATGTTTGCTTTCTGAGTAGGCGACAGAATGTATGATGAAATTTACTCATAACCCACCCTCTCATGAAGTGAAGCACAATGTGAGAGTGTTTACCAAGTACGCATTGTCACTTTTGCACTGTTGGTATGTGAATAACTGTCAAGTCTGGTTAGGTATAAAAAAAATCCAGTCCTTATCCAGTACCCAGTCCTCACTGTATATAAAGAGATTTTAGGGACACAAAATCTCATCCCACAAGTCTCTTATTTGATCTTCTTCGACTTATTTGCTTTGCCAGAATTCTGCAGTTCATGGCACAAAGCAGAAAAGATTAGAGCCCACAGAAAACCTGCTGTAGGAGGTTTATGTGCCACAGTAACAAGTCTTCCTGCCACCCGAGACTCTGCAGCTCCTCACCTGTCCACTAGTTGCCTACGTTTTACTTTTCCCACCTCTGACAGTCATTTCATCATTTTCCACCTGTGCATCTGTTCTTAGTTCAGTTATCAGCTTCACACCAAAGAGCAACTCAAAGCTTTTCTTAATGAGATGTTGTTGGGGGAGAGTCTGTGAAAGCAGGTGGAAGGGCACTCTTGAATCTTTTTTTTTTTTTTTTGGATTAGTTCAGTAACTGTGATGGTGCTTTTTGTCCACAAATCTTCACAAATCTTCCATTTTTTAAATATGCTGTGAGAGAAGCTTCTAGCAGGAGTTCTTGTAAGCTTTAGAGCTCGTTCGCTTCCCTATTTTCTGCTGTTTTTGCTGAGATCCTGTAGTTTGACGTCTCACCTAGCTAGAAGTGTGCTCCAAGGTTTGGTCAGTTGTAGTGACCTCTAGTGGCCATAGTAATGATAACAGCAGCAAAAGAGAAGTCAGGTGATGTAGCATAAAGAGCAAGAATGCCTAAATTTGGAGGGATGCGGGGTGGAGGACGGGTCAAACAGGACTTTCACCCACGACTGATCACATCCTGTGTGAAAATGGAAGTCAATGCTGATATTTGTCAATATTTTATATTTTAAGTTACATTCATAACAGTGACGTTTTTAACGATTTTAACTTTTCCTTAACCAAGCGTTAAGGAAACCTGCGTAAACCTAACCAAGTGTTTTCAGTGCCTAAAAGTGAGCAAACTTTTGCTTCACAGTCAGACTAATAAGGGCCGGTATGACGAAGGTCTGCCTTCAAGGTCCAACCTACAATCCTACATTATATGCTGTTTTAGGTGTCGTTAGCAATCTACGTAGTCAGTTGTTCAGATGTGAGGATGTGTTGGGGTCAACCACAGCTGTGCTCTTTAGAGACCGCTCATCCTCTCTGCTGGTCAGATCGCTGATTCTGACTTCCCCGCCTGCTTATCTGTTCCAGTACATAACCTCGACCCGCCTCACAGAACTGCTGCGATACTTTCCTCCACCGCTGGTCTAATTTCTGCTGCCAGTAACATTGAACTCCGACATTATGCGAAGGAGTTTGTTGGCAGGTCACATCTCGGGTTATTTCACATCCTCCTCATGTTTAAGGGTAGTCACAAGCTATTCTGAGCTTCACACCGGAGCCAAAGAGGCGTCCTGTCAGTGACTCTGAAGTGCTGCACTGTCACCGTGGGTTTACCTGGTGTGGGTGTGTTCTGAATGTGCCTCTGACAGTATGCAAGTTTGACTAATCCATTCCCGCCCCTGACTGCCTCATCCAGCAAACAAATCTCTCCTCTTTTATTTACAGAACCTGTGCACAGCGCGCACAGATAGAGCTGGTGAGATAAAATGTAGTAAAAGCCGGGAGGATTTAGTGTTATACAATCAAAGTTATACTGATACAATAAAGCCCCTGTTAAGTGGAATTAAAACACAGTATGATGTAATATAAGCTGTGATAAAATGGCAAAAAAAACTTAGCAGGGTTCAGTAAAGGCACTCAAAATTAGTTCTTGAACAACAAAACATGAACTACAAGCGTGTAGAGAATAACATAATGTGATAAAATGACTTAAAGACAAAGAGTTCAAGTCAAATCTCTGTTCCTGATGTGTTTTTTGGATGGTTTCCAGTCGCTGCTGCTGCGATGTGCATTTTTAAACATTATATTGTTAGTTCCCAATTGTACATAATGGAACTAATAGAAGGATAATGTTGAAGCTCACAGGGCCAAAAGGCACGTCTACAAAGAGCAGCGCAAGAACAAAAGCCTGTTCATTTCCTAATAGCTAAAAAAAGGCATTAAGAATTACTATTTTTCTCTTCGCTTTAATAATTTATTAATCAAGCGTCTGGGGTAGAAATTTGCCCACAGCTCTTCCACAACTGTCAAACAACCGTGTGATCTTTATTTTCCTTTTTGAAGTCTTGATTTTTCAAGAGGTAAACAAACCTCGCCGCTTAACCTTAAACGCCCTTAAAAATCCATTTTCACCATTAGCATGAAGATGGCTTTTTGCCAAATTCAGTCCAGTTTTGTTCGTTTCACCTGCAAGAGTTTTTGCATTTCTATTTGTGTGGCTGCTTTTCTCACTGGTTTGAGGTTTGTCATATTATATTGTGTACTTCTGTACACCAATCAGAGTTTAGCAATATGTGCTGATGTTGTCAGCAAACCACACCAACACAGTTCTGATATCAGAGTCGAGTTTTTGACTATTAATTTCTCACTGAATAATTAAATTGCCAAGTTTGTTAAGGCAGACTTTGACTTTCATTGTTGCAGTAATGAATATTTTATGTTTTTTGTTGTAACGACTTACATAATAGTTTTGCAATTCAAGTAATTAGTTATTTAGTTACATTTTCAAATAAGCAATCCATTACTGTTAATGGGATGGCGGAGAGGACGACCTTTATGTCGAGGAAGAATTCACATTATTTTCAATTTATGGATGAAAGGGGTAGCCTCACAGTCAAAGGCAAATTGTGCCCAGGTGATAATTGCCTGTCAGCTGCGAAGAGCTCTACTTCAAATTTCATGAACCACCTGCAGTTCCACTACAGGGAACTTTGGATTCTATTAACTTTCACGTACTTCAAATAATTCAATTTTTTTCACTGCGGTTCATTTGCAAAAAAAAAATAAAAATTACATTTTGTAGGAACTTGTTCGGCTATATGCATTGAGCCCTGGTAACCTTTTTTTTTTATGTTTGCTTGTAATGAGTCATTACTCCATGCTTCATATTTCTTTATTTTAACAGGAACAATGCACAAAGAAAAATACTCTCCTGATACAAACAGAGATGTCATGTGCCGGGTTTTAACAAATCGCTATTTTCCGACAATGGCTCCTGGGCAGCGAGGCAGAATAATAAAATAGGACAGAATTTAAGGAGTACAAAGTACAAAGGTGGTCGATACAAGTATACAAACACAACCATATTGATTTTAATTTTAGTATCTTGTTCAGGCACAGTTGCAATTTTTGTTTTTATTTTCTAGTCAACAAATCATAATTTAAAATGATTCATCTGAGTCTTGGATTTCCTTGTTGACAAAAAAGAAATTGAAGGAATATAATAATGAATATTTGAAGGTAAATATGTAGCATGTCTGCATTAAAATATCTAAAACCTTAGTTTTTAGTTGTTTAGTTGACGTGTGTACCTACATTATGCAAAATGTTTATTGTATATATATTTTATTGTATATTGTTCAAACCCAAAGAAATCTGTGACTTCATTAAAGGTAACAGCCTTTCATTTGATGCCGTCACATCCTGTTTACTCCCTCCAGCTGCTGTAAGTTCCGGGGAAACACCAGATGAAACATGAGCATCAACATGTACTGCAGGAAAGTCGAAGAGCGCTGGTTAAATGAAACATGGCTACGGTCTGCAGAGTCTGCAAGACGCCACTACTGACACCTGAACCGTAACCGCTCTCAACAACGGCTAACTGATTGAGCTGATCGTCACACAAAAAGAGAAACTGAACTCAAGTCCTTCTTGCTGGGAGGCCTCGAGATTAACCACGGAGCCACCATGACAACATACCATTATGAATAATACCAGTCGCTCTTTAGTTGTGCAGCTAGTCATTGCAGTCAATAGAAACTCATTAGTCTCATTTGAGTGTGGGGAAACAGGAACCTTTTGGGGCTTGAAGAGCACTTCCTGTGTCTGCTGGGGCTTTATTAACCGCTGTCTAGCACAGAGAGAGTGTGAGTGAATTGTTTTTCTTCCACTAACTGTGAAGAAATGGAAAAAAAGAGTTAAAAGAAAAACACCTGAAGCATTTTCGGGGTAGCAGTGCCAAGTGGAGCCAACTCATCCGTCCATATTAACATTCACATACAGTACACGTATCCTGGGATTTTCTCTGTGGTGGAAGAAGTGTTCAGATCCTTCACTTACATAAAAGTATAAATACATTAATGTTAAAGTACCCCATTATAAGTGGAAGTCCTGCATTCAGATTTGTATAAAAAAAATATGAGCAAATTGTGAGCAAAATGTACTAACTGAGGAACTCGTTCCACAGAAAAATGTGCCATGTAACTGATCTATTATACATATATATAATAGATCCTTTATATCTACATTACATCTATTATGCAGCTATATTATATCATATATGACATCATTAGGTAATACTGATATGTGTGTGAGGAGCGTTTTACTGTTGTTTGAGATGGAGTTAGTTTTAAATACTTCATACACAGTTAGAGGAGAAGTTCAGTGGTTTCCAGCGTACAGTTCAGGTTTGTGTGTCAAATAATGAATCATTTGGACCTTGAATAGTTATTTAAATGAAACCATCTGAGAGGTTTAGAGGGGAAACGTCTCCTTGATGGAACTCATAAGCCGTGTTTCCTTCAAGGCCTCTTTATGCGCATTTTGATATATGGCATTCGAAAAGCTTGGTGGAAACCGCAAAATTTGAAAAAACTTCCTCGATTTCGCAGCTTTTATGCTTGCTTGAGGTGGTGTCTGCCTTTTCTGAAAAAGTGATAATTAGCTAAATGGGAGATGGAAACACCTTTGCTGAGGAAGTTCTGACATAGTGATAGTAACTCAAATGATGACTGAAGTAGAATAAGAAAAGAAGACGACGCTGTTTCCGTTGTCATCATCTTCTTCGATATTCCCACAACACGCAATTACATGGCCAATGCTAGCTGACATGAAAGAACAATTACAACTTGCCCAAACAAAGCAGACCTCGCTCCATTTTTCTCTCAGGCGTCGAAGGCGACTTGTGTTGTTTCTGGTTTTTCTTCTTCTTCCACTCTGTTTATTATAGCCATGCATAATGCTGCTTACATGCATTGCATAGCCAAGTTAATTCGCTCCAAGCCAGTTTACGGAAATACGCCTAATTCGCATTTTCTTTTTTCTTTTTTGTGACATTTCAATATTTCACTTAAAATTCGCTTGATAATAAGATGAAAACGCGACTTTTGACATTGGAAACATGAAAAGGAGCCCCAACGAGACCCTGTGTTTTATAAAATGTCACATGGCAAAAAGGTTGTGAACAGCTGATTTAATCTCTAACAAGGCGCTGGATGTTATCAGCTCATCATCTGTCGTTTATCACACGTTTCTGCGTAACATTACCCTCTGATGTGTAGTGAAGTTGAAGTATAAAGTCACACAATCAAGTGCAAGTACCTCGAAATTGTGCTGAAATTCAGCACTTGAGAACACGTACTTAGCTTTCCACCACTCTGTTTGTGTTGTGCAGCAGTTCTCTTCAGAACGTGGCTTCCTGCCATCACACACACACAAATAAACATACATACACACACACAGCGCGGTAGCGTTAGATTGTTTGTTAATGCTGAAGCCTGCCTCTGGCGTCCCACCATCCCCCTGACTGATTCTTCGGCATCTCGTGAAGCCTGGCGAGCTCACAGACAGCGCCGCCTCTCAGAGCTTGTGTTAGCCGCTCCGTACCTGGAGGAAAGGGCACACTTGGCACTCACACGCTGACCTACTTTCTCCATAAAAAGCCTGACAGCTTCTGCTCCACTCGCAGGAGGAAGGAGTGTTAAAAAGTCAGACAGTTCGGTCTGGTCAGCAGAAAACAGGACTTACAGGATGTTGGAGAGGAGGAGCAGACAGGGAGGAGAACTGGTAACTTGTGCAGCAAATGAACTTGTGATCTTGAATCATGGCAGTCAGATTTCAAGCGCTCCTTCCCAGCTCCCACCTTTCTCTTCCCATTTAGCACATTTTACATTGCCATTTCAACCACGCTGAAGTACGACAATGGTAAAAGCTTCAATTACATCAGAATTTACAAGCAGCTAGGACTATTACAGGGGCTCTGACTTATGTGCCTCCTGGATTAAAAAAAAAAAAATCCAGCTCGTTCCACTTCAGTTTCTCCCAGTATGTAAATCAAAAAAGGTGTTTAACCTTGCCGGTCAAACTGTGCTGCTGGTAGATTATTCCCAAGGTGCTGTGTGTGTGTGTGTGTGTGTGTGTGTGTGTGTGTGTGTGTGTGTGTGTGTGTGTGTGTGTGTGTGTGTGTACATGTGTGCAGCCTCTTTATCATCCAAATGAAATCTCTGCTCTCAAACTACGTTAAAAAACCCATTAGTGGATACACACAGGAGGGAAGCTCGGTAAATGTTACAACGCTGCAGATGTCCGCCGCCCGTCCAAAATCCATACTAACGCATTCGCCTGGATGGAGCGGGAATATACTGTATCTGCATCTGACTGTGAAGTAGACTCACTGTGTCATTTTCTATTTAATTAAGTACATAGATTTTTAACCCGGCTGCTCTGCTGGGGCTGCCAGGATTTTCACTACCGCATCTGTGCTCTCCACAGAATTGCAAAAAGACATACTCAGACACTTAATATCTTCCGATCTATTAGGGGTGTGCAGCGGGACATAAGAAATATACATCCCCTCAGGTGTTTTGATATTCTCACACAAACTGAGGCTGAGAATTATTACCGCAGCCTCCGCCGTGCTGTGTAGCATCCTGCCGTCATCTTCCCACTCCTACTCAGAAAGTCTGGGACACATTAAAATACTCATTTGGGCTGGAGGCATTGTCTAAATCTGGCATGTGTTGCCAAGAAGGAGAATAGGCAATTTCTGAACCTGCAGGGTGTTTGGATGGAGGCTTGACGTCTCTCTTGACAGGTACAAGGCCGGACTAACTCATGACCTCCCTTCGCTGCTCTGGATTAGACGTCCTTCCTCCTTATTGCTTTATTTTCTCTGCTCAGTGGTAAGCAGGGGAAAACTGTAGTAATCAAAGACTGATCATCCTGCTCCTGAAAATGAATATCCTCTCCCTTTATGAAAGTTGGCTATATAATGATTTTCCAGCAGGTTCTCAAAATGAATCAACAAAATGTGTTTGTAACTGGCCTCTGGCATGTCACATGCATATTCCTGTAAACACCTCTATCCATCAAATCACTGCTGGACAAAGTGCTTCGGTTTAGGGAGAGATGTGGTTCAAGTCACTGCTTAGGAGACCTTCATTGTCACTGATATCAACCTACACTGACTGTCAGCAGTAAACAGGAAACAAACAGTGGTCTCCTGTGTTAAAGTCCCATGTTTTGTTGTTGTTTGTCCTTCCTACGCAGTCTTTGTGGCTCCATAACAATGTCAGCCAACTTGCTCTTGTGCTCCCGACAGATAACAGTCATAATTACTCAGCCCCTGGAGGGCTTTGCCACTTCAGTATGAGCATATGTCATTCTGGGGAATTTGTCTAAATGGCTGGTGCAGTTGTTTTTCTTGGGAGAACAGTCTCACATTTTCTGCTCATACTGCTGTTGAGCAGATTCAATAATGCAGGTCTGTATTATACAGTAGGTCTGCCTCTATGGGAAACCAGCAGAGCCAACACACGCTGCTGTAGAAAGCCTGAAGCCTCCAGTGAATCTAAACACGAACTGCCAAGTCTCAACCAATACCTGCCCCCGCACCCTTGTCCGCCCCAGCCGCCCCCTGCGCTTGCATTCATTCGTATTCTAAACATCAGTATCAAACAGCGCAAGCACAATCATCTACAAGTCTACATTTAGCTGGTTTTCATGCCCATCAGAGATGCTGGGGCAGGGTGCATCCTGCATTTACATTTGTTCAAAGTGCAGATGTGCAAGACGTCATGGCTTATTCATTAAGACTGAAAGAGGAGCGGGCTTCTTTGAAACAGTAGCTTAATGCCTTCGTGGTCTCCCTCCATTATAAGGACATTGACTGTGTACTCGATAAGCCTCTGGAATGATGTTTTAAGAGGAGGTAGGTCACTAGAAGTCTGTATCAGACTGCAGAGCCAAAAACACTGCCCTCTACAACCCTCTATAAATAAACTGGCAGAGAATGGTAGACCAGGGGAAGAGAGAGGGAGGGAGAGGGGAGAGACACTGCAAAAGGGTAATCAATAAATCTCTAATCTCTTGAGTATTCTCTCCTCCTCTCTCCTCCCCCATCCCTCTGTGCAACCAGGAACACACACATACATAAACACTGATACACTCTCACACACACACCTCTAGCTGCCTGCAGGTCTGGTCTCATTATATCGACTGGGATTGGGAGGAGACTGATTTGTTGCAGCGGCGCCTGGTTTGTCAGACATGGTGACAGCAGTCATCCAGTCCCAGGGCAAAGTCAGAGCGGAGGCACCAGCTCGCACACAGCTAATATGCTCCAGCTTATTTCCCTAACGCCAGGTGCTAAAACTGCACCATAAATCATGCACAACACATGTTAAAGCCAGCAGCTGTGCAGGAACACATTTTTGTTGGTTATCTAACATTACACATGCTTATCTTATGAGTAAGTAAGTGCTAATTCTCTCCTCTGAATAAGCGAGAGAGGCCGCGTCATGTGACCTGCAGAGATCGCTTTCTCAAGACCCAAATTGGTGACTTGGTTTCAAAGCCACAGAAACCATCAAGGCTCTCATTTTGGAAATTTCCTCAATTTCTGAGCAGCCATTTTTGAATTCATTATGAGCAAATCATATTGAAGTAAATTACCCTCAGTCCCTGATCCCCTCAAGTGTTGTATGATCATAATGTGCCCTCGTTTGAGAACAGGTTCTGTGTGCTTGAGTCACTTTGCCATATGCACACAAATGTATAAAACTCCCCCACAACAGGGATGCATTGGATAATGATAAAAACGAAGGTACCAGCCACACAAACATAAAGAATCGTGACTACCTAATGAGGAAAAAGACTCTTTGTCTTTAGGATAATTGCAGTTATAACCCTTACTAATGCTGTATTTTCAGATTTGTAGCTCTTTCATTTGTATATTTATTGCTTGTAAGACATACAGAGGTGCAATAAAGCAACAAGCATAGAAAACTCACAGTAGTCTGGCGATGTGGAGGAGGACTTCTTACCATTTGTAATTTTAGCTTTTATTTTTATCTATTTCTGTTTTTTTATTATTAATTTTATCCCATCATTCACATATACAGAAACTGGGATGTCTGAGACCAACCAGCCTGTATTTTAGTGAGAATTATTTGCATTTTGAAACTGTTTCCCACAGTCCTCTTCAGCTAAGCAGCAGAGGCTGGTAGTTTTTTTTGTAGTTTATGGATTATATTGATGGCGAATTGACGAGAAGACTGTCAACATATAGGGTGGCTTTTATCTAGTGTTTCTAGAATAATGTGTTTTTTCAGGCACATAAGGGATTGTTAATATGTCATTTTTTAAAGGGAGTTTGGTGTTATATTTTCCCCAGAGAGTGAAGGGAGCTTCAGTTTAGATCAAATACATTATGTGACCACCACAGAAACACTAGGTAACTGCCGCAGTATGATAAGGTTGATGTTATTCATTGATATAACCATTGGTTTGATTCTAAAGCCTGTTGGTATCGATAACTGACGGTGGCTGATTAGGCTAATTGTCAACTCATTGTATAGAGTTTCTAACAGCAGTATACAGTTAATGGTTGCCTTATATGAATGTATTTTTAAACTACTTTCCGAAACATGATGTGCTTGATGGTGTTATTAATGACTCCTGATAAAACTTGAAAGCTCAGCATTCTCATTGCGCCATTTTTTTAGCTGCCCTTTAAAAGTGACATTAAAAATTATTCACCCACAAAAGGCTAATATTTCTCTCTATAATATGACCTCCTCTGGCTGTCAGCGGCTGTGTGTCTCAGAGTACCTGCTGAGGAGATGATTACCAGCGGTCTCACCTTGAGAAGTTTCTCATCAGTGATCTCAGACTAAATGAATGCTAATCGCTGCATGAGTGTTCAAACTTGTTCGGCCATCTTCATCACCCTTAGCCCATTTATAGACTTTATTTTATCATTTATCAATAACAATATAATCAATCAGACAGCATTTTGTGGAAAAGTCAAACATTCAGGTTGCAGTTTTAATAAACTCATTACTGTTTTTCAATACACTGACTCCCATAAATTTGTATTTATCAAGTGGCCTCGCTGTAAAAATGCTACTATATTAATGTATTAAAATTATTCCAGGCCTGCAGAAATCTAAAGAAATACACAGCAGAAGACAAGATGTGAACACTAGAGGGGCATTCACCAGTAGACCATTGACCTTCAAAAAAACCAATGGTCCACTCCTCTACGGCACATAAATCTGAAAGAGTCAAAATTATTGCTTATTCAGACATTTTTCTTTAATATCACTGCTGGAGTTCATTGCAGGCAATTCACATTTCAATGCGAGTGAGAGTACAATTAGTGGCAAGACATGCATTTCTGCTTCCATAGCCACATCTTCGTTTGAGAATAAAGCGTTCCACTTCCTGCGGTGTTGCAATTGGACCAGTTCCTCCATGAAAGCGGTGTCCCTGAGGGCTCCATAATGGCTGCTTTCTATATTATGTTTGAGCACCTACATGTGTCGACCACACTGAGGATTACTGGTACACATGAATGGATGCTTTGATATGGAGTCATGAATTTTACTACCATCTACTGGATTCGAAGATGTACAGACATTTCCGCCGTGATTCAGATCCACTCTGAAATTAAAATGGGCTCTTCCTTGACCCATGCTACACTTTTCCACTAAGTTTCATCAAAACTGGGCCAGTACTGTTTCTGTAATCCTGCTGACAGACAAAAAACCCCAAGAAACCGGACTAAAAACATAACCTCCTTGGCAGAGGCAATAAATCAATACCAAAGCAATCAGGCAACTGAGACATCAATAAATGAAAAACATATAGAAGCAGAGGTGAAGGATATATTGCACAGTTATCAGGAAAACCATCATAAAGTGCAGTACCTAAATCTCTCAAACACATCAATACATTCAATTTATAGCAATATAACTCAAGAATCCACATTTGAACCCTGAGGGTGCAAAGAGCATCATATGTGTCCACTACGGTGGTAAACAATGGCCAAATTTAATGACTAGCACAATTTAGCGAACAGCTGAATTGCAAGAATGAACTTAGATACCACAGGGTTGAGCTCTTCAGTCGCTCCTTTATTATAAATGTCCATCGAGCATCCAAGCAGACCCAGAGAGCTTTATTGAGAGCTTTATTTTAAATTGCACTGAGGTCCCAGGATACCACATACAGCACGAATTCCATAAATAAATTGATATATTTCCCCCAATATAGGCATCACGTAGTTTCACTGCAGCAAGCGATGGGGAACATTGACACAAAATGAATTTCTGACGTCGTAAGACTCTTTTATCTGACTCTGAGGGGGAAATTTCACATTGAACGTTTGGGTTCAGGTGGTTAATCCAATCTGAACTGCGCAGCGAGGTACTGATCCCTTCTTCATATCATCATCCATCATTGATGGATAGAGAAAATGGACATCGATGTCATAAAGTATTTAGAGAAGGAAAGAGGAATTATGAAAACATGTGTGCATCCTCCGTGTCTGTATGCTTTCACCTCCACCACCACCTACTACGTTGTACTGTGTTTGCCATAAATACTACAAAACTTCCTGCAGGAACAGTAAACAAATAAAGGAAAGCCACTAAGTGTCCTCAAAGCCACCCTTGAATTTAATTCTTAACAAATAAATTTGTGGGAGTTGATGTCTGAGGAGTCGAAGAACACCGAGAGGGAGCAGCATTTGCACTTCAAGGTGCACCTCATGCTATAAAATGCCCTCATATACCTCGGCCTTTATACGACCGTGCAGAGCAATCATCAGACTTAATGACTCCCGTGAGATGGACGCTCGCACCAGCACTGATCCGCCCCCGTGTTTAACAGTGGCAGCAGACATTGACAGACAGAGTGAAAGCTGCTTCCTATAAACGTAAACCTGCGTGGATGCCAGAGAGACTCATCAGACCACATTTACGGTTTCCACTGAGCTGTGGTCCAGCTTTGTCTGTTAGCCTTGGATAAAATTGATTTCTGAATGGCAGTGCTATGACACAATGTAGCTTACTGAGGCCATGACATACTGTATGTTGTCCCCATACTAAGACAGAATAGTGTGCTTGTAATTGTCTTCAAAAATGTCCCATATGAGCATTAAGAAAACCCCAAACGTGTGAGAATTTAAAAGCCCCACCACTCATCCCCCTATATGCTTTAATATGCTATAACCCTTCTTTTTGTGTAAACTGCTCAAAAAACTAGCCATGATTTACAGTGTGTTTTTACACAAGAGCTGCAGATGGGCCTAAAATACACATCTTCATTGGCTAACTTTTTGCCTGATTAGCAAAAAACCTGCCTAGTATGCTAATGGCTGACAGGAAGCCAGCGAGGGTCAGCACAGGATTCACACTCTGAACACAGTGGAGCCTTTTGGCCTCAATGAAAAACTGAATTTGACATGTTTCCTATAATTTAATACACTTCATGGACGCAGCACTTCTATGGCTCCCACCCTTGGATCAATTTTCCAATAGATTTGAAATCCTGTTCAACCAATTATCTGATGGTAACTTTTCTGGTCAGTTCTGTGTATTTATCTCATGTCTTGTCATTTTGACTGAAGACTACAGACTGTATAAAACATGGTGGTAGCACTTTAGCACTTAGCAAGTTAGTTAGTTACATGAAGATTCACCCCCTGTAAAGTTGCCATGAACAGGATATTAGCTATAAAGAACCAGTTTTTGTACCAGGCTGATATGGAGGTCTATGGGGAGTGACTCACTTTTGGAGGCAGGCTCAAGTGGCCGTTTTTTGGAACTGCAGTTTTGCGTTGCCTTCAATTTTTAGCTGCTTCATGGAGACACAGTAGCGTTGAAACATTAGTCTGTGTGGAAAGTTAAAAGGTACAAATCAATCTGTTTGCGCAGTCCCTTTTTTCTTTAGAGCTTTTCTGCGCTCAAACTGAGAAGCAGCTGCGTATCGCTGGAAGACGTGTGGAGTAACCTGACCTGTTTCAGGAAGCCAGTTAGCTCGGTGAGCCATGTGCCTGGCTAGCATTTGTTTACTTCTTACTGGCTAGCATGTTCCCAGTTATGTTTTGTTCATGTCACATCAGACTAAAATTAAGGACAGCTGAGTGGGAAACACACATCTGCTTCTGAGTTGTAATTCTGAGTCAGGAGAGATGTAATAATAAAATCTGACCACTGCATTACTGAGCAAACCTGTAGCAACATGGCTGCAAAGCCGCTGTCATGGGCAGCTACATCTAAATACAATTCATTAGAAACACTCACAGAATTAAGCTCATTGAAAAGGAGTAATACACTGTTTGTGTCTGGTTTCTCTTGACCGCCATACTGTAAATAAGTAACACAGAAAAATAAGTTGATTTGGAATATTCATGTGGTGTTGCTGCAGTGTTATCAGTGGAGGTAACCATCTCTGAATAATGCGTTAATGCTCAGGATCCAGTTTCCTTTCCTTTACTGTGCTGATATTATGTGATATCAGCACCACCTGTTTCGCAAGATGCACAAATGAATTCTGCTTTGTCACGTTTTCTTTCGACCAGATTGAAAGATTTTTTTTTTTTTACAACAGTATAACAGTGTCATGCTATTTCTGCCCTTCCTGCAGACAGTCATTACTCCCACAGCTGCAAGAGATCGTTCTTCAGCAAAGTGTGAACATTAGTCATTTGAAGTGTTTGAACAAACAAGTGCTGCTGTCATTTTTCTGGTGAGGACATTCGCATTCAGAGCACATCAGAGGGATCAGTGTCATTTTCTTTCTAAAGAGGTTGCCATCTATACTGTCAAATATCTGCGAGCGCAAGAGATGAAGACATGAATTGATTTGAAAGTTTGTGTGAAACTAATTAGTCCCTTAAGAACTCTTTGAAAACTCACATGTTAATGAGACGCCTGTTACGCGTCTTTTTAAGCCGACACCTCCTGCTAATTCACTGGGAACTGATTTGCCTGTGTAGCTGCTTGTTTTAGTGACTTCAAAGATAAACTTCCTCTGTTATGAGTTGGTTTTTCAATAAAATTGTCCTCATACTCTTTACTTCCTCAAGCACACTGTACACACAAAAACACACACACACAATCACATCTAACGGGAAACAGGAGTGCAATATTTCACATGGCATATGCCTTCTCTGTTTTCCAATAATGGCCCCATATTCCCATTTGCCCTTCTAATATGCCTCCTGGTGCATTGAGGTGATACTAATGACAGACTGAAAAGGCAATACCTGCACAGTGTGTGTAAAACTGACTAAATAATTCCCCCTGGATGGAGATATGGGCAAAACTGAAGGTGCTGGCCTCCTGATGCTGCACACCCTTTGTGTTCTCTGATGATAAAGGAGGCGTCGCACACGAGTAACACCTCCGTCACACGCTTTAGGGAGAAACAAATCTCTGACAGCAAGAGTATGAGATCAAACAACACGGAGAGGGGGGTGAAGAGGGAGGAAGGCGAGAGAGAGAGAGAGAGAGAGAGAGAGAGAGAGAGAGAGAGAGAGAGAGAGGGTAATAGAAAGCTCAGCGGACAGTGACCAATGAGATGTGTACGAGGGAATGGCAGTGGCATAACAAATCAGACGAGGAGGAGAGAGGAATGGAGGCCAATGAGAACTGCCCTGCAGAGCAAGAATGGCATAACAAATTATTAATGGAAAGAGAGGTGGGTAGGAAAGACAGCAGAGAGGGAGGGGAAGGGGCAGCAGGCAGAAAGAGTAGCAAAGTGTCCCGTGAGAAATGCACGACAAAATGCAGCGGCAGGCAGTGTTAGCCACCTTAGAGGCAGAGCGGGGGGGCAGGGAGAGCAGCGAGATGAAAATAATCAGGCAGGGTCAGCAAAGAAGAGAGAGGTGACAAATAGACCGGTGGGGTCGTTCAATCAGACGCTTGTTAAGCAGCGGGCGGCACTCATGAGGCTGTCTTTACAGTAACAGATGCTCCAGATCCCACAGTCCCCAGACAGAAATCTGCTCCGTGTTGAAGCTCCTGGCCAGCATCTGAAGAGCTGCGATCACATCAGATGTTTCCACTGGTCACGATTTACATCTAGTGCCAGTGCGGAAATGAATGTGCCCTTTAAGTACGGCCATGGAGGTTGGGGTGGCGGATGGATGCGTCTGACCTTCCTACAGGAGACCAGAGTCTGAGTCACAGACCTGCAATCAATGTTTACTTACTTTTACCCAACCATGAGCTTTCCATAAGCCTAACCCTGCCAGAGCGTCATGCACATCGTTCAATGAAAACCAAGGTTTTTCCAGGAACATCCAATACCAGCGTTACGTCCAGCAATAGGCTTTGAGACACGTGCTCGATTGTTCGGTTTGACTTTTGATTCATTGTTAAAAGGCTAATTTCTGTTGGTCGTATTTTTGTAGTTTTGGCCATCATGTCTCTCAGTTATACATAACTGTGAAAGTCAGGGAAAGTCTCATTTTTTAAAGTTACCTTACAGTCTGTTCACAGATTGGTAATACAAAATTATTAATACGCGTAAATTCCTTCAAATTCACAAACACATGATCAGACACAAACTTTTTCAGAAAAATGTAAAATCGTTTACCAAATGATCTGCGGTGGACATTAATCACAGTTTACAGACTTCCTGGTCCCGCTTTGACTCAAATACATGCTGTAGTTGTGTAGTCGTTGAGGGATTATTAGCATCGTTTCAGGTGTGCTCACCTGTTCATGACTGGCCCTTTAATTATTTCAGTGATTACAACATTATTATAACTGATAGAAATGAAGGGCAAACCTATAAAAATAAAACCCAACTTCAGGTGGTCTTTTTTCAGTATTTTTAATGCCTTCATCACCAAGGCCAGATGACAGGAAATGAGATGCAGCAAAGCTCCCTGACCGGACTTGAACCAGAGTCGCTGCGTTTTATGGTGGTCATCTCATCCCAGAGGCCTCAGGACGTCCTTTAAATCATTTTTTAATTCATTCAGAAAAGCCAAATGTTAACTTGTTCCAGTTTCTCAGGTGAAGATTTCTTCTGTTTTACATCTCTGTGAGTTGAGTATCTCTGAGTTTATGACATCACCACAAGTTCTGGGAAATATTTTGTCATTTGTAATTATTTCCTGACGTTTTGTGGCCTAAATAAATAACGATTTAATCATAATCACCAGATTAATCTATGATGAGGTCAATCTTCAGTTTCAGTCCTGACTCCGACACACGAGCCGGCCATCGGCAGCCCTCCTCTCAGGCGAGGGTGTTTGCTCTCCTCTGTCACTCAGCCTCGCTGCCTGAAGCCTCGTGTGTGTGTGTTTGTGAGTGTGTTTGTGTGTGTGTTCACGCTTCAGCTGAGCGAGGCCATCTATAAACCCCCTAACACTCCTTCACTCTGTCTCTCTCTGTCTCTCTCGTTGTCCCAGTCGACTTCTCTGACATTTTAATTCCTTGTTTCTTAATTGTGCTGCTCTTTCCCTTCTTTCGCTCTTCTTCTCCCCAGCTCCGATCATTAACACCTCATTCTCTCAAGCCTCCCCTCTTGTTGTGTCGCACCTCAGCCTCTCCTCCTCCTCCTCCCTCTTCCTCTCTTCCCATCATTAGCTCTGTTGTCACCAACAACTCACACCTCCCTCTCTGCGCATCGCTGTCCATCTTTCTCATTTTCTTTGCTCGCCTTTATATCCTCGTGTTGTCATCCTTTACCCTACCCACCCTCTCTTTATCCACCTCCCCTTTCATCTCACCCTCCCTCCCGTCTCCTGTCCCCCATCTTCCTTCGACGGTCATCGGTTCAAATCTCTGGCGTGTCCACCAGCCCCCTCAGTGTGGCAAATCCACCAGGGTGAGAGGGGCTTAGGCTTGAGCAGGCTCAACCAGCCCGACGCTGCTCTGAAGAGCGGACATAGTAGGCCGTGTTAAGAAGAGGATTAATCAAATAAAAGATGGGCTCTGAGCTTCTTCTGCTCGCACACACACCCACACTACAGCTGCATAGCAGGGAGCCTGCTGCCACTCCATATCCAGTTTGATACGCAGGTAATAAGATGGAAGGGTTAGCACTGAATATTTCAAAAGGCCTATGCATCAAATAGAACGGGGCCGACCAGGAAACATGTAGCAAAGAAAAAAAAAGATGGGTGGGTTTGTGTTGTACTTTGCAGAATCAAACGGCTTTGAATGTGCCAGGGAAGTAAAACTGGTGCACGAGAGGAGTGAGAGGAGTGATCAAACGCAGCCCAGTTCCTGATCAGCCAAGAGGGAGCACTGACACGGCGTACAGCTTTAATAGCGTTGTGTTCTAAATCCCATCAGTCCCTGCAGTCCAGGTGCAGGCGGTGTTTGTTTAACGCGCTGACCCGACCAGAAGAGCCGAGACTGATTTTAGAAACATCACAATTTGGTTTAATTGCCGCTCAGCTGAGGAGTCCAGCGCGATTATATGAGTCTAATTTGAGTCAGGAAGAAATCGTCCTGGAAAACCCTGAAACAGGCGGCTGGTCGTCGTGGCGGGAAAGAATTTGAGCCGGTAACAGATGATAACAGACAACATGCCAGAGAGACGGAGTCATTTTGAGCTATGATAAATTAAAAAGCCATTGCGATAACACCCATTAAACTGAGCTATTCTCAGTGTCATCAGTGCAGCTACATGAATGTCAAGGGGCCAATCAACCTCCAAAGAAATGGTGGTCCCTGTTGCCTAATTAAAGAGCCCCTCCTGCCTGCCCAATCCCTCCCCCAGTCTCTTTCGGTAATTATCCAGATTAGGAAACCTTTTTAGTCTCAAGTGAGTTTCACAGCTGCAGATACACCCCTGAAGTCTCTACATGTTGCATGTGCTGTCTCAAGTGTCACCTGATTCTACTTTTTTGTGCCAAAAAAAACAAAAAACAAAGTGAGAAACGGAATGAGACCTCTGTGGGGGATCTGCAGTGTTGCTAATCAATACTCTGCAAAGACTTTTTCTTGCTTGCAACACCTCAGTTTGCAGCCTTGCATATTTTCACTTCTGGAAACGGGGGAGCTGAGAGAAATTGGCACTACAGGTAGAATAAAAGTTTGGTGACAATTGAAATGTCAGAGAATAAAACCGCAGAGCTCTGAAAATGAATGACGAAATTCAAGTTTGCAGCCAGCAGTGATTTCAGTGAAAAGCACTTCGCAGCTCTCTCGCCTCCACCTCTGGCCAACAGCTGCCACCGGCGGGAAACACTGCTGCTTTATTGAATTGTGGTTTTTGTTTCTTTCATTTACTGGACAAATTGCCGTGTTCCTCTCCTGATACACACGGGGTTAGCAGCCGGGTCCTTTCACCTGGCAGGAAGGGATTTCACCACAAAATGTGCGATTATGCAAAAGCACTCTCAGTGGGTCTCCTTTTGTGATTAACAGCAGACACGCTCACCTGCTGTTTGTAAGCTTCCCACAACAAGCATGTGCTCCGTTCAGTATATGATTACATTTCCTTGCATTTGTTTGTCAGGTCCCAAACTTACTAAGACCTCAAATTACCGGTGATTTCTTCAGATGAAATGAGGCTGTTTGTGATTTCCCTGCAGAACGACACATAAAAGGGTTTTTTGATCAGCAGGGCTGCGTCACTTGACTGCCTCTCAAAATCGCTTCAAATCGCTGTTGGAGAAACAAAAACATTTGTTTTCTGATCTGACACTGCTGTTGGCAGATACCTTGTTGTTATTTTAACCCAAACCACGCTTTTCCCTCGTCCTAAGCTCGATGTCTTGGTGTCTAAATTTAACCAAACCTGAGAGGAACAGTTTCACATTTTAGAGAATATGCTTATTTACTGTCTTGCAGGGTTTGATGATAAGACTGACGCCACACTCTTCAGTCAGAAAACTCAACTATTCACACCTGAAAAGCTCACTGATTGACACGTTACAACTTGTTTGCTTCGTCTATATAGAAACAGAGTGTAAAACCAACAGTTTGCACTTTTATGGGAGTTATGTGCTGGACTGTTTCTTGGCCAGGCACAGTAACTACCTCCACAGCTCAAGGAAATGATATAACACCCCCCCTCCCCCCACCCCATCCCACCCCACCCCATATGACCACCACTTATCCAATTAAACAAATGAGATATAACATGTTAATTAGTGAGCTTTCTGGGTGCTGCTGGGATGATTTTTTTCCCCTTTGGACAACGTTAGGCTCACCGTTTCCATTCTCTCTGCAGGTAGGAGATGGATTAGAGCAGATATGAGGGTGAAACTGATCTAATCTAATAATAACTCTTGACAAAAAAAAGCAAATAAGTTTATTTCCCAAAACTGTTCTTGCATTTCTTGGTTGGGATTGGGGAAAGATCATGGTTTGGGTTAAAACAGCTGTTAAGGATGGGTTAATAAAGGGTGAGATGGACAAGAGTCATACTCATATGACCTCTAGAGGCCTTTCTCACCTGGAAGCAAACATATGTTCTTTAGGAGTCTACAAATTACATATTTACCTGGCAAAAAACAACAGAAAACAGTCTGTGGTGTATTTATATAATCGTATAATCCAACTGACATTAATTTCATGCGTATTGTGACAGGAGATATTTACTCAATCAATTAGCAGTGGCACTGTCTTGACTCAAATTAGAAATCTTGTTATGAGGACAGCGCCTCATAATTTGTGGTCAGTGAGAGATTGGAGAGAAATGACATGCACCAGCATGTATCAGAGCATCAGTGTGACGGGTGTGCCACACGCCTTAATTGGTTTCCCAGGCATTTGGGGAAAAAACATCTATAATTAAAACTGGTGATCTCCGGCTGCTGTATTTATCAGCGAACCACATGGGAGCCTAATCAACGTGACAGATGGTATACTTGCTAATGCACAGTTGCTTATTTTTTATACTTTAGTTTAGCATAACATTTGGAGAAATTATTTGAAAAAACAGACAACATACAATTTTTAGTGCCTTTTTGGTGAGGCAGACTACTTCCTCTGTGCTTTACTCTTCCTCTCATATCTTCATCACGGGCAGAGAAACTAGATTAATGCATAATACACAAAACTTATTTCGTCTAAAGATGAAACAGTTAGTCTATTAACAGAACATTCGCTGCTTCCAGCCTTGTTTTATAGAATTGTAGATGAACTCTTGTGAAAACGCCTTTTACTTCCTCATCTTCAGGGTTGTAGAAAAGCACTGAAGCCACTGAAACAGCTTCAGAATACAAATGGCAAACAGAATACAGAAATAGTTATTACACCAAATCAGGGAATATTTCATGTTTTATATGCTGTGCAGGCTTGGCTTGAACAAACACGTATTCATTTTGTGTGACATGAGTCATTGACAGACAAAGATGTACAGTATGTTATCCTATTGTGAAGTTAATTATGTTTGATGTCAGTGAGACCCCAGAGAGGGTGAAGTCCCTCTTACGAACAAACTGCTATAAAACTCCATTAGCAGAAATCCATTGAAACTTATCTGGGATTTGGAACGGAGGAGTAGTGATGCGTAAAAAGTCATTTCAACACCAATCACAAGAGCATATGAAAGTCCCGCATCAGAGTCAGAAATAGTGTGACGCTGTCTGTCGCAGACGTCTGACACGTCATCAGTTCAACATAATGTTGGAGAAATGCTCCTGAAATGAAGAAAACTCAAGAATCAGTGTGTTTTTGAGCTGATTTAACTTCCCAAGGTCTCCAGGATCCCAAACAGAGCATTAACGTTAAATATCTTTGGGGTTTTGGACTTGTAGGTTCAACAAACAATGGATAATAATTCTCAATAGTGATCATGAAAACATTAGTTGCAGCCCTGATTTCATTATGATCGAACGCTAAACCGAAGCCGAGATCACGGCGTTGCTCCATCGTCATACTTTTCGTCATAAAACGTCCTGTCACTTCAAAATATCTGCAGGAAGTGTACAGAAAGTACCGAACCGTGGGGACCGCTGAGGGCAGTAAACAGCATCAGATCAAACTGCTGGAGTGCACAGCCAGCCTGCAAAGAACATCCAGTTTTGTCATCATAGCCTTTGCTCGTATTATGAAATAAGGCCACTGGTGGATTTTCATGTTTTATCACTCACAGCACACAGCCTTTTAGATAAACATGCCCCGTATCCCTTTGGAAAGATGCATATTTCATGAGGACATTTGGGTTTGGGCTCCATGTTTATCTTGTCACCAGTTAACAAAGCTGTCTTAAAGGCTGCAGCGCCCCGCGGTACCACTTCACATCCCATTGTGTGGCCACGCAACGCCTGCCCCAAAGACTCGGACTTGTCTCAATAAAAGGCAACAGGGCGTTTAATAAGAATGGATGTCCTTCATTTTTCTTTAAAAGATGGAGGGAATGGCCTTTGATCAGTACATGACTCCGCTGAGGATTTCATTGTGGCAGCTACAAAGGAGAACAGGGCAGGAGTGCCTCTTGGAAATATTCAGGCGGAACCCTGCTTTGTCGTCAGATTGATTGGACCAGCGCTCGTCTCCTTAGAGAAGCAATTTCTCCATCTTCCTGAGCGTATTATTGTGTCTAAGGCTGAGCTGCTGTCCTGTTTTTTTTGCCAGGCCAGACAAGAGCATGTGGAAATGATGAGGCTGGCGATAGCTCAGATACCTTGGGAAGACACTTGAGCACTAAGTCATCTGTATGTGTCGAGCGCAGCAAGGTCAAGTTGAACCCTTTGGCATGTTTCCATCAGGGTGTGGAGAGACAGATGGCGCGGACTTGATAAGTGTGACAGCAATATTGAGTCGTTTTCAACATAATCAAACCTATTAAGGACTTCTTAAAAAATATTAGGGAGAGAGGAGGTCCAAAAATGTTGGGGGGGGCGGCATTTTTTTTTCTTTCCGCCAGTGGATGAAATTTATATTCCAGCCTTTCCTCTAAAAAGAAACTTTCTCCTACACAGAGGACAGCAATCATGTCACTGTTTTCAGGCTTATTTCTTACATGTCAGTTATAAACACAACACTTTGTAATACAGCCGGCGATTTGTAGTCATTTCCTGCATGAATCAGACACCAATTATACCAGCTACTTAAATTAAGGCACAGAGGAAGAAAACAGGATTATAGAGAACAGGAGACAAACATTTGGGCCTTTTAGAGGAAAATAACGCTGATATTCTGCAGAGCCTTAAAAGGAATTACAGTAGAACGTATTCCACAGGTACAGTATGCTGTCAGTACTGCAGTGGTACATTAAAGCACCGGGATGGGCTTCAGCGAAGGCTCCCATTACTCGGATGATGAAGAACATTGATTCAAACAATGGAAAAACAAATTGCTCTCATTAAATGTTCTCTGCCAGCCTGTGCTTTAGTCTGCATCACAGCAGAAAATCCAAGAAAGTCAAATGTCTCGCATGAAGTTGATCTGCTTTATAGTTTAAGTCTCTTTACTCTGAAATTCGGAATTTTGTTATGTTTGCCGCAAATTTGGAAATCGCTGATTATTATTCCATTAATATGTGAGATTACATCATGTCAAATGATTGTGTTTCCTTTCCCTAAAACATCATCAGACAGTTTAAAAAGAAAAGTTTAAGAGACATCACCGTTTTTATTCCACGTGCTCCTTCCTTGCAGCCTATGTTACCCATAATGCATCTCCATCGACCGCACTTCTATCAGATGTTTTTGTGTGTTATGCTAGTCGCGACTGACGTAGCCTCGAGCTGCTAGCCTCCAGCAGAGAGGAGCAGCGGGCCGCAGAAGTCTGGTGGAGGGAAGAGTCCGAAGAAAACACTGATGGGGAGGAAAAAAGTGAAAAGATTCAGCCCTCATCTCAAGAATTTTCACGCTGTCCCTCATGGTCAAACTGTCGTGGAAGGACGAGTTTAAATACAGCGACATTAGGGAACAGCTGAAATATCATTCTCAATTTTAACGAAGGCGGTTTTTAATTCCTATTTTTTTTTTTTAGCTCTTTTTCCTCGAAGAAGCAGGTCATTAAAGCATCATCAAGGTACTTTATGATGCTGGGCTGCTACCAGGCCTTTTTTTTTTTCCTTACCCCCTCACCACCTGCTGTTTCCCCACCTGTTCCTGCAACCTCCACATCTCCCCTGCTCCCTCCTTCATCCCTCACTCACTGCCCCACCCCCCGCCTCCACCAGCTCTTCTGGCTCTGCACCACTCCACCTGCATTCAGCACAGGTCCCAAGGTGCGCAGGCATCATCCGGTTTGTTCATCCACGCTGTTAGGACTCTGCCGCACCACACTGCAGTCGTTTTTTCCACGCTGCTACAACCAAACCTCGATTACACGAACAAGGGTGGTAAAGGCACCCCCCCCCCCCACACACACACACACACACACCCCTCACGTCCTTCCATTCCCTCCATCTGTCTTTCTCCCCTTCTCTAACTCACTGTGGTAGTTAGCGTTCTTCCCCCACTCTCCATCTCTCAATGCCCGGTTCTTTCCCCCCTACCATCACCATCTGGTCCTCTCATTGTCCAGACTCATTCTGCTTCTGTTTGGCTTCACTATAATACAGATACTCCCATCTTTCCCCCCCTCTGCACCCAAATCATCTCCCTTTCTCTCTTGGTGTCTCTCTCTCTCTGCCCAGCAGCATCCTTATTCTAAGCAGCGCTGCAGCAAAACTCTCCCGCCCTTCTCCGTTTCCCCTGTCGATAAGAAGATGGAATTTTTTATCAGTGTTAATAAAGGCCTCTATTTTTATAGCCTGCTGAAAAGAGCAGGGCCTCATCTATGCATTTTCTCAACGCTGCTAATGGCGGAGGGTGTTAGAAATGCTTGCGCGTGTGTGTTATTCTGAGAACGGGTGTGTGTGTGTGTGTGTGTGTGTGTGTGTGTGTGTGTGTGTGTGTGTGTGTGTGTGTGTGTGTGTGTGTGTGTGTGTGTGTGAATGGAGGTCTGAAGTGGCGAAGGAGAGCTGGTGTGGATGGTGTTGCTTGCTGTCCTGAAGCTGGGATGAAAACCACCTACATGAGCACTTGAAGCTTGTATAAGTCTTGCCCTTGGCCGGCAGCACAAACACACTCGCAGGGACTTACAAAGGAAGGTGGAAAGTTGAAAAATTCAAAGAGGTGTGATAAAAAAAAAGGCAAAAACATCTGTGCAGCGAAGCAGCAAATTTCACTGAATATTCACCGCACTGTTCTAAAGCCCCAACTGAAGCATGAACAAATGGAACAATATGGCACTGAAAAGTGTGTCAGCTGCCTCATTGAAAAAAAAAAGAATCACACATGTTAAGGCGATGTGAAAAGAAATTTTGAGCCCCTCAAGGTCTAAAATGTCTCCTTTGACAGAGTTTTATTTTGAAAGGCTATTATTCCTCCAAAGTGAAAGACGCAGAATTACAAACACGTCATGCTCAACAGTAACAGTGGATGTCAAGCCGGTGCGTGCAGCTGATGAGGAAATAAAATAATGAATGCATGCAAATGGGAAAAATGTACCACCTTTCTCTGCACCTTGACTGCGATTTTGAAGGAGCATGACGGCGGCGAGCAGGTGCTGGGCGTAATTACAAAGCGAGCATTGTTGGCGTAGTCTAATTAAACTGATGCAGGGCTCTTGGTGGAGAAACTGGCTTCAATAAGCTCCCCTGACAGGAAAAACTTATGTTTGTGTGATTAGCCATGACACACCAGGCTCCACTAAGGAAGTGATGGGAAGGCTGTATGTGTGAGAGTGTAGTGAGAAGCTTTTCAGTCTTAGTGGTGCATAGTTGATGTGGGGGCGTGTGCTGTGTCAGTGCCAAACTTACTCTGTGTGAGGAAGGAGTTGGTTTACTCAGTTTACTGACAACACTGACTCATCGCAAGAATCACACCACGTCTACGTACACATGACACTTTGTTGTCTTGCTCTATTTTCTACTATAAAAGAGATTTTTATGTTCCGAAATAGCATTCGTTTGGTGTCTTTAAGTGGATTCAGATGTTTGTGTAGAACTATTGATTGTTCCAATACTCCTATACTGGCGATGTGTATTAAATGGGGATTTTACACAGAAAGGTCAGTTTACTTGACACTGGGAGTACAACTCAGCCTGCGAACAGTTGTATAATATTGTTTGTGGCTCTGGAGCAGTTTTGTCATATCTGAGAAAATAACCCTGGCAGTGTCTTCGGGGGTTATTTTGGGGTTTGGAGACCATAAATATATGAGAGAAAGCCTGGAGCTTGAAAGATGTGGGCTTTACCGGTTAGAGACGGTTTAAAGGAATGATGCTACGAGCACGTCAGCATCGACCACACGAGGGACTACAAGTCAGGATATCTCAACCTCTGCTGCTTCAGTCCTGACTGCTAGAAATCACATTTCCATACAGCTAATTTCAATCATTTTAATTTGTATGCAAATACATTTAGAGACAAAGGTTATCACTCATGGAGAATGTTTAATGGCAGCGTTTTTCTCATGGAGAAGCACTGTGCGTTTGACAGAAGTGGTAGGAAAGTGAAGGGCTTTAACACCTTAAACCTTAAACTGAGTTTGCACCCTGAATCCTGCATCTGGTTTGGTTTGGTTAACGTCAGGGAAAGATGATTTGATTGCCGAAACATAACCTAAAGCAGCAACAGGGTTACAGATCAGATACGACCATGAAAACATTTCCTAATGATGTTGATGAAAACCTTACAGCGTAATGTTTCTCCCTAAACATATTTGCTGCTGCAAATTAGTAATAAATAACATAATTTCAAGTGGACAGGGGTGACTGCTCTCATCTTGCCCTTCTTTGTGGTTTTAATTTGTCTTGATGGCGGTTCAGCACTGACTCACTGGTATTCCTGTAATCACTGAACCATAGCCACTGTCAATCATCATTAGAAACCTAAAACACGTATGGTGTGTTGTTGTGTGCAGTATTGCATACGAACATCAGTTTCTCATATTGAATCTTTGTACTTTTACAAGCGCTGCGGGGCAGCGATGTGCAGCACGGTGCACTGTTTACTGCATGTGTGCAGACTGCCTTTGACTGTCTGTTTATTGTTTTACTGTGCAGTTTTTATTGTCTATGTTGCAAACCAATTTCAAGATGTTTCCATTTGATGGCAAAGCCTTCCTGCAGCCCAGTATTTCACTTAATGTACGTTTGACATGACTTCAATGGAGCACTGGATCAGGCGAGTACAGAATATATATGTGGCAAAGGCAAACAGTGCAGATTTTGGAGTGACTGACTGTGAAATTGAAAGGAAAATCATTTTCTTCTTTTATTCTTTTTAAGCCTATCTGTGCCTCTTTCTTCTGTTCCTTTCAAACATATCTCTGCCCATTGTTATGCATTTTAAATGTTTTATGTGAAGCACATTGTGTTTTCTTCATGCATGAAATGTACTGTATAAAAGTTTGACTTGCCTTGCCCTATCTTACACTGAGTAAGCCCTATAACCAGAAATATTTCCTGTTAGTATGGAGAGCACAGCTTCTCCGCAGACGTAATAGAGACCATGGAGAGGAAGGAGAATATCAATAAAAAGGCACTTTTGCAGAGAGAGAGAGAGAGAGAGAGAGAGAGAGAGAGAAAGGCTAGCAAGTGCGTGGGAACATCACAACCACATATCAGAAAGCAATTCTGTCTCTCCTCAGATTGACATTACTTGTACACCGCTTCTACGTCTTGGGCATAAATGACTTGTTAGTGAAGATTTGCACCCGCCTCCTCCATCCTGGTGTCTTTCCTGATTCTTCCTGAAAACGTCTCACCATGAATGGAGCGGAACAGTGAAAGGAGCCTCTTTTTGATTTCCCGAGAGGATCCTGAGGTGCCTTCCACCTTTTTCCACCGTGCCCTCAGAGCTATTGATAATTAACATTGATTTCGGTTTGATTTGCGTCACAGAACAAGAAGTTTTGCTCCTGCTCAGTCCCTCCAGCGTCTCCTCAGCAGCCGCAGCAGGATCGGCTCAGCTCGCCTCCGATCGGTGTCACTTTGCTGTTTATGCATTCCACTTGGGACTCCGCTGCACCCTAAAGTAAAGCTCCTTTCATGACACCACTCTGCCAATTAGGTGTATCGAGCTGCTTTTCATCCTCCCTACGCCAGCCAAGTTGGTGGGGTGTTAGAGCTCGTTGCCTCCATCTGGTCTCCGTCTGTAATGAGACAGACTGACAGAGGTTCCCCTGCTCATGCGAGGGTTAACCGCCCGCTGCTGTATGCTAACACAGGCAATCTCTCCATATGCACATCTTAGATACGTCCTTGTCTTACACGTCGTCCTCCGTCTCAGTTGCCAGGCTTTTCAGTGAAACCCCTTCAACCTTTCATCGCTGCCTCAAGCTGCTACACATGGTCAGCTGAGTGAAACAAAGTAGAATTGGTGGGATTGTGCCGATGGGAATGTGATTTCACTTATACGGATGATTATTGAAACCACCTGGGCAAGCTTACGCTCATGTACGTCGACCTCAACAAAGAGCGACGACCCACCTTTACACTGCAAGAGGACCCTGTCACAGCAGTGCAGCTACATGCTGCTTTTACAGTGTGCTGCACATCACTTTGACACATCCAGCCCTCAAGTGTCCTTCATGAATATTTAAAAATGTTCATGATTCAGATCTGTCAACTGTGATTACTCAATATTTATTAATTTTAGCACACTTGCTGAGACCTCTTGAAGTAGAGCAACTATTTTCTAAAATATTGGCCGCTGCATTGGCTTGAAGAAGTGTTATATACATTCAAAAATAGACACTTATGTGAATTTTAAGTGCTGTCCTTTGTTGCCATGAGAAGACAAGGCTGTCTGTGTACAGAGAGCAGCCTCCCTGCAGTCATGCCTGACTGATACAGTGGGGGGAATAATTCACTGTCAAAATAGTAAAGGATGTGCTCAGTATTCTTGCATTCAGTCCCTGGGCTACTCTAGAAAAGTGTTGCAGAGATGTGAGAGCTCTTCTTCATCAGTAAAGTGTAGCTGACAGTGAGTCTTCTCTTGAATGTGAGATTGAGTGAATAAACATTTACTGTTTTGGGGCACATTATGTGAAGAGCTGTGGTATTATGGCTGTAGAGAACAGTAGGAAACATAAATGAAGGGCTGTTTACATGTCGAGGAAGCGTGCAGCTCATTTGATGAGGAGATTGATGCCACGCTCATGTCTGTGTGGCGTGGGCACTTGAGTCACATGACTTGACTTGAGTCAAGCTTGAGTTGCAAATTTGAGGACTTGAGACTTTCTAGACTAACACTGATAAAAGACTTGAGTTTGAGTAGAAAGGATTGGACTTTTTAAAATTGAATATTTGCTTTTTTCTTGATATTGAGAAGTTTTTTAGTTCAGAACATGATTGGGTGATTTATAGTGGAATGCATGCAAGACTGGCAAAGTATTAGACCAGTAGAGGCCAATGCACGAGGCATCTATCATGGAGGGGGCTCATCCAAAAATTCTGATGTTTGGATATGAGGACTGTTTTGTTCATGACGGTATAAGAAGAGAGCAACAGTATGAAAAGACCTTTCATAGGTCAAAGCTCAAAAATCAGTGACACGACCACCACAACATCAGACGTCATCCATCACTACGCTGAGGTCAAGGATATGTGAAAGTGTCTTTTTAGCTAACTTACTGGCTGGTCAAAGCTAGAAAGCTAATGTAGAGTTTAAGCTATGTTAGCATTGGCTTCAAATCAGTTGTGCACTTTATTGAGAAGACATATCGTAATGTATAAGACAGTTGAGGGACTGACTCTGGACATTCAACCAGTCAGACTATGTTGACTACTCTCACCTCTGTAACTCGAGATTTGCATGTGTGTGACTTACTCACACCTCTGCACCCAGCAGCTGGCTAGCTTAGTTTAGCATAAAGGCAGGAAACGGGGGGAAACAGCTAGCCTGACCCTGTCTGAAGGGAACAGAATCCACCTTCTAGAGCCTCCAAAGCTCACAGATTAACACGTTACACGTTGTTTTCGTAATCCACCATACTAGATGCTAATCAGCCGTATTAATGAGGCTGATTTAACACACGTATATGCTGATTTAACAGCTGTTATTTCTGACCATAGATTTACAACAACTTGCACATGCGTCTGTCTCTTCTTAATCCTGCCTGCTAAACTCTGTAGGAGGCAACATCCCCATAGTCCTAATGTCAAATTTGATGAATATATCAATAGTTTCTACTTTAATGTTTGCATGTACCCAAGTCTCTGAAGCCTTGACATTAATATGTGTGTCATTTTTCATAGAAAGTGAGAATGATTGAAGCACTGGGGGGGTTATCATTTCAGAATCGCCTCTGGGTGATTTTTATGTGGCTATCAATAAGATGTGGAAAGGGAAATGTGTATAAAAGGAAGATTTCTGTGAGGGCGATTTGAATAGACTGTGATGTGAGGTAAGCTGGCAGCCCACAAAGGGCATAAGTCATGTTATAACTTCTATCTGTACAGTCTGCAACGATGTTCAGCTCTTGAAAAATGACAAAAAGTCAAAGTACTGTTGGGGAGTACAGGTAAACAGGCAGAAAAACAACCAGCTAAAACAGACCTGAGATCAGCAAGGTAATCCGGCTGCAGACATTCTTTCTGCTGTCAAGAGGCTTTCCAGGATGCCTTCACATAATTCTTTAACTTTAACATCATAGGAGGAAAAAAACACATAGTGTACGTTCGTTTAGGCTGCGGCAAAAGTCGAAAGCAAAAGCAATTTTATGCCTGAAATTCATTCACTTATTTCTCTGCTTATATTTAATTTCTATTTTTTTTTTTTCCAAATATCACTTAGAAATGGAAGGAAGGCATGACATTTGTTAACCTTTTGCCTTTGTACGCTGAAGTAGTTCTGTAAAACAGAGTTGAAGTAGTTCAATTGTAGAAACAGTCAAAGGACAAGCATGTCTAGTTTCCTCAAGCATGATGACGGCGGATTCAGTCTACGAACGTACAAAAGCAGTAAGAAACTGTGCCAATCCTTTCACAGCACAAGAAAATAAAACTGCTCACAGTTCAGTGCTGAGAACAAATAAAGTCATGACTTCATACTGACAAATTCATGTGGCCACGGCTTGTCATAACCATGGAAACATGGGGAAAACTGGATTTTAAAAAGCTAAAGAATGCTTAAAGTAGGTCAGTGTTATGGCAATGCCAAAATCTGGTGTCCATGAAAGCTGAAGACGGGAATCAAAGGGGTTTGAGTATGAGACTGGCAGCGATAATAAAGCCAGAGCAGCCTCACTGAGGCACCACCTAAGCCTCTTTCTGAGCCAACGGAAACCCTGGAGAGATTTATTAAAGGATGTTTTCAACAAAATCGGTCAGAAAATAAACTTGTAACTGTACTTAGGAAATGTTTCATTACAAATATTCTGATTTCTTATTCAACAGTAGCCATGTATCCCAGCACCAACCTGACAGATCTGCCAGACCTAAGAGAACTGACGGTGTTTCCACACATACACGTCATCGTCTCTGAACATCATGATGATTTATAGAAAGAAAAAGACCTCCCCAGTGCCCCCTCTTTTTCCCCATTTCCAGTCGTTTCCCCTCAATCAAAGCTGGATGTGACAGTGTTGCCTGCGAGCTTTGTGCACAAACGTGTCAAACTCAGCAAATACAAACTGCAGGCCTGTTATCTGGACCGCTCATGCTGCGCACGTCCCGCTGTCCTGCTGCGAATCGATGGACTGTGTGACGGCAGGGGCTGGGCGGGGCGGGGCGGGGCTGGCAGATCTCAAATCAGTACAAAGACAGTTTCTATTGATCTGGCTAAATCAGCGCAGACAGATGCAAACCATTCACAGCTCCGGCAGTCTCCTCCATTGGGCTCTGACCTACATTACGATGACAAGTAAACACAACTTCAGAGGACACGTCTTCAGTCTCTTCCTTCTGCCTGCTGTCTTCCTATGTTCTACTCTCTGTCCCTGGCTTACCCACTGCTGCATGGGTTTCATCCCCTCCCCCCTCCCCCCTCCCCCCTCCCCCCCATGGTGTGGGAAAGCCACGTTTGTGCTAACAAGATTAATTAAAACGTGGCTGTAAATGAGAAGTCTTATTTTGGTATTTTGGAGCTGTGGGGTTCTTTTCCAGCTCCGCGCTGGTTTCCGCTGAAGACGATTAGTGTTGTGCATCGTTGCATATTTTTGAGTTGCCCACTGTTGCAATTTTATGTTTGAGTCATTGCTGCTACGTTTAGGGGATAATCAGCATTTGGCCTGGAGCGCAGAAATCCGTCTCGGCCTTTTCAGTTCTTTTTTTTTTTTTTTTTTTGACGCTTTGTCTGGGAGGAAGTGATACCCAGGCTTCTCTCACCCACACAGATGTTGATGTACGAGGTCAGAGCGCTGAGCTTCCTCCACACACTTACAGTGACGGGAGTTAACACACGAGTGTCTGACTGCGGCTCCGAGTAAGTGAAGAGTCACTGGATTCCAGGCTGAGCGAGGCGTGTTAGCAGCTTTATTGGCAATCAAATGTCTGACATGTAGTATGTGATCACGCACACACAAATGCAGACCTTGTGATTCCTTTTACTTTTACTCTGAAAAAGATTTGTTTCCATGACAATCTGCGAGCTGATGCACCTTTTAAAGGCATGAAAGCATGAAATCGGAAATCAGACTGAGCACTGGCTTTGTTCCATGTTTTCACAGAGACACCAAAAGACATGTGTGATAATAACTACCAGCACTACTGTAGCTATTATTGCTATTATACAATTATGTAGTGTGTATATACAATATACAATACATGGGGTGCATTATTCATTATAAGCAAGTGAAATAAAAATAGAAAATTTCAGGTGGAATCAGTTTTTAAAAATACTCTTTGCAGCACAAACACTGCAGTTTAACTTCAAGGGACTCTGGTGCATAATTAGCCTTCATTTGTGTTTTCTCCCCATTTTCTTTTCCCTTTCTGTTACCAGAAACGTTGTCTGAGCTGTCAACGCTGCAAGAGGACTTTGTTTAATGTAAACAGAGCTGCGAAATGTCCACAGCAGGGAACAAAACTTGGGTGCTCGGGGACGTAAAATGAGGGCGAAACCAGTTTTAAACCAATCAGCTCTTCAAATAAACAAACAAAAAAAAAAGCTAATTTGTTTACGGAAAATTTGTTCATAACAGAGAAAGAAGAATGGAACAAACTTGAAGAGTTTCAAGCAGTAATGTCATTGTCGTTGGCTTGAAATGAAAATGACAGGACTGAAGACAACAAGACAGTGATGTAAAGGCTAGCAGGTTTTAGGACAGTTCTCTTAAAGTTTTCATTTAGATTCGACCTGCAGAAAAACATCATTAAATCTGCTGGACTCATCAGAGCCCCGTCTGGACCAGCGGACACTGTCCACTGCACGTTCCCATAATCCTGCCTCCTTTAGCAGCTGCAGACCAGCAGCTCTGACCTCAATCATAACGACGGTTCTCACAAACCCGTCACTGTTTGACCCCTTGACCTCTAGCAGTCGCCTCGGGAGCAAATTAGTCAACGATACCGACACGAGCAGGCAGAACATCTCGACACTTCTGGCTGCACTGACTGAAAGCACGACTTTCTTTTTCACGACTTAACTCTATTTTCCAAATGATAAAATGATAAACGACGACGTTCACTTTTCTGCACATGTAATCATTCAGACATTTCTAAATATTTGCCAAATGGTATTTGTGCTTCCACCCAGAGAGGGGTTTAAAATTTGTTTGTTATTTGATGGTTTATATTGATGCTACGCAAACGATTAATTGATGGAATCACTCAGTCAGAGTGGAAACAAAATAAGAAGCCAATAACAAACACAAGGTGCAAACCCATCTCATATGGTAGATAGCAAATTTATGGTAAAATCCATAGAAACCTCCTGCCTCAGCAAATGAAAGAAATAGAAATAGTATATTGAACCCAATTTACTGAACTACAGCTTTTATAACCCTGATTCAAAAAACGTTGGGAAGGCGAGAAGTATTTATCCAATCATGTGTTCACAAAGTGGTGAACCTCGCTCCATCCTCGTTTGTGAACGACTGAATCTTTCCAGGATGCCCCTTTCACACCCAATCATGATACTATCACCTGTTACCAATCTACCTGTTTACCTTAACTTTCCCAGTCTTTCGTTGCTCCTGTCCCGACTTGCTGCATCAAATTCAGAATAAGCAGATAATTCCAATGAAAATCAATGAAGCTGATGAGCTCAAACATTAAATATGTTGTCTTTGTGCTTTTTTCAATTGAGTTTATGTCGAAAAGATTAGCAAGTTATCACGCTCTGGTTTATTTCTACTATCCGAACTTTTTTGCTGATGTTATGTCATCTGTCACTGCAAAGCAGTGTTCAAGCTGGCTTGACTTCCTGTTAATCCATCACTCAAGCTCACTTTTGAATGCTACGATCAACACTGGGCCTGAACCAAGAGAAGAAATCCACCTGTTCAATTAATCCAAACAAGGTCAGAGTTTTATATTCTCTGCTCTTTACTTTACCAGCCAACGGTAACCGAAAGCATCCTGATGTCTTCTGCCACCGTTTGGTTCAGCTTCACCTCCTGCTGCTTTCACTGCAGCGCAGCGGGGATGATGGGCAGTTTGCTGCCCACCACGAGGGAGCTGCGTGGTGCCAAGCTGGGAGGAAAACAGAGCATGGAGGTCTGTCTTCAATCCTAAACACCCAGCAACTCATCTGACCTGAAAGCAGCGCACTGGGAGATAGTTCATCCTCCACAAGGCCTCTAACATCTCTGTCACTTCATCTAGTTTGGGGTTAATCATTGTTCACAATCTGATTTACGCAACACAGTTGTGCTACAAAGATAAACAGATAAACAGGAGAGCAATGGAAGCTGGGAATTTTGCATTTTTTTGTTGTGTTTTGGTGAAAATCCAGCAAAAATTGGTGGAATCACTGCTGTCCATGTGTGAATGGTCGGTGTCTGTTGATGTTTGGGTGTTTTTCTTTTGCCGTGACCCTGGCCCATCACTGCAGTTGTACCTGTCGTGAATCCAAGCTGACATCAACTCAGCTCAGGTCCAAACTTTGTGGAGCCACATTTTAAGCCTGCAGGCATTAAATATTTTATATTGAAAACAAGCTGTACTGTATTTGCAGATTGATGGGTACAGCCTTCTTCTGTCTGTCACCTGTGTCACACCGTCTCCTCACAGAGCATGCGGAGTCATATTTACTCTCTACCTGCACAACAAAATTGTGTAAATTTTACAGTGTTCAGTCGATGCTGTCGAGGTTTATGGACATCTGCATATATATTAACACTTCTTCTTCACTTCATGTTCTAATCTAGTTGTCAGTGCGTGTCTGCAACGTGATCGCTTGCTGGACATTTAATGCACTCAGCAGACTGACTGAGTTTTGTTGACTGTTTCTCGATGCTGCTCTCCTGGTGAGGTTTTTATATATGTTACACGAGAGGTTTTCAGTGCGTTTAGTCAGTTGTTTAACTGGTGAGACTCTCTTATTTATGTATCTTCTTCAGTGCTCAGCGCTCGTTGCTATGGTGTGTTTATTTTTGCTCTGCAATTCACAGAGATCATCTGTCAGAAAACAGTCATGCCTGTGCTGTGCTGTCTTTTTTTTGGCCCTTTGCCTTTATAGAATACTGCAGATGAAGAGACGGGGACGGGGGGTCATGAAGCGAAGGGCGTCAGGTTGGAGTCGAGCTCAGGCCGCTGCAGTATGGGCACAGCTTTAGTACTTGGGGCTCAGGCTATACCAGGTGAACTGGCGAGGAGCCCTGTGCTATTTTCTTTATCCTCATACTGAGTTTATCTCAGCTCCACTTTTTTTTTTTTTTTTTTTTTTTTGTCATTTCAGCCAAAGCTGTCACTGCACATACTAAAACTTCCCAGTTTTTTTTTTTTCTGTTGCTGCCTCTGGAAGCAACAGACTTCTTGCATAACAGAGAACTTTTGGGTCTTGTGTCAAAAAAACTGGAGGGCGACGAAAAGGATTCTGGCATTTACTGCTCAAAAAGATCTGCATCAAATGCATTTCTACAACACAAACACAGGAAGGGGAAGGTGAATGTGTCAGTGACAGTTCAGGACATTTCACACTGTTGTCATGCATGTGTTTAAAATGCTACAATACTCATAATCATTATTGATGCAATGTAGTTTTTGGCCACTTGGGGCAGCAGTGAGCACAGCGGAGCTGAGCAGGACGCTAACACCTGAATTCCACTGGGCACGGCTGCGTTGCATTCGTGCTGCAGTGCGGTCGCCCGAGCTGATCGCGCCGCAGTGTGTTTAAGAAGCTGTGCCTCTCCGCTCTGCTCCACGGAGAATACGAGTCTATTTCAGACGGATGTCACATCAAGCTGCACAGAGCAGATCGAGCCAAGCAGGAAGTCAGACACAGGCATAGAGAAACCGGTAAATTTTCAGAATAAAACACCCAATCGTGTATCAACAATAAACACAATCAGACTAAAAAGAAACCTTACTGACCCTACTCTGCCTCTGATTGGCTAGTACTCATTGCCTCCACTGGTTGGATTAGTTGGTTTAGGGAGGGTATTAGGGTAAGCCAATCAGAGGCAGAGTAGTGGCCATGGTAGGATTCCCTACCCTGACCTTTTGGCACCTTTCCTTGCTGTATCCTCATTTTGTTCTTGCTGCTTGCTGTTTCACCCATTATCACAAATATAATATTAAAGTTTATAGACCAGCAACTTTAATGTGGGATAAATACATCACATCTCTGCCCATTACTCTCAGTAGACTGCTCACATTTCTAATCCTGTGAGAAATTTCAAAATGGAAAATTATTTTCTTGCATGGCCACCGTCCGAGCCGCATACTCCTCTGATGTCTGTCATCTTCACAAATTTATACAAAATCTCTTTCTGCAAAATACTTCTTTGATGAACTCTTGACCAACCACTTACTTTACTAGTGTTGCTTTCGTCAACGAAAATTATGACTAAATATCGTGACGCAACGTAAATGCTGGTCATGTGACGATATAATTAAATATATAATGCAATATTGTTTACAAAATAAAAACTCTGTCTCTTCATTTTTGTTGACTAAAACGAGACGAGATGAAATGTTCTAATGTTATTTTGTTTCGTTTAGTCGCATTATTATTATTTTGCAGTATTTCTGTTTCCTGTGTCTCGCATCAGGGGCTGCATCAGGTCGCACTGCGCAGTCGCAGCGACGTCACGGCATTAGTTCGCACTCGCGGCGTTATTTAGAAGATGCAGCTGCAGTAGGTTAGCATTAACAACAGACAACCGACACAGAACGGGACCGATGGCCGGCCAGCCGGCTTTGCTTGGTAAAATAAATATGTTAGAAACTCAAATCAGAGCCTCTTCGTGTCTGGAATGGATGTATTCTTGAGTCTATAAGGTGACAATAATGTAATAATGAGACAACCTTGTTTGAATTGTGAAATGGGTTCGACTAAAAGAAAATTTTGGTTTTGTCTATACTACTAGATACTATATTGACTGGGTTAAATAGAATTGCACTACTAAAAAGAGACTAAAATACAATTTTCATTGACTAAAACTCGACTAAAATGTCCTCAGTTTTCGTCGACTAAAACTAGTCACGGATAATTCTGACTAAAATAAGACTAAAATGCTCAGACTTTTAGTTGACTGAAACTTGACTCGACTAAAAAGAGTATGAAAGTGACTGAAACTAATAAAAACTAAAATGACAGTTTGACACAAAGACTAGACTAAGACTAAAATTAAAACAAGCCGCCAAAAACAACACTGTACTTTACACTCCTAAAAAAAGCAACCAGCTTATGAGTCCAGTCGTAAAACGTCTTTTTGAGGCTGCACAGAGCAGAAATTTCTCCGTACATGACCCTATCGGCTCGATATTAAGAAACGCACACAGAGTTGAGTTCACACAGATGTAAAGAATCTATATAATAATAATTTAAGTGAGAGTTTACGAGAAATCAAACATTATTGGATTGGATCAGTCTTCATATAATCTGTTTTGACTGTTGGCTCATCCCATTCACTCCACTGTCTGCAGAATATCGAGGTCACACTCGACACCTTTGAAGCCACCCTCTTACAAGTCAAAATTTCGAATGAGACGTGGAAAAACTGGGTTTGGGTGAACCAGTCGACGTGTAGCAGCTTGCAGATTGTTCGTGGAATGGTGGTGACACTGACGTCTGGCATTAGCCATGAGCTGCTGCTGAGACTTATTACGTCTTATTTTCAAAGGCAGCCTTTAAATTGAAAGAGCTCCTCTGTTCTTACCTGGAGGATCATAACATGATTGGCTTTTCAGGAAGAGAAGGCTCGTTGTGGTCATGTGGTCATTATTTATACCCAGTGGTCACACACACGCACACACACACACAGAGTACGCTAATAACAAGCACTGCGCCCCCTCTTTGACGGCGGTTTATAGCTGACAGGAGATGTGGAGGTGAAGAGGTCACTCGTTTCCCGAGGGAAATTGCATCTTGGCCGCTAGATTGCATTACATAGTTCAAGGCCTCATCTCATTCCATCACGAATAAGGCCAGCAGCGTGACAAATCAAAGTCATCCCAGAAAGGTAACCACAGAGACCAGCATCTTCTAAACTCTGTGACAAGTTGTGAGGCGTCGCACAAAGGGAGCGCGTGTCAAGAAAACACCGCTGAAGCAGACATCGAGGTCTTTATATGTGAGGCGCAGCTGTGGAACATGACAGGCTTCACAGTGCAAATGAAAGTGATCTGTTGTGGGGCTATCAGAGAGGGACTGATCAGTCGCAGACAGACTACGGAGCTCAAACATCCCCACGGCAAACAGATACGATCGGCCAGATAGAGCAGATTGACAGCAGATGCTTAGCCGGGGCTGGGAAACGTTGTTGTGCAGGAAGGAGGGTGAAGCAGAGGCAGGTGAAGAATTACAGCACAGCGGTAACACTGTGATTAACTAGTGTACAAACAATGGCAGCTCCAAATATGCCAAAGCTTAACACAGCAAACAATACAGTAAACACCCACACTTAAAGTACTGTATAGGCAACAGAAAAAGCTCGGCTCACCCACACAGTGGGCTTTGTACACATGATCTAAATGCATGATCTGTCTCTTTCTCACACTCCCCCCTCCTCACTCCTCTCACTCTGGCTGCACAGACACACATAACAGAGCTCCCTCTGAACAAGATGAAAAAAAAAAAAAAGCATATGAGTAATAGAGACACAGAAAAAAAAAAAAAAAATCAAGAAAGCCAAACACCACTTTCTGCTCGAACAAACATCCCCAAAACACACTCAGATAGGAACATGTAAGATCAAGGACTCACCCAGAAAAGGAGGTTGAAGAAGACCATTCCGTATCGCAGGGCCATCATGCAACCCTCAGCCATCCTGCAGCGCCGCAGTTCTAGAAGGAATATGAAGGAGAGGTCCAGGTAAAACACCACATACTTCTTCCCCTGGGCGTAGCGCCCCTTGGACGTCTGCGGCCCCTTTGTTGTGTGGAAGCCAAACGCGAACGGCGGCCGCTTGTACTCAAACTCCCCACTGAAGCGGTGAAAGCCAGAGGTGAACGGTGGCGTGTCGGGTTTGCTGTCCAGAGACGGACTGCGCCGGTACGGAGTTTCGTCTGTGCTCGAACGTCTCATTATGAAAGCTGAACGAGCCTCTCAGAGTTAGCAATCGTCAGTCTGTGTAGTTTAGGTCTGAGCAAAGTCCACAGTGAGGGACCAGAAGTTATTCCACTGAGGGCTGAGACACGGATTTCCAACTATCCCCCAAAACAATTATGACCCCAATCAAACCCTGGAATGGCTGATTTAATTATACCCCAAGCGTGCTCGCACTTGATCTGACTTAATCTGTGGAAGATAATGTGTTGCCATTCACTTGACTGGAGTTCCTCTCTTTAATCCTATAGTGCCACTATATTCAGCAGGAGACTTTGTATAATCCTGCTGCAACACCTGTGAAATTCTGTGTCTTTAGGACGTAATCCTAACACACACACACACACACACATCTGCATATCCCTGTTTCCCTCCCTGTAATCACTCAAACACAGGTGTCATGCTCTGAGAGATAAGCTGGTTTGCAGTTTCATCTCGTAACAGTTCAATCAGGGAAACGACTGGAGGGCTTCGGCTCGACCGCTCCAGCTGCTTTGGCTTGGCGAAACGATCCAGACACGTCCTACCTGGTCTCATGAGAAATTCCTGAGCAGGTGCTCTCGGCTGGAGGTAATGGCACCCCCGCTTCAGCCAATCAACTTCTGTTACTCAGCAGCGGCTCACGCGTCCGCTGAGAATGAGACGCTTCGCTGTGGCTGAGTGTTCAGCATGTGCTTGTGGCTGTCGATGTGCTTTTGCTGACATGCAAAAAATGGAAAACTGCACGAGAAGAGGAGATGAGAGGGAAGGATGGTGTCAGGGACGTGAGAGGAGGGTTGAGAAGCATGACGGGATGAATGAGGCGTGTGAGCGGACCATGCTTTAAATTTAGATTAGTATCCCCTTTCAATGCACGCTTTGCCCAATTTCTCGCTTCTTTTGCCTGCGCCCTAACTTGTCCTTTCTGTCTCTGAAAAGTGTCCAGGGGTTACTCTGCCTTTCCACTGTCTGCTCTTCACACATCTAGCAATTCACCCTCTTCAACTCCTTCTTATTCTCCTCCTGCACCTCACTCTGAGCCCCTCTCTGCGCTCCCCCTTCTCTGCTGACGGCGGTTAATTAATTTCCAGACTCTCATCAGAGAAGCAAAGTGTGCGGTGTCCCCTCTTCTCCTCCGCTACAGCATTTCTCTCCTCTTCTCTAGGTGGGCAAGGAGAACAAGGTGTCCGCCGGGGTCATGGCCAAGCAGCAAGAAAAGAAGGAGCAAGGAGGAGAGACGGGCAGGGAGAGGAGAAAGACAGTTTCCTCAGAGAAGCAAAAGAAAGACTGCAGCGTTTGAGCGGTATTCCAGTCCTGCTGCCTGAAGCTCCCTCCCTCTTTCTCTTTCTCACAAGCTCCTGTTCTCTTTCTCCCTCCCCCTTTTCCTTCCTCCCTTCCCTCACCAGCTCCGACGCTCTCCCTCCTGCACGCGCAATCTCAAACACCCCATCCCTCCTCAGTAACTGTCCCCAAAACCTGGCAGCGCGAAAGGCAGGAGCAGTCATTCATATTCTGGCCACACCCTATGAGGAAGCACGACCAATCACTGTCTCGCAGCCCCATCCTCCCTCGTGCTCACGCCAATCATACCCTACCAACTACCAAACAGCGCACACACACACATACAGAGTACGTGCACGCACAGATGCACACGAAGCCTGGTGTGTTGTTAACATACCAGTGCTCTTGCGCTAGTGCTTCCTCCTCTCCTCTCTGCCTCCTGCCTGGAACTCATTCCACATGCAGAGGTTGTACTTGCACACAACCCAGGCTGCTCTCTGCACGCTTGGCTCCAGTCATGTTCTGCACCCCCCCTCTCCCTTTGGACCTGGGCTCAGGTCATACAGTAGCCGTGTAGCCACGCTTTGCACAGATTTCCACTCTAAAACAACTCAGCTACAGTGTGTCTCTGTATGAACGTAGCGGGAAGCGCACAGCGCTGCCAACATTCACGCAAAATAACTGCACGCTCTCCGCGGCCGGGCAGCCATCTGGGTCAGTGGCTTGATGAGTCCACAGGGACGTTTCAAAGCTGCAGAGGTACTGACTTTATTCACGACCGCATCAAGTATTTAATGGATTTCTGTTTTGTCTCCTGTGTGTATTTTTGTCAGACCATGGAGGTGGCGGCCGGGGAGAGCGACTGACTGCAAAGAGCTATCGTAACAGTTTGGCTAATGGGGGTTTCTCCATTACAGGGTATGAGGAAATATCAGAAAGATAAGAGACATTTTGGACTATATCTATGAAAATGGTCTTTTCCCAAAGATCTTAGAAGTGATAAGTAACCGGTGCAGCGTTTTAGTCTTTTGGAAATACAGAGCTAAAGTCCCAACATCACGCCAAGGTTGGCTGCTATATAAATGAGCATCTTGAGCATATGCTATTTGAATTTCAACTCCTTTTGATTTTAACAATGGTAAACGATCAATTACAAGAAAGGAAAAGCTGCAAGTTGAATGATTTCTGGAAGCTGTGTGGTGATTTGCAAAAAAATGACTAATGACTAGTCTATGAGCAGACAGGAAATCAAATAAAAATCATACAACTTGACCACTGGTCTTTCACAATCTTACATTAGCTGCTAGAAAACTGACAAGACGCGACACAGGAATCAAAATAAACGAAGAGCTCTTTAAAAACAAAATATCACACTCTTCTCATTCCCAGATCATCACATACCATCACATATACCTCGTCATAAAGATGCACAAGGTACCCTTCAGCGTCTGAATGAGGTGCACCAGGCTTTCAGCTAACGTCAATGTAAACCCATTTGCAGCAAGATTAGACTCTCAGAACAAGGTGACATCGTATAAAGAGTGAAAATGTCTGTGTAAGGAGGAGGTTGGCGTGGATGGATGTGTGAAACACGCGACTTTGACCCAGGAGATCGGGTTTGTGTGTCATTTGAGTCAAGGCGGACTTATTTTAACTGACCTAACGTAGTTACATCACATACGTAAATGTACTTATTTACCACACAAACTATGATTTTTCCTAAAGCTAACCAAACAGTGAACGTTTCACACAAGGCTTTCTGGTCAACGTGATGTCCTGGGAATGAGAGCAGGTTGGAAAAATCCAGCAAACTAAAGGGAATGACAGTATGAAATCATCTCAAACTAAATAGCACTGCTCAAAGTAATAGCTTAGCTTTTGCAGCAAACTTTAACAATTACTTTTTAAGTTCTGTCCTGAAATTGGGTCTCTGAGGATGATTGTATTTGTATGCTTTTATTGATTATCTCAGCACTTTCTCTGATTCAGTATTTTATGATTCTACCTACCTGCTCAGGAAATGTGGGTGGAAAATAGCAGTTTGCTAAAGCCTGGAACATTACATCTGTCCTTGTTTATAAGGTTTGTGTTCTCTGTGCACATAACATAGTTTTTATCATTTAATTTAGCCTGTAAATTAACAGCGTGTGGTTCTCGTTAGCCAGGTTTCTATCCGAATGTTGCACAAATTCAAACAGAATTCACAGAAAATATGCAAATGATGCACATTTCCAGCAACGTGGCATTTGTATTTTTCATCATGAATTATTCACGATGTGTTTCTGTTGCATTTTGTCGCACTTTGCTTTTACTGACGCGTCAGCTTTTCCGCCTCAGACAAGCCTAAAAAACATTTCTGCAACATTTAGAGATTTGTTTCAAATATCGTCATTTCCATCAAGCCGTTTTTATGAGCAAACTAGAAAATGTGAATGACAACAGGTGCATGGAAACACGCCCACAGACGCACGCTTCACCTGCAGCTCAGTGTGTAACAGCTAAACTCTGTTCTCTACAAATATAAACCATATCCGTCACCTCTTCTGAGCGTGCTTATTCATACATGCTCCATACTAATGAATCACAATACATCTGAAAAATAAGTCTTACTTTGCACTTCATCCCATTCAATCACACCAGTAATTTGCTGTCACTTTCATGAGGAATATGGACTGCAATGAGCGCAGCAGGAAACTCATTATACCGTTGTGTCCGTAAGTGGCTTCAATTAGCATAACGTGACAAAGCAGAACACTTCACTGCTAGTCATACATGTCATTGTCTCACCTAACACATCCACCACCACGCCAGTACAATTCTACCCCAGATTCTTACACACACACACACACACACACACACACACACACACACACACACACACACACACACACACACACACACACACACATAAACCAGGATACAAACAAAGTAAATGTGCAGTTGCACCCCCGGGGGTGGCGGCGGCTTTGATGTCCTCAGCATGTACAAACACACAGATGGGAAAAAGGTTTCGGCCGCAACGAGGAAACATGACACACAACATGATGCTTAAACCGAGGCTTTCGAAATAAGGCCACGTATTAAATGTCCTCATGAAGCGCTGCGATGTGACAAAAGGACGTAAATGGACTGATGTGCTCAGTCAGATGCACAAAGTGCGCCGTGCTGCACTCCAGTCTCCATGCAGCCATAAAGGGGTAGGAGTCTGGCTTGCTTTCCCTTGTTTAAAGCTGGAATATGAGTCTCCTATGAATATCTCCGCTAAATGACAAAGCAGACAACAAGGATAACTGCAGTGCGCTCACAGCTGCACATGAGCATATGAAATGAGAATGGCTTTCCACAAGACTGGCAAATTATTTAGAGCTGTTTGCCTCGTAGAATTTTGGCTTATGCAACCACAAAGAATCATTTCAGTTCACGCTTTTAATATGATGCTATTTTGGGAAAATAACATCTTCAGACTTTATGTGTCTCTTTTAATGCAAACGGTTTTATCCTTGGACATTATTAGGAGGCTGCAAATCAAGGTTACAGCGTCACGATTCAACCAAGCATCCATTATGTGAATTCTGATGGAAATGCAGCTACACAGAAGGCAAGAGCAGCTTTGCTTGCTGTCAATTTTTTTTTAATGAACTTGTTATTTCTACACCTTAATCGTCATGTTAACGAAAATAAACCGCTTTCTCTTGATCACAACTCAATGCTTTCATGTTTACAAGCCCACAAATTACATTTCTTACTGTGATCATACTTTAAGGCCTTTTCGCAAACTGATCGATATCCTCAGGTATAAGATATAATTTGATGCTGTATATTTATACAACAAGATTTAGTCAAATTTGTATTGGCCTTAAACAAAATCCAATGTTGGTCACGTCAAGTGCAGCTGACAAAACATCTATCACATGCTGTCACCTCTACATGTTACTGTGCTCGCAATACAACACTAATTGTACCTAAAGGACCTAAATGGATCCCCAAATGAAAAGTCCAGTGTTCAGGATTTAGTAGCATCTGGCAGTGATTACATGTCAGAGGACCCTTCGTGCATCCTGCTGGATCAATGCAGCGCAGGTCCTGATACCTGACTGATGGGTTACTCTGATATCCAACCAATTACCTTCTAAGGCTGCGTTTTCACACATGCAGTGACAGACCTGCTCCCTCTGTAGTTATAAAGGCCCCAATCATAAGAAAAACAGGTGATTATACACTAATGAAAACATAATTATGAATAATTATGAATAATATATTCCATTATATTCCATATATTCCATTTCTGCTGCATTCATAGATGAATGCAGCGCAGGTGGCACAGTGGACAGTGGTAACACTGTCGCCTCACAGCTAGAAGGTCCAGGGTTCGATTCCCACCTGGGGCGCTGTGGGCGTGTCCTCCACCTCCACCATGCCATCGGTGCCTGCTGCCCCTATCTCGAGGAAAAGGGGCCTTTCTGTGTGGAGTTTGGAGATGTTCTCCCCGTGTTCACCTGGGGAATCCTCCATAAAAAAATGAAACCCCCCTCTAAAAAACATGCATGAAGATCACCACCTGACCAACGGTGACGATAAAGAAACTGGGTCAGCCCACCGCTCCTGGTCTGCCGCAGAGGAAGGACTTACCAAGGATGGGTCAAAAGTGGAGAAGAATTGCACCAAGCATGGCGTGTGTGTTGCCTGTACTGTGTGCGTGACAAATAAAGGATGTCTTCTTAAATCCCACACACTTGACCTTAAAAGTGTTCTAGCTTGACTCTTTCCTTGAAAACAGCTTCATCGTTAACCTTAAAACTCCCCACAAAACACCTTCAAACGCTGCTTTTCTGTAAGTCTGCACAACAGTTCCTGCCATTTACTGGCCTTGAATAACGTGCAGACCAGAATATCACATCGTGACCAGTGTTTAATCATCAGAACCGGAGACTCTGCCAGGCTCAGGTGCTGTCAAGATGTCACTGTCCAAAAACACAGCTGTGTGTGAGGCATATGAGCCAACTGAAAGCACATTTTCACAACAGCATGACGGAAAAGATCATTGAGGAATCAGAGTCATGAAGATTAATAACAACAGCTCTGATGGGAAATAAACACATTTTACCCAACCGGGCCGACTTATGAGGCATTTAAGATCCACTTCACTGACAAAATAGAGATTTATGGGTAATGAAAGTAAAATAGAATGGAAGATATGACAAAGTGATGGTAAAACCTGAGACCTGCCTTGCAGAATTAATAAAAGACGAATATACAAGATCAAATCATAAATGATGTAAAAGATTTCTAGTAGAAATGGTAATATAATATAATAAAAGATTTCTGCTGTATCTTTTGTGAGTCTTCAGAACACAACAGGGTGATGTTTTTGTATGTTATGAATAAAAATCTGATCTAATTTTGATGCACAGTGACAACAGAACAAAAAAGTGAATTTGTCTGTGGATGTGCGCTATTCAGGACCAAAACTATGGCTTCCACTGCGACTAAATTTATCTGCAAGAAGATGTAGCCTCACATACTTGACAACAGTGAGGCAGGATTCTAAATTGGTGGATTTATTTGGTGTCGCAGGAACATTTCTGAGTGGTGTTGGCATAGCAATATGGCTGCACAGGCATAGTGTTAATAGGAAAAATGTATGCACAATGTGCCATCACAGCTTTAACGCCTTATAGACAAACATCATGAGATCATTATCCATTCTTGTCAATCAGTGGGGGAAACAGAGAGAAAGGCCAAGTGTGGAATTTGTGACAAAGTGTAACACACTGTGACAAACAGGGTGAGTGTGATAGGGCAGCATGAACATGACATTTTTTTTTTTCTAGGATGGCGATGGAATGACCCGGCCTATTCCGACTCTGACTGGCTGGTACTCGTTCCCTTTGTTGGTTAGGTGTAGGCATGATGTTTGATGATTAGTTAGGGGAACAACATCAAGGTAAGCTAATCAGAGAAGGGCAAGTCTTTCCATCACCATCCTAGGAAAAAAAAACTTGCTTAAGGTGCTGCCGTTCGCTTCCTGTTTCAGCTCACAATCAACAATGCTTTTTTTTAATCATGACCACAGTTGTTCCGCAACCCTAACCGTGTGTTTATTGTTGTAACCATGACTACAAACATTAACAAAGTAGTCATTTTAACCCATGATCCCCTATGGTTTGGGTTACAGATTGTCTGTGAAGGACAAGAATAGCTGAAACGAGAGAAAGAAAGTCTGCTCCAAGATAATTGGAGCCCGGCAAAGAGACTTGTGTTCCCTGTGGGAGACACAGGTGGCCCAGAAGGCAAAATGAATTATCAGCCAATCTGACCATGTTCTATCCAGTGAATTCGCTGTAATGCCCTCATGCTGGTATTACAATGTACCCTTAGGAGAACAAACCACTGCTTCAAGTCCTTCATTCCTTCTGCTATCAGGCTATTGAATGGCTGCAGTAGTAATTTTAATCACGCAGAAACACAATGCTAACCAGAGCCACTCAGCACAATGAGAGCTTTCACTTTTGACACATTATGTAGACTTTAGTCCTATAACTTATGGGCTTTTGCTCAAGTAAAACTTTGAATGCAGAACTTCTACTCACAGTGGAATATTTTTATACTTCAGTAATGATCTTAATACTTCTTCCACCACAGAGGACCATAAACGTCTGTCCTATATTTCATGACAGCTCATCCAGTAGTTGACGATGTTTGGCTCTGGACCAATGAACTGATGGACACGCTCATACTGCCCTCCGAAGAGTCACACCACTGTCACAGTGAGTCTGCACTAATATAAGCTGCAGAGCTGTGACAAAATCACCCCTACATTACCAAGTAGCTGTGAATAAATCATGAATTCAAAAATGAACGCACACATTAACCATTGTGAATGAATAATACGACTCCACAAAGCACAAGAGTGAAAAATGAATGAGTCACACCTTGATCACCATTAGTCCGATGTGGTGACTTAATACCTTTGTGAAGCACGATTTTGCATTAATTACTGTTGTTAACTGAAAGATTTAATTAATGTATATTAATTCAACAAGGGGATTTTACATGAGGAGACACAAAGCAATTAAGTAACCATGGAAAGCATATGAGCCAACCAATTGTTCATCAGGCGAGATGTGTTTGTGGATGAGCCCATTGATGTCTGTAGTTAACCCGACACGGTGAAATGTAATTACGCTGTACGGCACACTTACAGCCAAACAAATATACTGCTTATACAAAGAGTTTGGACGTGGGTGGCAGAAAAGAGTGTTTCTATACGCCTACCTGCATTGACTGTGGAAAGAAGAAAACAGAAAGTGTTTTGTATTCTTGTGCATCAGTACAAATAAATATTAAAATGTCCCCGCTGCCCTGCTGTTGGCTTGAAGCTGGTTAGTTGTGTTAGTTTTTGCCTAAAGTAGAAATTACTCTCCGAGGACAAGGCCGCCCACAGACCTAACAGCCAACACATTGTGCCAGGCCGTGCACTGTTAAGAGGATAAGGCTCGTCAGAGTCCATGTTGTTCTTAAGCAGGAACGTTTATTCTTGACCGTGAAAGAGTAGATTGACAAAGAAATGCAAATTTAAGATCCAGATTTTTTCAACCGAGAAGCTGATTTTATCAAAATGTTTATACGGCCAATCAAACGTAATCAAGTGTGTAATGTGAAATGGGTCGCTCACAGTGACAAACCAGTTAACCCCATTAATATGGAGCATTTTAGCACCTTTCAGATCATTGTTTTGGCCGTCCCTCTCACTGCTCTCATGGCATTGTTCTTTGGCCGTACCAGGCTGCTGTTTTCAGGGAAAAAGCTCTGATAAGTTGCTGTTTGTGATACCAAATGACAGAGAGACAAAGTTAGCAACTAGCTGGTGATCATAATGCAGCATTTAGCAGCTTAAGAGCCAAACATTTCCCTTGGTAGTTGGTGAAGACCAAAAACGGAGCTAAAAGAAGGGTGAATATTGGATTTATATTCACCCGATGACCAGAAGACTTCAAACGAATGCTAACATTGTTCTGTGTCTGCCGGATGTGTAAATGAGGAGCTGTTTGCCATTTTCCAGTGTTGTCCACTGCTGGACAAAAGGCCAAAGCCTGACATGTTTTATTCCTTTGTACCTTCGAGCTCCTTTTTTGCAAAAAAAAAAAAAAAAAGAGAGAAAGAAAAGAAAACACACTGTTCCTTTATTACAACCAACGTGGCCACTGTAGTTAATTTTAATCCCAGTGTCATTTGTTCCCCGTTCAGGTAATATTAACACTTAAATTTCAAACAACATGCAGTAAGAGAAGGATGAAGGCAGAGCAGCTACAGACCACTTTGGATGGTGTTTTTATGCTTGGGCCTGATTGGAAAATTGATTAGTTATTTATCACAGATGATAAAAGTCAATCAATAAAGTTCATCTCGCTTTGATTCGGCCATAAACTGGAAGTGATATCCACGTATCCTTCGTTAGGGGACAGTGTCAGACCTGACTGCAGCTCGTGAGCGTCATGTTTCAATACGCTGCACAGTTTAAAGTGTCAGAGCTGGAGAGCGTGCAGCTGTCACGTCAGAGATAAGCGGGAGGCGTTCAGGGTGCACTGAGTGCTAAAATAAACACATCAACTTGAATATGATTAGCAGTTTTCTACCAGCACTTGCAGCGACAGTGATGCTTTGTGCTGTAATCATTTCCATCACGACCATCGTTGCTCTCCATTATAACGACGTGTTCCTCTTGACTGAAGCAGGCGGCACGCGATTGGTCCGCTTTTATGTGGAAGAAGAGTCAAATGACGCACTGACCGGTCATTTTTATGGGCGCACGCAAAGAGCCTGATGAAGAAGACCTGGATGGTCGTTCTGTGACCTAAAGATAGTCTGACTACGTCGAACTTACCTCCCTGCTAGCTCGTACATAGTTGCTATTTGTAAATGCTAGATTGTAAATATGTGGCAGCTAGTAGCAGTTTGGTAGGAGTGAGAAACTTTTTGTCTTGTCTGTGGTTCAGGAGTTTAGACATTTGTCATTTGCTTAGATTTAGTTTTCTTTGCCAGGCCGGCTGTTGTGGGCACTGCTCAGTCCTGAAGTCTTAATAAACTGAAATGTGACTCGGACTGCGCTGCCGGCCTTTCCTGGGAGTGGGAAGAGTGTGGGAGTCATGCAGGATGTTATGTCTCGGGTTCCCATAGACCGGGGACATAACACCAGCTGTTTTAGGAAATTAACTATTGATTTTAAAGCTCTTTCACACCCACTGTGTTTTTACTCATTTAGGCTGATTTTACGTCTTCTTTGTAGCTCAGGCTGAGATTGACATTTCCTTCATGCTCCGGTTGCAAATTACTGGTTCACAAGTTTATCATGCTGCTCCGACCATAGCATGACCGAACTCAGAGCCATAAGAAAAGATGTTTGTGAGTGTTTGCAGGATTTTAAAATGATTTTTTGTGACTATTTTTATAGATTTTTGTCTTCAACAAATCTGCTCGTGGAGTGTCACAGATAAGCAGTGCTGAGATGTTTTACCTAAGTAAAAGTGCAGATACCACATTAAAAAAATATTCCATTACAGGAAAAAGTCACACATTAAAAAACTTAAGTGATGGTACGGAAGTACTCATGCAAAATGTCCCCATTTAGAGTGTTGTGGAATATTATTAGTGATGCAATAACATGTAAGAAGCATTTCAGTGTGGTCAGGGCAAAGCTTATTTTAACAACTTCCTGTGGTGCTGGGTAGTTTTTGCAGTGTTTCCTCTACATTCATTTAGGAGTGGCGGGCCGCCATTCCTAAATCCTAGCCACTGCTCCTTCAAATTTCTTTTTTTTTTTCTTTTTTATTGTTGCAAATACACACTGCTGCATGTCTCCACCTTCACAGCAGAGTCCGACGTTAATTACTCACTAGAGCGCGGCCTTGAAAGTGACATCACGTCAAGCACCCAGGCACCAGGTCAGAGAGTCAGAGGAGGGTCGTCTTGGAAAATAGGGCAGCGACTTACTGGAGAAAAGGTAGACTTATTAGCTTAAAATAACTCCTAATAGATTTTAGTTAAATAGACATTCCCAAAATATTAATGGCCAGCTAACGTTATGTAACATATCAGCAGCTTAAGTTAACTGGGCCCGGTGCCAACTCAGTGTCGCTAACGTGAGTAAACTAATTGATAGCATCAAGCTAATATCTACACGCCATGATGTAACTGCTGACTGCATTTTCAGATGAGCTTGTTCAAATATTTCTCTAAGAAGAGAAAGACAGCTGATGAAGACGATGCTAGTCAGTAGTGATGTGTCGGTCGCGAACTGAACGGCTCTTAGAGCCGCTCTTTGAAGTGAACGATCGGAGCCGGCTCCTGCCTGGGAGCTGAAGCGAGAGCCGCTTTGTTTTTGTTTTGTTTTTTTTCTCGACTTTTTGTGTGGTGGATTCAGTGTGTACGCACTGAGCAGGAGGGGGAGGAGCGGGGTTACAGACACAGCAGTCAGGTGTCATTTGAAATAAACAACTAGAAATAAATAATCACGTAAAAACTTTATTTGTAATAATAGGAATACAAATAAAGTGTATTGCTATTACTATTCACCTCAGAAATGAGTAGAAATATAAAGTAGCATAAAATCTATACAGTTAAAGTACAAGTACCTCAAATATGCACTTGAATGAATGTAATGTTCCATTCCACCACTGCAGATAAGACAGGTTGAAAAGTATTGATGACTGACGCGTTGTCGAATAACGTCAGCCTCATCGTGAAAGGAGTCATTTCGCTGAAACCATCATGTGAATTTTCGGTCCTTCCTATCGCTGCTGGTGAGTGTTTAGCGGCAGCTGGTGAGATCAACCAAACACCCAGCCTGGGTAAGAAAGGATAAACATCTTCCATTCTTTATTTTGGCGCTGGTGCAGACTAAAGACCTAAAGGTAAATTACCTATCATCAGGGAAGGTGAAGTGAGGAAATTGAACTTTAATTATTTATACAATGTTTATAGCGCAGGCTGCCTCCACAGAAAACTAATTAGATTTAAAGTTGTTATCAGCAGGTACGTGTCCCCTTTTGTTCTCAAATGAGACAACACAAGTAACAATGGGTAGATCTCGCCTCAATAAAGTACTTAATAACAGACGTGTGCATAATTCCCATGAATATTTAAAGAAGGCCTGTCAACTTGTGATTACACTACAAACACGAACTCAAACAATGTTTGTGTCGTAAAATATTCATACATCCTAGTTGCTGCATGCAGAGCTGTCCCTTGCTTTTCAGTGGCCAAGCTGGTTACAGCCACATGATAAATAATAAGACTGCAGCAGCCAGACGAATAATAGAAAATGACTGTGACTTTAATTCTGAAGTAATTAAATCACTATTAAAAATTTAGCTCAGTAGGTAAGTCAAGATTAGAGCTAATCAGAAGCATCTATGAGCGATGAAAGAGGTCTGGTAATCAGCACCTTGATTTACGAACGAGCTCCAGGGGCCAAATCATCTGTGACCGAACTACAGCTGCGTCATTCAAAGCAAACTGCATGATTCTGATATGTTCAAGGGGAATGATCCAGAAAGTCATGACAAAGTGTGTGAAACACGAACTGCTTTGACAAAGAGAAGCAGCACTTACTGACTGAAACGAGCGAAAAAGGACATGAGGGACCCGGACCTCATATAAAACACCTTTGTAGCTGCGTGTGCTCCGAGGATTTAATTACTTCAAACTCAATCCTTTCTCAATAAGCTCTTAGAATATTTTTTCTGCCCCTGCACCTAAATTTGTGCTTACACATCCTCTTTCTCCTTTTTGTTGTCTCCTCTGTGCATCACAAATTACTTTTCATCTTAAGGCCATTTTTCTCAAATATGTGCTTTGCTTTTTTGACAAGAATTATTATGAGCGGATCAATGTGGCTGTCATCTCTGCCTCTTAAATAACCAATTAGCTTAGCTTAGCACAGGCACTGGAAATGAGGGGAATCAGCTAGCCTGGCTCTGACCAAAGTTAATAAAAGAAAAAAAAATCCACCTACCAACGCACCCACTAATTTGACGTGTTATATCTCATTTGTTTAATCAGCACAAAAAAAAAACAAAGTGTGAAAAATACAAATTGAGGTCTCTGGTGGTTGCCTGGCAACCTCATAGTGACAGGAAGACTGTACTGGTCCTTGCCAAGAAATAGTCTGGCACATAAACCCTCATCAAATCGCAGTGTGTCAGTTCCACATTGTGGTTTTTATACGGATTAAACAAACGAGATACAAGATGTTAATTAATGACTTTGGAGGTGCTGCACATAGATTTTGTCAACTTCGGGGTGGGGGGGTGGGGGGGGCATCTTCATGCTAAGATAAGAAACTGCTGGCTTCATATTTACTCCGCAGGCATGAAAATGATATCAGTCTTCTCATCGAACTCTCAGAGCATGCATCCCTAAATGTGGAACTATTTCTTTAAGATGCATTTTGGACATCCTCACTGAGCCATGAGTGTGCAGCATTCTGAACTGGCCACCAAAATGTACATACGCACATGAATTGATTACAGTACAAGCTGTGAGAACTGACTGGAACACATGACAACATGCCAGATTAATGGTTGGTCATATGTGTGTACATTAAGTAATGTCACAGGCTAGTGATTAACATATCCAAGCCGTTAACAGGATAACACTGTTGACAACTGTTTTCCATTATTTACACCATGCCGCTGTCTCATTAGTCCGGTTCATGTGATATAATTACTCATGGCCGCCGATCACACAATAGCTAATAATCGCCATCTCTGACTTAATCTCCTGATCTCATAATTTCTTTCACTTTACAAACGGATAGGGACATGACATCCAGATGCAGCATCAGTCAGCCTGCGACAAACAGTGAGGAAATCTTTCAAACCTAATTTACAGCTGCTATAAATATTTCCATCCATTAATTTTCATTAATACCCCATGCATTGATTCATCAAACATCTCTGTCATATGTGGTGTCAGGAGCCACACGACTGATTCTGATCTCTTCTCAACACCAGCTGGCGTGAAAACCTCCACACCTGCAAACATGATGTATGCGTATGTGTCATATCTGCCATTTGCATTCTGCTACTAATCCCTTCTAGTGGAAAGGTTATTACCCTGCTTGCCAGTCAAACGTTGCCCAAGAAGAGACAAATATTCTTTCTGTGTGGACATGTATTTATGGACATGAACGGAAGAAAAAAATCCCCCCGGGAGGAAAGAAGCAGCGTGGGCTCGCTGTAAATGTATCCATCCATTTCACAGACACAAACATGCATCTCACACAAAGCTCATTATGGATCACATGTATGAACACGCGCCCCCGTGCTCTGTTAGCATGGAGAGCTAGGTGACAGCTTCATACATGTAGCACATGACGCCAGATCATACTCCTCAAAAACAAATCTATTCACGTCCCACTGCGTTTAACAAAATCCTCTTTCACTGAAATTATCCAACTAATACAAGTCAGATAATATAATGTTTGCAAGTAAAAGTGGGTGAGCTGTGTTCCTTTAGAGGTTTACGTCTTGAGTGCTTTTTCTTCTTTTCACTGTGTATCAAATGGTGTTGAGTGAAAAGCAAATAAGATTGTCTCATTTCAACGCCATACATGCCCACGCACACAAGACGCTCTGAAATCTGATTTCCGCGGCCAGGCTGAGACACACGTCTTTAAATCTGAGTCGAATATCAAATCATTGGTTTAAATCTGATTTGTGGAAATCAATTTCTGCGCGCGCGTTTTGCTTTCCAGTCTGAAAAGCATGAAATGTCTCAAATGTAACTTGGGCTGCCAGTCGGGTCTTTGATTGTCCCCTTGGCATCGCTCATTATACAGAAACATTCACTGCAAGTGAGTATGTGGACTCGGGTGCTTAAAACCACAATGCATGTGGGTGGATGTCCAATCACAGGGTATTCAGAGAGTATTTTACTAATCAGCATCTTTGATTATGAGACATGCTCTTATCTTTTAATGTCTCATAGTGTTTGGACTGTTTCACAAATGGTTTTGAAGCAAGTTTCTTTGTGTGGAGATTGAATGTATTAATTTAGCTGAATGAGTGCATAATGCACTGAATCTAATAATTTGCATTTGCTCCAGTCACTGTGCTATAATTTCCTTGAATTCACTGAGTATATAGTAATAAACAGGCATAACATTTCGAATAAATCCACCGTTTCTTTTTTTTTTTCAGCCTGGCCCACATACACACACACAGACATCTGTCCTCCCTCATCCGCAGCATTACGAGAGTATCACATCAAAACACATGCACAAGAAAATGCAGCCAAAATCCCAGTGTGAGTAATCTCATCAGAGGAGTGTTCAGAGAGGTGGCTCTGCAGTCAAACCTGTTTGATCCACAAGACAGAGAGCACCAGAGATATAACCAGCAGTAAAGTCCCCAGAGCAGACATGAAACACCTCAGATCAAGCTCCATCAGTTGATACGCCTTTGTGCAAGTCTGTATTTGTGTTAGGGTGCACGTGTGTCACCTCCATCTTCCCTCAAGGGCCTTGGACCATTGTGTTCCCCTGAGGCTGTCAATAGTGTTTAAAACACAGATACAATACACCTTGCTGCACTTGGAGTCCCAAGGGCATCCACTGTTGCCTTATTTAACCTGACAGGCTGCGGGGAGCAGAGCAGGTTATGTCTGTTAGTGTTAAAATCACATCATGTATCATGCATACATTTTTATCTTAAAGGTATGAGAATACCTGTTGCAGAAGTATTTTTAAGCTACAGACACAATCTGATCTGGAGTTTTCTTTTGCAAACTGACAAGGCTCTAAAACTCTCCTTGATTTAGCACAACCAGGAGTAGCTGCAACTCAGTGGCTGCAAAATAATGAGACAAAGCATTTTTTAATGAATCCCTCTAGTGGCAATGTTTTGTAGGGCTACTGGGATAAAAGTCAGAAACAGCGGAGCTAAAAAACTGGTGGGGTAAACAACTCCTACGCCCACAGTGACATGAGGCGTTTTAGGGCTATCCATAATTTGGTAATGCTTTGGTAATTTTTTGATTGTGTTTCCATGCTGACATTAAACAACCAGCCATATAATCCTCATAATGAATTGAACAAAATATACAGATGATTGCTGTTTGTTTGCTTGTTATTACTCAGATGGAGTCCAAGAGTGAAACTACAATCCTGACAATAAAAAGTTTTAGATTCAAATTAAAGGTACACAGTGTACAATTTAGGGGGATCTATTGGCAAAAATGGAATATAATAGGCCCATGGGCCCTTTATATCATGCTGCACTGCCATGTTTCTACAGTAGCCCAGAGTGGACAAACCAAACACTGACTCTAGAGAGCAGCCACCATAGAGGAGGGTGAGGCCAGGTGTATTCAGTTGGCTGCAATATGCAACTTCACCACTAGATGTCCTTATATCAAACAGACTGGTCCTTTAAGAATTATTAGAGCAAATCAAACAGAAGGATGTCACATATGTTCTTATCACAAAAACAAACAGTATCTTTAACTGGTGTCATCCAACAGCAATTATTGTTAGCCTCAACAGGGGTGGACTGCACAGTACAAACAATATAATGTTGATTTCCTTTTACATCCAGGAATGCAGAAGATTCACAAAACAAAGCTTTTCAACTGCACAAACTGTTCGTAAGTTTAGTGTTTACTAAGCAAAGATTTGCACATCACTGAATCAAAACAGGTTAAACCACACAAACTAGTTCTTACATACAGATTAGCTGTTACTAAATAGCCTATTTATGACCAGTAACTGCCAGATGTAGCCTAACTGCTGCATAGCTAACGAACCAAACGACAACGATAACGTTAGCTTGCTAATGTAGAACCCACTTAAACTGACAACATAAATGTCTATACATCCGACTTGACACTTGATAAAATGCTGTTTAATAATGATGCAAACTGTGTTTCACATTGTGTTTGTCACATTAGCTTGACAGTTAAGTCTAATGTGTTGTATTTTGTGGCGCCATAAAACTAAGTCTGTCAACAGAAAATCACTGTAGCTTCCCAAGCTGTAACTTGTGACGCTATTGTGACTTTTTGCAGCTAACACCATTAATGAGTGTCAGTGCTATTACTACTTGCTTGTTCTACCATAAAGTATCTGCAGTATAATGAGGATAGTGATGGGAAGTTATAGACCAATTAAATGACTTTTCTCTCACCTAGATACAATCCTTGTCCACACTTTTTAAAGACATCTTCCCTTTTAGCACCAGCCCGGAAACAGATTCAAGACCCTTCAAAGAGCACCTAATCTGCCCTGATCCATCATGGGTCAGCTGGTTAACAGCAATCAGTCTTGAGCAATGAGTAATTTGCTACCAGAGAGAAAAGAGTTTGATCATCCAATGTGCTCAAATGTTGTTCCAAATGCAATTACACGTTTCACTGAACTGGATCATTTTCTTTAAGTTTGTGCAGCAGTTGACTGGTTGTGTGCCGTCCTCTGATAGGTGCTCTTTCATCTACAAAACAAGATCATGAAGAATCAAAATCATCAAACTGGCTTTCATATCAACCTCGCATTGTAAAACATTCACACATGTTGTTTCCTTTGATAACGAGCAATCACAAGATATTGTAATGTAACTCGTTGCCTCGCACGCTGTGAAACACAATGGATGTTCTTCGGCTTTCTTTCAAGAGCACAGGACGCCTCCGTAGCCAATTATCAACACCACTGTTAGCTGAGCATTTGTTGTGTGGCGAGACAGTCATGTTTCATTGTGGCAGTGAGCTCTGTGGAGGTAGGCTGCATTACGAGTGCATGATGCGTTAAATGAATTAAAACACAACAAATGAAGCTGTGACGGGTGGTAAAAATATAAAATACAGAAATGCTTTGTGGAGATCAAGAGACAACAAAGAGGCTTCCTGCACGATACTCAAACTCTCAGAAAAACTCAAAGGCAGACACTTGTTCTGGAAGTCTGCGGTGGGCTTACATCTCACAATTTAGACATTTTACACCTGATTTGTCACCCATTTGCAGATATTTTCAATGAGGATGCAACTTTCATAGACTTGGATTAAATCTCTTTTCCCTTTTTTTTCATGCCACGAGGATCAGGCTGTCTTTATTCCATGTTCCTCTCATTGTCAACAAACCAGCTGGGTGTTAGTTAGAACTCGGCTCGGGACGCATTTTGTGTCCGAGTCCGACACAGTTTATGAGACTGTGTACTGTTACGCAATTGTTGTTAGTCTGCTTCCTGCAGCCTCCTTATCGCTGCAAAGCTGAATTCCCCATATCCTTGCTGTCATATCCCATCAGAGCCCCACGCATTTTACATTTCACATAAGCCTGCCTCCTTGTTATCTGCATTGATGATTAAAGCGCCATGCCAACAGGCTAGCTGAGCCGATGTGAACAAAATCCACCCCATCCCGTTTCTACATTTTTGTGCAAACCCGTCCTGATCTGGCTGGTCCCTTCGGGCTCCGGCTGGGTATCCACACTCCAGCGTTAGTCCGTCTTTCAATACTTTCACACTTTTCTACCCTGTCTGTGGCACTCGGTGTTAAATCTCTGAGATAAAGAGGAGCATTTGAAAAAAGTCACAGCATCAATGAGTCAGTGGGCTCATTTGAGATGAATAGCAGGGGAACAGGAAGTCAAAGTAATATTTTCACCCTGTTAATTCAGTCATGATTGATTACGATGTTCATCTATTCAGCTTGTACTCCAACTTTTGATTCTGTTTCTCACTTTGACACAGTAGCCTGTTGAAATGCTATAAAGTGTTTCTGTGATCGAAATGACGGCATTTAGGATTTAACCTCCATATCAATTATTTGACATGAAACTTCCCCCTTCAAACTAATCATATTCAAAAAGCAGAGATAAAAAGAAAGACATTTAGTCTGTCAGGGTTTAACATCTGTACGTGTTATTTTAAGAATCCTTAGTAATGTTCATATTGTGAAGCAGAACTATGATGGATTATCTGTAATATTTATCAGGTGCTGACTGAGAACAACGTCTATTCTGTTGGCAATAAACCTTCAAACTGCAAAATCCAGCAAATAAAATTTAAATCTCTCAAGCTCAATGAAAAATGAAAAACCTTATATTTGTTCCTGCTGAAGATATATATCGTCTTTGCAAATATACTGTATAATTAGATTTTTAGAAAAGTCATTCTCTGAAACAGATGGGCACTGTAGTTTTTAGGACTAATTAGTGCATTCGTTGGGGGAGCAGCAGCTTTGGCGCTCAGCAGCAGGACAGTGTATGTAATATTCATACACAGAGGACAGTGTGGCTCAGTTACAGTGGAGGTCTCTTTGGCTTGAGGCCCTTTAAAACAAACTGAAGTGTACCTGCATCCCCTCACCACCTGCGGCACATGTCTACCACCTGTGACCACTCCAAAGATTTTTCCTCTCCGTCGTTCCTGAAGGTGTAAAAATTTCACGTAATTCCTAAGAACAAATGAAAGATTATAGGAAAGTCTGATAGAAGTCTTCTTCTGTTAATCATCTCATGACCCCTTCAATTTACTTTATGACTCCCTGTTGGGGTCCAGACCCCCAGGTTGGGAAACGCTGTGGTCTGTGCTGCAGAGGAATAAGCTCTGTCAGGCTTTGGCTACAGCGGTAATATCTGTATTTGGATCAATTCGTTGTTGGTTTTGGGAGTCTCACAGGATCTATTGACCACAAAGAAAAACACAGAACACTACCAACATTTTACTCAGACGAGCATCTTCAGCCAGTTTAGAGTCTCAGCTCTGCCTGAGTATGAACAGAGGGACATCATCCAGCTCTGTCCCTCCACCACAGACTCATTCAGTGGCTCATTTAGCCCCCGGTGGCCAACCTCCAGACTGCGAGCTGGCACTCCAGTAACTCCAATATCCCCACCAGGCTCTGCACTGTCAGCTCTGATCACAACTAGTCATTATGAAGAAAACCCCAAACTGTGACAGCCGTGACAAAACTCTGCGACAGAGGAAAGTGACATTAACTCAGACCGTGTTTTCACTGACTGCACAACAGGATGTCATACCTTTTGTTTTGGAAATCAGACATGATTTGCAGCACTATTAGCTATTCTTTTGAAGCGCTAATGAACTGAAGCTGCAGACTCCAATCATAACAATCTGGACCGAGTTAGTAATATGCAAACAATTCAAGGTTAAGGCGGGAATAGTACAGCGTGCTGGATAGATAAAGCAAACATCCCGTATAGCTCCTCTTTGTGAATAATTCATGAGGGAATTATCAGGTTATTAATGCAAGGTCTCCGATTTTCTGCTCTGTTTTAAACATTACACAGTTTGTTTTGAAGCTCTCCATCTGGCTTTTGGTGAATGAATCAGCCATATACCAATACCAAAACATGAAAAGCAAATGTGATGAATGAGGTCCAGAGAGCTGGATGTGCAGGGAGAGGAGAAACACGTTTCATGTCCCCGAGAGCCACCGAGCCTCTGTCAACAACACCTCAAACTTTTCTGTAACGTCTCCTCGGCTGGAAGAAGCAAACACAAGTATCGGCTAAGTATTCCTCCTGACTTCCGACAGCTTTGTTTCCATGGCAACTAATCCGCAGGCAGTAGCGGTAAAGAAATACCTTGTGAACTTCTCAATGAGAACAAGTCACTGTGGACTAAGGAGTGGCAGCCTGTGAATGTTAATTATATCACAGACCTAGATAGAAGCACAACAAATAAGGGCAGAATTAGGCGTTTTGTCCTCCAGCGCAATGAAGTCAGATCAGTGTGAGTATTAATGAACACACACAGAAGGATTCACAATGTATCTCAGGATTCATATATGAGTGACGGTCAGTACATGTTTGTGTATATATATATGTAATGCACACATAAATATTTATGTATAAATGTAAAATTGTATTTTCCTTGTTTTAAATAAATGCAGGAGAAATCCACAAAAAAAAAGCATTTGCAGTTTTCACCAAATCGTCTCTGTTTCATTCATGTAGAGACTGTTGAACCTGCATTCACACACTGCTTGCCTTGTGAACTGGGTTGTGTGGGGGGTTTTGAGTCTCCCCTGAGAAAGCTTTATAGTCAAAGGGGAATTACCTGCAGCCAATTAAATGGCTCCTTCCAGTTCAGCCAATCATGTTTGATTTAACCTCTTTAACGAGGATCAGGCTCCTTTTGACCGAGACATAAGAGGAATAAGACGCTGAGGGTTCGCTCCCACTCACTCAGATATTAGTGGTGCCGAGGTATCGTTTAGTGTGATCACGCAGCGCTACATCTGCGCAGTGGAGAGACCGAACGTCGAACGGCAGCCCGAAGGTCAACCTCACCCTGGAGCCTGGTAGCTGCTCTCCACAGGTGAGTGATAACTCTGCTGTCGTGCATGATTAAACATGTTTGAGTTATGAATGCATTAGCCAGCTAGGTAATGATCCTTGGTCGTCTGTCGGCATGTGCGCTAATGCTAATGTTAAATGGCACATCACTAACTTTGCAAGCATTCATATCTCACACGTAACATAATTCATCATGTGCGACAGGAGAGTTATTACTCACCTGTGGAGAGCAGCTAGCTGACTCTGTGGTGAGGCTGACCTTCGGGCTGCTGTTTGATGTTCGTTCTCGCCACATGTTCGAAATTGTTTTATTATTCATTGTCATAATATTGTGTTTTTGATGGAAAATGGAAATGCTTGTGGAAGAGGTTGTGTGTGTATCAGAAATACATTTGTGAACGTTATCTTTTATATGTGGATGTGTTTTATATTTGTGTTTGTTTTGTGTCTCTTTACAGTCATTTTATGTCTCTTTGTAGTAATTTTATGTCTCTTTGTGGTAATTTTGCATCTCTACAGTCATTTTGTAGCTTGTGTTTGTGTCTCTGTGTGGTCCCTTTAAGTTTCTTTGTGGTAATTTTGCATCTCTGCGGTTGTTTTGTACTTTGTCTCTTTGCAGCTGTTTCAAGTCTCATTGTGGTCACGTAGAATCTCTTTGGAGTCATTTTGCGTCTATTTGTGGTTGTTTTATCTCTCTTCATGGTTGTTTCGTGTCTCTGTGATAATTTTGCATCTCTGTAGTAGTTTTATAGCTGTTTATGTCTTTTTGTTGGCATTTTATCTCTCTTTGTGGCTGTTTTATGTCTCTTTGTGGTCAATTTGAGTCTCGTTGTGGTTGTTCTGCATCTTTTTGTAGATGCTTGGACCTGTGCCTAGTGAGCCATCCATGTCTATGTGATGATAAAACATGCATGTGTGTGTGAGAGTGTATGTCGGTTTGGTCAGGACGGAGCAGACCTTACAAAGGGCGCAGTAATCAAGGCAACAAAGGCCTCTGCATGAGGGTTAATTACAGAGCCCAGAAAATTACTGCTAACAGAGGCTAATGATGTGTGACATTAGCCACTGTGAGCTGATTGCAGATATAATTAGATGAATCATCCCAAAATGGCATGAAAACAAGATATGCTATTGGTTAATGTTATCGATGTGGCTCTGCCTTAAAACAAAAAGACACTGTAAATCAAGAGAATTCAATGACGAGTTCTAGTGAAGAGAAACAAGATGTTGTTGCTCACAGTAGTTGTGATGAGATAAAAAGGTGGCCCTCTCAGGGGTTTGTCACAGGAAAGGTTTTCTTACTAATCAGGGCAATATAAAAGACTTCTGAAAGTAAAAGTTCAGCTTACTTAGTTTTATTCATTGACAACTTCTGAAAGATGCAGCTCCCTTAACATCATCTGAAAAAGACTGAATTAGGATATTTTGCTTCTGATCTACACATGCTAACCCATAAATGCAGAAGTGTGTTCTTTTTAGGTCATTTGTATTTGTTTGCAAATGAATTGAAAATGAAAAGCTGAAATGTTTTGAGGCGATAATTATTCAAAGCCTTGCAGCAATGCTTCAAATCAAATTTGGCTACTTCCAATTCACTTTGAATGTCTTTTAGATTCGCCGCAACTTGAATTAGCTTGTCAGCTTGTGTTCACTTCAAATGGTTGGACGTGGTTCAAAATAAAACACAACATGTGTGGTCCAAAGAATGACAGCATGATAAAATACAACCCTGGTTCTAAAAAAGGCCGGATGCTTTATTTAAAACATGAATAGAAACAGAATGCAGGGGGTGCTCCTATGGCTCAGTTGGTGGGGTGCACTGGGGGTGTCAGTCCTCTGCAGCGGCCGCAGGCTCGACTCCCACCTGTGGCTCATTTGCTGCGCACCCTCAGTTGTCTCTATCACAAAGGCTAAAAAGCCAAAAAAAAAAAAAAAAACAGAATGCAGAATGAGCTCATGTGTTAATCTCCTTCATCCACTCATGTGTTCACAAAGGGGTGAACCTCGCTCCATCCTCGCTTGTGAACGACTGAGCCTTTCCAGGATTCATACCAAATGATACTATCACCTGTTACCAATCAACCTGTTTACCTGTGGAACGTTCCAAACAGGTGTTTTTGGAGCGTTCCACATCTTTCCCAGTCTTAAGTTGCTCCTGTGCCAAAATCAATGAAGTTGATGAGGTAAAACATTAAATACATTGTCTTTCTGTTGTTTCCCATTGAGCATATGTCACTTCCTGTTTTATTTCTGTTTTACACAGAGCCACAACTTTTTGTGGAATTGGGCACTCAGGGCTGAGCAGTGAAAATCTCACACAGGGTCAAAAAGTTTAAAAAAAAACACAGCAGGTGGCATCATTAGGAACCGAAAACTACATCCTCACAGCCTCTTGTTAGTGAGGCAAGTCTTCCAACAAAGTGAATGACCGAGAAAAGAAGGGCCAGCACTGCTCAGGCAGCAGAAGTACAGAGTTCCTTCGCTGGAGAAGAAAATCTTAACAAAAGGAAAACAAACATTTTGGCTGTAAAGTAGCCATGAAACAACAGCTGGGCCACATGACAGCAGTCTGCAGAATACCAGACGAGAGGCATGAGGCAAGATTGTTATAATTAACATTAAACAACCAAGTGAACTTTTTAGCAGCAGCTAGACTGAAAACATCACATGTAATATCCTTCTGTGTGTGTGTGTGTGTGTGTGTGTGTGTGTGTGTGTGTGTGTGTGTGTGTGTGTGTGTGTGTGTGTTGTAATAAACAATACATTCATTATTCTTCTCTCAGTCTGTGACACTACATAGCTGAAAGCTAAAAGATTGCGGAAATTCCTAAAGATAGCCACTCGATGCTGGCTGCAAAAAGTCATTTATTCTCCCAAGGACATCCTCGTTAACTGTTTTCCGCAGGACATGTGGGTCACTTCCTTGCTCTGAAGTAAGAATTTGTCGTTTGTTCAGTGCTAGCAATAAATATCTGTTTTTGTCCATGTGGAGGCAGCAGGAACAACCTTTACACCTTTTAGGTTGATATGAAAAGCTTGCTTGCAAACAGATACACATTCAGCAGACATGGAGCCACATTAGCATTCATTTGTCACTCCTTCACCACCTGCTGAATGTAAGTCCATTATTCACTCTCTTTTCGGTCATGCTCTGTTTTCAGTCTCTACCACCTCTTGAGGAAAAGCATCTGGCTCAGCCCAGCAAATACTGAGATGCTGAACAACCCTAGTCCAATGAAGACGTCCCTTATGGTTCAAAAATAGTCCAAAATAAAAGCACATCTGGAAAGTTACCTGGCCATCAGCTGGACACTATTCAAAATAGGACAAACAGGCAAGTTTATGTACACTGTGTGCATTCAGCAGCTTCATATGTCCTAAAAACTGACAATGACACAACTAAGTCTAAAATTAATGAGTCAACATTAACCCACATGGGACACAATGTGTGAAAGTCATGTGCTTCACCTATTCGTCCACCACAACCTCCTTCCTGTGTGTGACTTAGTCGCTCTCGATACAAAGTCACCTGAGGGCAAATTTCTCAAAGGCAGACTGGATAAAAACTTTTTGCACCACGGGCTCAAAACAATGACACATGAATATAATTTATGTTAAGATACACATAAATGGGACAAACATGTTTTTATATGTAAAAAACTAGTCTTTGTTAAGTGGAGTGGACGTCACAGTGTGAACGTCTGATCACAACCATTTCACAACCAGATAAACTGTCGATAAAATGTTGTATTAAAAAAACGGAAACGCAAAGACGCATGCCTTTGCCTTTTCTATAGAAATAATATGATCCATATGGGAGAAGCCTTTCTGTAGGCTTTCTGGCAGTAAAGCTTTTTATCACATCACCTGACCTCCTAATGGCTTTCTGGCAGAAAGGATCTACAGGCTTTCTGGGAGAAAGGCTTTTTGGGCTTTCTGCCAGAAAGAGTTTCTGGCAGAAAGCCCTGAAGGTAAACTTCCCCATAGCCCTGAGCAGGTAGTGTACCATGAGTTTTTAGTACTTTTTTAACGAGAACAGCTGCCTGTCTGCAAACAACACTGATGAGAGCAGCAAGACTGAACCAAAACAGTCAGACGGGGATAATAAAATCAAAACAACAATTCAAACTTGATCAATAATCCATCACTCATATAAAAATACAGATTAGGGGAACTGTATAGAGCAACTAAACTGGCCTAAATCTCGTTTTGCTGACCCCCAATAGTTTAACTTGTGGTACTGAAGTGTACCCTGGGATGTGTCAGGACGCCGTGACATCAGTGTTTACAGTTTCATTAAGTTTCTTTTTGTTTTTTGTTTGGCACCAATGGCCGATAGCTAATGTCATTTCTTCGAAGGTATCTCATGATGGTGACTTAAAGAAAAACATAACTATCAAAAAGAGTTAATAAATTTCAGATCATGTTTGCCTGATTGGTAAGAGTCCCACCCAGTCCTGCATAGCTCCAGTAACTTCCACAGCAACAGTTAACAGTGAACCAGAACCTGTCCCCTCTGAAACCTTGATGACGTCTCAGAGTAAACATTCGTGTTTACTACAGCCTATGACTGAGTGCCAATTTACTTTTCAACAGACAATCTTTTCTGTAAAATCTGGCAGATATCTCTTATCGAGGGCAACAACAAGCAAAATTATTGCAATCGTTTGCCCATTCATACTGAGACAACTCCATCAGATCAAGAGGAGACAGATATTTGACAGCAAACTCTTGTGTTAGGAAAATAAGCTGCAACTGATTGTGTATTACAGCTTTCTGTTGGAAAAGTGCACCAGAACCAGTCATAATACAAAACAGAGCAGCTTCAGCACTCGGATGTGTAAGTGCTTGAGTGTCTGAGCCAAAAAAAAAGCAGGCCCGATTGCACCCCATTCAAAGTCTCTGCAGTGACTTGAAAATAGCTGTTCACAGAAGCTCCCTATTGAGATGGAGAAAACTGCACATTTTGAACAGTTAAAAAGAAATATCCCTAAATCCAGATGGGACAAGTAAACAAAGACGCATCTAAGAAAAGCGGAAGCCATAATTTCACTCTCTGATTGTCACTTTTTAAATGGGATGGTGTTTTGTTTTTTTAATGGGAAAAACAAAAAAAATTAAAGCTGTGTTCAATTTTTTATCATACAGCATTCTGTGTCTATCGTCAACAACAAATCTAAATTTACTTTTGCATTCAAAGTGGCACACTTAAGGACGTCGGGGAGCTTGGAAAGTTTCTGAAGGCAGTGCACTTCAAGTCTAGTAGACAGATGCTCTCCATTTTAAAGTCATGAAAATTGATTTTCTCTCTGAGGCTATAGCATGAGCCGCGTCCAGGGAGCCAACCTCTATAAAGTTAGACTAAATCTATTAAGATCAGCAAGGACTGGCTGGACAGAAATGAATGTAAATGAGAGTGAAGCTTTTCCTCTGAGATGTTCATTCACTATGAGCTGAATGAAATCCAGTCATATCAAAAAACAGAGAAAGTGGAGGAAAGCTGAGTGAGAGAGGAGAGCAAAGATGACTTTGGCCATACAAACAAAAATGTCCGGGAGTCTGTGGGTTGCCTACATGATTAAAGAAGTCCCCATGCAATGCAAAATTACATGTTTTGTACAGATTAGTCTGCAGTTGCACCACCAAGAAGGCGAAAACCAAGCAGCTATATACAGAATGTAAATGCTTGCTGCTATTTTTATCACCTACAAAGAAAACTAAGGAGTCTAAACACAAAAACTAAGTAGAATTTATAGCCAGCAGGAGTAAATTATGGTGGACAGAGCGAGACAGAGGGTGTGAGGAAGGGAGGAAACATCAAGAAAAGTAGCACGGGGGGGGGGGGGGGCCTCCTCCCTTGTACTTTTTTGTGTTAAACTGGGCGTGAGACTGGGAGTCAGTGGCACAGAAAGAGTGTGGTTATGGCTTGTGGTTTTCACTCGGCACTAACATCTCAGCGGAGCTCTCAACAAAGAGGAACAGAGGGGACAAAATAGACCCTTCAGAATCTAAGAGGCCATGCTGGTGCCTCGCATCCTGAGAGGACAGGCGGAAAAATAAAACAACCGCCGTGTGTGACATCAAGTACGTGCAGCTGAGTGCAAATTATTGTTGCAGTGACGATGGATGTCAAACACACTCTGCCTCTATAACCTCTCTGGTTGTTGACGGCAGCCTGAAGCACGGCACGCATGGAAAAAGTACATTTCACTACATATACAGTGAAAAAGTTGTTCTGAGAACAGGTAAGTGATTAGAAGATGGACTGTTCTCCAACAGTGAAAGATGCATTACATACTACTTATGTCTAAAGATGCCCTCCAGGCGTGCTTTAAGACACACAAAAATACCCTGCTTTGAATACAAATTGTGTCCACACACACATTTTTGAGCAGAGGAGATGCCGTATTGGCTGACTGATGGATACCAGTGTATAAGTCAAAACATAACCCCCCCACCATCACTTGGCCCAGCTGGTAGCATTCAATCAAAATGTGCTTTGAATCATTAAAATGTGCTTATGACGTCCTTGCTGACATACTGTAAATACTTTTAAAAACAGAAAGTTGGTCGTCCGGACACATTTGATCTTCCTCATCTGAACTCCTCATGTTCTTGCTGTTGTTTCCTTTGGTTATGTTTCCTGCTGCTGTTGCCTAGTCTGACCCAGCAGAACCATTAAAGTTTGATGTCCATGTATTTTATTTAATACGGTGCCCGTTGGCCCAATAATTAATTTATATTGGCCTCATCATACGTTGTTGTATCTTCTTACTGTATCTGCTGTGGTCTGGTCTCATAACTAATGGTCTGCCAGTGCTGCATCAGATGTGTTTCACACTGTGTTTCAGCGCTGCCTCTCAGTGTGCGTCCATACTGAGCAACATCTGAAATTGGGCATCCATCCTGTATCCCCTCACTTCAGTCTTGATTCCCCTTAAGATACTTTTATTTTCCATTTCTGTGCTCATGCAATTCCATCTACCAGGGCAGGAGTAAAGATCAAAAAAAGAAACTAAAGGAACACCCTGAATGCGTTACCTGTATTCAGCATAACCGATATTTGTACACCCCTCAGTCCTTTCTTCTTCTGGCACGACTGGAGAAAAGTGGGCTACGAGACCATGAGGCTGAAAACTGCAGGCATAAAATATACTGAGGGAACAAAGTGAGTCAGGACCGGCTGAAATCTGGAAAAAAAAAAAATTGTTTTGAGGGAACATTGAACTGAGGGGAAACTGGGTGAGTGAATTTAGAGCAGGGCACACACACACACACACACACACACACACACACACACACACCTGCAGGCAGCAGTACAATGCAGCCTTGTTATATCCACGCTCAGTAGAGCCAGTGTTCAGGTCAATTATCCAGAGAGTCGCCACACCTACAGAAGCCCACAAGCCAGCCACAGAGCTGTAGCTGGACAAACATCAGCTGTGACGATTAAAGAAAACACTCCACACCGCCTCTCCCAACATATTTTCGCCGCTTCCATCAAAATATCTAGATGCCATACATGCTGCAAAGTGGCAAGTCGGGTTGGAAACTCTGTGCACGGGCAGGAGCTTTGTTCTTGGCCAGTGCTAAATGTTAACAGTGGGCAGCTGCCAACTGTCCAGAAGCATCAGCTCGTCAGCTCAGCTGGAGCTGATGAGATGTGGGAGGACATGGGAAAAGGAAGCTGCTTCCTTCTCTTTACTGTCTGTGTGCACATCCTGGAATGTGTCAGGGCGGTCTGACTGTCACTGTGAGTCTGTCATCAGCAGCAGTCAGACGGTTAAAGATAGAACACGAGCTGAGTTTATTTATAAGAGGAAAATGTGCTCTTAGTTAGTTTAAGACTGTTTGATTCATCAATCTGTGACGTCCAGCACAGTTCAGACTTACTCCTCCTCACTGTGGACATATACTCCTAAAGTTTCCCCCGTCTATTTGCGTTTGTTTAACAAGCTACATCTCAAAAATGTCAAAAATATTGAAAAATGGCCTTTACAAGTAGGGATGCTCCAATCCCGGATCTGCTACACGGATCAGGTGTCAGACAGATGTGACAGATTCATTTTATAGTTCATAGTTTTTTCATCAGTGTCCTTTAGTGCCACAGCAATCCCAGATGGACAACATTGTCTTATTTATTCAGAAGCAGTGAAGAAGCTGTTGTGCATATATTTAATTTTTAAAAAGAGCAATGGAATCAGGTTATTTTCAGCAGATAAAGTTTATCTATCTGAGCTGAAGTCTGATCAGTGCGTTCCTAATTACACTTAACTTTACCCAAAATACTGCACACTTAATAAAACAAAATCCTTTTTTTAAATTAACTCAGTTATATCAGCACAAAGATAAGACACTTTAATGTTTGACCTCATCAACAGGAGCAGCTAAAGAGTTGGAGAGGTGTGGGATGCTCTAAAAACACCTGTTTGGAACATGCCACAGGTAAACAGGCTCATTGTGATAGTATCATGATTAAGTTTTTGTGGAGAAAAAAAAACCTCATGAGCAAATAGTCCAACACATTTCATCGCTGCATCTACAAATGCAGGTTAAGACTCCACCGTGCAAAGCGAAAGCCAGATGTCAACAACATCCAGAGACGCTGGTGCCGTCTGTGGTCCTGAGCTCATCAGAGACGGACTGCGCTCTAATGAGTCCACATTTCAGATCGTTACTGGAAATCAGGGAGACAGTGTCCTCTGGGCAAAAGAGGAAAATAACCATCCAAATTATGAACAGAGTTTAAAAGCCAGCATCTGTGCTGGTATGAGGGTGCGTCTGTGCTCATGGCATGAGGAACTCATCTGTGAAGGCTCCGCCAATGAATCCAGGTTTTGGAGCAACGCATGCGTCCTTCCAGAGGACCTCTTTTCCCTGCTTATTCCAGATGATGCCAACGTGTTAAAGCACCGTGGCTTCACTGACCTGCCTGCACTCCAGAGCTGTCTCCCACTGAAAATGTGTGGCGCAATATGAAGCGCAAAATATGACAGCCGAGACCTCGAACTGTTGAGCGACTGAAGTCTTACATCAAACAAGGATGGGAAAGCATTTCACTGTCCTCAGCTCCCAAATGTTTACTGAGTGTTGTTAAAAGAAAAGCTGATGTAACACGGTGGTAAACATGGCCCTGTCGTGTTCCCAGCATCAGATTCAGAGGGAGTGTATATTTACAAAAACAATAAAGTTTATGAGTTTTAACATTAAATATCCTTGTGTGGTATTCAACTGATACAGGTTTTAAAAAAAGGATTTGCATATGACTGCATTCAGATTTTCTAATGTTTTACGTGGGGTTTGGAATCAGGGCTGTATGAGAGGAGAAATGGAAAAAGTCCTCATATTTAAGAGGCTGTAAGCAGCAAATGTTTTCTGTTTTACTTTATAAATGACTTTAAAAAAAACATTTACTATCACTGCTGGCTGATAAAGCTTGTCATCGTTTCATGATCCTGGTCTGATCATCAGAGTAGTGCCATTTTGTTTTGTATCCCTATTTGAACGCACTTTTAAAATCACATGTTTTTTTTAACGTTATTCTAATATGCACTCAGTTGCCAGTTTATTAGGTACACCCTAACAGTCAGTTTTTGGTCAGTTTTGAGGTTGTAGTTTGTTGTGCTGCTGCTGTATTGTGTTTCTGATATTATGTCCTTTGCATTTACATCAATGAGTTCACAGTAAATAAAAGAAAAAAAACCTCTCAGCAAAATAATTCTTCAAACTGCAAACATAAAGGACTCAACAGCTGAATCAAAACCCCAGTATTGAGGAACACTGGACAGTATGCATAATATTAGAATATGATTTATTTATATTTATGTTTATGTTGGCAGCAGTTTAGAGGTCTGGAATATGCCCAGCACTAACCAGCAACTCCCAAAGGAAGCATGTGAAAATGTAATATTCATATACATTAAATTAATATTTAGCATTGATGTAATGGGCATTGCAGAAGCTCCACATGGAAAGAGAAAGAGAAAGTTTTTCTAGCTGAGAGGAAGTCAGAGCGGTGCTTCTCATTCAGACGCCTTGTGGCTGCATTGCATTGTGGTCTACCGTGGCTTGTGTCAGTGCACGTAAAGTGGCATCAGTGACTCTCTGACCGCCTGTTTCTCCATCTATGACTGTTGCGAAGCATGTTGAGAAACATTTAGACCCCATATGAAACAAGTCTTTCTCTTTCATTCTCAGAGGCTGATGCCGGAAACGTGACATTTAGCGTTGATGTTTTTGGAGTTTTACTGCGTTCAAATCCCAGTGATGCAACAATAAGAAAAAATAGACCACAAAACAACAACATGAGCCCAGAAGTACGAGGAACGCCTCTAGTTTGGGAACGATTCCCCTTTAACGCAGCCTTTGTTAAAATTAAGATACATTTTTAATGTGCTGCATGTAACATGGAGCTGCTGCATCCGGGAGGATTTTAGACCTCTGCTAGCTCCGCATAAGGGCACATTGTATGTCTGTGAATTCTTCTGCACTTCACCAGCCAGCCATGGCTTTGAGAAGGCAGTGAGGCCTTACGCTCTTGTAACCCCTCCAAAAAAAAGCAAAGCTGATGGGAGGGAATAGCTTGAGGAATGGTTGGTATTCCGAAATGTTGTTCTTCTCCACAAGTTTATTTCTGTCTTTCATCGAAGTCCAGGAAAACATTCCTCAGCCAATCAGAGAGCCTCATTCCCACACATCACCACATTTCCACAGTCATAAAACAGCTCGTTGTATGGACAACAACTTACAAGTGCAAAAATAATAATAATAATAATAACATACTGATTAAACAGTGGTTTTATGAGCAAATCATACTGCTGGTGAACAGTGAGCTCAAGTATGATTAATGTAATCCTACCCTTAAGTAAACCCAGTGCAACGTTCATTAACCAATTCACACAAGATAAATGGAACCATGATGTAGTTTATCCCTTCTGATCTGACAAACTCAGCCTGCAAAAGCTCCATTTATCACAGTTAAATCTCTCAAACAAGGTCACTGATGTCTGTGTTGGAGCTGGAATACAGCACTGAAGAGAAAGCTAAGAAGCACAGAAGAAGTCAGAAATAAGAGCTTGTGTTGTAAGAGAAAAGTGAAAACGACTTACCACTCACTTATCTCACACTGTACACTCTCTCCCGGCTGTCCCTCTTCTTCCCTCTGTATGACAAAACTTCTCAAGTTGTTCCTCTCCACAGACTCCCTCCCTCTCTCCCTCTCTCTCGCTCTTAACATGGGCGCACATGTGACCGTCACTGGCCCTCCAAACAGCGAAATGGCGACATCTAGCGGTGGGTGAAGTTACAGCGTTTAAAAACAACAGTCCCAACAGGAATTTACAGGCTCATTTGCTCTGATTAAAAGCAGCATCTCATGAATACTAATAGCTGCTTCAAATTGTCGAATGTTTTTTTTTATTTCTCTTTATTCAAATTCCTTTCCTTTAACCAAAAGTCGTATTTAATATTTTCATAGGTCATCATATTAAAGAGGTTTTTGAATCTACCTTTGTCAGTGAGATTCAACTGAAAAATTCAAAGAAATCAAAAAGAGCTGTGGACTGGAGCTTGTTGCTGCATGTTGTAGCATAATGTCAAATCTAGTTCATTTTATTTATATAACCCAGTATCACAAATCCCCCGTGTGCCTCCAGGCGCTTCACCATCTGTTCAGAATACGACACCCTCTGTCCTTTGACCTTTGATGAGGAAAAACTCTTAATTAATATGAAGAATATGGATCTTGGAGGACATGCCAAAAGTTGCCAAACAGACCTGAGGGCTCAGGAGGCAGAGCGGTCATCCACCTATCAGACGGTCGGTGGTTTGATCCTTGGCCTCGGCAGTCTCCATCTCGAAGTATCCTTGGGCAAGATACCGAACCCCCCGATGCTGGGCCATCAGTGTGTGACTGGATACCGCTCACAATGAGCAGGTGGCTTAGCCTGCCATACGAATGTGTGTGCGAATGCAGACTTGTGCTGTAAAAGCTCTTTGAGTGGTCGTTAGAGAAGACAAGTGCATATAAAAACACTGAACCACACGACCTCCTCGCCACCAGATTGTTAACATGCACTACATGTGCAAGGTTGTGGTACACATAGTGCAAGAGTGCAATAAATGCCAGATGGATAAAAAGTCCTTACAGAAATGTGTTGATTTTGTTATGATCCAGCTCAGTGGCAATCCAAGCAGGAGAAAAGAAAGCTCTTTTTAACAGAGGTAAAAAAAATAAATAAATAAAAAAATTCAACAGCTGGAACTGGCAGGGAAAACACACTACAAAGCAAATGAAATAATGATGAATTACACAGAAAAATCAAACCAACACAACACAAGGTGGTGCCAGGGGTGAGCGGCCTCCAAACGACCAGGGTGGGACAGGCTTTATGTAACCTGGAGACAGCAGCCAGCTGCCTCCACGTCCCTGATGGCCTCCAGCTTAACCCAACCGGGCACCTGCAACCCTGAAACACAACACACACTGAGCGAGGCCCTGGGGCCATCATATTGTGCACATATTCAGAGCGAATGCACAGGATGTATGGTCTGCTCTCAGGAATTGCTTTTTGACCTCACGTGGCTGATTGAAACAGTTCAATCAACGTCATGAAGCCTCACAGAGCGTCATGGAATTTGTTTGTCGTTTGTATTGTAGGTGATTGTTTTGAGACCTACACTGCAAAAAATCAGCACTCAACAAGAAAAAAGCAACAAGATGTGGAAATGTTACCTAAAATAAGCAAAACTGGAAATGAATTGATTGAGAGTTTTTAACCGGACAATAAAAAAAAGTACATTTGTCTGGATACAAAGAAATTCTGACTTTGACAAAGAAGTTCTAACATCAAAAATACTTGTAACAAATGAAATACTAACATAAAGCTGCCTGGAAAGATTGTACATCTAATCAAACATAAAACAAGCGCATGATGCCTTGAGTTCAGATAATTCATCTTTCTTAGATTTCACTTTTTCCAGCACACTTGGTCTTGTCTGGCACAGTGTCAACTGTGAGATATTGTTAAATATTAATATGTCACTAAAGCATACCTACAAGTTGGTAATGGAGTAGGTGGCAGTATCATTATGCTGCTAAAGCCTGAAGGCTGAAGTATTGCTTTTGAATACAGGCATAGCAAGGCAATCACACCAAATCTAATGGTCTCTTAAATTAAATTGTTCTCATATTATTGCAAGTAATGTTCATGTTCAGGTAGCTGTTACTGGAGGGCAGGAGGATACAGTACACCAGGAAGAGGTGCTTCAGCACAGTTATTGAAATAATCAAGAAATCAACAGCACATAACACGACGGCACTTAGTTAAATAATAAAGTTAAATATTCCACATATTACATTTTTCATGAAAGCTCCTGTAATTCACTGAGTACTTCAAATGGGAAAAGGTTCAGGATGGCAACTGAATTCCTTCGGTAAACTTTGAGGCAAAGAGATGCCTCGACCATCAGGGCTCAAACGACATTCCTGAACCAGTTCCACCTGTCCTTTCATAGATATAAAGGGTGATGCAGCACAAAGGTCTGGACCGTGCACAGGTGCATTCACTGCCAGCCCCTCCCCCAAAACCACAGCTATTCATGCTGGCATCTTTGTGGACTCACTTCACATGAGGGTCCTGTGTACTCAGTCCTCTTTTTTTTTGTTTCCCTCAGTCCAACACCTCTGGATGTAAAGTTCAAGCTTAACAAAGGCTGTAGCTATCATTGAGGGCACCAATGAAATGTCAGCATTGCCTCTGGGAATTTAGGTTTTAATAACTTCAGCTACACACAAACTGCAGTGCTTTGAAGTCCCTATTCTTACATTTGACAGTTTTAGGTTAAAAAAAAAGTAGTGAAATCAAAGGATTTTAGTATTTCTCCAGAAGAATTACATTTCCGGCATCGTGGGGGGTGTTTTGAAGCAGCATTTAAACTGACTGATGAGAGGAGATTGACTTTAACAAAGCTGTCATGGTCACATCTCTGCAGGTACCTGATGAGATGCAGGAAGAAAAAGAAGAAAAACAAGGAGGTTAACAACAGCACAGTTAAAATATTCCCTCCCACTGAGATTCTTGCAAGATTTCCTCTTTCTTCTCACAGTGAGGAAGACGTCTGTGCCTGCTCTGCCATTTGCAATATTTGTGAAGTAAATGCCTTGTTGTTACAGTTCATCAACATCCTTAAAACTCAGTAATGCTTTCAGATGAAGTTACTGAAAGCACTTTTAGGCTGTTCTTGCAGATTGTTATTCTCATTGTTCTCAGCAAACTGTTTCCTTGTAGGAGACAAAACACACAAGTGTTGCTCTTAGCTCATTAGCCATTGTCAAGTCTTTCAGAAAGCCTCAGTGCCTGTTGCTCTGTAAATCAATCATGACAAGTCTAAGTCAAAGTTCTTATTTATAACGGAACTCAGTTTTACTTACTGACCACTTTTTGCATAACCCAGTTGATCCAAAGTGTGTTTAAGTCCACCGAGAGAAAAAGACAAATGAAGCAAAAAAAAGAAGGGAAAAGATAAAATAAAATCAGAAATAATAAAATTACACAGTGTAAACAGCAATAACACCCACAGAGGCTTCAGAAGAAAAGGAGCAGGTTAAATTATCACTTTTCAGTGCCAGTTATTGAGTGTATGAGTTATAACATGCAACTCAGTTATTAGTATCATTAATGGAATACAATTAGACACATTTACTCAAGTTCTGTACTCTTTGTGCAACTTTAATGTCCTCGTACTTTGAGTACTCCCATTTTATACCCCTTTGTTCATTGAACCCTTTCATTCTAGAGTGAAATGTTGTACTTTTTTGCACATTGTACTTTACAACATTTATTTATTGCATTTATTTCACGGCTAGTGTCGAGTGACTTTTTCAAAGGCTTTAAATGTAAAGCAAATGAAAACTGTATAAAGCATGATGCCTTGATATCTATTAGAATACCCAACAGCATGTAAAGTTAAAATGCTGCTGACATTAATGCAGCAGTATTAACATCCAATAATATACAATAGCATTCGTGTGTTGTTATGATTTGTAACACATATTTACATGGGATATGTAGAATTCTGACTATTATTGCTAAATCATATCCAAATCTGTCATACGTGGTAAATTTAATCGACAAAAGTCATATTTTCGAGTGTTTCGCTTCCTTGTTCCTGCTTCTTCGCGAGTTTCCTGCACGCGCTTCCTGAAGTGCGGTCTGTCCGGAGCGCGTTCACGATCCTTCCTTCTTGTGGTGCGCGCTCCTGTCCCTCTGACAGTACGCCTGCTCTCACGTGTTTTCTGTGTATAAAAGGGTCCCAGTCTCACCTCATCATGTCCAGTGAGTCACCAGACAAACGGCGGAAGATGGAGTCTGCGCTGAACCAGCTGAAGAAGCACACTGTGGTGGTGGCAGACACGGGAGATTTTAACGGTAAAAAACCTGCTTGTAGCACATGCTAACGTTAGCTGGTTAGCATGCTACCTAACTGACCAGGAAGGATCCAGCTTTTAATGTGACTGACCGTTGTGTCAATATCGCGCAGTCAGAGTGAGTGGGAGAGCCGCAAAAGATAACATCAGTCTCATTTAATTTGGTCCAACCGGCTGAAGTTAGCTAGCTAACCAAGTCGTAGTAGGTTTACTTGACAACCACTAAAGTTGACAATCCGACAATCCAATTATAGCTGCTTGTTGTTAAGGTTGCCTTACTTAGCAACAGTAACGTTAGCTACTTTACGTTAGCCGCGCTAGCAAACTGTGCTAGCTCACTAACTTAACGTTTTTGCCTAACTTTTGAAATTGGGAATGCACATATTTTGTGCACACAACCCTCTTATCAACCTCAGGAATGCCAAACTTGAAACAGCTGCAGCTTGCACGTTTTAAGCATGTGTACCTGCTGAAAATACAGATAATGTGGTGGCAAAACTAAGTTAAAGTCTGCCGTGCACACAGAGTTCACGCGCAACAAGGTGTAAAATGTCATGCCACACAGGAAAAGCTTATGTTTCTCAGTGGGTCAGAATGAGGAACTGTGTGTGATATTACTGTTCCTCATCCAGGATATGCAGACTCAGGATGACATGACAGAACTGGTTTGTGACTCTGCAGCCAGGCGTGACACTGGGAAAGCAGATTATGTTACAGTCAGTGCGCAGCAGGAGTCATGGATGTTTGCATGGACCCTTTTCAATGTGTTGGTGGGTCTTTGCACACTTGGTTTATTCTAGTTTAGATGAATGAGTCTGCTGAGGCATGCATGCAGGGACTGGACACAGTGACATGATCAGCTGTGTTATATAGTGCCATCCAATAGTGCTTTAATCATGTATGTAAAATAGATTATGAAAGTTTTGTCAAGTAGTCATTATTTAAAGTCAACCATCGGGCCATAATACCAGTCTTTGATTCTACCTTCCCAAAGCAAGTATTAGCAGTTTCTCTCTTGTTTGTGTAGTTTTAAGTTGAATATCTTGAGGTTTTTGACTGTATAAGCATTAAGTGAATAGAAGCAATAAACAGTTGAAGTCTAATGCACACAAAGATATGAAGATGCCACCTCGGACCGTGGCCATTTAAAATGAGAAAACAGTCGACAATGCAAATAGTCATTGGTTGCGGCTTGTGTAGTCCAGCACATCAACACAAACAGATCAGAGTGATGCTTTTTTACACAACAATGTCCTGTACATCAGCAGTGTCTGCCACTGGTCCAACAGTTCAATCAAAACACCTCTCAACCTCAGCAAATACCTCTCAGTACTGTTGTTGAAAAATACAATTCTGTGGTAGCGATAAGAGCGGCTCGAGATTAACTCAGCCATCAGCTTCTCTTTTTTAAGGTGATGTGAAAAAATGCACAGATACCTCTTTGGTTTGTGTAATGTAGGTATTTCATGAATGTTGCAAGATTTCAGAGGTTTCACCAGGTACAAGTTTAAACATGTGAAAGTCACTTCTCTTTCACATGTGAAATGCAAGATCTTGGTCAAACATGGTGTAACGCCACACTCTTGCTTCACTTATGTAAGCTGGGGGAAAGGCTCTCAGGAATAGCCTGAAAGTAATTCTGAGATGAAGAATTGTTCATTGCTGCTTTGGAAAGATGACAGACTGTGATATTGAACATTATGGAGTTTCATTTAGTCAGTAAGGGTTATTTGGAATATAAAGTTTGATTTCATTTGGTGATTTCCACTGATAGTATTTCCATGAACCAGATATGGCAGGACTAGAAAATGAAAGCACATTCATCTTATAGCACATACATTTTACCTAATTCTATCTTTTACTGGTGCTGCTGTAAATTGGAATTTCCCCTGGCGGGACAAATAAAAGTATATTGAATTGAATTGAATCACTTTGAAATAACTTTTTCCTTTATCTCATTTTGTGTCTAATAGATGTTTCCCCACATGCTTTTACACATCTCTCTGAAATACTGCGAAATCATTGGACTGTGAACACAAAGCTGCAGCTGCACTTGCACCATAATCTGGTTATTTGCAGTAATTGTGTTGTAATATGCAGGTAAATGTAATTTGTGCACAGTCATGGTAAATTTCTGAACTACTACAAAGATGAATCAGCGTTCTGAAGTGCAAATTTAAAAAGGTCTTGGGTGTCAGCTTGCACAGCAAAGTCTACATAAGTGTTATCTTATTTACAATCTTTTATTTGTGTTTAAATTTCTTATCTTAACTTAACAAGGTTTATATTTGCCCAGATGAGGACATATATTTGGGATGACTTGAATTATGGAAAGCTTACAGAACTTAGAAGTAAAGGAAGACCCTGTCTTTTGGGAGTATTGCTATAATCAGCACTTTAACTGTGTGGTGGCCCCTTGAACTGTTGATCACGAGTATCTAGTCCAATCCCACTGACCTGTGAATGATTTTTTTTTTTTTTTTTCTGGGAAGGGGGTCGAGAGAAAACTGCCTGCAAAACAAAGGCAGGCTTTGTTTTTAGGCTGAAGAGCTGGCAGCGCCGACTACACTTGGCTGCTACAATCGAGCGCTGACATGAAAGCACTGAGCTTCATGAAAAGGCCGCCCGGCTAATGCATGTCAAGTAAAAATCCCAGTTCAGGTCTGTCAACTGCAAAAGGAGTTTTTAATGTACAGTTCTATAGGTGATGGAACACGTAAGTATAGGTCTTGTCACTTTTTGCTACAGACCAGAACGATTAGTCACACCTTTCGTCAGTTTATCATAACTTTGAACATGATTTGAGTTCAGGTTCTTCAGCACTAAAGATGCTGTCAGTTACTTATTAAAGAGGTTTGCACTAGTTAGCGTATAATCAGTTTGTGTGTTCTTTTTCCATTACTTTGAAAGATGTTGAAGCTGCGGCATCAGCAGTTCTGACATCTGACATACTTATGTATGTATGAGAGTCTTAGAATTCCCAGCAGTATATACTCAACTGTTAGTAATACACAATTAAATTATTAATCAGTGCCATAATTGTTTGTCTTCATTAAGATGATGTGAAACTGTATTCTGATTTTATTGTGCATTAAAAACCATGAGCAATTCAGAAATTTTCCATTGAGAAACTGAGCTGTCCTTCTAAAGGCAAATTTATTCTTATACACTTCTTGCACATAATGTACTTATATAATTGATTTGTTACTGATTTTTATTTTTATTATTGTCTGCATCTCCTTCTTTAATCTTGCTATTACTGCTGTCTGTAGCAACATAATTTCCCCAGCGTGGGATCAGTTAACTGTGACTCTGCCTAGTTTTTAAAGGACATTGTAGCAATGTTTTTATACACCAGATGGCGCCATTGTCCACCTGACAGCAGCAGTATATGATAGGTTCAACATGACTGTTCATCCTTTACTCTTTCACCTGCAGGCAGACCTAGTTTGAATGAATGAGATCAAGAAAAAAATCTTAAATTATTGCATTTCAGTGGGATGACTGGGCTCAAACTGGTTTCTGAACTTCAGTTGGTCTTATTACAGTTTGTCAGTTTGTGGCACAGAGCTCTGGGAGGCCTAACAGCCACTGAAAGACTGGTGAAAGTTAACATTCAGGGTAAACAGTTGAGTGGTAATAAAATCCTTTGTTCTGAATGCTAACTTTGGCCTTGGCCTTTCTCTTTATGTTTTGTGCTTCTTAAATGTATCATAGAGCATTCATTGAAGTCTTGTGGTTGATTTGAATATTGTGGAAAAATAATCAGAATTAAAGGAGTGATGGGACAAGTTTAAAGTGTTTTCATGTTAAACTTGAGAGTGAGGCCTATTCAATGGATATTTTTCTGTATCCTAATGGTCAAAATTCTGAGTAAATCTTGACAGATCATTATCCTCAACATTGCCTCCATCTGCAGGGAATAAGGGATTCAGTTCACCATTTTGTGGTTATTCACTAAATCATCCAGAAAACATCCAGAAATGAGAAGAATATTGGTTCTGTAAAGTATTGGGACATTTACCACGCTCTGTTCTGGGCTTTGAGAAGCGCGTAGAAGAAGACTCTTCTGATATTTCTGAGAATACCTGAGAGAAACCAGGTTGTGGGTGTGTGTTTGCCACTTTTAATGACTTTTCTCTGTCTTTCCAACCTGCAGCCATTGATGAGTACAAGCCTCAAGATGCCACCACAAACCCCTCTCTCATCCTGGCTGCCGCTAAGATGCCTGCCTACCAGCACCTGTTGGATCAGGCCATTAAATACGGCATTGCCAAAGGCGGGTAAGAGCTGAACCAGACTCCTCAGAATGAAACCATTGTTTAGCTTCACCTGTTGGATTAGACCAGAGGTCAGACCTGGATATAAGCAGCATTGAAGTATATGTTTATGTGTTCTCGCAGATGTTGCACAGTACATGATTCTGCTGTGCAAGCTTTCTTAATTTACAGCAGGCTGTTAATTGTAATGTTTTTCTCTTTTCTGCTTAATCCTGAAATCTGTGAGGCCTTTTTAATTAATGGAGACTCGAGGTAGAGTGTGGTTAAATGTTGAAAACTGCATTTACAGTGTGTTGAGGTTGTCTCTGTACTCTTTTTGTGATCTGGTTTGTACACCTTCACCTGGCCGAGCACCCGATGATCTGTCAAATTTGAAGTCATTTCAATGTGCAGAAGTTGAGAATTGCAGCTTTAAGAACTAAACAATGTCCATTTTCACACGTTTAAATAAAGCTAACCTGCTTCATAGTGTTTGCTTCTCTGTCCAGAACTGAAGAGGAGCAGGTAGCCAACACCATGGACAAACTGTTTGTGAGTTTCGGCCTGGAGATCCTCAAGAAGGTCCCAGGCAGAGTCTCTACTGAGGTGGATGCCAGGTAGGCACAAACATCATGTCACAAGATGCTAATTATGACGTAAAGCTTGTCCCTGAACGCTCAGCACCCTTTCCTTTTTCAGAACAACACGTAGACTCAAAGGCGCTTAAATGGCATTACTCATGGGGCTAGGCTTGTAAAAGTTAACTACTGTCTGCTATTCAGAGACAAAGTTACCACTCTCCTGTGAAAGACTTGATTAAGTTTGCTTTTAATTTGTCACTGAGACACCAGCACACACACACAGCATTATGTTTCATGTCTTTAAATTCAGGATAGAAACCAGTCAGCAGCCATTTTACAGATCAATAATTAGTAATTTTAAGTAAAAGCTCCTAAAATACAAAATGTATGTTTTTCCCTGAGGGGGGAAAAAAGCTGACATTGTCCATTTTTGTAGCGCGGTCTGAGTAAAAGTGGTGTATATACCCGCAAATGCATTTCCCGAAACTAGAACTTGTAGAAAATGTAGACCGTACGGGAGGTAGAGCTAAATACTCCTGCCTGACTTGACTGTCTTCAGATTACCTTCACAGACAGTTGAGGTCATGAATGAACAGCTCGCGCTCTCTCCTGTTAAAAGTCATTGTAGTTCACCCAGTACTCTGATCGCTCTGTTTCTCCCTCTCCTTGCAATCAATTTAAAGAGTAATCCAGTCAGATCAAACAAAAATGAATTAGCAGGCATTAAAATGTCTTTTTACGTAATGAATTCATGTATTGATCCACTTGATCCATAGCAAAAATATACATAACGAGATAAGCCGCGTGTGCCACTTGTGACAAATACAAACTGTCGTGGTGAAATAATTTTGAACATGTCATAATCAGCTGGACGTACTAGTCGCCCTCCACAGCATGATACCAGTCATTTTTGTTTTAAGTGAGACTACCAGTTGGAAACAGTGTTAACTTTTGGAATTAAGAGGCCCACCCAAAGTAACTGTGGCCCACCCAAAATTGAAATCCTGGCGCCGTGCCTGATACACGCTCAAACAGCTTTACCGTGTAAGACACTGGGCTGACCATCGGGAGCAGTTGGTGTTCAGCGTCTTGCTCGTGGACATAACTGAAAGTGGTCTTAAAGAAAATAGAGTAGTTGTGTTTCAACATGGAGAGTAGCTGTGAGATTTGGGCGAAATGCTGAATGGCTGTGCTGTCTCTCTTGTCCTGACAGACTGTCTTTTGACAAAGATGAAATGGTTGCAAAGGCCCTGAGGCTCATTGGTCTATATGAGGAGGCAGGTATCAGCAAGGAGCGGGTGCTCATCAAGCTGTCATCCACATGGGAGGGAATCCAGGCCGGCAAGTAAGTCTGTCACGTAGGTGTTTGTGTCTTCTGTTTACTCTGTGAGATATAGGTGTAAGCAAACTCAAAAGATCCTTAGAAACAAAATAATAATATCAACACAACTCTGATTCCCAAACAGTTGGGACGGTGTTTAAGATGAATGCAATGATTTTCAAATGAGCTCTGTTTGAAGACACCAGTTTTACAAAGTGTCCCTGAGCCCATGCACTAATCTCTTTTCCGAATCAGAATCAGAAAAGCTTCATTGCCAAGTACGCTTTTACACGTACGAGGAATTTGCTTTGGTGAGGTTGGTGCGTGACACAGCTATTAAAAAGAAGCTATTAAAAAAGTAAAAAATATAACAGTAAGTTAAAAAATATAACAATAAGTAAAAAATGTAATAATATTATAAAATCTAACAATATAAATATATATACACAAGTCTATTTTGTTTTTTTTGTTTTGTTTTTTATACAGAAACACAGTCTGTTTTTTGAAAAGGAAGTCCAAGCAGAGCGTTAATGTAACACATAGGGTTATGGTTATGGTTATGGTTATGGTTATGGTTATGGAAATGTCAATGTGACAAGTAGAGGCAGAGGTGGGGTGTCATATCCAATCAGAGCCTTTCCAGGATGCCCCTTTCATACCCAGTCACGATGCTCTCACCTGTTACCACTGAACCTGTTAGGGTCAGGGTTAGTCTTGAGTTGCTCCTGTCCCAACGTGTTTGAAAAATGTCGCTGCATCCAATTCAGCAGATATTTACAAGAATCATCAAAGTTGAGGAGGTAAAACATTGAATATATTGTCTTTGTGCTGTTTTCAGGTGAGTTATCAGGGTTGTATCTCATTGCTTAAACATAAATATGAAGCAAGCTGCCAGGAACGTCACTAAACTGTGAGGCAGTTTTGGGATAGTGGCCAAACTCGGTCATCCAGTCTCGCGTGACACACACAGACCCAAAAATTCTTCTTCCAGTGGCAATCATTACAAAAGGTAAAACTATGACAGAATGGCGTGGAATGTCCTGTTGTTGTGTTTTGTTTTGTTTTTTATTACTTTACGGCATTCGTGTGTGACAAGCTGGCAGGAAGGTGTATGTTCAGCTAAATGTGTGGTCTTCACCGGCCCGCTGTGGGGCTCACGCTCCAGGGGCCCAAAAACACTGACGCCTGAAAGCTGAAAGGCTTAAAAACGCTCAGTGAGCAACTTTAATGGGAATAAATGTGGAACCGTCTTTGAGTGCATGTTTCTGTTTTGTTAGTGTGTCCCCACTGAAGCCAGAGCAGAGATCTAACATCTGATCTTCATGGAATATGAAATGATTTAGCCGTAAAGGCTGTGAAAACACTTCTCTCTGCTTCTTGTTGTGAGCAGTGGGGCTCTACGTTGTTCCCTGCTGCGTTGCTTTCTCTCTGTTCTGCTGACTGGTTTGAAATGGGCCGATTTCAGTTAGAAAAAGCTGATACTGGTGCTTCACCAGTCAGTTTTTGTCAGTTGTGGAGTGGTTTTCTTCCGTTTCCAGGCCGTTGTCAGTCAAACTGGATCAAACCACAAACGCACGATGAAGCAGCATCGCTGAGTTTTCTGAGCGTCGAACTCAAAACCTCAGCTACGGATGTTTTTCCCTCTTAACCTTAATTTTACTTGCTGCTTATTTAGATGTTTTAATGGAGGATTAGTTTTCTTTTGTACATTATTAAGAAAATTGTTTGTTGGTCTTTGTTTTGTTGGAATATGCGCCGTTGGCTCATGACCTGCACTCAGAGAGTTTCACAGAAGGTCCCTCATGAAGCTCAAAATATTCCAGGCACAGTATAACCAGACACACAACACTGACAAAGAAGTGCAGACACTCTGTCACTGATGCTGCTGCAGTCACTCCCTGCAAGTGGTAAGCACGTAAAACATCTCCTAAAATTGTCACAGATGATGGAAAGATGAGCCATGATTGTACAAAGTTGTTCATAAGGAGTTCAGACATATTTTCACTGATTGCCAAAGGGTAAAGATGGTATCAGCAACGTCAAAGGAAGAAAACAGGCTGTCAACAGTCAGAAGGGCTGTGTCATGTGACCTGACCAACGCATACATTTTTGAGTGAAACATTTAATTATGTACTCTGTCCTCACGTACAGAATGTGAAATATATCATGAATAATAGCAGAGAGGATGATTTATTTCTGCTTTTATTAAACATGGCTCAGATGTTTTAGCTAGTTTTCCACAAGCTTCTCACAACAAGTTGCTGGAGTTTGAGCTCCTGACAGTACTGAGTGTCCACATTTCATGTCTCTGCAATACCTGAGTTTTAGTAAAGATATCAAAACCCGCGTATCTTTGCCTCAGTTTGATTCCACATATTTAACCAGTGCAAAATAATAAGATCTGAACTCCCTCTCAACCAAAACGTCTCCATCTTGAGAAAACTGTAACGCATTCTGCAGCTTGTTTGAAGAGGCTCTGGTTGAAATGGGAAGCAGAGGATGAATACATGTTTACATCTGGACTAATTACCGTTTGTGATGTGTTGTAAATCATTTTTTGTCCGTTTATTTTTGTGCAGGGAGCTGGAGGAGAAGCACGGCGTTCACTGTAACATGACCCTGCTGTTCTCGTTTGCTCAGGCTGTGGCCTGTGCAGAAGCAAAGGTAACACTCATATCGCCCTTCGTCGGACGCATCCTCGACTGGTACAAGGAGAACACAGACCGCAAAACCTTCGAGCCACATGAGGACCCAGGTAATCCAGACCAACCCTGGTGTTATAAAACTCACGTTCTGTCGTCACCATGTTGTGATGCTGAAGGCAGAAGCGTTTCAGTTCCTCCCTGCCGCCACATGAACTGTTCTGCTTTCAGACAGCTCAGCCTTTGGTCGGTGAATATGTGTCATTCTGTTTCGGGCTGGCCAATCATGTCCGTTCCACTAATGTCCTTTTTAAGAGCCATGTTTTCTTCATCATGACATAATCAGGAAGCAAATATTCTCCTGTGGGAAATGCAGGTGCAGTTCAAATATAGCAGTTTTCTGTCACCCTGTTTTCCGTGCTTGCTAACTTTATTTGGAATAACAATAGTGCAAGCAAATAAAACACATTTGCAGTTCTAAATACCACTGTGTTTAGTAAACTAATGTGTTCTAGTGTTTTGCAGTTTATCTTATCTCTGAACTAAGCTGTAATGTTGCACCCCCATAGATGTAGAGGAAGGAACAGTGACTTATAATCTGGGAACACGTATGGTCCTTTTTCATCCTCTTCCTTGCCGTGCAAACTTCATTATTCCAATGAGCTGTTCACAGTCCGCAAAACAAACGAGGATCTGTTTGCTCTTATTCTTATTTTCATGTGACACCACTCTAACATGGACCTAACCATTACCTGAGAGCTGAGCGAATCATCGCGATTCTGCCATGCAACATTATATGCTATAGGTCATCACAGTTGAAGTTGAAGGTTTTATGTACGCCTCAACCAAATACATTTAGTGCCTCACTGCTCCTGCCATTTAATCCTGGTAAACATTGCCTGCCTTAGGTCAGTTAGGATCACTGCTTTATTTTGACAGCTATCTGGTAGGGGGTTTTTTTTGTTTTTTTTTTTAGCAAACAGGCTTTGTTGAGCCCACCTCAGGTCCACTCAGGTTCCGCCTCTTTGCGCATATTTGGATTAACTTGGAGTTTGCTAGAGTCAGCCACTGTCACTAAGCTTCACAGTGGCTTTTCAGAGACCGATGGGTGACATCACTACGGGACATTTGCGAGCATTAACTTCCTGGCTGATGTCTCAAGATGTTGCTTTAATATACCGTGCACCAGTCCTGAATGGTCCCATTGTGTGTATACTTCGGTACGGAATGAGGTGCCTTCAGGTTATTGTTTGATGTCAAGTTTTGACGCACAGACTTTAGAGGGAATGACTGAGTCTTGGTCTTGTCGCTCCCACTGATATTTAATTATATAGTCTGGTGTGCACAAGAACAGGAGCGTCGTCTCTCGGCGGCTTGTTTCTGGTTTTCCAGGTTGAATGCTCGTTCTGAGGTGTGTCTCTGTGTGACAGTATGCATTACTCAAATTAAGACACTGCGCATGGGACACATACTTGGCTCTTAATGAGAGTTAATTAGCTAAAGTGGAATGAACTTCGCGACATGAATTGCGCAGAGCATAGTGACACTGGGCATTTGTCAAGTCAAAGCAGGTGAGCATTGTGAGTTAATCCTTACATAATTATTCCTCAAATTAAAGCAGGTATTATGAAACTACTAAAGAGATGTCAGTGCCTCACATAGCAAATATCTAAAGCATACATTCAAGGTTTTATGTACTCTAAAAGGCTACAATTTCTAAAGTTTGGCGAATGGGACTTTTATCCATACACATTTCAGCAGTAACCCTACACCAGGATGAGCTTAAAACCCTGAAAACTCCAGAAACAATTTCTCCGTGACATGAGGCAGACCAACAACGCCCCAGCTGTCACCGGAGTGTCACCTTTTCCAAACGTAACGTAAAAAGGCGCAGATTGTAAAATATCAAAACTGTTTAAACTTTGTTCACGCAGGATCCCGTCATTCAGAAGAGGCTGATGGAGAAAATGTATTTTCAGGGCCAAAAATAGCGTTGGTTATATATTTTTACCCCTCCACTCATGTGCACATGTGGACATACAGAGAGAGGCAGTGAGAGCACATAGCTGTTGTAGGCTTGTGGTGTGCTAGCAGCTTTACCTGACTTTTAGCCTACCGCCTGAATTTATCTGGACAGTCAGCCACAGACTGTTATAACTCACTTCGTAGCATGCCATTTATGGTGGCTACACACATAAGAGGCACAGGAACATATTTTTTTAAGACCGATAAATTTGATGACCCATCCCCTGTTTGAACATGACACAGCTGATGATGTAAAAATGGAGCTTGCCTGTTGCGTACGCATTAGATAAAAGAGTAAGAACATCCTCTCAAACTTCAAATGATGCAAATGGACATCAACGGTACATTGCAGGTGCAGCCTAAGTACAGCAAATGTCTCTTTTCGGTTGAGTTGTTGACGATGTTTTCCATGCATTATAATTCGCAGCTTAATTTGGAACCAGAGACGCGGGATGTTGAAAAGCCGACGCTAAACTGCACTTCTGCTTTTTAAAAGTTATGGTAACATTATGTAACATTATAGTTACAGCAGTACTTCTGTAAAATAAGTGTCTAGTGTTTTGCAGGCTCTATAATTATCTTAATTTCTGCCATAGCGGAAGAAGAGAGCAGAACAGGATGACCTGATGAGGTCTTGGGGTTTTTGCACCTACTGTGGTTTGGTGCACTACAGATCTTGGCATGTTCAGCATTTAATGCATGTGGCTTGTTTTTCTCTTGTCTGTCCTTAGGTGTGCTTAGTGTGACCAAGATTTACAACTATTACAAGAAGTTTGGCTACAGCACCGTGGTGATGGGTGCCTCCTTCAGAAACACAGGTCAAGTGAAAGCGCTGGCGGGCTGCGATCTGCTCACCATCTCCCCCGGGCTGCTCGCGGAGCTCAGCCAGGACCACAGCACTGTTACAGAGATGCTCAATGTGGGAAAAGGTACTGCTCTGTGATTGAAAGCCCTCAGAAACTTTGCCAGTTGTATGTAACCGTGTAATGGGTGTCGTGAACTAGAAACAAATGAGGCAAACGCATCTGATTGTCATCTAATTTGAATTACATTGACCGCATACTTTCACATCTTGTGGAACCTGAAATCATACCGTCACCTCTGCTGTGCTGCTTGTGATGATGCGATAATGTGATAGCTGTTATCAGAATGCTGCATACCTGCATTTGTGTGCAGCTTCTGAGTGCTTGTTCTCAAGTGTCTACATTTTCCTTGTCAACACCCGAGGGCACAGAGTGACATGGGAACTGATGGTAACTAGCAAGAAGAGAGAGACCCTTTGCGTCGTTTACGGTCGTTCAGATCAGTCAAACCGAGAAACCACAAGGAGCTTTTATTGTGTGCCAAAAATTGGTGTTCATAAGAGTGAAAATGCAAAAAAAAAAAGCACCGTAAAAATGACTTGTTAAATGTCTATGGTCGTGAGGAGCCGAGTCGGCAAATGGTGGAAACATTAGTTATTGTTTTAAATCTGTGGCTACAAGCAACACAACTAGCACTTGTTAAATCCGTGTTAATGGTTTCACGAGGTTGTGGACCCCACCGCCAACAAAAGTTTGTCTGCTTTCATTTGTTTTCTAGAGCAGAGCGACGTCTGGATGTGCAGGTAGTTGTTCTATCTGCTGCCTCAGTAGCAGCAAACTTTCAGTTCAGATGAAAAATCACTCCTTCATAACGAAAGGGTCCCATCAAACATATGCTCCGATTTTCTGTTTATACCTTTCTTTCATAATTTCATCTAAACTAGCACAGTAAGAAGTAGAGACGTCATCCATTGCAGGTGAATCCACTTTTAAGTATGAAAGTTTGAAAAATGAGCTGAGCTCATCCAGCTGATTATTTTAGAATTTGAACTTGCATTTATGAAAGCATTTTCTCAACATTTCAACCTTTTGTAAATCCTGAGAGCCACCCACCTTGACCTTGATGGTTTGTTTTTGCAGCCAAGGTCTGTGACCTGGAGAAGATCCACCTGGATGAGAAGGCTTACCGCTGGGAGCACAACGAGGACCGCATGGCTGTGGAGAAACTGTCTGACGGCATCCGCAAGTTTGCTGCGGACGCCATCAAGCTGGAGACTATGATCAAAGTAAGAGTTTGTTTCTGGAGGGGCCAGATGTGTGTTAATATTTCTGTGTATCTGACCGTTTGCTTGAAGTCAGTACGGAGATGTTTCATCTTTGTACGCTGACTCTTCGATTCTTTAATTACAGGAGAAAATGTTCAACGTGAAAAACGGTCAGTAATGGACAGATTTACCGTCTTCAGCCACATTGACAGCAAGCATAAGGAGATAAGAGGCTGCTTTCTTTGTTTCCAACTCCCTGAGAGGAGGTCCAAAGCACCAGAAGGCCTTCCCTCTCATCTGACCAAACTCCAGGGACCTCCCTCCCGAATGGACACCTTTCCTCTCTTAGGCTGGGACTGACTCTGTTTGTTTTCTGACCAAACATAAATGGTGATTGATGCTAATGTGAATGTGGAGTTGTTGTATATTAATCTAATATTTACAAGATATTTGAGCAGAAAGGAAAAACTGTGCAGAAAACATCTTAATGAGGCTTTAGCCTTGTGACTACTAGAAAGGACCATGAGCACTTTTTGGCAGGAAAGGACCACAATTTTTAGCTATTAACACCATTTGGACCAGGTTGAGGACACCGCTTGTGAAAGACCATTGTACTATCATTCCTCCCAATAACACGTTTTGCTCTTTGAAGAAATAAAAATCTGTCATTTCAGTTGTGTTTCTGTCTTTGTTACCAGATTAGTGAGTTTGAGCGGGTATCAGACTCACGCTGCTTGGACAGCCTTGAAAAGCGTTTTGAATTCAAGCACCATCAGTTTAGGTAAACTGGTATCCCCTTGATGTACAACCTTTGTTACACCTGTTTTACGTCATCTGGTCGGGCTGGTATAACTCCATTCCACCTGTCCTAATTTAGCTTAACTCCACCTTCGCTCCTCAGACCTTTATAGGAAGAACGTTTCCTGAAAGCTCCTATTTGATACCAGACAGAACCTCAATATTAGGTGAACTTGGAAGCTTTTCAAGGAAGTCACACACATCTTAAGGTAATAGGATTTATTTCACTATTAGATGTTTTTTAGAGATTTTCCCATGGTTAAGATTTGTAAAACCAACAGATACATTTCAACTGCATGATCAGTGGTTTTACACAGACTCACTTTTAATAATGCACAGAGCTTGTGTGTACAGGATAAAAGATATCACCTTACAGGACTTCAGTTGCAGACAAACACTGAGCAGAGAGGACTGTGCTTGTTTTTAAGGAGGCGATATGAATAAGAAACTCTTAAGAAGCGTGTGGCAGCGATGGCATTCAGTTGTTACTTTACAGCAGCACATTACGAAATGAGATGTGCTTAAATTGTTAAAATCAGCATGTGTTGCAGAACGGAGACGGTTCAGCCAGTGTTTGGAACTGAGGGTGGACATTTCCCCTCAAACGTTTGGTTGAAAGCTAAGCATACCAGACGCACAGCCATGGTCCTGGAACGTGTCGGCTCCAGGTTTGAGCCAGGCTTTTTATCACAAATCAAATACCTGTAGCTGTTCAGCAGCTCTAATCAGTGTTAGCATTGATTAAAATCACTTAGTGCATGAGCTCGGGAAGTTGTCTGTAAACAGTTTGTTTTTCAGTGATTGCATTCTGCTTTTATTTATGCAGCATCGCAACGTTTTTGGAAACGTGGTTGTATTTGAGGTGGAGGAAGTCCCTCCTCTTCTGTTTGCTTGCTGCTGATAAGAGTGCAAAATTCTCTTTATGTATTCAAAGCTGAAACCCAAAAAGGTATTTATAGATAGTGAATCAACTATAATCAACTATAGTCAATTATAGTTTTCAAGATACTACTGCCACACTTTATCTCAAGTATTCATAATAACTGCCATGTTTAACCTTTAAACACTTAATGGAAACACTGTATTTCAAAGGATAGATGCATCTAGAGGCAGAAATTCAACATTTCTTACAAGATATTCTGATTTTGATTTTTTGAAATAGTAGATTGTATAAATCACCACTTAACTTATTAACTAAGATCAGGGATAGATTAACCTGTCAAAGGGATCTGGGCGTCCTTATCTAATGTAAACAAAGATAAGCGTAGAAATGTCACTGGGCTTCTTTCTCTAGAAATGGAAAATGGATGAAAATATTTGTTTCTGGCACTGGAGTTTAATTTAAATGTATTTAAATTCTAAGGATATATAAAATTAATCTTTGAAAACACAGGTGATTAATGCATGTGAAACTTGGCATGTTATTATTAGATGATATTAATCAGTAAATTGTAGAAGAAAATCAAGAAGAGGATAAGCATTAACGGACCACATTCATGCAGTGATTGAAGGAAACAATACAAAAGCAAATCAATTCAAATGTGTTTGTAAGGAGTGATTTTAAACGATGACACTGGTTTAGCTCCTCGAGACGGATCCAAAATCTAACAGACGCAATATAAAAGTCCGAATCGTCTCTTGTTTTAAACCAACATCTTTTGTCAACATTGGCAGTGTTAGTGTTATGATGAAGACAGAATAAGGTGACATATGACACTGTGTGTCATGTTTGGCATTCTGTCACATGCTGCCTGTGTCATCCAATCAGAAACTTCCACAGGAGCATCAGGGTGGAGCTCGCTGCATTCGGCGTCTTCAGCACTCCCACTGCTCCTCAGTACACTCCTGCTGCTGTTCACGCTCCCTGCGCTGCCTCCTGCAGCGTTTCGCTGGGTGTGTGCTGAAATAACATCTGATTGGACTGAAAGTAATCTTATTTGTCCAATCATGTGTTCACAGAATTGTGATCCTCGTGTTACTATCACCTGTTACCAATCAACCTGTTTACCAAAAAAAAAAAAAAATCAATGAAGCTGATGAGCTCAGACATTAAATATATTGTCACTGTCAAAGCAAATGATGTTTTAGTGATATTTTGCACAGCGTCTAAGTATTTTTTTACTTCACTGTAGTGATTTGACAGCTTTAGAAATTAAGATGTTTTCATTCAAAACATGCAAAGAGCATATAAAATATGATTAGGACTTAGAGTTAGTAGAGTAGAGTAAGTAGAGCTGACAGGGTCAGTTGATTAATCGATTAGTCAAATACATTTTGCTGATTGTACTTTTACTTCAGTAACATTTTCCAGCCAGGACTTTTACTTGTCACTGAGCTGGTGTGGTATTGGTATTTTCACTTTATTAAAGGATGTGAATCCTTCCTCTACTGGCCTCTGCGTAACGTCATTAATTTCAGCCTTTCAAACAGTGGTCACAAAGCACGGCGGAGGTTCCTGTCAGATCTGATCTCCACATCAGTCAACTACTTCTCTGTCGGCTTTCCCACATGTTGTTTACTATCTGATTCTTTTCATGCCCTCAGTAGCTCTCTGTCATCTCTCCAGTATTTTGTTCAAGGCAATAACTGATTACTTCCATGACGTCCGTGTCACTCATAAATGTTGCACAACAACATTGTTTCACCAAGTGTCAACACTAATTAGCTGGGCAGGTCTTTGACAGCACTAATTTACTGCTGATGCATGTGAGCTGTGTGAAAAGGTATGTTACATAATGGGAACCTTCTATATGATCCCCAAATGCACTTCAGCATCCTATAATGAGTGCTGACTGCACAGCCTTCCTGTCTCTGTCTGTCCCAGAGGTTCGTACTCACCCTGACGGAGCAGTTGAGATGCTGTACAGATGGAGTCTAAGCATCATGCTGCAGGGCCTGATGCTGTTCCTGTTCGGCCCTGCCTGCCATGCCTCTTCTCTGGGGCTGACGGTCCACGCTGTGCCCCTGGACAGTGAGAACGGGACAATGGTAGGCAACGTTATTATCTAGATGCATGTCTTTTATTTGTTGTGGTTTTTCTGCCGTCAGAGGCGGTGAACTGTGTGTGAACTGATACGAACCATTTTTCTGCTGTTTAAAAAATAATTTAAAGTTAGCGTCTCAGGACTTGTTTGTATCAATAAATCCATAGTTTTGAATTATCTTTTGGAAACATCCAAATCAGGAACTTTACATGTGTTTTTCAAAATTTCCATTGTGACTTTGTCTCTATACCATATCTCTGCCATGCAGTATAGTCCTTAAAATAACTTATTAATTTATACTTAAACCCATGAAATGTTGTTCAGGGATTCATAAAGATTAATTTTTACATGCGCTTTTAAAATAATCTCTCTGTTTAGGTGTACAATAAAGAGGCTTGAGGTCTTTACCTTGAAGTAGCACAGAACCTTTAACTGGTTTACTTTAGATAAATAAAGTGAGTACCATTCAGTGTGAAATTGAGAGAGATTTATTGAAATCCATTAATTCATTATTCACTATTCATATTAAACCCATTAATCAACCTCAACTTTAACTTTGTTTGTTGGGGAAGATGTTGTCCTGTAGCCCAGTGAGACATCGAACACAATGAATCACATAATCAGCAGAAATTGCCACCACAGTGTGCATCATGTGACTGTGTTATCTGTTATTTGTAACACTGAACCAGATCTATGATTTTACCCCCAACCATGGACACAGACAATAAAGTTAAAGTTGGACTTGATTAATGTCCCTGTGAACTACAAAATAGACAAAAGAAAGAAAATCCTTAATTACAACTGCCTTCCAAAATCCCCTAAAATTAACCCTTGCTTTTTTAAATATATGGCAGTGAATGATCAATCTTGATTTAACAGATAAATTAACAGCAACTTTATGCTTCAGTAGGCTTTTTTTGTGTTTGTTTGTTTGTTCGGTAGCCAGAATAAGGACTGCGGATGTCTGTGGTTTGCGTCAGTGCCTCAGCACAGACTGAGCTCGCTCTGCAGGTTCCTGAGCCTCAGGTGAATCCTCTCAGCTCAGTCATGTCAAAGACACTTTGTCATTTTGTCGCTTCTTGCAGGTGAGGGCTTATTTCACCGCCATCGCTGCCACTCCGTGTCCGTCTCTGTCCGGGCTGTGTGCTGAAGACGACGCGGACTGTATGGTCTACAGCACCTCGTTACCTTTCAACGGCACCAAACCAAACCCTGGCTGGTGTGTTCGCCAGTGGCACGAAACAGTCGCCAGTAATTACAGCAGCACCATCAGTTTAGGGTGAGACCTCCATGCACCACCTTTACCTTTGCCCTCAAACATCTGGAATTCATCATCCTCTTACAGCCACACATTTTTCCCCATATACCTGATTAAACATGGCTGCCCTGTTTCATCTTTAATTGTTACGTTATTCTTTATTCATCTTTCTTTGATATTATATATTCTTGGCATTTTAAAGTTGACGCCATTTCAGTTTTCCCTCCAGAATATAAACACATAATAAACAGACAGAAAAATAAAGAACATGCACATTTACAAACGTTTATTTACATGTTCGGTCTGCATACTGACGTTGCTGATTATCTTAATATTATAAAATAGCAGAGATGAAGTTTGTTTTTTTCTCGGTGTAATGTAGTTTTGTTTGTTTGTTTTTTACACAAGGTCATTCACTCAGATTAATGTGCCATTGACTGGTTTTGCATGCTTTTATTTCTGTAACACTCCTGTGTGGTAATCCTGCCTTTGGCCACATTACAATTCATTGTTTCTGCTAATGTTTGCCTTGTTTCATTGATCTCGTGTTGATCTCCTAATACCAGAGGTGGAAGTAACAAAAATGAATTGATAGAAATGGAGGTGATGAAAATACATGTGAATTGAAAGACAGACGGGGTGTGAAATGAAAGAAGGAGTGACAAAATATCATGATTTGATTCCTTTAAAGCCAGTTCTGTTTTTTTCTTTAATGTTCAGGTCCGACACAGAAATATATGTGTCTATGAATGCAGGACCGACAGTGCGGCAGAACAGTGGGAGACTCAACCAACCTCCTTACGTTGCCCTCGTTCCTCCTCTCAGGTAACACACACACACACACACACACACACACACACAGGCTACGTTTACACGTAGCAGGGTCGTTTTCAAAAATAACATCGTGCACACAACATCGTTTTTAAAAATGTTGTCGTTTACATGAACCCGGATAAATACGCCGTCGCGCGCCATCATATCTATGCCAAACCGATGGGCGCGAGTGTCAACATCGGTCCCTCACATGAGGTTAAGTGTTTTCAGTGGCATGTTGTGACGTTTCGCTGGAGTTTTTTTTTAAATGATAGTTTTCCGTGAACGACAACAACAAAAAAAACTGTTTGCGTGTAAACGAGAGGCCAAACCGCATGAAAACATGCGTTTTCCTAAGTGTAGCACAGACGTCAGACAGTAGCCTGGCTCTTTCCAAAGATAACAAAAATCATTAAGGAATGAGTATTTTGTTTGTTTAATCCATACACATATAAAGAAGCCAATAAACGAGTCGTTTGGACACTTGTCGTTTAAAATCAGCGTTTTACAGGTGTTGGACTATTTCTTGGACTTGGCTAGTTGCCAGGCAGTCAGCGCCGGAGTCCGCGGCGCGTGCCGGCTGCGGCGCGGTGGGATTTGCGAGTTACACCGGATATTTTAGCTGGTTTCACGAAGTCCACTTTGTCTTTTCTCTGTTTTTGTCTCGCTGTCTGGTGGGATCAGGGCCCGTGTGAACTGCCCTCATCACGTCCACCTGTCGGCGAAAGACCTGGATGGTGACAGGGTGCGATGCCGCTTCGCCCGCCCGGAGGACGACGAGTGCATGAACTGCACAGAGCACTCCTTCATAGAGCTGGATGAAGTGAGTCCATCCTCAGCATGACGCCAACACACAATCACACACAACACCATCATTTAAAAATGTCATCAATAACAAATCAGTTACCATCAAAACCGCATTTCATTTTTTAAATTAAACTTTGAGAAACACCAGTGCCGTAGGCTGAACTGCACTTGAGAAATATTGTTGCATAAAAAAAACAACATTTAATTGCACAAGTCTATGTAAATGTACATTATGTACAGATTCTAAAATACTGTTAATATGGATAATAAATAGTGTTTGTACTATTGCACAGTTAAAGAAAAAAACGAACAAACAATAAAATTAAAAAATCTATGTGTTGATGCTGCAGTGCAACAGTTACAAATACAAGTTCTGCTTTCAAAACTTAAGCACTTCCAGTTGAATCTACTTATTGTACTTTGAAGTACTTAAACTGTGTGTTATAGTATAGTATAGTATAGTATAGTATAGTATAGTATAGTATAGTATAGTACTATAGTATAGTGAAGTGTTATATTATTGTATATTACATTACTGGATCATTATTGCTGATGCATGAACCTGAAAGCAGCTGGTTTGAGCTACTTTATAGTCTACTGTTGGGCTCTTTAGTCTAAGACAAATCATTTGTTTTTTAATGTGAAACCTTTGTGTGCAAGCTTAGTAGTAAATATAGCCGCTACAGATAAAAGTAAAATTTTGGCAGTGACTGTTTTCAGAGTTAAATGCAAAGTAATCAAATAACCTTTCAAGTGACTGTCTCAAACACAGATTGAAGCATCAGAGCCAGACTTTGCTCTTACCTTAAGAGACTGCAATGTGACAAGCTGTCAGCAATGAAGGGCAACAAGATTAGCAATTACTGTTTAGTTGCAAGAGCAAGTTAGACGAGGACAGTCCCCATACGCACACATCTGCCAATTAACCATACCATCCGGCCGGAGGCAGTCAGGTAAACAAATGCTGATCATATTTTGTGGTCCAATGCTCAATAGCATGTTTAAGACTTTCGACTGAGCCAATGGCGGCCTGTATTAACCCTGTTAAGCTTGTTGTGGAGTTTTATCAGTGAAATTATTTCTGCGGAGTAAACCGGTTCTGTTTATTCCCATAATTCGCTCAGTCTGGTGTGTCCACGAGTGACAGGAAATGCCTCTACCAATTAATATATGAAACGTTTCAGCGTTCTTTTGCCGTTGCACATTCTTCTCTTCGTAACTGAGAGAATAGAAGTGACACTCTGTTTTCATCTTTGATTGTCACTATTTTGCAGCTCAGCCCTCAAACGTTTGTGACTTCCAGTTTAAGTCTGTCCAGAAACAATGGCGCGGGTACTTTGAATAACCAACTGACCTCGAAATCATCTCTGTTTGGCTGATCTCTTTCACCAGGAGCATTGCATGCTGACGTTCACTGGAAAAGCACGAGCAGGACAGTATTTTATCTACCTGATGGCAGAGGACCTGGTTCCAGTGCCCAAAATGAGCCAAATGACAGACAACACACCCCTCAGCGCTGTCCCTGTGCACCTCTCTCTCACTGGTGAGTCTCTCAATCAGATAATAGACACTAATGTTACCTACATGTCAGCAAACATAGTTGTGCTGAATAAGGATAATATGGTTCAATAAGATTTTGAGTTTAAGCTGTATCCCATTTTAGCCTTTTCCTTTATGAAGTTAAACAAACGTCTCTTATTTTACTCTCCTTCCAGTGGAGGAGTCGTCTTCCAGCTGCACCGATGAACCTGTGGCAGTAGGTGAGACGCCCACAGAGGACTCCACAATGTTTGTCCTGCCGTATGAGGAGTTGAAATTTAACATCAACTACATGTCAGAGCTGGAGAGGTGCGTCGCTTCGAGAGTGTGTGTTTGAGTGTGTTTGAGTGTCTATATTTTGATTATATTTTGAGTGTCTATGTTTTGAGTGTGAAATTTACGGTGTACAGAGTGCCCTCAAAAATCCCCACAATGCACTGAACTTACATGCCATGTACACAGTGCAATGTGCTATACAGTATGTTGTAGTTCTAATTACTGCTGTGCGGTTTCACGGCTGTCAGTCTGATGCATGACACCCCGTAATGATGATTCATAAGTATCGGGAATCTCAAGAGTGTTGACTGTCAAATGTGCAGTTTGTCAATCAGGGCACGAGGAAGTGATTTCAGAGGCAGCTCAGGTCAAATCAGGCGTGATAATTACAGTCACCTGAAGGGGTTTACCAGGCTGCACAAGCTCTTACAAATATATGGGTATGAAAGATGAAATTAAATGTTGCTGTCTGTGTTTGCAGTGTTACAGAAGTAGCTGTGGTCGGCCCCCCTGAACTTTACAGGGTTGGCTTCAAATCAGTCGGCTCCCTGGCAATGATGACCATGGCCTGGATCCGCTCCAAGAACCAGCTGGCCAGCCTTTTGCCCATCTGCTTTGCTGTGAATACCAACAGGTAGATTGTTCTGTGAACTGAATGCCTCTAAAGCTGTCAAACATGGCAAGATTCACACTCGGCCCCCATCCCCTCATCAAACCTGTAATCAATGGTGGACTAAGCTGAACTGAGTAACCTGTTACTTTCAGTTATACTGATGTGTGTAAGGTATTATGGCACAAAAGAAAACTGAAAAAGGGAACTTTTTAAATTGGCTCAGGGATGGATCGGAATCCAAACAGTTATTACACAGTTAGCAGCACAGTTAGCATGTATGTTTTCCTTTGTTTTTTTATACAGTTTAATGCAGTTAATAGGAATTAATGTCATTATTTGCTAAAAATAGTGGTGTAAAGTGTACTAAAATGTCCTAATTATAAATATTCTTGTTTAACTGATATTTTACTAAAACCTCCAGTTGTATATATTTGTATATCCCGTTATTAACGCCTTAACGCAAATAAATTTTAACAGCATCATTTTTTTGATTGCGAGATTAACGCCCTTTGTGACCTAGTGAACTTGTAGTTTTTTATAAGCTGTGGCCACTGCTAGTAACGTAAGAAAAACTACAGGATCTGGTTATAATCCAGAAACAAAACAATAGGCACGCCCCATGCACGTGTATGGGTCGACTGACAAGACCAAAGTTATCTGTGTGTATTGTCGGTGTGAACTGAATTATCAACGTAGCACCTCCAGTCTGAAATACCACTTGATGGCCAAACACACGGCGAATGTGAATTCTCCACCGCCTCCTTGTCAAAACCAGGTGACAATGGACGGCTTTCGACGGAGGCGTATGGATGCTGTTATGTTCAAAGGAAACTTAAGAAAGGAAAGTTTAAGCCATGGTTTAACTGCACTATAGCCTGAGTCCTAGTTTACAATGATGTGAACTTTGTAACTTTATTTTGGATCACCCTGTTTTGATCCCTTAGAAATGGTTGTTGAAGAGGCTTTTTAGAAACCAAGTATTTATTTTTTTGTCATCTGTTTATTGACAGTGTTAAATTGTGAGATTTGATTCATTCAAATGTGAATGACTGCTCAAAGTGAGAATGTTAGTGTGAAATATAGCACTACACGTTGTTTTCAATTAAAAAACATTTGCACAAAGCAAGCCGATCCACTTTTCCATGTTGATAAGAGTATTAAAATGATAATTCAAGGGACATTTAGAATAGATAAAAATGTGTGATTAATTTGCGATTAATCGCAAGTGTACTATGACATTCATGAGATTAATCGCGATTAAATATTTTAAACGACTGAGAGCACTATTATATACCAGTAAAACAGAATTACAATCTATGCTGCTCATACTTACTGTACTTACTAGTAGCTTCTCAGAAGACTCCGAAAGGTCGACAGCATAAAGTGAAAACAAGATCCTTGTATTTGGAAAGGAAATTGCATACAATAAATATATATGTGTGGAATATAAAAACCAAACACACACTGAGATGAATGGGCTTAAATCAGTTTTCACTGGGATTGTTTCACGTTTCCACAAACAAGTGAACGGGCAGACTGAAGAAAACTACGCAGGCGTACCTAAAGGCAGTACTCAGTTACAGTATAACTGGTTTCTCTCTCACACATAAATGAACACAGACATAAAAAAATGCACATAATGTACTAACAGACCTGTAACTGCAGGGTGTCCTGTTGCCTGCGGGTTAAGACACATACCGTATGACATATATAACTGTAAGGTCCTCTCTTCAGTTCTGACAGGGGACTTTTGTGTCACCTCATACACCTCTCTCATTTCCCCTTGTTTCCTTCCTGTATCTATACTGTCAGCATCCAAAGCATGCAGCTGCAGTACTTTCCAGTATATCATTGACGTGCATACCTGCTTGCACTGTCAATCAAATGTCATTATCTTGAACAGAGCTTTATATTTAGCACATGATGTGGTCTGATTTGCACGTCTTGTTTTTCCAGTTTGCAGTCAGAGCCCAGATGTGTGTGGCTGTATCAACGTAAGACATTCAGCTTCTTCAACATCATAACAATGCTGCTCATGCTTTTCAGTATTTCCTCAGTAAATATTGACTGTTAACGATTGAAATATGACTTTCTTAATCTTTTCAGGGGAAATGAAGACACTACCTGATGGAACAGGTTGAGAAAATATTACCCTCTCAAAACTCAAATTTTGAGTGTCCTACAATGTAATTATGTCCGTGTGTAAGAATTTAGCAATAATCCGCTGCTGCTATCTGCCTGCAGAGCTGACGTGTGATAACACAGAGATGACTCTGGTGCTCCCCATCACCTCCCTGAGTGGCATCGACCTGGCCGAACTGCAGCTCAACAGCCCATCCTGTCCCGTCGACTACAACAGCACGCACTTGACGGCACGCATCTCCTTGAGTGGCTGCGGCACCAAGACTGTGGTAAGACTGAGGCGTTCCCCCTCTCTGCGGTTCGGACTTACCTCCTTTCTCGCACTCAGAAACGTTTGTAACCCCTCCTGACTTTCCCGTCACAATTTTTAAAAGGCTCAAAACACTTTTCTGTCTACATTGGGATGCATACTGCAGAGGCTATAAGTGCTCAGATGCACACATTTTCACTGATGTATGGTGGTGTTCACATCCATATGAACTGTGTCCTTTTTTAGCTCTGAGGAACTATGTATAAAAAGTACAACAATTTCTAGATTGTGCATCAGATGTCAGGCTGCAACTGACTGATGAAATGTTGATAAAGAAATGTTTGAACAACATATAAAGAAAACTGCTCTTACAATAATGTCAACGTGACTAACATGTAACATGACTTGTTATTGAAGCTTGTCTTCCTGTCTCCATCTGTTGATGGAGAAGAAAAGGATGACAAAAGTAGTTGTGACTCAACACACCCTGAAAGTCTTGTCATTGTTGCCCTGAGGTGATCTAACTTCCACTTGTACAGGTGTGGTCACAGGTACAACAGAGCACACTTCTGACCACACCTGAGGTGAAACCAGAGAGGGCACCAAAGCACTCATTAAAGTCAAAAATACTTCGCACTGACACATTGTTCAGGTGAATGTGAATTACGACTGCGCCCTTCCTCTTTCTCTGTCCTTTTCCAGCACGCTGGTTCAGAGCTGGTTTACACCAACACCTTGCAAACTGTGCATACCTCCATTATAAGGCGTCAGCCCTCCCTCACCCTCCCTCTGGCCTGCCGTATCCCTGGAGCCCAGGTCAAGGGACCGCAGTACGAGATCAGCATACCCTCAGAGACGGAGACCTTCGGTAATGTTGAATTTTGGGTAGAGGTTCACTTTCCAGGAGAAGGGCCATTGTCAAACTTCACAAGTGCCCCCAGGTTCCGTACCCTCGAGGTTGCCTCAAGGCGATTGCGTCGAGACTTGGGATATCGATCAGAAAGATCCACGAACTCCACAGGTGCCGTGGGGTCCAAGCTTGACAAGCTGGATCTCCATTTATTGTCCAACTGCACCGTTGATCGAGCTGAGATGTTGGTGAGCAATTGTTCGGAGTCTGAGACGGAGGACTTCGCCGAATCCCACCCCATTCTGGATCAAGGGTCAGTAACAGTCAACTTCCTGTAATAGTTTGATGTTACCGTCTTGAAGAGGACAGATACTGTATATAGCAGCCTGAGAGACATATATATATTTAAAAAATCAAATGGTTCTGTCACTCATTTTCTTTCAGGTGTTCAGCTTCCAACAGCACATTAGAGATTGTTACAGCAAAATCCACTTCGAAGGTTTACCGTCTTGATTTGAGCAACGTGCAGACCCAAGGATCAACGGTCTGTATTCTCATGCAGCACACAAACATGCAGTTCTCATCATGTCTGAATTTGAATAGTTCTAATTGAATGTTTGAGTAAGGCACTCTTGTAGGCGACTGTAGTGCTGAGAAGCTTTCTGCAGGATTTTGTAGCCACGCTAGCGATGTCACTCTTTGGTCCACCTCTTGGAGTCAGACTGAAATACCCTAAAAACTTTTGAATGAATTGCCATAAAATTTTGAACAGAAGATGACTCGAACTGACAGTTACAATCCCGTGACTTTTCCTGTCACACCACCATGAGGTTGCCATTTGTGGTATTGAGTGAAATGTCTCAACAACTATTGGATAGAGTTGGTATACACGTTCATGTTCACCACATGATGAATTATAATAGCTTTGGTGAATTCCTCAACTTTGCCTCTAGTGCCATCATCTGGTCAAAATATCAGTTTGTTCAATGTTTTGGTTAAAATGACTGATCTCTGTGTACAGCTATTACACAATAAAGATGGTGACCATGGTTAACATTATTAGTATATTAGCTTTGTTATTATGAGCATGTTAGCATGCTGGCATTAGTATTTAGCTCAAAATACAGCCTGGTACAGCCACACTGCCAAAATGTGTGTGTATGTATGTATAGCGTTCAGTCAGTTAGCCATTCATGTTATAAAGTTCTGAAATGTTTCTGAGCTGCTGTCTTATATCTATTTATTTTGTGTCTTGCAGATGTATATCCGCTGCACAGTGAACCTGTGCATCTCTACCATGCCCTCGGAGAAATGTCCTGATCTGTGTGCCCCCGCCTCTAATCAGAGAGCGCTGGTTAACAGTCTGTTCACCAAGAGCTACACCATCAACTCAGGACCCGTTAGCCTTGTGGTCACAACTCCTGCACCAAAAGCAACTGTCGCCACTACGACGGCCGCTACCACTCAGACCACCGATCATGGTAAGATGTTATCCTCTAAGCACGCCTCCATCTGTTTTTAATTTGGGATGATTGGTGACATCAGTATCAATCCACTGACCCGTGAGTCCCCTATTTGCAATTCTAGATCACTGCTTTCAGCCTCAAAATGAGCAAATTAAAATGGTGTTTTTCAGGGTCCATTTTTATTATTCCCACAATTCATAATAATAACTCTTCTGAACATTTTTCAAGTATTGATTCAAGTCTCAAAGAATGAAAAATCTCACACAGTTAACTGTAAATGCAACTCTTTTTAACCCTTTTCTCCCCTCTTGCAGCTCCAGAACGGGCCTCAGCCATAGCAGCAGGACTGATTTTGACAACTATCAGCATATGTCTTCAAAACGTCTTCCTTTATTGAACATGCCGCTGGGTGACGATCTGTCCGAATATGGAACAGTGCATTTCACCTCTCATGTTACTTTCTGGCTCACATTGGCTGTCGCTACGACAAAGGTTAGGCCACACCTGTGTTGTTTGTGTTTAAAGCCCTGATGACAACCTTCTGTGGTCGAAACATGTTGACTATTTTAGTTATTTAGCCACTGAAATAAAGGCTTGTTAATATTTCTTTCCTCATTCCTTATATTTCCTTACATTTGAAGTGTCTGGATTGCCTTCTTGTTTGACCTACATCTGCCTTTTTGGGACATTTAAAGAGCTTCCTGGTCACTTCCTGTCAGCTTTCTATTGATTTTATAAATAAATAAATAAAGAGCAAAACTTCATTTAAAAGACATATTTAATAGAATACATTATAAGACTAATTTACTTACACACAAATGAAAACTTGATATGAGCAACAGACTTCGTTATTTTATATAGTTTTGTGTATTTGACCAGTCTGTAACTTGGATGGTAAAAACTATTGAGCAGTGGATAACAAATAGCACAGCAAGTGCACCATTTTCTCCTTTGTGAGCTCTTACTGGCTGTTCACTGTTTTAAACATGTGTTACTTTAGTGAAGGTGTGGCTAAAATGTATCTGAAATTCTACAAATGTTTAAGGTAACTCAAATATCTCATCAGGCACTTTGACCCTCTGACCTTAAGATCCAGTTTGTGCATTTTGTCTTGGACCTAAAAACCTGTTTGAGGCAGTCAAACTGTGCTTATGGTTGTGTGATGTGCATCCATCTTTACCTTAAATGCAAAAGTATTTTTCTATCTATTTTAACATGAATATATTATTAAACTACTTCAAACTGAGTTTTATGTTTAATCTGTTTTTTAGCATCTATTTCATTCATAAATGATATTCTCTTTGATAGAGGAATATTTAAAACTGCCAATCAGAGTTGAAGAACAGAAAAAGAAAAATGAAGCAACAACTTTGGAAATAAAACATGACACAAAAGAAACACCCGGCTGTTTCTACGGACAAGCTGGACAGTAAATGTAAGATTCCCTCGAGCGTCCGCAGGAGTTCTCAATAAACATCGTTTCTGTTGACACAAATGCTTCATTTTAGTTTGTGCAGATTCCATTCAGCGTTAGAAAGCTAAGACTCGTTAATCAATTCATGCAAACCACACCAGGAGCAGTGCAGCAGCAGCAGCAGCAGCAGCAGCAGTGGTAGAAGTAGTAGTAGTAACAGTGATAGTCACAGCAGTAGTAGTAGGAGCAGCAGTGGTAGTAGTAGTAGTAGTAGTAGTAGTAACAGTGATAGTCACAGCAGTAGTAGTAGGAGCAGCAGTGGTAGTAGCAGTTGTAGTAGTAGCAGTAGCAGTATTAGTGACAGTAGTAGTTGTAGTAGTATTAGTAGTAACAGTAATAGTCACGACAGTAGCAGCAGTAGTAGGAGCAGGAGCGGTGGTAGTAACAGTAGTAGTAGTAGTAGTAGTAGTAGCAGGAGCAGTGGTAGTAATAGTAGTAGTGTAGTAGTAGCAGGAGCAGTGGTAGTAACAGTAGTAGTAGTAGCAGCAGTAGCTGTAGTAGTAGTAGTAGCAGCAGTAGTAGTTGCAGTAGCAGCTGTAGTAGTAGTAGTAGTAGTAGTAGCAGCAGGAGCAGTGGTAGTAATAGTAGTAGTTGCAGTAGTAGCTGTAGTATTAGTAGTAGTAGTAGTAGCAGCAGGAGCAGTGGTAGTAATAGTAGTAGGTGCAGTAGTAGCTGTAGTAGTAGTTGTAGTGGCAGTAGTAGTAGTAGTAGCAGCAGCAGGAGCAGTGGTAGTAATAGTAGTAGTTGCAGTAGTAGCTGTAGTAGTAGTAGTAGTAGTAGTAGTAGCAGGAGCAGGAGCAGTGGTAATAATAGTAGTAGCTGTAGTATTAGTAGTAGTAGTAGTAGTAGTAGCAGGAGCAGTGGTAGTAATAGTAGTAGGTGCAGTAGTAGCTGTAGTAGTAGTTGTAATGGCAGTAGCAGTAGTAGTAGTAATAGTAGTAGTTGCAGTAGTAGCTGTAGTAGTAGTAGTAGTAGTAGTAGTAGTAGTAGTAGTAGTAGTAGTAGCAGGAGCAGTGGTAGTAATAGTAGTAGGTGCAGTAGTAGCTGTAGTAGTAGTTGTAGTGGCAGTAGCAGTAGTAGTAGTAGCAGGAGCAGTGGTAGTAATAGTAGTAGTTGCAGTAGTAGCTGTAGTATTAGTAGTAGTAGTAGTAGTAGTAGTAGTAGTAGTAGTAGTAGTAGTAGTAGTAATAGTAGTAGTAGTAGTAATAGTAGTAGTGTCAGCAGGATCTCAGCAGCTCCTCAGTGCTGGACCAGATGTTCAGGTCCAGCCTTATGTTGCTGTTGACCAGCAGGTCGGTCCTGGTCCTCGAGGACAGTGTTCAACCAGCAGAGTCCAGAAACAGACCCACAAACAGATTCAAGTTCTTAAGTCACATCGCCCTCAGCTGGACAGGAGAGAAAATATAATAGGAAAATATATTTCATTTAATATCAGTATCACTATGTTTACTGCTGAAATTTGAATCTATACACTCAAAATGTTTACACACTTTGAACACATTTATCTAAAACAGTCAAACAGTACTTTATGTACTGTGAACATTTTAATCTACCGTTAAAATTAGACACTGTTAAATGTATAATTACATCTATCTGGTGTTAAAATATGAACGTATATACTGTTGAAATTATTAACTGTTAAACATGAATCAGTATACTGTTAATATATTCATCCATATACCGTTTACATTACCATTAAAACACTTATCTATATACTCTTGAACTATTCATCTATACACTATTAACAGATTAACATATTAATCTATGTGCTGTTGTCTACATACTGTTGTCTATCACTGTTTTTATTGTGTTTGCTGTGTATCTGCTGTGCATGCTGTGTTTTTCTTGCCCTTCACTCTTTTATTTTACATAGTTTTGTGTATTTGACCAGTCTGTAAATTGGATGGTAAAAACTATTGAGCGGTGGATAACAAATAGCACAGCAAGTGCACCATTTTCTCCTTTGTGAGCCCTTACTGGCTGTTCACTGCTTTAAACATGTTTTACTTTAGTGAAGGTGTGGCTAAAATGTATCTGAAATTCTACAAATGTTTAAGGTAACTCAAATATCTCATCAGGCACTTTGACCCTCTGACCTGAAGATCGAGTTTGTGCATTTTGTCTTTGACCTAAAAACCTGTTTGAGGCAGTAAAATTGTGCTTATGGTCGTGTTTCTATCTATTTTGGCACAACATGAATATATTATTAAACTACTTCAATTTGAGTTTCATGTTTTATTGATTTGTTTTGTACAAATCTCTACAGGCTGATGGTCAGCTATTTCAAGAATTTAAGAAATGCTACAGCGCAAAGTCAGAAGGAGCTACTTTGATAACAAAACCACAAATTTTAGTGTTACTCGAGGAAAGATGTGACGTTTTAAATAAAAAAACAACAACAGAGATGCTAATAACGCAGATAAAATAATTATGCTGATGATAATAATAATGTTTAGAGCACTTTTCAAAAACCAAGTTACAAAGTGCTTCACATCAGATGACAAATTAAAACCAACAGTATTAAAAATCATACATACTAGGGTCTACAGCAGCGTACTGACGAAGATGTTTTTTTTTTTTTATCCTGGGAGATGAAGATATTTGAGAGGCTGGAGGGGCGACCCTGAATCAAGGTGTCTGTGTGGGAAACACTGCTGAAAGGATTGATGCTGACACTGTGATCAACTGTGAATATAGTTTATTTATTCATCCTGTCTGCTTGCAATGAAAACGTCAGTGATTCTGAAGTAAGTGTTGCAATTCTTGCATAGGTTTACAATGATTTGAATATGTGTTATTCGGAAACTAGAGTTTCCCTCGACTATTAGTTTATGATGAGATTAAAAAAGCTGAATTACATGAACATAGGTCTGGCAATTGGACTAATGTCTGTAACCAAGAAAATATGTTGCCGTTTACAGCAAATAAATAAATAAATGAAACATCTATAAACAGACCAGAAAGACCTGCTGGTCTGTCAGAAAACAGTCAAAATGCTCAGAACTGCTCTCCTTATCATCAAAAGCATTAAAAAATTAAACAGGCTAACCCACTGTAATCACCCAAAATGTCTAGTCAGAATGGTTTTTAACTGCTCTACTATTTAAATGAATGTTACATTTAATGTACACACACACACAGCACTGACCTCTCCTGATCTTACACCAAAATGATGTTCACTGCTATGACTGTATGAACCCAGCATGTAGGGGCTACACACAGTTTTGCAGATTTCTGCGTGCCCTTGAGACCTGCTTGCGTTCATATTGCACATATTTTATAAAGTTATCTTCAAGTTGCATTGAAGATGGCAAATCCATATGTGTCCATGTTAGTGTAAACATCCACCCATAGTGTAGTAACCGACGGGCAACATGGAGGCAGTGGTGCAGATAAACTGGCTCCATAGCCTAACCAGACGCCTTTAACCAAAGTTACTGGCTCGCCGCCCTGGCTGTATTTGTTTTCATTCTGGAGAACCGACCAATCACACCTTAGACTGGGAGGAGACTAGCCCGCCTTCGTGTTAGACACGCCTCTATGTTCAAGGAACACCGCTTCATACATACACTGTTGTTAGCGACGTAGCCTTTACGGCCAATTTCATTTTTGACATTTTCATTTGCGACCATATCTTAGAACTTCACTTTTTCGTCACGGCCAGGGGAGCACACGAGTAGCGGTTTACTGGTTGGGCCTCGTTACACTCGTGTGTCAAACTGTTGCTGGTGGCAGTCCTGCGAGGTAAGTTAAAGTAGTGTTAGCTCGTTAGCCGGATACCCTCTTCTGATGGGGGTTGGTTGTTGTGCTAACATAGCATTTAGATAGCTGCCATATAACCTTGCCGAACAGACCAGATAGTGATCTAACACTGATTACTCTTCTGTGATGACTTAACATTTTGGTGTATTTTCGTCTTCCGGCAAAATACCATGTATGATTTCATAGCGGCTATATTAGCTTGTAGCGCCGATAAGTTAGTCAAGCTACTCTAAGTAAGGCTAGCTAGCTAAGAACGGCGACCATGAATTAGCTGACATGCTAATGCTAAGTAGACTGACCTGACAACATGCATTTTTGTAGTTAGTTTGTTCTTGCTTTGCCGAATTTTACAGCCCGTGTCGGGTTTTTAGTGAGACAAGCGTTACTGGCAGATAAGCTGTTTGTGTGACAGCAGAATCTTTTTCTGTAGAACTTCTCGCCTAACTTGAACGTTTAATGCGACGTTAACGTAATGTTGAAGCTAGTGTTAGCTTGTTAGCTAGCGTTCTTCCTGACCTAACCAGCTAGCGTAGCCAGAATAAATTACTGCCAGAGTAAGTTTATTTCAAGTACCCTGGTGTCTCCGTACCCCATATATTAGAAACTAAGCAGTCGACTGTGTTGTCGCGTTGTCAGCTGCGATAAAGCATTGTTGTTTTCTTTTCGACATCTAGCTCCCTAACAGCAAGGGTAACGTCAGTTAGCCAACACGTTCAGCTCATCTGGATTTTTTAGTAAGCAGGGTCCCGTTTACTGAGGACGGTCAGCGATTACACGAGTGACAACCCGACATTCGCTCATTCGTTCTGCCAACTAACTCTGTAGTCCGCAGACAATCAAGGTTAATTTGCTTGCCACATATCTTCGAGCTAGGACGAAAACCAACGCCAGCCATCAGACAAGCGAAAGCGGTCATCTCACCGAAAACGGATGGCGTTAAGCTCGGTGTTTGGCAGAGAGGGGGAGGGGATGAGGCAGGTCTACAGCGAGCGAGCGAGAGAGAGACAGCGCCTACATGCCTGTAAAATGTTGACTGGCTGCTATATGTTAGCTTATGTAGCGCCGGTCAACTAATTTTGACTTCTTTCAATGTCTGTCGTATTCGCTTCGCGTTTCGGCAAAGAATATTTGAAGCGGGATATGCGACAGGCACGATCTCGGCGACTCGAGACTGAACGCTCAGGTACCGCGTTCTCCGAAATTGGTGGTGCGGGGCGGTGAGGCACAACGTCTCCTCTCCGCTGACCAACTGCAGTGACGTTTGCTTAGGGAACGTCAGTAAATTACTTTTCTCTGTGTCACGTACGTGTGTGCAACGTGTTGAGGACCACATAGAGTCTCAACGTCGTTTAGGTGTTCTGCAGTCGTCTGATTGGCTAAAAAAATTGTTTATTGATATATCAACATTTTTTCTGAAAGTGGACCTGTGTGAATAAAGTTTAAATACTTTATGATTTATTTTCATCTAAACATGTTGTGAAACATCAATTTGGAGGGTATATTCAGAAAAAGTAGGAACGTTAAGTAGCACCGTGCCGACGATAGTACTAGTAAATGTATCCATCTAACATTTACTTATCTACCAATATCTCAAATTCGACCTCTCCAAAGTTGTGACTTCCTTGTCTTAGTATGTGGAAATTTCTCCCCCTTCTGGCCGTGAGAGTAATTACACAAATACTGTCTACATGCTTTTGACCACATAAGTTCCATCATACTCCCAGTTACTGTTATCTTTTCCATCGCTATAGTTGCTCCCTTTCAACCAACCAAATACTCCTGTCCTCACCCCTCTGCAACCTACAGTGGTCTACCCTTCAATGTAAATGTCCATTCTGGGCTACTGTAGAACATGGCAGACTAGAAGAGGACCCGCTCCCTATATGCAGATATGAAGGGCTCATTCTAAGGAAATGAGCATACAGCAATTCTTAATTTCAGGTGATTACATACTAATGAAAACATATTTTTTACCAAAAGACCTCCACTAAAGCCTATAGACTGGTCCTTTAAAACGAATTCTATGAATACAGAAAAATGAAAGAAATTGTGGACATCTGATAAATTATATGGGCATTGAACATTAGAATTATTTTATCTATTTAGTTAATGTATTGATAACTCTGGGAACTTTATTGCATTTTCATGACAGTACGAAGAAGCCCTGAGCACCCCGAGTCTATTACTTGAAAGACGGCCCCTAACTTGCTGCCACAGCAATTCCGCTGAGCAATGATAGCATGTCCTTTAATGGACAGCCATGGGACAAGCATTTTGTCTAATCATGTCCTCATAGCCTTTTGTTTTCATGCACTAAGTTCATTTCTGCCTTTTCTGGTTTTTCCATATATATTTTTTTAATAATTGCATGGAATAAAACTGAAAGTTTTATTGGATTTTTTAAAAATTAGATATAAAGTTTAATCTCTTGATGCTGTCCACCTTGCGTTAATGTTTATTTTTGCAAGAATTACAAAGAAATATGAGTGGACTGTACATTGTTGAAGATTGCAATCATATGTTAAAGTTCACAGTTTGATTAAAACCTAGCAGTCTGTTTACTGTCAATCTTTCTTTGTCCACCTTAGCCCCTTTGAGTATGCGTATACAATGAAGAGGCGTGTGGAGGACCAGGAACTAATATTTGCGCCCCAGCAACAGCAGCCACGTCACCCCCCAGTTCAAGGGATTGCAGACAGCTTCCAGCACCGGGCCCTTGCCCCAGCCCCTACTGTGATAGAGACAGCTGCAGACAACATGCAGCCCTCCACTGGCATCCAGTATTCTCTCCCTCAAGGCTACCAGGTATGAATGGTGTCAGTGTATTCAGCTTGAACAACACCCTCCAGTGCAGGAGTTATTATGTTCATTTGGGTCTTAGATTAACTTTCATCAATCACCAAATTCCAGTAAAATGTGCTTTTAGTTTGATATATGGCTAAAGCTAAGAAGCTACCAAGGCTCAAAACCACAAAACTGATGATAGACAAGACCCTATGCTTCCTTTGAGCCTTTTTTTTAAACTTTGTCTTTACAGACCATCTTAAACTTGCTTCTACTGTGAGCTGATTGAATCAAAGAAAAAAACACTAGTGCCATATATTCGATTGGTTACCTGTTAAAGTGGCTCTCCCCTAAAAAGTAGCTGAATCTTGTATTGTGAATGTTTCACAGTGCAGGATTCTGGTTTCAAAAGATTTCTTTATTCACAGAACATGGTCATCTTTCACGTTTATGGATCCTGAAATTCATGTAATTTTGTTTTCCTAAAAAGGTGCCTACAATGCCTCAGAGCACAAGTGGACATGGACATGGACATAATAATACAACACCTCATGTTGGTCCCCATGCACATGGCCTAGCAGTTCAGTCCCAGGGCTCAACAGTCGTCCAGGGTCATGTTCACCCACCCACACCCATGACCTCAACTCAAGGACAGCAGCAGTTTCAGCGACTGAAGGTACACAGACTTTAAGATTATATCTACCAAGGCAAACTAAAAAACCTGCCGAGTGTTGTTTTGTATGTTTTATTTCACGTGGTACAAAATAAGGCCTTCAGCATTAAGTTGATTGGCAGGTTTGCACTTTTTTGGCTTTTCTGCTTTTAAGTCTATTTCTTCTCTGTAATAGGTAGAAGATGCCTTGTCCTATCTGGATCAGGTGAAGCTGCAGTTTGGGAATCAGCCACAAGTTTATAATGATTTTCTTGATATTATGAAAGAGTTCAAGTCACAGAGGTGGGTTCTCATTTCATTTCCATTTTCCTTTACGTCAAGAGAAAATCCATATTGTGTCTGTAGTTCAAGTTTGAACATGTAACATGCAGAAGGATATCTGTGGACCAAAGTACTGTCATTCATTCTGTTACTACAGCATAGACACTCCTGGAGTCATCAACCGTGTATCCCAGCTCTTCAAGGGTCATCCAGACCTCATTATGGGTTTTAACACTTTCTTGCCACCCGGATACAAGATTGAGGTTCAAACCAACGATCTAGTCAACGTGACCACGCCGGGTCAGATCCACTACATCACCCCTCATGGTATTTCGGTTCAGAACATCCCTACAAGTGGAGCATCCAGCCAGTCTGTGACCCACCCCCAGCACCAGAGTCTGCCACAGGCTGGCCTGAACACCGGTACCACCACCACCACCACCACCACCACGCCACCCACCCCCACCCAACCTGCTCCAAACAAAACCAGCAAGGTAGAATACAGGCTGCTATCCAAATGGGTTTTAAATCCATGTTATTTGGTTATGAGGAAAACTTTATTGGTCATGTTTAAGTTAACAAGTTTTTTTTGCACAGCATACTGAATCTTTAGTGAATGAGTGAAATGACATGCTTGTTCTCTTTTCTGTCAATCCCATAAGCCCATTCAGTCTCCAGCCCATACACCTACCAGCCAGCCCAACCCATCCATCCCATCCTACGCCTCACCGCGCTCACCGTCGGTTCAGTCCCACACTCCTGTGAGCAGCTTGCCGTCCGGTGGGCCACCTCTCCAGAACAACCAGCCTGTGGAGTTCAACCATGCTATAAATTATGTCAACAAGATCAAAAACCGCTTCCAGGGTCAGCCAGACATCTACAAAGCCTTCCTGGAAATCCTGCACACGTACCAGGTAAGAAAATGCACGCTGGTTAAAAAGTATTCGGCCACTGTAGCACATATAGAGCTGTTTCATGAATGTGTGTTTTCAATTGATACAACTTCCAGAAGGAACAACGAAATGCTAAAGAAGCTGCAGGCAACTACACCCCAGCACTGACTGAACAGGAGGTCTACACTCAGGTGGCGAGACTCTTCAAGAACCAGGAGGACCTGCTCTCAGAGTTTGGACAGTTCCTGCCTGACGCTAACAGCTCAGTGGTGAGTCTCTGTGAACACACTCCTACAGTGTGGCTCATGTTAGCCTGACTTGATTAAACTAGCATGTTTGGGGCAGAGATGACAAGGTCAAAGAATACTGAGTGGACCTAAAGTTGCTTGAAAATTATTGATGTATTGACATACGCTGAGGAAGTTCACTTGTTACAACAGCAGAATAAGAAGGAGAGGTAGAAAAACAGAACAAGTTCAACAAGTTGAATCTTTTGTATATTTCAATGAAATTAAACCCTGCTTGTTTTATGAGTAGTTTCCCTGGTATTTTTGATGATTGGAGAAAAAAATTTAAGATCCACTGTTTTACCATCTCACTGGAAATTTAAAACTGTCAAGATGAAATCTGGAATTCCTCTCAAGAATTGTCATCATGGTGAATGTTACAGCAAGTGCTCCATTATTATTTAAAATTTTGCTGTTTGTTTCACTCGTGAGGAAAATGTAAGTTAAGTTTTCCGTGTTTTGGGGACTAAAGTAAATAATGACACATTTGAAACAACTGCCCTAACACCAGAGTCTCTTGTTCCTTGCATTCATTAAGTTCTCTCAGTGCCTCTTACATCCTGTTAATTCTTGTGACCTCCCTTTAGTGAGATTGTGATCTGTAATGTTCTTCTCAGTTGCTGGGCAAGACCACACCAGACAGGGCAGATTCTGTACGTAATGATCACGGCGGCACAGTAAAGAGACCCTTACTGAACAACAAACAGAGGCTGAGCCAGAATGGCCTGCCAATCAGGAGATCCACTGGAGTAGGAGCCACACCACCTGTCAAGGTACACCTCACTCCACATGCTTGCTGTGTTCATATATTCAGCAGTTTGTACTCTTTATATCTTTCTGCCATATATTAGATGTCGGAAATGTCAGCATGCTGCAAAGTCTCCAGTTTGTATTAATGAGGCCAGACTAAATATTGGAAACACATCAAAGATGCAGTTCAGCAGCATGTACACCATGCTACATCCCCCAAAATGAATATTAGAATATTTACCATTTTCAAAATATGTTTTTGAGAGTTTGCAAAAATGAGTTATAATTTTGTCATGTCTGTACACTCCTGCAGAAGAAACCCAAAATAATGGGGAAAGACCACGGCATGACTGAAGTCAGCAAACACAGCACCAGCACTGAGACGATGTTCTTTGAGAAGGTCGGGATTGCTAATATTCAGTAACGGGATTGTTTTCGTATATATAATTAAGTCTGTTCATTTTATTTTATTTATTTAATTTTTGTCATCTCTGAAAACTCTTCAACAGGTAAAGAAGGCTCTGCGGAGCTCTGAGGCGTATGACAACTTCCTGCGGTGTCTTCACATTTTCAACCAGGAAGTCATCTCGCGTGCCGAGCTGGTGCAGTTAGTCATCCCATTTCTTGGGTGAGTTGAAACATACACACAAATGGTATTGATTTTATATCAGTTTCAACATCTATGTACATCACATTTAATATTTGTGTGTGTGTCAACTCCCAATGTCAGTGTTACACAATGTCGGTGAACCACGGGGCTGCAGCCTCACTATTAATTCTTTATTTCACACACATTGTGGCATGATTGACAGGAAATTCCCAGAGCTTTTTACATGGTTTAAAAACTTTCTGGGCTACCGAGAGTCCAGTCACGGGGAGTCGAGCCACGCGGAGAGCTTACCCAAGGAGCGTGCAACAGAGGGCATCGCGATGGAGATTGACTATGCCTCCTGCAAGAGGCTGGGGTCCAGCTACAGAGCACTGCCGAAGAGCTACCAGCAGCCCAAGTGCACAGGAAGGACGCCGCTGTGCAGAGAGGTGAGTCACTGAAGGAAGTCTGCTTATTAAGGGTTCTTCTCTCATGAAAACCTATTTATTCTCTCCCACAGGGCCAATCAGATATGATGGTATCAATGAATTTCAATTCAATTCAATTCAATTCAATTCAATTTTATTTGTATAGCGCCAAATCACAACAGAAGTTGTCTCAGGACACTTTCCATATAGAGCTGGTACAGACCAAGCTCTATATGGAAAGAGCATCAGGAGTACGACATGGGGTTGTGCTCATTTGGTGCTTGTAAATTGACATTCACCTGACCCAAAATCAATAATAATGAACATATTTGACAATTAAACAAAGTGGGGTTCCAGCGGAAGATTATTTTTTATTTTGGATTAAGTTTTTGGCCCCTTGATGGTCTGATGATTAATAGTCTTCTAACTAGATTATGTTACAAACGCTGTTCATTATGTAGAATTGCTGCATTTATATTTTATATAAGTGTACCTCATATTCAGAATGGCATATAAAGCATTTTCAGGTTTTGTTGATTGCTATCAGCCGGGCTTGATTGTCAAGCACCTACACACTTTGATTTTCTTATTTATTTTCCTTTTCATTTTGTGGTGCTCATGCCTGCTGTGAACTTGACAGCATTGCAGATGACATGAATGCTTTGCTGAATCAGAAACTTGAATCGAGCTGAATGTCCTGTTGCAGGTTCTGAATGACACGTGGGTGTCCTTCCCTTCGTGGTCTGAGGATTCAACATTTGTGAGCTCCAAGAAGACTCAGTATGAGGAGCACATTTACAGATGTGAGGATGAGCGTTTTGAGGTGAGTTAGATATTCACTAGAAACCTTGCTGCTGACACCAGCAGCTACAATTAGACATAGTTAAACTCACTTTTCCATAATTTCACTGTGATTGTTTCCCTTTTAGCTGGATGTCGTGTTAGAAGCCAACCTTGCCACGATACGAGCCCTGGAGACCGTGCAGCGGAGGCTTTCTCGCATGTCTGCCGACGAGCAGCTGCGCTTCAAGCTCGACAACACCATGGGTGGCTCCTCGGAGGTCATTCATCGCAAAGCTATCCAGAGGATATATGGAGAAAAGGCCCACGACATCATTGATGGACTCAAGAGGAACCCAGCTGTGTCCGTCCCCATAGTGCTGAAAAGGTTCATAGTCTCATTTTAGTTTCTTATTTTCTCTGCTCAGGTCTTAACAGTTCATTTAGGTACACTTAGGGTTGTGCTTCACCTTTTTTGTGTCTCTTTCAGATTAAAAATGAAGGATGAAGAGTGGAGAGAAGCTCAGAGAGGCTTCAACAAAATCTGGCGCGAGCAGAATGAAAAGTATTACCTGAAGTCACTTGACCATCAAGGCATCAACTTCAAGCAGAATGACACCAAAGTGCTGCGCTCAAAGACCTTACTCAATGAAATCGAGATGTTATATGATGACGTAAGGAAACATTGTGGCTCACTGTGATTGGTGGTGGGAGGTGGTGCTTTTCATACAGTAATTGCTTACTAAACACAGTTACATTGATGTTTTGAAGCTGTAAATGGAACTTTAATCCCCAGCTCATGCCACCTAGATTAATTTGCTCTCACACAGAATGCCAATGAGAGGAATTCCTCAGAATCCAGCCTAATCTCCTCCTGTCTGTGTCCTGCAGCGCCAGGAGCGAGCATCAGAGGAAACTGCCACACCGCCACCGAGCGGGCCGCACCTGACACTGACTTATGACGACAGCCAAATCCTGGAGGACGCTGCCGCCCTCATCATCCACCACGTCAAAAGGCAGGTGGGCATCCAGAAAGAAGACAAGTACAAGATCAAACAGATCATCCACCACTTCATCCCTGACCTGCTGTTTGCGCGGCGAGGTGAGCTCTCTGATGTGGAAGAGGAGGACGAGGAGGACGAGGAAGACATGGAGATGGACCAAGGCGACTCCAAGAAGCACAATGGCCTGCCGGGCAGCAGCCCATCAAAGTCCAAGCTCCTCTTCAGCAACACAGCAGCTCAGAAGCTGCGAGGCGCAGACGACGCCTATAGCCTGTTCTTTGTGAACAACTACTGGTACATCTTCCTCCGTCTCCACCACATCCTCTGCTCTCGTCTGCTGAGAATCTACGGGCAGGCTGAGAAGCAGATCGAAGAGGATGCCCGAGAGCGAGAGTGGGAAAGAGAGGTGTTGGGGCTCAAGAGGGATAAAAATGAAAACCCAGCAATCCAACTGAAGATGAAGGAGCCAAGTAAGTGAGAAAACAAGACCCGAGGGTTGAGTTTTACTAATGTTGACGTTTTGCTATAATTCACTAAAATCCTCACCAGCACTGAATTTGATTCTGCTAAGCATATCATGTTCATGTTGTGTAATTCCTCATCATACAACTCAACACATGCACTTATTTTCTGCCTGCAGTGGATGTTGATGTAGAGGACTATTACTCGGTGTTTCTGGAAATGGTGCGTAATCTTCTGGATGGAAACATGGAGCCGGCTCAGTACGAGGACTCTCTGAGGGAAATGTTTACTATCCATGCCTACATTGCCTTCACCATGGACAAACTCATCCAGAGCATTGTCCGGCAGGTCAGCACATTCAAGATCACTTGATTGCAATTTGTTGTTTATTTATGCTGCAAGAAAAAAACTGTAGAGCTCTTAACTTCTGCGCTGTATGCAGTTCAGTTCAAGTGTGAACTCAGTTTAGCTGTGTGTTTTTTCATGCTGATCTTAAGTTGGACAGAATGCATAAAAGGGATTTTAACTGTCATGTCACACAATTCATTGCAAGCATGCGGGCCTGTTTTGCATGCCAAGAAATAAGGCCTGAATTTTTTACAAGGCAGTCTGGCTCCAAAACAAGCAAACATAAAATCTATTGCTCATCTTTAAATTCTGAGATAAATGAAATGAATCTGTAACCCTTCAGTCATTGACTGTGCTGCTGTCACTTGTGGCTCTGCACTGCACTGTTACATTTGTGTGGACACAGCTGTTGCATACTAAACCTGTTGCTTTCACAGCTCCAGCACCTCGTCACCGATGATGTCTGTGCACGTGTAACGGACATGTACCTGAGCGAATGTGCCAATAAAGCTACGGGGGGCACACTGTCCACGCAGACATCCAGGGCCACAGCAGAGGGGGCCTACCAGCGCAAAGCAGAGCAGCTCATGTCAGATGAGAACTGCTTCAAGGTACGAAAACCTCGGACAGTAACGATAATATTATACATCTGTCTAAACTAAACACTTTGTTTATTGGCAGCTTCCTCTGATTGCTTTTCTTTCATCTAGTTGCTGTTTGCAAAGAGCCAAGGATCTGTCAGTCTGGCTATGGAGCTGCTGGACACAGAAGAGGAGAACTCTGATGAGCCAGCAGACGCAGAGGTAAGACTCAATGTTCAAGTTTAGTTCCAAAACTCAAGTTATCGGTTTATTGGGTGCATCTGCACAGCTACAACCTGTGTCATCCAGTACAGCAGCTCTGCAATAAAGCCAGAGTTAATGGCGGTTTTCAGCTGTTACATATTATGTTGTAATGGATTTCTAGTATTTTATTCTCCCAAAATTGACTTGAAAATTGTTCACCAGCTGTTCTGATAGTCAAAAATGTAAGTCTTTTTATGAAGTAAAATTGGCAAATCAGCTGCAATATTCACTGGTTTCAGCCTCAGAAATGTGACAAAGTGCTGCTTTACTGTGTTTTGATTATAAATGTATTATCTTTGTGGTAGTTTTCTGTCATTCTATTGACAAAAATATTGATTGTTTTGTCTATAAAAACGATAATAAAAAGAATATTTTAGTGCAACCTTATTGGCTGTGGACAAAATATAAGAAAAAAAAAAACTTATACTTATGATAGCTGTGTTTTCAGGACACCCTATTGAAACAGTATGAAAGGCCATAACCACCAGTCTGGTTCAGTAGAGACTCCAGCAGTATGTCTGTATGCTATTGATCTGCAATACACGTTTTTTTCCTCCTCCGTCCTCCACAGAGGTGGTCGGACTACGTGGGCAGATACCTGAACTCAGATTCTGCATCCCCAGAGCTGCGTGAGCATCTTGCCCAGAAGCCGCTGTTCCTCCCCAGGTGAGGCCCCAGCCATGTCTCCCTCTTGTCTGCACATTTTAAGCTTCTGTCCCGAGGCTCTAGTCAGCCGAGCAGCCACCCCACTGTTGACAAGCCAAACCAGCTGCCAAATACAACTCCTTTTCAGAGATAGAAACAGTGGCACAAGCCTGACGTGAGAAGCTGTCTCTAATCGCAAAAGCTTGGGGCATCAGAGCTCTGCCTTTTTAGTGACGGACAAACGGGGAGGGTGTGAGAAGGTGAATTTAGGTGGAGTAACTCCACAGTTATAGTGAAGTGCTCGCAGTGCCTGAATGCCCTCCTGTCTGTTGAGATTGTCATCGGCCGTGAACGTGACTTTTTCAGTTTCTGACCTCTGCCTCATGTGGAAGATTGCACTTTACGTGGCCACTTTTTTTAAAGAAATGGGATTTATTTATTCAGTGATTCAGTTCCTTTTTAATGGGAATTTTATTTATTGACAGTAAGGTTTTTTAAAATGGTTTTGGCTTGATCGTGGGTTTTGAATTTCCTCCTTAGCAGACAACGATAAGGAATCAGTAGGTTTGACTATTCACATTGTATAGAATTGAAATGATTTTCTTTGTGTAACTGAAGAACGAAAGTCATTGAATGCACAAACTGAAAGCAAAACAAATGGGTTCCACCTTTTTCATTTTAATTTCATTTTTCCAATATGTCTTTGACCAGAATTTGAGAGACTGAAGCTCTTGTGTTGGACCTGAGTGACTTTGTTAAAAGAGGACAGTGAAGTCCTGCCTTCCTTTTCTACCGTATCATGCCCTTTGTTTGTGATTGTATTCAGATCAAGGGTCCTGTATGTGACTTAATCACTGTTTGCAAATGTAAATGTTCAAATGTCCATTTGTTTAAGTCTGTTATACTTAGTGTTATGTTTGTAATGATTTTCAGTGGAAACAGTGCACTCCCGTTGCAACTTTTTGTTGTGGTTGAGGTTTTTCCACTGGTTTGACAGAGATTAGTGTTCAAGTTTTTAAAATCTCTGGTCTCGCACATTATCTGCAACACTTGTACAGAGAAGTAGGGTTTGTAAATAAAATGATTGTCTAAATTGTATGTTCATGTTGGTGTATTTCTTTCCTTACACCTGAGAGCTGTGCATGGAGGTGTGGTTGTGTTCGCTCGATCTTAAAGCTCCCGTTGAGTGTTGCACATAAAGCCTGTCTTTCATTGCTTTTTTTTGTTTCTATGAGATGGCTGTCCATGACCATAACATTTCAGAAGGATTTTAAAAACTCAAAAAACCTTGCTCTTAGCTTTCCCTTATTTAACCCATCGCATAAATCTGACTGATTTATCACTGGGCTCACCCACATCTTGTGCTTCTCTTTCTTTTCCCATCAAATCTATGAGAGATCAGCAGCACAAGAGGTCAAAAAGACTTCACAAATATCTTCAATGGCAGTAAAAAGTCTAGCAGTTTCTTTTCCAGTTGTGTTGGGTCTTCATCTCATGATCATAACACTGTACGCTGTTGGTGAAAGTTTGTGCACGTCAGAGGATTCTCAGCTCATATCTTTTGATTGGTAGCCGATCAGGCAGCAATTTTCTAGTGTTTGTTTTCAACAGTTTTTACTTGAAATTGGCCTCACTGTCATGTCTTTTAAGTGGAGCCCTAAATGCAAAAATATGCTTCATGGTTTCAGTCCCCGCTCACCTGTACCCTCAGTGGTAAGTACACATTTAAAACTTTCATTCAGGTGGGGTGAATGATTGCATTTATATTACCTGCACAAAAATCAGGATCAATATCCAATGAGAAGCATTTGTTTGCCGAGGATATTTAGAATTGAACTGAGTGGCTGTGCAACGGAAGTGCACTGTACAGAAAGATTACGACTGCTGCCTCTGCTGCTCTTATAGATCCACATTTCCCACGAATGATATGACTCCATATCTAATTCTATTACTCGGTGAGTTGCAATGCATGGGTTTAAAAATAATTGTTTAAAGGGACAGTCCTCTCAAATTTGACTATACTGTTCTCAGATTTGCTTAATGTCGTGTATCGTGCCTGAACACACCCCCTAGGCTTTCCAATCACACAGTGCATACTGCCAAACACAAAATTGTGCCATATGTAACATGATCAAGTCAAAAGTCTTAGCCGATTTTAGAAATTTGTGCGAACTTTCCCTGTAAACGTGACGCACCCCTTTGATGTGTTGAGTAATCAGAAGAATTCCTCCGGCATCGGTCAGTGTTATTCATGGTTGTCAATCTGTTTTGGCCTTCAGGAATTTGAGACGGATACGGAAATGCCAGAGAGGATGGGAACAGCTGCAGCAGGAGAGAATGACCAAGGTCCCGTTGGACAAGTCGCAGGACGGCAGCAGTGAGCTAAAGATGGAGTGCATGTTCAAGCTCAACTCCTACAAGATGGTCTATGTGTGCAAGTCAGAGGACTATATGTACAGGCACACGGCACTCAGACGGGCTCATCAGGTAAGCGCAGAAACACTTACAGATTTTGTCTGCACATAATTCATTATACGTGGCTGCACGGGTGCACTGGATGACGAGGAATGTGTCTGTCAGTTTGTATCAATGGCAGTGCGACGAACCGGCTCTGTTCACGCCCATCACCTTAGCATTGCATGTAGCATTAAGAATATTGCTATTTGATTGAGTTGAAACAGGACATCTTCGTAGGTAGGAATATTTCACTCACTCACAGATTATATTATGTTAATTATGACGAGCAGAATATGTAATCTGTGGTCCTGCTTTGCAGTGCGAGAAAATATCTCTTACTAAGATGAAAGAATTGCACAATGCAGCCAATGTGTTACAGGCACATTCAGAAAACCACCTGTTTGTACACAGAAGACAAAAATGTTTGTGTTTTTTATGCATTAGTTTCACTCTGCTGAGACCAATTAGCAATACATCACGAACATCGTTATCGCAAAAACCTTTATCATACTTCAAAGTATTGGTTTGTTTGCTGTAATCTAAAAGCTGATACTAAAACTTTGTTTGGCTTTTTTTAGCTTAAATTGATTGAAAGAGCCGTTCAGCATTCAGCCTGTGGTGATGCAATGCCCCCTAGTGAATGTGGATGGTTTGAGGGAACATCTGTAGCCAGGATGTCCTTTAAAGAACGGACATTGCATTCAAAAGACACTTCATTTATAAGCAGAGAGGTTGTTGTTGTTGTTGTTGTTGTTGTTGTTGTTGTTGTTGTTGTTAGGGTTAGGACTCTCCTCAGACTTTTTTCTGTGCCTCTTCTTGTACTCTGACCTGGCGTCCCTGTAGCTGAGCTGTGTTGTTCTGGTTGTCGTCTCTTTCAGTCCCACCAGCGGGTCAACACTCGCCTGCACAGACGCTTTCAGGCCTGGCTGGACACCTGGGCCAAAGAGCACGTGACCAGCGACATGGCTGCCGACAACCGCAAGTGGCTGATGGGAGACGAGCGAGAAGGCCTGTTGTCCTGCACCACCACCTGCAGCCCCGAGGTCCTCCACTATCTCAACATTAACAAGTACCGGGTGAAGTACAGAACTCTGTAGTGTCTCTTATCGAAAGATAAACTGTGGCCGTTTTCACGCAGCAAACTGCCAGAGATGACTTCATACACACATACAGCAGCTCTCCAAACTGCTCTTACTGGATCCACTTGCCAAAATCTTTTGGGGTTGTCAGTCTGTAAATTTTCCACTTTTTGTCAGTGTGTCAGAGCTGATTCAGGAACTTTGTCCTAACTTTCAAGCTTTTACTGCGAATTCTGCAGCATGTGTGAACTAGAAGTTTTATCATTATCTGAGAGAAAACACACCTGTCTCAAATCCCATTATTATATTAAATACAGATTTTAAACATGCAGTTAGTATACAAAGAAAAAACACTCCTTGGAGCAATTCACAGTTTAAACAAACAAAAAATAAACGTAGTTCAGCAGTTTAGAACGAAAACTCAGCAACTTAACAATAGATTGAAGTGTTTTACAGGAAGCGAAAACAAACAAGCTCAGTTTTTCTCTTCACTTCTGTTAAGATGTGTGTTCTTGGACTTCCAGCTGTAAACTTGTATAGCCTGTGAATGTTTTCCTTATAAGGCACAGTTGCTGGGCAGATGCTCGGCCTCAGTACAATGCCAGCAGTGTGTATCGAGTAATTTATGACCGCCCAAACACTTTGTGTAAATATGTTTATATCTAGATTTTTTTTTTTTTTAAACCAGAAGTTATTGATGTGTAGCGCACATTAATACACACATAGTGTCGATCTTTAGCTAGAGGTTGCCGAGAAATTTATAAAGAAAATGCAAAATTGTTATTGTTTTTTACCAAAGGATGTTCATTTGAGATCTTTTTCCTTTGTGGTCTGTTGAATGTGTTGTCCTTAAACTCTCTGTTCAGCAGAAAAATGACCTGTTTTGTACGTGTTTCAACCCCTTCCTGCGCATTTCTACCTTCTGTTGTTGGATTCATCGTCTCTCGTGGTTTTAAGATGATTGAATGTAGCTGAGCATCAGTTTCTCCTCTTTCAAATACAGTATTTGTCCGTTTTTCAAAGTCTTAACAGTACCAACTTCTTCTTGTATTTAAACTTTACCAAATGGTTGGAATCTTTCAGACGGGTTCAGTGGTCTCACAATGCATCGCTTAAGAAAACGACATGAGGTGTGTTTATTTTTAATGCTCAGTGTTGACGGCAAACACTGCCTGATAAATAGTAGGTCTATATGTGAATGTCAGCTGTGTGACTTGTGTACAGTTTAAGGATTAAGAAAACGAGCTAGCAATAATTCCTTCAGTCGCAGTTTATCAAAGCTGTCAGTTTGTATTTCTCGCTGAAATACAAATGTGAATGTTGTATTCCCTTAAAGGAGGGACGTAAGATGAGGATTTTCATTGCCTTTCCCCCCTCTGCAGTGTGTTCAATAAAACTGGGACTGGCGCTGTTGATAGTGTATGAAAGGTTAGGTCACGCTAAAGGTTGTGAAGTGTGTTTCACAGTGGAAATCATCAAACAGTCTTTGAACTTTCAGAAAACAGTCAGATCTTTGTAGTTTTTCACGTATGCATCAAAACATGAGCAGCGTGGCAGATTAAAGGAGCTGCCTGACATCCATAAACCTTTTCCTCACGTCCATTCAAGGTGACGGTCAGTAACCTAACCAGCTACAGACAATCTTGGAACAGTTTAGTACTCGGGTTTTTATTTTTATATTTACCGTGTTTAATGTGGCACGCCACAGGAAGTCCCGCAGAGCTGGTTGTACATAACATGGTTTGTACCTCGTTCAATGTGTCTCTTCTCTTGACTTTTACGATGTTGTACATGATTGTTAGTATGATGTTTGACATTAAACTATCCTTTAAATAGACAGAGGCTCGTTGGAACACTTCTTTCTCTATTTCTGCTGTTGTTTGACCAGTTTTCGGTTTTGACTGTAAGCGGAAGCGTAGATTGAACAGTATAACAGAAAGAAGTAATGCTTTTGAGCTTTTAATTGCCAATGCTAGAAAAATTATATACAAGAAGAACAAAAACAGTAATATCCAAGATCAGGACATGTGATTTTCATGAAAACACTGAATGTCAAAACAGATTATTTGAGATTTTTATGCGAACTTTCTCACACTGACAGATCACAGACAGATTATGTGTTGGAGGAAATTGTGAAGGACACGGACTTCTGCTACGCTCTCACGTAGATCCTCGTGCACACCACATCGTCGGCGCCGAAGATCTGAAATGAGATCGAGCAGAAGGGTTTTTTTTTTATTAATCTGATGGTTGCTTCGTCAGCAGCAGTGCCCTGACACCACGCAGCCAACACTTATTTCAACTCTTCACCATGCTTTACTCAGCCTTTCAGCAGACGGTGTGTGAGGGTGTTTACTGTCAAATCAGTCAGTCAAGCAACAACAACCATGAAAACTGAGAGAAGTTTCTCTGCAGTTGAAGCTTTCCAATCCAGACTGGAGAAAAATGTGTTAGTGTGACATTTATACAAATTGCAGTCAAAGTAATCGTCCCTGTACGTGTAATTTGGAATAATGTACTCCAGTCAAGTATTAACTTGTCAGATTTTTCCTCTCAGCCACATGCATTGTCCCTGAATTTCCTCTGATAAAACCACAACCAGGCCTCATTTTCTGCTCTGCTACATTTCCAACGCTAATTGCGTAAAAGCTGGCTAACATCATGATATTTATTTGACACAGCTGCCTGCTGAAGAAACAGACGTGACAAAAAGTGGTCCGAAAATGGGGAAGAAACACTGGATGCCCGGGGTTAAGGGTGGGTGTGTCGGAGTTCAAAGATTTATGGGTGTCCCAGGGGCGTAGCGTTATGGCCAACTGCAGCACCACACATCATCATTATCTCGGGCCGTGCGGCGTGGCGGGACGGGGAAACGCGCTGGCTGTGAAAAATGGAGCCGAGGCGGCTCCATCTGGCACGTGGCGCGATGCCGAGGGAGACATTAACTGGAGGTAACACCAGGGTCCATTGGCATTTCTCAACAACATGATCAATGAGACCAATTAAAGCCCGCAGGAGAACACGCACAGATTTGGACCCCCAGCACTGGCACAGCTGCACAATTTCATCTGGCTCCAGGCCCATCGGGAAGTAGCCGATGCAGGACTGCATTAATCTTTGAAAAATCAATATTTATTGGCTTGAAATGTAAAGGAAGTATATGAGGCTCCTCGCGTTGACGAGTAAGAGCACTTTTGTATTATCCAGCATTTATCCTCGTCCCTTTTTACTCGAGACTCTCCAAATGGTCGTTACAGTCCACCCAGCTTAGATCACAGTGAGTGCAGTAAGCCGCCACATGTTGTCTTCGTTAAGCTCCACATCCATCCATCTTTCCCAGAGAGCCTAATTTCCTCATGTGCTGGCCAGCGCTTTTATTCAAGTTTATGGGCATTTTTCCTGTTTACAGTGAATGATCGATCGTGTTCGTCTGTGAGCAGGGAGGAGAAGATGAACAAGCAGGGGGCTTACCAGCAACACAATACTGAACCGGTGCTAACACACACCAACAGCAGCTAACAGAGGAGGAGTGTCCCACACTGACGAAGCTATAAGAGGTGCTGTAATCCTTAATTATTCCACAGTGTTAACTGAAGACAGGGACTCCCACCCTCCGAGCCACAGACATGAGCTGCTGACCCCTTGAGGAGGTTGTGTGACTCAGCCAAAAAGTAAATAGGTTGAATAATGATTATGTCATTTTATCGTCTTTTAAAGGCTGGTTTTGTGTACAGTATCTGTGTGCAAAGTAACGTCAGTCATCACCACCTTTCAGCATTCAGCAGCACATGAAGTCTTTTGGGGTGTTTTTCAGAAACAGACTATGAAGGTTTCAGTCTGTCTCTGCCTCAGCATCATTCAGACCTTCTAATCTAAAGCAGGCCATTAATTTAGGTCTAATATGAGAAAGTTATGTTTCAATTACCGCACAGCTGGGAGTATATCTGACCTCTCCCTCCTCGCTGTCACATCAAAACTTATGATCTTTTCTTTGAAAAGTCTCATTCTCTTTCCGATGATTCAGCCCCACGTGCAGATCATATTACACCCAATCACTCGGCAACAACGCGGACAGCCGCACACACCCTTATCTTGAATAAAAACACATTTGGCCCCGTTCAAAGCTTTTTTTCCCCAGTTTGAAAACCTGCATTCTCTCCAAATTACAGCCGCCCTCAACTGTTTTCCTGCTCGTCTCTCTGCAGAAGTGAGTCACAGTCAGCAAAGAGATCTCCATCACAGCCAAACTGGACTCTGCTTTGTTGTCCATCTGGCCAATAAATCCAAGCAGGCCCAGATGTTTACAGAAAGAAAAAAAAAAGTCTTTGTCTTAGTGATCTTGAATTGCCAGGAACGGGAGGCCGAAGTGTTTCTGATGGATCCAAGGTCACGAAGTACTGTCTAACATCAAACATATGGCAGCGAAATGTTCGTTTATTCCTTTGAAACCCTTGCTGTTAGAATAATTCACTTGCTTTCCGCCTTTTGTTCCTTTTGTGTGTTTTTATTAATCACGCAGCCGATAGCAAAATAAGATCAAATGATTAAGAAAAACAAAGCTCGCCTTGGCAGAGTCTGACTTTGGCCTACATTTCAGACCTTTATGAAAACTTCTCTTTTATGTCTTTTTCCTCGAGGTGATAAAATAACGCATAAAAGACAGTTCATCATGATGCTGTGCTGCCTCACAGATACAGATGTGGTCATCCACACCCTCATCTGGCAAAAAAAGGAAACATGAGAATTGATGGTGTCCCCCATGGGAATGACGGACATTTCCTGGGAACTACGTGGTATTTTGGAAAAATATTGACCAGATCGTTTAACATTTTTGCATCTGTTGTCACCGCCCAGTTCTGGTCTCTCTTGACCATCTGTCCAGCTTTGGTTTCTGCCTCTGCCAAGATTCTGGTGGCCTGCTCGTCATTAAGAAATGGGCCTAATTGGCTTTCTGCTGAGGGTTCGCTGAAAGGATTGATACCACTCTTGTGTCTGGATGGTAAATATGAAGCTGTGGATCTTGCTTGTTGAACCCAAGTGTGAAAAGTATTTTCTTGACTTATCTTTTTTGTCTATGAGATATCATCTAATGACATCACATTTCATACAAGAAATGCAGCTCGATGAGAGGCGATGAGGCGATGATATAACCCAAACCCTAAAGCCATGCTGGCCAATCAGAAGCCTGAAAAAAGCTATTATTAATAGGCGGCCTGCGACTAAAGGTCTGTTTTCAGTGACCTAGGACTGAGTTTGTGTGTGGACGAAAGGCCAAAACACATAGAAAAAGCTATGTTTTGAAAGTACCTGTAGGTGGATTTTGCTGCCTTTGAACAGAGCCAGGCTAAATGTTTCCCCCGTTTTCAGTCTTTATGCTAAGCTAAGCTAACAGCTGCTGACTCTGGCTTCATACTTACTATACAAATATGAAGGTGCTATCACTGCTCTCTTAACTCTAACTCTCAGAAAGGAAATAAGCGCTTTTCCCCAAACGGTTCCTTTAAAAGAATAACTGTGTTTTTGTCCCAAATTGAGGACCGTCGCTTTAACCGATCCCTTGTTTTCTTCTTGGCAGAGAAAGAAACCGCTCATGTGGTTAAAGACAGCGACCTCCAAATTCGACACGTCGTCCCACTTTGCAAAACATCCAAACATCTGCTCATTGATCTGCTGAGAAATTTCAGTGGAACATGGGAGTCACTGTGTAGATTTCCTTCTTGAGTCTGATGGGATTTCTTTTAGAAAAGAAAACAGAGAAAACTTTTAGCTTTTTCTACAAAGAGAAAGAAAAGAGATGATCCTGAAGAGACATCAAGTGGGTCCAGAGGTGAGACCTAGAAATCTTAATTTCAGTCTGCAGCTGTATGTAGCGCTCCTGTTTCCTATCTGTCACCGTATTTAAGTAAATTTAAAAAAGAAAAACTCACCAATATGAGTTCATCCCCTTTGAGCTCTCGGCTCCAGAAGGTCTTCGGGCCGCTCCCGCTCAGCAGAGTCTGTTTGCAGTAAATCTTGCTTTCTGTCTCCCAAGTGGCCAAGCTCTGCAGAAAAGCAGCACTTTAATGAGGTTTCCTATATTCATCCCCTCGGCTTCACCTGGCTAACAGGACGTCAGCAGTAAAAATGACAGTTTTTAGATTGAGTGCATGTTTAGCTGCTTACTTGCATTCGTTTTCCCTTAATTTCATTAAAATGTCAGACTTAAAGGGACATTTCCCCAGAGTACTAACCCGTATGTGTTATATAATGTTACCTGTGGCTCTGGAGGAACTGTCCAAAGTCTGAAAAATAACTGATGACACTAGCAGTTGCATTATGGGAAATGTAGGATCTAGTGTTTTGTGAGTTTGACACAAATTAGACACTAAAAGTCAGTATATCTCATCGTTCTCAGATTTTGACCTATTCTTTTTCAAAACAAGATTTTAATATAGGAAGTCATAGTATGCTTCTATAATGTTCATTTTTACTTACACATAGATGTCAGAAATGGATTGACTGGAAGTAAGAATTCAGATTTTCCTTGTGTGCATCATTGCTGTTATCTCCGTCGAATTACCTTACACTTTCTCCCGTCCACCGTCTCCTCGTTAAACTCCTCTCCGACGACGAAGTTGATCTCTGTGGTGCGGACGGTGGTGGAGGTCTTGATGTAGAAGTGCTCGCCGTTCTGCTTTATCTCCACGTGGGGCTTGGAGGCAGCCGCCACTGCCACCTTCCTCAGCATGGGATTCACACCTGAGAACATGCACAAAGCCACCTGTGAGCCCGCTGTGTAAACATCAAGTAGGTCTGTGAAGTCAAAAATGGATAAAATTCCTTCTTGATGTGCAAAAACCACTTTATTGCCACTAAGTATAGACCTATTTCTCCATCATCTGACACTGAGCTTTGTCACCTCACATGTTTTCTGTCTGCCTCTGGCGCCAAAAGGATGGTAAGAAAAACAGTTTCAGAGGGAAAAATTGGCTCATTTACTTGAGGAATGCACAAAAGAGGAGGTATCAATCTCAGAGTCATACCACATTGAAAAACAAATCACTTCTTGTTGTCAGGATAAAGCAGTTACTTTTCATATTTAAAAAAAAAAAAGGATCCTTCAGCAGCTGCAACTGCGATTGTTATCAGCAGATGTTGCAAATATGGAGGATGCCGTGACAAGGTGATGAGAGGGAGGAATGCTCCCGCCGTTTGTTTAGTTCTCCTGTAGCTCGTCATCGTCTGCCCTCCAAATGAGTGGAAAAACTATTAACTCAGTCTGTCACACATGTACAGTTCAAACAATTAGACGAGAGAGCGCTTCAGTCTGTTTCCCATCCGTCCTCCTTGTTTTCCATCACTCAAACTCAGCCGCAAAGCACGAGTTTGGTGTCTCGTGCTGTGATTAAAGCCAGTTGTGCTGCACTTCTGAACACGCAGCTTCACTGTTAGAGGTGTTACAGGAAACCTCATTAAAGTGCTGCTTTTCTGCAGAGCTTGGCCACTCGGGAAACAGAAAACAAGATTTACTGCAAACAGACTCAACACGTCCATATGATAAACAAGACTGCAGCCAGAACCTGTGCTTTCACGGAGCTCAAATTAGACGCGCTGGATTGGTGGAAAGGTGGAAAACGTCACCATTAATCAATCTACTTATAGTCTCCAGTTGGTTCCTCAGGTGTGATGCTTTTTTTTTTTCAGGTATGGTTACAGATAATAGTGCAGACAATAGACCTCTATTCATTTCATGTTCAATCACTGGATGCTTTAAAAGCCCCTCAAAAACACATTCAACTCTTCATAGAAATAAGAGTAAATTGTTCTCACCCAGAGCTTTGAGCAAGTCTTCGAAATTCTCGCTGCTTTTCATTTTCCAGGTGCCTTCAAAATTGGGCATTTTGCTCGTGGGGTTTTGACTCAGCCTCCGTCTCCTGTCGTCTGTCTCCTCCGCTCCCTTTCTTCAGCTCTTTCTCTCCCTCCGTCCGTCCCCGCACTCCCTCCTTCTCTCCTCCCTGTGTGCAGTGATCCCTCACAGCAGACCAAACCCCCTCCTCTACCTCCGCCTCCTCTCCCACACATTAATGACACACACATTTACAGACACTCACCTCCACACACACACACACACACACACACACACACACACACACACACACACACACACACACAAACGTTCTTAATGGTTTATTCTCACTGGAGGTTTCTTTTAACGACCGTGCTGAATTATGGTTCAGTTGGAAGGTCTTGAGGTCTCATCTCATTTGCAGTATCAGTCATCTGATCTCATCTGATGTTTAATGGTTTTACATTTACACAAATATTTACTCTTAAAGGCCTTTTCATTTTATTCTATATGGAGGGTGTGGGACCTCGTTTTAAAGGGTCAGTTCACCCCCCAAAAGTATATTTTTTTGGTTTGTAGTCCATCCATCCATCCATCCATTGTCTATACCCGAGTATCCCTTTCGGGGTTGCGAGAGGAGCTGGAGCCTATCCCAGCTGTCATTGGGCAAGAGGCGGGGTACACCCTGAACCAGTCGATGGCAGGGCAACATATATAGACATATAACCATTCACGCTCACACTCACACCTAAAGACAATTTAGAGTCACCAATTAACCTAATGAGCATGTCTTTGGTCTGTGGGAGGAAGCCAGAGTGCCCGGAGAAAACCCACGCATGCACGGGAAGAACATGCAAACTTCACACAGAAAGGCCCCGCCCGACCCGGGGATCGAACCGGCAACCTTCTTGCTGTGAGGCAGGTGCACTACACCCTGGTTTGTAGTCATTTTTGTCTTTTCAGATGTTTTTATATGTCCCTGTTCTTCAAACAGGCTGTGAAGGGATCCATTCGTAAAGCAGTGTCTAAGTGATGGGGACAAAATCCAACATCCTGTGTTATTAAGACTCTTAAAGCTGAGCTGCTGAACTGCCCCACAGTTATGAGTGTGTTTCACTCATGCAATATGAGGTTTCAGTAGCATGTGTTAAACAAATCAAGCAGGCATTTTTAGTACAAATAAATGTGTAATTTTATTCCTAAAAGACCATCTTGAGGAAAAACACCCACATGATTCATCTATCTCCGACTGCTGGGGCCTCATTTTAGCCTCAGCTGGACTTCAAAATGTATATTTCATATATTTCATTAAGAAATAAGGCCTGTGGATTTTGTCCCTCATCACTTACATTAGAGTCACATTAGCAACCAAAAACTGTCCATGTACATATAGGCACACGTGTCATTTTGAAGGTCCAGTTTTTTGGACTGAACCAGATCTATTGGTAGAAATGGAATATGATATCAGTGTATAATCACCTGAGATAAGAATCCACCATGAGTCTGCCATGTTGCACTACCATGTTTCTACAGTAGCCCAGAAAGGACAAACCAAACACTGACTCCACAAGGTGCCTTCTACGTTTTTCACATCTTTAGCAGCCACCGTAACTTATCCTAAGGCGAGGTGATTCAACTGATTGTGATCTGCAACCTCACCACTAGATGTCACTAAATGCCACACACTGGTCCTTAAAGACAGACTTGAAAAATGTGAAGTGATTCTTTAAAGATGAAATATTTGTCTAAATGCACGATGATTTCCAGTAAACCTCAGTCTCATCCACTGCTACTGAGGATGAAACATCGACATAGATAATTAAAGCTCCTCTCACGCTTCTTTCTCCTTTACTGCTTCTCAAATTCTCATGTCGATCCTTTCATGCTTTGACTATCCTACCTTTTATCCCACACACACACACACACACACACACACACACACACACACACACACACACACACACACACACACACACACACACACACACACACACACACACACAGAGCTACCACCATTACATCCCATGAGAACGAGAGGCCCTTCCTCTAACCCCGGCCAAGTCAGATTTGTTCCCTCTCTGACAGCCCCTCATCAATCTTTTTGACAAAGCGCCTTCCAGACACCACTTGATAATTAATGTTACAGAGCAGAGCAGGGAGCACTCTGTCATCCCACCATGAAGTGTCAGCCAGAAGAAGCCTCCTTGTTTGTTTCAGTCATCACTACATTTGTCTGTTGGTCTCTGGGTGGGTTTATGTTTTCCAGAAGGGGAGAGTGAACATTTGAGGATTTGTGACAAGCACAAAGGGAAAGCGTGAGATGAGAGAGATTTCTCTGCTGCCATCTATCGCCCTGTTTAGGAAACACAGAACATTCTGTGTTTACAATAATTTAAGGTTTTTATGGCTTCAGATTGTAAATGTTGCGTTTTTTACACATGCAGTTCATTCGCCTCTAAAGTCGAAAGTTTTATTCACTCCCATATTTGAAAATTTGAGTTTACATTATAATGAAATTAATCCAAAAACACTGTAAAAATATTCTGTATTTCACAAAAACATATTTTTTCTAATATTATTAATACATTATTCTAATATTGAGGCACCAGAAGCATCAAAATTGCATTCCAGATTGAAGCTTTTATTTCTTTTGAAATTGCCTAATTGGGCTCTTTACAGTCAAATCAGCCAAAACTTTCTGGACAAACACTTGATTTAAACCGAGGTGAGTTTGCCTCAGCAGACCCTTTGATCTCATTACCTAATTAACATAATGAGATATGACCTCTGGTGTCAGAGTGTCACCTTCAGTAAGATGTATGGATGCCCCACAGTTATGAGAACATCAGATGAAGCGCATTAACTTCTCCGGCCACACAATCAAATTTTCTCCTGCCAGACCTTCGTAACTGCACAGTGAACTCCCCGAGGACAACAGGAACACACACGACTCACATGTTTTCTGCGTGTTACACTTCACACAAAGCACAGCAAAGACACTGCAGACAGCTAACAGACACGTCATCCGCCCCTGCTGTGTGTTGACTCATTGTCTAACCACAGAAAAACCTGAAGTCAGATGTGCTTTGCCTGCAGTGATTCAATGCATTGTTAAACATCTGTTTTTTAATGACTCTGCTGAAGCCTGGCCTTTATTTTATTCATGTCTGATCAGTGTTTGGGGGTTTTGAGATTAAACACACAATAAAAGACTTAGAACTACCACTGAACACCTTTAAAACTGTTTGACAGCACGCCTGACTAGTAAATAACCTGATAAATCAGACATGGAGACATTTATCAGCCAATATTAGTTTATCAGACATATAAATGTTGGCATAATAAATCAGTAAATGTAAATCAGATGATAACTAACGACACTGCAGTACAGAGGTGCCAAAGATTCGAGGAGCAGGTTTAGTCATTATAGTTTGTTCACCAGAGTGCTGGCAAGTTTAATTCTCAACTGGAAAATGTGTCATTCATTATGTTTTTTATTACCAAACTAAATTTAAGAGCTCTGTTTAAAAAATGTTTGTCAATGCCGTGTGTTCATATCAGAAAAGCATTAACATTAAATTTAAAATGTTGACGTTGGTATCTGCTTCAAAACTGTGTTGATCAGGCTCTGATTGGGCTCATCTAGTTATTTTTCAGTGCAGGTTTAAGTGATTTGGGTTTCTGAAATGACTACAGATGCACTCATATGACCCGACATCTGCTGATCAAAATACTTTAAAACTGTAAAGTTAGTGCACTTGGAAAACAGTAAAAAGCACAGAGTGACTCTTTTCAACAGCAGCCATGTTTTATTGACCGAACAGACGAAGCAAAGACACACGTTGACATCACATGATGTGAAACCACATGTAATCTGTACAGGACAGTCCAGTTCTGATTTACAGCAGAAGACTAATCGTCGCCCACTGACGACACGGTCGCATGTTTGCCGTTTCTGACAGTTCTGCAGAGACTAAAATTAATAACAGAAGTTTGCACAGATTAACTTCTCTCCCACAAAACTGGACAATTGTAGGAAAACATGGCTTTTAAAGTCCAGTGTGTAGGATTTAGTGGCATCTAGTGGTGAGGTTGCGGATTGCGAATAACTGAACACCCCTTGCTTAATCTTTAAGCCCCTCCAAATGTGAAAGCTGCTCTCTGCAGCCAGTGTTTGGTTCATCCTTTCTGATAGACTCTGATAGAGAACCAGCTCCCTCTGTGGACACAAAGAGCTCATTATGAGGTAATAAAAACACAATGATTGTTATTTTCTGGTGATTACACACTAATGAAAACATAGCTATGGATATCATGTTTCATTTCTAGACATAGATCCCCTTAAATCCTAAACACTGGACCTTTAAAGGTGTTAACTACCCCAAAGAAAAGTAAGAGTGACACTGCATGGAAATGTGTTTGAGACTTACTCTACAACTGAATCTACACGGTGTTCATTCAGTGTTTATAACCCGTCTTAGCATCGCCTGAGCAAATGCCATTATGGCTTCACTTGACCAAACCCTCAGATTTATGAATTTGCCTGCAGTTAAACTCTCCTTTCCATGTGATGAAAATACCTGCAGTGACCTCTAATGTCACATGTATGTAATACTTAAAAACTAGGATCAGTTCTACAAACTGACCACATGTGTTAGTTTCATTAAGAAAACAATCACCTTTCCTAAAAAGCCGTTAGAGGGAAGAAAAGTTACAAAAGCAACAGACTGCATGAGCCACAACACTCAGAAGTTATTCAGTTCAAACAAACGAAGAACAAACTCAACATGACGTGAAGCTCGGACACTTCTGTGGTCTTAATCCCAAAACAACTTGAAGAAAATAAATTAGGTAAATGCATTCCTTTAAGACGTGTTATTGAAGCAATTTACAAGAAATGTACAATCACATTTTGTTCTGAAAAGGATAAAACATTTACATTATTGCACTCAAACACTGACTGTCACAACAGGGAATCAGCTTTATTTCCGCTTACTGTCCTTCACTGTCTCGTCTCAGGCTTTTAAATGGCAGCTTGGCACAACGGAATACCGTTACACCAAGTCAGCCATTAATTAATTAATTAATTAATTAATCAGTCTTGATCGCTGCAGTATTTTCTGCAACGCCAGACAGACAGCGTACTAGTATGTTACAAAAAAGCTGCTAAAATATTGTACTGCGTGTGTGCTGTTTAGTAAGGGAGTGCCATTTATTTTGACTGTGCAGCGTACAGGACAGCTGGAAATTAAATATACCTACAACACAGAGGCTGCCATGACACAGACACAGATTCAAATACCTACTGTTCTTCTCACTAACGTTCAGCGAATAAAAACAAAAAGCAGATTGTCTTGACCACACTGTGAAGGCAGAGCTTTAAAAAGGCCAGCAGAAAAGAACACAGAAGCCAGTTTGATGAGCGTAAGGAAACAAACACTTGGGAGAATGTGAACGCGTCCTCGGGAGTTACACTTCCATTATACTACCATCTTCAGGAGTTATACTACCTTTCTCTACCTTTATATGAGCCCAACACTGCTTGGCTTTAGGACAGCACAAATGCAGTTACTACAGCAGCAATTTCTGCTTTTCTCCACTGCACAGACGTCTGAACGTGACAGCAGAGTGTACGCTGATGCATTCACTTTTTCGACCAAATACAGGAGATGAATCAGTTTGTCTGCATCTTCCAGTGTTAAAACATTGCATTCACCATTTCGATTGCACTAAGAAGCATCACAAACTGAACCTGGATCTGTTATTTAGGCTTCTAATCTGCAACTAATATGCGGGTATGAACACATACATGTTAATGTCTAAAACACAGCTGTTGTGTGTTTAAATTGGCCTGATCCCATTTTGTTGCCCAGGCTGTTATTTAAAACAAGCATTTCTTTCATCCACTGCTCTCTCTGATGTGAGGGTTGAAATGGCACATAGTCCATACACTGTCTGTCCAGGTGTCTTCTACCAGTGTCTCGAGTCCACAAGCTCCGGCCGCAAGCTCAGTTTTTTTAGCGTCTCATAGCCGACCACCATGACGATGGCGGTGGGTGTGGAAGAAATGATGCGTGCCGACAGTCCTTTGGTCAATCCCCAACAGCCCTCCTCTTTGATCAGCTGTCTGAATGTCTCGATGACTGAAGTCCTCCCTTCAACCTAAACAAAACACACATGCAGCACATGTTGTGTTGTTATTTGGAACAAGAAACCAGTGTCACAACTTAGCTATAGCCGGGTGATAGATAGAGTTACTTTAATTCACAGTTTTAGCTTTTGCATTATATATAAAATGTCTACTTGGAGGGAAAATTGAGTTTATTACAACGTGCACAATACTGATTATTTTCGGCCACTCATCCAAAGCTTGGCCTAAGCTTAAATATGCAGAAACAGACATAACATTCGAAGCTGAATTTGGTCATTGGTGGTTTTCATGTTGAACCTTCAGGGCACAGCTTTTCTCACACAGTATTCCTATCAATTAATATTCATTCATTTTGGTAATTGGGTCTTCAAGGCATCACTTGAACTGACATGACAGGAAAAGCTTCTCTGATATGTCAATATGTACAAATTATAGAAGAGTGGCATGACAGCTTGAAACTTTCTGCACACTTCAAAAGAGAGGTAATTATTAACATGTATTTTATCAGCTACTGAAAAATGTCTGACTAAAATGGACTGTGCACAATGGCCCTTTTCTGGCAGCTTTCTCCACATAGCCAGAGAAAAACATCTAATTTTTTGATGCTTTAGGCACCGAATGTCATTTTTCTCTAAGCTACTAGCAATATCCCAGACATTAAATAATCAAATAAATCTGAATTGTGCAAAGTAAACGATGGTTACCTGTACTCTGGCTCTGACCACATCCATTGGGTTGGTGACAGTTGAGGCAGTAGCAGCAGCTAAAGGTCCAGCCATGGCTTGTAGAATCAGATGAGGGCAGTCACTGGGAGCCAGTTTAGAGAGTTGCTCTGTAGAACATTACACATACAGATCAACCACATGACAAGGACTGGTTGAATGTACAAATACACTGCAGAAAGTGTAATTCATGCAGTGCTTTATAGTGTAGAAAACATACAAAATAAGTTCCAGCCCCTTACCAGCGTAAAAATGATAGAAAGGCCACCAGACAGCACTGTTTGGGATGTAAGTGAGTAAAGAAGCCACATATCCCCTGTAGAAGCCCCGGAAACCATCGGCAGCAAAAATCTGAGCCATAATGTTCCTGGTTTGTCCGAACACTTTTTTGGACTTTCCAGTCTCCGTGTTAAGCCGAAAGCGGGTGAGGTGCTCCCCTTGGCCCTGCATCATCAGCTGCTGAGAGACAACATCTATGGGAACAGTGATGCTCTGAGCGACCAGGGAGGCCGAGCCGCCCGCCACCAGTGACTTGAGCGTATTGTCCTCAGAATACTGGGAGACATACTTCCTCACGAGCTCGTAGGTGGTTATGTAAGCCTGGCCTGAGATTAGTGTGAAGGTGTTGACCATAAAGCCGCGATAAAGGCCTTGAACACCCTCCGCCCGCAGAATCTTGAAAAAGGCGTCGAAGGTGCCGCTGTAGAGTGATTTGCCCCTCTGCACCTGCAGCCGAGTGCGGATGAGCGTGGCCGGATAGACGGTGGCCCGGATGGTCATCGTCATGAACACCCCGAAGGAGTAGAACTTCCTTTTGTCGAGGTCCTCCCACTCGATGATCTGGATGTTCCTTTTCTGCTGCATCCTGCCAGCTGTTGGTGGCCCCTCATCAGACTGATTCCTGCCTGACAGCATTAACAACAACAGTCCAGTCAGTAAACTCATTTTTACTTTACATATCACTCAACCCTCGTGTCTACCAACAGATCCCCCCGCTCTCTTAATTGCAGCAGGGCCTGATAATGTCTTATGACGGAAAATAGGTTATAGAAAATAGGAAATAAAACTTAAATGGAAAATCCTACCACTTACATATCAGTAATAACAGCATGGCTTTATGTTATTCTTTCTTTATTGCCCTCCAAATAATAACATGACATGGCATGATAACAATGCAATCCTCAAAAGTGATGCACCAGGAAACTGACAACACTAATTTCTTCCCTGGTCTGTCATTACAGTGAAAACATCCTGCCACGGATGTTAAACTTCTACTCATCCTTGATCAATGATCTCTGTCTCCAGTTATCTGTGAGAGAGAGTTCAAGGGTCATACTCTGCTAGCTTAAGCTAACTACGCCGTATTAAATATCCCTGCAGCTTTGGCAAATACAGCGCGGCATGTTGGTGTTATTAACGTGTTCTTACAAATGTCGCTTTACTTGTCACCACTATCTTAACATCATTGACATTAGCTGATGTTACACCGGTTTGTTCTTGACCCCAGCGGCAACACCAGTCAGAGGACACCATGTTCCCGAGACGGTGTGGAGCCGACTGGGACCTAACTAACTGCATCAGTCGTGTGTCGGCCAGTAACACACATGACAAAGTAAACGATGACACCGAGTGTTTATTAAAATATGCCTGTCGTTATCTGCTGGATATGTTCGTATGGTTTGAGCTTGTGTTAGCTAACACTGAGCCTGCCCAAAGTTCCATAACGTTAGCATGAGTATGATTAGCAAACACCTACCTCTTCAGACAGTTTATTCCAAAATCATGTCCGTAATGTCGGTCAGACTAGAAACATCATGTCATCAGCCGATTAAAGAATATGTAATTCCGAATATCGTCATTCAGCTGCTTGATGTTAGAATGCTAACGACGTGAGAGTTAGCCTGCCTCTAGCTAGTCAGCTAGCTAATCATAAGGTATCTTCCCGATCCCATTCAAACGCTGCAGGTAGAACCAATGACACGCCGCAGAGCTTCTTCTTCTTTCTCCATAATTTACACGTCATAATGTGTTCCATTCTCCCATTACTGCCAACAGCAGGGCTGGAGGGGAACACCACAATTATAAAACTCCAGACCCGCTCTCTTTTGGAGTTAAATACATATACGCAAGTACAATTTCAGTGTGTTCTTGTAATTTTAGAGCTGAATGTTTTATATTTAGCCGGTCTGTATTTGCTTCTGTACTTGTGCTGCGATAACAGCTGAATTTCTCCTCTGCCGATCAATAAATTTCCTAATAATTTAAAGGTTGAGGTATCATAGTTCTTCTACTGAGTACATTTCACTAATTATTTACTTTTACCCACGCCCATCTGTCAAACTGCGCATGTACGACTTTCACAAAGTGTACGTAAAAAAATGTTTTACCTCGCTGGACACGCAGAATGATCGGTCGGTCCTCCCACTGGAAGTTGGCGCTGTTGAGCGTCCTCAACGCCGCAAGATCCCGGTGTGTCTATGACGAAACATCAAACTGAAAGTAGTGGACCTCTCAACCTGCGAAACACTCATAGGGAAAAAGTACGCAAACTTGAATCGTTTCACGTAAGGTAATGTAGTCTAAATTTATTCTTTGCTACAGCATTGTTTTATTCCTCCACAATTTTACAGTTTAAGTACAGTTCTGTCCAATCAGAGGGCTTTCTTCATTATGAACTAGCTAGCTAGCAAGCTAATGAGCTAGCATGCTCAGATACTGCAGATTCATTCTGTTCATCAGCAGTTAGCTTAGCTAGCTGTCATGTACTGAAGCAGAGAAAAGTGGATTTAAACGACGCTTGCTGTTGTGAGTTAACGTGTGCGCAAATGAGTTATCAGACAATTTGCTGAAAAGTTTGTGTTCACCAATTTGTCGGTAAGGAGATATTTCCTTACAAATATATGAAATGAGCACTATAGTATTAATACAAACAGACTGAAACGTTTTTTCTTGTCACTGTTTGGTTTCTGCTGGTCGCCCTGTCGTCTTATAACCTCTGCTGTGTTTTGCAGGACAGTTTCAGTGGCGTGAAAACATGGTAGGTAACTGTTGTACTTACCACAAATATCTCTTATGCATGTTCAAACTATGCTACTGCTTGTCTTTCACAAGTCCAGTTTGTGTTTAGTAATTCCTGTTGTTTCTTCTTCTGTTCAGTCTCGTAGATATGATTCCCGAACAACCATCTTTTCTCCTGAGGGTAAGTCTAATTTCATTTTACCCATTTGATAATCAATGTGATATTGACTGAATTTATCACATACAAGATGTTTGTTACTCCATTACATTACGTTTGGAAAAACCTACATATCTTGCTCATTATTTTATGCAATTTCCACATAAACTTGACATTCGAAATGGGAAATATTTCCATGATTGTGTGGTTTTGTAATGATGAACCAACCAGGGGGTGTGTGATGTTATATATGTTGAATTAAATTCAGACTGTTAAGGTTAACTTGCTTTGCCTAATACGACCTTTGTGGCTGTATTTTACAGGACGCCTGTATCAGGTGGAGTATGCAATGGAAGCAATCGGTCACGCTGGAACATGTCTGGGGATTCTGGCAAATGATGGAGTGCTGTTAGCCGCAGAGAGACGCAACATCCACAAACTGCTCGATGAGGTTTTCTTCTCTGAGAAGATCTACAAGCTCAATGAGTGAGTGAACTGAAGTACAGAAGGAAAATACAAACCTCAGTTATCACTCTTTCTCAGGCTAACGTTGCACTGTGGTTTTGTCTGTGTGTATGCGTGATCATCTTTTTTCAGCGACTTGGCTTGCAGTGTTGCTGGGATCACATCAGATGCTAATGTACTGACAAATGAGCTGCGGCTAATTGCACAGAGGTGAGTTTTCCAAAGTGTTTGTGCTCCAGTTTCTACCAGTTTATCACACTCACCAGCAACTGTTGATCAGTTTAATTTCTCTTCAGATTTTTATTGCAGTACCAGGAGCCAATACCCTGCGAGCAGCTGGTGACAGCCCTGTGTGACATCAAGCAGGCATACACACAGTTCGGAGGTAACAGCAGTCTCCTCTTCTTGTATAAAACTTGTATAACACAAGCTACAAGAATACTGACAGAGTTTTCTTATCTTTGTGTAAAGACACAGATGGATTTTGGCTTTCTGTAGCAGCTGTGTGTTTTGTGTTGACAGGTAAGAGGCCGTTTGGTGTTTCTCTGCTGTACATGGGCTGGGACAAACACTATGGCTTCCAGTTGTACCAGAGTGACCCAAGCGGCAACTATGGAGGCTGGAAGGCAACCTGCATTGGCAACAACAGTGCCGTAAGTCTGAAATGATGAAATGAAATCAGTGAGATGATTTCAACAGGTGCAGCAGATAGTGTCATATAGAAGTGATTTTACAGTGGTACTTCTGGCTGTGAATAGGATCCATAATACTTTGTTTTCAGAAGATTTAGCTTAGTTTTACTGGTGTTGTTTTGGCTTAGATGTGTTCGATCTGGCAGCAGAGGGCCTGGTTGAAACATGTTTGACTGTAGGTGTTGTAAAACTGTTGCTAGTACTGAAGGGTTCATTCATCCCACCTCACTTCCACCCACTTCCACAGGTCCTCAGAAACCTATCAGTGACATCATGAAGACTACGTCCATGTTTAATACAGTCTATATATATGTGTTTATATATCATGTGACGGCAGAAAAAGTCTTATATTTCACATTATGCTCTATCATTTATTTCGTGTTGCAAAATCAGGCAGCGCAAACAAACATGGAGCAGAGTGAATGTGCAGCAGTATGGGGTATTTCTGAACAGGAGAACCTCAACCAGCCAAGACAAAGTGAGGAGCTCGTACCTAAAAGAGGGGCTGCTTCTGACACACGGATGTGGTTTAGGCATAAAAAGTGTGACACGGGCCAGAAAACTAGATTATGCAAATTATATCACAGACCGGTCCCCACAGCAGGCTGAAACACGTCTAACCTCTTTTACCACCTCTGCATACTGTTTACCTTTTTATATTTTAAGCATTAATATTTCTATTTTGTTTCTTGCTTAATTGCAAATTTGCACAAAGGTTCTAAATAAAAGGAGAAAAGTAAATATGAGTAATTACCTTTTATTTGTTGAGTATATACAGTTATTCAACATGTAGTATTAATCAGGCCTTTTCTTGTGGTCATTTTCTATAAACTGTTTATTCATTGAGTTTATAGAAAATGTGCTATATCATGATATGTAGCGTTATCTAGATATAAGATTACATAAAATATTGAGATTTTGTTTGCAGTGCTGTCGGTGTAATCAGTGTATATTCTAAATGTCAGATATAATACGACATTTTCAGATGTCAGTGTAACTTCAGTGACAGTTCAGAGGTCGAAACAATAAATATATCCATATATGAAGGTGAATTTTGACTGTACTCTTCCCCCTGTGTGGTGTTTGATGCGCCGACTTCTTGGCCTCAGGCTGCAGTGTCCATGTTGAAGCAGGACTACAAAGAGGGAGAAATGACTCTGTCCTCTTCTCTGGCTTTGGCTGTCAAAGTCCTGAACAAGACAATGGATGTCAGCAAGCTCTCAGCAGAGAAAGGTGAGGATCAGATGTACTTTCTTCAAGTTTTGCTTTCATATTGAAACTATTAGTGTCTCCTAAATTGGAGACACTAAACTGTTATTGTGTTACTGCGAGAAATATGATACAACAGAGGTAACACCAACCAAACGGCAAGCTCTGATGAAGTGTTGATTAGCAGTCAAGTTAGTAAAACTCTCAACTCTTAGAACTTCCAGCTAGACGTACAGCAACAGTTGCTCAGTAATTAATGATCAGACTTTGTTTACTGCCTTGATGCTAAAGATTTTAAAGGTGCCAGTGCTTGATCTGTTCAACACCGCATTGACTGTTTCAGTGGAAATCGCCACCCTGACAAGAGAAGATGGGAAAACAAAAATCAAGGTGCTGAAACAGAAAGAAGTCGAGGAGCTCATCAAGCGGCACGAAGCTGAGGAGGCCAAGGCTGAAAAGGACAAAAAGGAGAAGGAGCAGAAGGAGAAGGACAAATGAGCAGTCATTTTTTTCCCCCTCATGTCACCAGATGGTTTATTGTTTTGTCTTTTGCATTAAAAATTTTGAAACTGATCAACCTGCTGTTGTCTGTATCATTGTCGCAGCTTTTAAAAGACCTTACAGATATAAATGGGATGGATAAAATATTATATTTCATACAATTCAACAGCTCATAAACGACAGCCTCTAAAATGATTTTTATTCTCATCCTACAATTTTAATATTACTTAAAAGCAGACAGATGTTTGCCTGCTGCTGCTCCTCTTATTTTTTCATTTTGCAGGTTATAATGTGCATATTTGCTGTTATGGCCACATGATGGAGCTATCAGTCCTGTGGATGCACCTTTATTGTGTGCGTGTGTTGGATAAATATGACAGAGCTCATGTCCCAATAAATCTCACATTCACCCTCCAGTTTTATCAGAACCAGTTATCTATGATGCTGCACTTTCAAAAATTATAACAGCTGAAAATTATCTGAGTACTTCTGCCACCAAAGGAAGTCAAAAGAATTGCGTTTATTACAAATGAGCTGAACGAGAACAGAAACGTGTTAAAGCAGGCGAGTGGTTCAAACTAGAACTTGATGCCTTGCTGTGGTTTTATGTCTTTGGATCCAGTAAGACAGGAGTTGTTTCACAGGTGAAAATTAAACAGATTTTTAATGAACTACAGCAGATTATACGTTTATTTTGGTATAAATCCCAATATAAAGACTTTTCCAGACAGGAAAAGAAAAATGACTTAGTGTATGTCTGATATATATTTATGGACTGTGTAGTCTGTGTAGTCTGGCTGCTAATGAACTGTCATCTGTTGACAGGTCTAGTTTGCATCACACCCCTCAGTTTGCAATTTCCCCTTGCGGGACTAATAAAGGTATATTGAATTGAATTCCCTTGCCGGAGTTGCTTTTAAGTGTTATTTCCTCTGCTCGCCACTTGATGGCAATGGTGCTCACCAGTGAAATTTCTTGAGGTTTGAGATATCCATCTGTGTTAAAAAAAAGTGCTTTGAAGTATTCTTGTAGTATAACAGCATTGATGCATAATGAGGTATATTATCTCCAAATAATGCACAACAAGCACCATGAATTATGGAAAATAGAAACTATATTTTGGTTTAAGGCCAGCAGTTAGTCTGGATCCAATCAGCAAACAGACGCTGGTCAGTGACATACAGATGTGGTGAAAAGACAAAGACGCAGCATCTCAACCAAATTTTGTCACTTGCATTAAACTTCATGTCTGTTGTCTATTAGTTGTATAACAAGTGATAAGATGGTTTATATGAGATGATCCCGGTTTTGCATATTGATTCAGCATATTGTTGGAGGTTGTGATATGAATGTCTTTTGGTGACTTTTGTTAAGTGACACAGCAGGTGGTGAATGTGACAGCGACCGAGTGTGTGTGTTTTATTGATGTGCAATCAGTAATGGGCACTCAGTTACACACTATGTAGGTGGTCACGACTGGATTGAAACCAGCTGTTGTTAGCACACATTGCAATGACACGGCCACTGCAGGTTCAGCACGCTCAGTTTTGTGCCCAGCAGCCTTTCGCCCTGATGCTTTAGGATCTTTGCATTTTAAAGGATGATCCTGAAGAGACATTTACATGATTCTAGCAGTCATTTTACCCAAACGAAAATGTGAGAAACTGCTACAGAAAAATGCTGATTTCCTGACATGTGACACCCTGGCATCAGCTACATGAAGGCGGGCAGCAGCCAGGATTTTGTAAATAATTATTGTGAATTCCCTCCACCTATGAATTATATTTTCTGATTTTGATTAATTTATTTAGTTGACTCTACAGTTATTTTATCTCCCTTCTGGATGATGTTTTAAAGCCTTTTCCTCAACACTAGGAAAATAATTCTGGTGTAAAAATAGTAAATCTTTTTGCTTTACTGAATATTTTTAATGATTTTTTGCCACCAGCATATACATGAATGATTATTCCATCATGTGAAGGGCTCACTGCATGGTTGCAATAATGGTCTCCATAAAAAGTCACCCTCAAAAATGACCAAAGGCACACTGTACGATTTGTGAAAAATGAAAATTCCTTTATTTTACACGGCAGCCTGCATTTGAAATGACCAACAAAGGTCTTCAGCAGGGTCATTGAAATACATGAATTTGAAAACCCATCAATGTCAGCTCCTCCTCAGCGCGTGCATTCCCTGAAACAATGCTGTGGACGTGACCTCAGTTACTTCCGCCCTGCATGAAGGCACTCTTTCCTGAATACAGCTTTTCACATTTTTCACATTCTGTACCTAATATTTATAATAGCACAGCCGTGAACAATATAGTTATAATCACCCATAAGTGGAAATTTTCCTGCTGTCCATATTTGTTTTAGAAGTGATTTCATTGCAGTAAGTTTATTGAAGCAGCAACACTGGTCTTTAATCTGAAAATAATGGTGATTCATGTGGTAATACATAACCTCTGCCATTAATATTGCAATAAAAGTTGAATTGAATTAGTTATCATTGAATATTGAATGAACTAGCACAGTAACAAGGAAACGACAGTTAGCTAGCTGTCAGATTAACACAAATTAGGCCTGCAATGAGACAGAATATTAGCACTAAAGATCAACATTAAGTCCCCATAGGAAGTACAAGTAAGCATAAAATACACACAATCCACAAGAGTATAACGCATAATGGTTAGCCTAACTGTAAATTAACAGTTAACTAGCTATTTAGAATGAGGGATTAGCTGAACGTTAGCCTCAGAAAGCTAACATATTTAGCAGCTAGCTTGGTTAGCATAATCTGAGAGCAGGAAACCAAATCACAAAACAGCCATAATATAAAAAGTACCAACACATAATGAGGAGAAGATAAAAAATGTCTCTTAATATTTGCTTTATGGTCACAGATTTGACAAAATGGTGGATATAACAACTACTTTATGTGGTTTTTGCCCGCCTTCTGAAAAAGTCAATATTCCTCCTAAGATGTTCACATGGCTCATATTTACTCATATTCTCATTAACATGTTATCTCCTGTTAATGAACACAGTCTTCATCACATTTGTTTGATCACAATCTTGTGGTCAGCATTGTGATATTTGCACATATCCAAACACCTGTTGATATCCAAGTTTTTCTCAGTGTTGATGCTAGAAATGTTGCCTTTCGGTTGTGCATGCGTCTCCACAGCAGAGCACAGTCCTACAGACTGTAGAGACAGCAAGAGGTCATGTGTTGCAAACTGCAGTAAAAATCCCAATTTTGACGCATATTAAGGCCTAATTTGACCTATATAAAATAAAAATGTCACATTTGAAATAATAGTGGAATATTAATGTGCATGTAAACATAGTAAACTACAGCTGGAGCTGGGCCTGCCTTTAAATAAACTAACAAGTTAAAAACAAACAAACAAACAAAAAGCACTTTCCCTCGCCAGGTTTCTATTAGCAGTCTCCGTAAGTGACATCTGAGATATTTGAGTGACATCCAGGATGAAGATTTGGCCAGCAACCTTCAATGAAAACTTCATTTGACGTCAGTCTTACGCTTAGGATCTTACATGGACTTCAACTGTGAATCAACAGCGCTAATTCATTAAAGGGCAGACGCAGTGAGGTCATGGTGTTCACATGAGCTGTCCCAGTGTCGAGTGGGAGGATCTTGGCATCTGAATGACGGGAGCAGGCCTCCCATCTGATGCTGAGCATGAAACAGATTTCCAGTCCACTGACCTCCCTCCGCTCAGTTGCTCTAAATCTGTAAGAATTTAATTTCCGTGCCCACTGACACTCATGCTCTTGAACACAACACTTCCTCTTCCAGCTCTCTTCGAACAACACCAGCATACAGGGATGACCGTGGACTCGAGGCCCACCACTGTCCACTGTGGTGGAGCAGACCGGGAGAGCAGGGCAGTCTGTTGCAGTGTAAACACAGCCCCAGAAAAGCACTGGAATGTCTCTGCAGTGGGAGCTGGAGGACGAGGTCAGGCGGAGGCCAAGGCAGGTGGTATACATCAGAATCAAGGCTGACATCTCAGCATTAACTTATCCAAACAAGAGGCAGGCGGTATGTTATCCTGCTAGCGCTGGAGGAGGAGCGGGAGGAGGAGGAGATAAGGGAGGAAGGAAGAGTGAAGAGAGAAAAGGGGGAGTATGAGGGGCCGAAGCAGACAGGAACGAGGGGGAGTGTTCCAACCATGCAGTCATCTTCCCATCTCTCCTTCAGTCCCGGGGGGGCGGGGGGACAGTTAGCATTGGAGGCTAAACATGACATGAGACTTGCTGCCATCGCGAAGCCTTTGATCTCCATCCCGTAACTGATCTTGAGAGTTGTGGCCACGTATCACTGGCAGCAAGTCCAAGACGGGTTAGAGCACAGGAGCTTTACGGCATGTTGGACCCCAGCCAGCCGACGTTCAAGAGCAGGCCTTCCTCGTTAGCTAATACTTAATGTGTTGATTTACTGTACACTCATTGTTGTATTGACACAGCCAGCCAGACTAATGGCTGTAAAGATCTCCTCGAGTCATAAATATCTTAAAATCTGTCCGCTGGCCATGTTCTTGCATATCATCAACATCATCACAGTCAAAGATGATTCATAGGTCTTGTCATTGCGCTCATTTATAACAGTTATCATTGCTGCAGAACGTTGTTGTTGCTCAGTGTAATACCTTTAACTCCTAATTTGTGTTAAAGAAAGTTCCTTGCCGTTGCAGCTTAATGTAATTTATATTGAAAATGTCATTTTTGGGGAGTCAGTGTTTTATGATGCGTTCAAAACCAAGTGGATAAAATGAAATACATAAAATAACATACTTTACAGTGTTTTTATTTAAAGCAACAGTACAACAGTGGTGAAAAGGCCACTTAATAAACTTGATGCAGGTCTTTTTTTTTTTTCTTCATTTTTCCTTTATGTCAAGTGTGTTAATTAGATTGCGGACAGCTGTGAGATGACAGGAAATGAGAGAGAGCGATTGGTAATGACGTGGAACAAAGGAGAACACAGTGTTCATGTTCAAGTTAAACCAAGACAGTGGGTGTTATGTTATTACATATACTCCATATGAAGCATCCAGACCTCTCAGGTCATCAGGGACAGGTCTATTGTGTGTTCCCAGAATGAGAAGCAAACAAAGTGAATCAGCTTTCAGTTATTATGCTCCTCACCTGTGGAACATTCTCCCTGCACACCTGAGGTCTGCACCAACAGTCAGCTCATTTAAGTCAGGGTTGAAAACACTTTTATTTACTACAGCTTTTACTTAAAGTAAATACATGTGCTCAATGACTCCAATCATTCTAAATGCTAAATTATTGTCTTTTACTGGCTTCCGTTTTTAATTTTCCTTTTAATGTATTTTATTTTATTTTTCTATTATCTTCTTTCTTTATTTCTTTCTTTGAAATGTATGATTTTAATATATTTTTATGCTTCTGTAAAGCACTTTGAATGGCCTGGTGTATGAATTGTGCTATACAAATAAATGTGCCTTACCTTATTTTCCTTATTATTATTCAACCAAGTGGAAATACTGAGTAAAAGTATCAGTACTGTGTGTTGTAATGTACTTAGTGTAAATGTACCTCGCCACAACTTTGCATTCCAGTGTCCCAGTGAACAGCGTCCTGAATAGAAATGTGACACAATGCAATAGAAATAGCAAAAAAAAAAAAAGCTATTGTACAATATTTATGCTTTACTTTACTGAGACGTGCTACAGAAAATAAATCAGTTTTAAAAGTTTCACGCTTCATTATGAGCAACGAAAGTGAAGTAGAAGCAGGTGTGTTGTTCATTTTTGGGACTCATTCATCTGCTGAACTGGACCTGATTAACATCTCTGGATCGGCTGAATGAAGTGTGTATGTTTTTGGCTACAAAGGACTTAGTGGTTAAGCCTGTAGTTCACTGAGCGTTAATGCCAATGAGAAGTAATGTCAGGCTTTATTATTCCTGAAGCAGGGCAAAAACAATCCCAGTATTCTGGACCAGCGACTGCACTGAGCTTCCATGCATAGAGGGAAAATAACAGACCTGTGGTTGCACTGGATTGTTGATATCATCAGAAAGTACACATGCGGTGCCAACAGTCATTTTCATTTACCAACTGTAAACTGCTTTAGGACACTAAAAACCCAAATCCATGTGACCTTGGTATCCTGAACAGAAACACCTGCAGTCCGACGGCCGTGCATGTCGACACAGGGAGCGATTCCACAGTACTTCTCGTACTGACTGTACCGTTTACCATCAAGCTCCTATTTAAAGCCAAGGCCACTCACCGGTGTGTGAAATCCTGACCTTACAGGGAATCAGGAATTAAATAATCTTCTCATCCATGACAGCAATTTTGTGAGCAGCCTGAAAATCCCCGAGATTACAGACTCACTGCTCACCACCAGATCAAGACAATTCACCATAAATGGAGCCGAGCTGCAGTAAATAATAATTACAAGCCCTGCTGCTGATATGACCTATTATGGAGAGGTATATGAAGCTATTGTTGCTGCTGGCATGTAATAGCAGGTTGTGTGGTACAGTGCAGTGTACTGGCAGGGTTGGATTTTGGGGCTAAATATTTACATGGCTTTGAAATAATATTACATGGCTGTTGTCAGAAATCCTGGAACTCCAACTTTGGTCAGTTTCCTGTTTTATCTTGAGCTAAAAGAAAAAATTAAAAGCTCTCAGGCTTCAAAAAGCTTTTGCTGACCCTGTTGGAAAAGCCCAAAATAAAAACACGAGGTCGAGCTGATATCAAGCTGATTTGTAGAGAAGGTCTTCATCCCACAGCTTTGGAAAGCGGTGTCAAGCAGAACAGAGGCAGTTTGTTATTATTGTCAGTAGGTATTTATTTGAGACTGTCGACTGTTTAGATGGGCCGTTCTCATCGTTCTCACTTGTTTTCGTCACAGTTAAAACGTTCGCGCAGACGTGCTGGTCTGTTTCTGCTTTGGAACCGTGGCGCTGCTTAGTTAATGAGGCTGTGTGGATGAACTGTTTTGTGCGGAGAGGCGATCGAGTGGTAGCGTCAGGCAGGGAAGGTTCACAGTCAGGCTCTCGGTCCGAGTCTAAAGCCTTACACCTCATTCACACCTGGAGGAAACAACACATTCAGAGTGGAGTCGTGCGGTTTCAGCAACACGTTCTGTACAATAAACCTGAATTTAGCTGTTAGTGTTCGCTTCCTTATCTGTGCGCCACACACGGAGCAGATTTAGAAAAAAAACAAAAAACATAATAAGTGTTTACGTGCACACATGCATCCTAGTTATGATCAGGGTTTTGAAGTGTACCGGTTATGTGTTGTCAGTATAAACGTATCCTGATTTCAGACACCCATATTTTTGGAATATACCAATGGAAACCACAATGATATTCAGGTTTCTGGTCATTGTGCACAGGTGCAAACTGGGTTTTTTTTTTCTCAGTAAAATACACAATATGGCCATAAATCATGTGATGATACTTTACATGCTGAAGTTAAAGTAAAAGTCTGACTCTTGATTAATTGTTCTGTCGCTCTTGTTTTCCATCGTAGTTCAGAATGAGAGGCAAAATCCAGCGGTGTGGTGAAAGCAGCAGCGTCCAGACAGCTAGAAACCAAACCAGGTTCGCCTTTAACAGCTGAGGTAACACAGTCAGGACTGAATGTGGAGTTTAAAAAGGATGATGATGATTAGAAACCAGGGTAGGAGTCAAAGTAAGGTCACTAGTGTGCATGTAAACACACTCAGTGCATCGCTCGGCTGCTTTGGTGCTACTCAATGTAGTTAATCTGCAGCTCAAAAGGAAAGTGAGCAGTTATTACTGGCTCAGATGGCACGTTTTCTGCTGCTGTGATTGATTCGATTATGTGAAAGCACTTAACATGAAACAAAAACAGCTCACGCTATACAGACTGTAGCATGCTAAGCGAGCAGCGGAGCCGGTGTGTTGAGAGTGAATAAGATCAGTAAAGGGCACTACAGCAGCACCTTGATCAGCATTAAATCTTTGCTGTGTCCACAGGAAACAAGCCAGGCATGAGGTCAAAATGTGCCTGCACTGTAAGTTCTTCCACATCAGCAGTTAAACACAAAGAGAGCGAGAAAACAACGCGACAAATGTCCTTAATGCAACAGAAATATACTGACTTAAATTAACATACATTTATTTCAGTGCATTGTGGAGTGTTCCTAATGAGCAGCAATGAAAGAAGTACATCCTTGAAATAAGTACAATTAGCAGTACCACAGTACAGGTAAAAGTCCTGCAATCAAAATTCAAAAGCATTAGCAGCAAAATGTATTTAAAGTACCAAAAGTAAAAGCAGAATGGCCCCCTTCAAAAGGATCTATATGTCATATGATCGCATTATAATTTGTGATAAATGTTCAAGAAGGTGGAGCTGATTTTAATTCTACAGCCAGGTAGCTTAATCTATAATAATATACCATAATCTAGTATTTATATTAATCAAAACCATAATAAATTAAATCATTAACACAATTATGCATTAATAGTTCATCTACTCAGTAAAGAAACACTGCAAAAAGGACAATATTGTCCTCCAAAATGTAGTGAAGATATTTTAAAAAATAAAAAAATATTTTAATCTACAGGAATATGTCAACATATGGATTTCATATATTCCGATATTTTTTATGCATTATTGTTAAATACTGCATATTCTTGCTTCCATGTGCCCGTTCAGCCACATTGTTCACGTTGCGCCATTAAGCTTGTTTTTCACATCATGCAGAGGTGTGATCCCTCTGATTTGTTGAATATCCATTATCTTCTCACTGTTTGCTGAGACCTTTGCCGCGGGTCGCAGGTCTTAGAATAATCCAGCACATGACAGCACCGATTTGGCTGATTTAACAAATAAAAAACAGAATTCCTTCAGGCTGAAGTGGATCTTCATATTTTCACATTTATTATTTCCTCACATTTCCTCGCTGCTGTGTTGTTCTCTCTGGTTTCTCTCTCGTCTTGTACAAAGAAGGAAATCTTCTCGGCCTCATCAGTCTAGACCTGTGACAGACTCCCCTGACGCTGCTCGACCGGTCATCTTTTCACATCCTGTACGCTCACTGAGTTCTGCAGTTGGCCCACATCTGCCTGCGTTTTCACGTGTCCATCCACCAAGAACTTATAGCATGCATTCAAGCTAGAAAAATGAAGGGAAAAAGGCATTCTCCTCATTCTTATTAAGAGTTATGGACAGTTGAAGGAAGAGCCTGTGAGAATTTAAAAATATGCAGAATTTAATGAGGCTTATATGAGACTGAGATATGATCACATAGAGTTTTTGGACCAGAAGATTAGTGCAATTCACCACATGACAGTTTTTTTTTATAGTTTCAGGGAAGTGGTCAACAACACAGAAATAAAAAGATTTTTTTCTAAACTTAGCTGTATTCCCTAAAAAAGTGCCAAATGTCCAGCTCACAGACACAGCAGCACATACAATGTGACCCATGTCCTTTCTTTAGTCGGTGAAGTAAGATATTTTCAGCAGGTGTTCGTCCGTCTCTCTTAAATGTCTTTCTTCTCCTTGTGATCTCATTCACCTTGACCTGCCCGACTGCAGCTGGCCACATCGGCTGCACGAGCTACCCTCAATGGGCCTTTTGTTTTCCTTTAGCAACTCCACTGAAGCAATGCTCTTGATTTATTAAATATGCTACACTGTGATCCTCCCCTACACGCACGTGCTCAGAGGCATCATTTCATATTTAGACATCGTAGGGCGAATGTTTAGTCTGCCAAAGTAATGACTTCAAATTTTTCTCCAAACAGCTGAACAGAGCAACAAAAAGGCAAATCTCTCAATCAGAAAACACTGAACATAAATTAGCGTCGGCTTGCATTAAATTCACATCCTCTCGTTAGTCTTCTTAAATTAATCCGAACATTTTTGGCTTTAAAAATGCAGAATGCGTCTCCGCTCCTCGTCCTGTGTGGAGGTTTGTGTCATGTATGCATGTGAGCAGTCAGCCACACATGATACTGACGTCACCAAAAGTTTCACAGAAGAAGTTGGAGAAGTTTTGGCCCACCACGCCTCGGCCCATTGTCTCAACAGGAACATCTTCCATTGCCCCCTTTAGATAAAACTCCCCCAGAAACTCAGTCTGTTCCATTTTTGATAAGAGATGAGCCTTAAAAACAGCGGGCGGCATCTAAATTATGCAGCCGTTCGCATCCTCTTAGGGGAAAAAGTAGAGTTGGGCAGAGTTGTCGAAGGGAACAAGCCATGACAGGCCTGTGCATGGGGGGGTGCTGACCATGCATTATGAATGGTGCTAAGTACGCCTCAGCTGGAGGAGTTGAGTGGAGGCGATGGAGGGCGATGGGATAGTGCCAACCTATTGGCTGCCCGCGGGTAATGCACTTCACTCTAAACCCCCCCCCCCCCCCCCCCAAAAAAAAAAAAAATTCTCTCTCCTTCAGTTCCCCCATTACTGCACCCGCCTCTCAACACAGCACCTGCCACGGCCCTAAAATGTCCACCTGAAGCACCAACCTCCATTTTCCCAAATAAAATTCATGCAGTCGCTCTGCAGCAGGAAGAGTGCGCAGGATGACTAATAGATCGTAACAGACTGCACTTTCTGGGGGCGAGGTGGATTTTCCGAATGATTCAGATTTAGAGCCCTTTAGATAACTTCCACTTAAGACGTTCTTTGCAGCAATGGAGTCTGTTTTTGTTTAAATGCTTCAAACTTTCATCGTGTCCGTATATTTTTGGGCATTTATCTTCGTGAAACTCGAAAACTGCCGGCACTCAGCGTGAAGTGCCTTTCTTCCACCGGCAAGAGGAAATACAGAACAGGACTAAAAACTCTCAGATGTACTTTAGCGTCTTTGCTTCTGCAGGAAGTTTTATTTACAAAGCAGGAAACTGAAAGTGACTGCACTCGCACTGGGCCATGCAATGAAGTGCTCGGCTTCACCTTTTGTTCGTGTCACAAAGCAGGATTAAAAAAATGAATAAATAAAAATAATAAATGCATCTAAATACTTAGTTGTTTTTTTTTTTAAGCAAAGTTAGTTTGAGGCTAGTTTTCCCCAACAGTTTTTTCCTATTAAGTAAATCAGCTTCAGTTTCCCTTCTGGAATCAATAAAGTTTATCTTGTATTATCGTCTCTTAGCTTTCATGCTATGATGACTGTATTTCAGTATGCACGGACAGTCATTGGCTGTAACCTTTACAAGTGTTTTCAGTAAGATTCTTCTTGTTGGATTAAATGTTCTGCTTATTTTATATTTCTGTATGCTACAGATTATTCCAGTAAACTGAAAACGATGCTGCACTGACTTGCAAAATGAGTCAAATCAGGTTCAAAAGAATTTTTCCCTGAACACATAAACTGTAATAAGACCGTGTGTCACTTCCTCTCTTAATATTTAGACGTATTAGATTAATGGCAAGTGCTTTAGAAATCATGTCATTACAGGATATGAACCCTTTTTTTAAAACGGAGGAAGAAATCACCTCATGACCTCGTTTCACGTGTCCTGAACGTGCAGCTCGGGTGGACTGGCGGTACTGACACGGAGAGAAAAGATAAAGACTGCAGGTTCACTGAACGAATCCGCTTATTCAAACACATTTCGTCATTGCTTTCGATCCTCTGATTTTCTGCTGAAGGATGGAAAAATTAGCAGAAAAGTGAAATTCTTATTCAAATTTTGCTTTTTCATGTGTTGCAGGTGCAGTCATGTGCTTTATTTTTCAACATGCACGCGGTGCCCCACATCTTTCATAATACATTTTCCTCCGGCTATCCACTGTGTTTGGCAGATAAGGCGTTTTATTTAACCCGGCAACTTCACTTTAACTTCTTTAACCCCCTGTGGGTTTGTGTAGATGTGTCTGAACACAGGCAGACTGCGTTTTAAAATGCTCATTCCTGTTCTGAACTCGGACTCCACTGAAAAGTTCATGCTCTTTTTTACTGTGATGAGGCTAAAATGTCCAGTTTCATTTGACTAAAAGTTGGCTAAAAGTAAAAAGGATAAGGTTTGTTACATATGACTGAAACTAACGTGGATTTGCTCTCAGGATTTAGACTTAACCTAGAAATAGCTGACAAAATGAACAGAACACGCTGTCATACATAACTGTTTCATAGCACATCTGCAAGTTGACGTATGCATGAGGAACAAGATGTATGGGGCTTGAATAATAGAAATATGCTCAAATGCTAACTGACAAGCATATGAGACGTGCGTTAGCATCTTATTACCTAGACACAGCACTGAAGAAGATTAAAGATTTTCCAGAGGCCAAATATCACCCGAAGGCACAAAATATGTCTCTGAAGAAGGTCGTGGGTTACTGTCAAGAAGCTCCTAAAACAGGCTTGCGAGTGAAAATTGACTCTACCAAGTGTATTAAAGTAGACGAGACCAGATCTGATATTATGTCACAATATTTGTATTCATTACTTTTCAAAATGGCTGCCACCAGGTAGAAATGTCCCATGATTCTCCAGCTGTCCTCATGCAGCCAGACTGCAGGGAAATCCCACTGGAATCCAGCGCTGCTCAGCTGAGTCTCCTAACCAAGTTTAATATTTGATGAAATTAGTTCTGCTCGCTGCTTCGGCACTCTTACTTCTGCTGAATGCCTCCCAGCACTGACCTGAATGCTCCTCATCAGTTAGTGGTCGGTGTTTTTCACGTGTAATGAGTGACAATTTAAAGCTATTTGCAAAGGAAATTTTACCTAGAGATAATATGGATTGTAGCAGCAGTGTATTGTGCAACATATTAAACAGACAACTTTAACAAGACGCAGCCTCAGCCTCAGTATGTTTTCTAAAACAGTAAATATGTGTTTGTGTTTGCATTATTTTTGTGCAAAAGGAGGGAAAATCTGAAGGGCCAAAGCTGTTAAAGGGATAGTTCAGGTATATTTTACAGCCTGTCAGGCAGAAAGATACAGATGAGCCAGTTAACAAAATACTTTTAAACCACAGCATTAAAAATGAGTTTTAGAGTGTTTACTGAACTACTGGCTGCTTAATCCTCCCCTCAAATGTTCTTGATTGTACTTTTAAACAAACCAAATCGATGCAGTAAATCTGTGTCCACTGCCTCTGCTGTATACTCACAGGCTGAGGTGTTCCTGAAAGCATCTCCAGCTTCGTAGAGACGATAGATTAGCATTTATTTCATGTTGAAGAAGTAACAACTGTGGTGTACGACTGTAGAACAATGTGTCACATCACTGCGAGTTATAACAGCAGCTGGATTAACCCGCTGTGGCCCCCCCTCCCCCAGCGCCTCCCACTCTGTGCATGTAGCGGTTAACAACTCATCAATAGTTTGATTTGATTAAGCTCAGATTTGTTCAGTAAAATGCACCTTGTTCGCACGGCAGTCTAAAATAATAATTTAGAACTGCACTTCCATACAGTTGGTGAGCTTTTGATAGACGGATTTAAAAATAAAGTGTAAAGCCGAAATACCCTAAATTTTAGTATCTAGCTCGGAAAAAATGCTGCATCCTACAGTTCCCATGATGCAATTCATGTAAACCTGCCCTTTAAAATCCCACCTCTTTAAAACTACATCCCGACTTTTTAATGCAGGTTTGCTTTAAGATGAGATAACCCTGATGACATCACTGTCACATCATCACGGTCAGTTTCTGAGGGTCAAAGGTGTCCTCATACATGTGTGTTCACAGGTTAAGTGGTTCTCCTCATCACAGGTTAAGGGGTGTGATTAGATTAAGATTAGATGTTAATTGCCATGTGAGGCCTCACAGTTAGCTAATAATGCAGGTGTTTCCTTGAGGCTGATATCAGTTCAGTTTATGTTCTTCTGTTCTTTAGTTTATGTTCTTCTTTACTGGTTTGCAGTAAAGATGAGTTTTCCATTGATTAAATTACCATAAACTAACTGCCACACAGTGAACCTTTGGGCCCCTGGAAGGTCTGGGGCCCTGGGGCCCGTTGGTTGCTCTGGCTGGTTGGTAATCCGCCCTGTTTACAGCAGGTTTAGAAGGATGATTGTGATTTAACTGTTGGGTCTCTGTGTGTCAGGAGAGGAACATGACCTGCATATATCACATTCCATGTTGTCTTTTTAGACAAACACGTTTCTTTCTTCAAGTTGCCGTGTTTTCAGATTACCGCCGTGGAATCTATACACTCGATCCCGTCCCCTGGAAATTATGTTGAAGTACAAATCTGTCTTTCCCAAAGAAACTTCATCATGCCTGGATTATTTTCAGTGGCAGTGTTGTTTCCAGATGTCCTACATCGGGAGGAGTTGCTTGGTTAAGCAAACACATCACGTCTCATGCTTCATATCAGTTTTTCAGTATTAAATCCAAACATAATGTTTTCCTAACCTTAGCCCAGCGCTGTGAATGCTTAAATATCGCTACCATGCTGTTGGGAAAATCAATTAAATCTGTCGTCGGTGAGCATTTTGCAGATGATTGGGCAGATATGTCATTAAAAATGATCCTTGTTACACTGATAAGAAATGCAATTCAGCAGGCGTTACATTTCTCTCAAAACACAGGCTCTGCTGCAAATTAGAAGTCTTTAAAGATTATTTTTAGGGGACATGGTGGGTGGACTACAACCCAGGCCGGCCTGCTGAGGCAGAGCTCAAACATTTCTGACAGGAATGACTTACAGGCAGTTATTATTAAACTGCCTGCAAAATAAGAATTTGACAGCGTCTCAGTTTGTTTAAGAAAAGAGAAAAATATAAAAAGAGAGAATTCCTAAAAGGGCTCCTCTTCAATGCAGGAAGGAATATTTCGATTTCACAGCTCGGGCAGATGATTCGTGATAAGGTACGGAAATATGAGGACGAGTGAAGATGTTTTACTTTTACCAGCACACAAACTGTATTTTATGCAGGTAGAAAACGTCGTCATCTGTTTCTCACTAGACTGTAATAAATTAGAAATGCCACAGTCCAAACTCGGGTTCCAGGATGAGCAAGTGGTGTAAAAGCCCGATGTTTATTTGGAACTGATTGATTTAGTGTCTCTGAGTGGGACTGAACTATGTCCTGCTGTTATTAACTGCCTTGTTATTGTCCATTAGATGAGAGCCATGCCTCGGATCTGCGGAGCAGAGAGGGAACAATGTGCTCTTAACATGTGTTTGGATTGGAGTCTAGTGATTGATGCTCTGTGAGATTTACATACCAACACTTACTGAGGTCGTGCTGCACTGAAGGCTGCACTGCAGGACCAGCTTAACTTTAGCTATAAGAGAGAGATGTAAAGGGTGCAAAAAGGCCGTGTTTAAGATGCTGTGGAGTAGTTGCAGGGCTTTGGATTAAATGCTGTGATTTCCCTGACAAAGGTCCAGTTTATCTCTGTATTATATCTGTTTATCATTATGTAATGTACTTGCCAACATGTTCATCATCTTAGTTTAGCTTGTTAGCATGCTAATGTTTCCTAATTAGCACTAAACATAAAGTACAGCTGAGGCTGATGGGAATGTCTTGAAGTCATTGGATTACTGGACACGTTGAAATTCTTACGCGATGATGGAGCTTAACGAGAAAAGTTAAGGCATCACCAGAGCCATTATAATTAATGCTGAAGGGAAACTTCTGATGTCTGTAACAGATTTCGTGGCAGTCCATCCAGTGGTTGTCAAGATATTCACCCTGAAAGACAAACATTAACCTCATGGTGGTGTTAAAGGAGAAGTCAGGGCGTCACCGGAGTCAGTGGGATTCATCATCTGGGCACCATGAATGTCTAAAAAAGTTAATGCAAACCATTTTATGGTTACTGACATATTTCAGTCTGTGAAAGTGGTGGAGTGATCGACCCAAAGACACTGACTCCAGAGAGCCGCACAACCCAGTCCCCAGAATAAATGTTGGCATTGTACGTCACTGCAAACCACAAATATGTTCAAACTTTACGCTTCAGTTTTATGCTGTGACGGCGCTGTGGATAAGATCTGGTGAGGTTTAGGTGCAAAAAACACTTCATGAGGGTCAAGAGAAGATTGTGTTTTTCCTTGAAATACCTGGTTTTGTCACCACAAATACGGCTGGAAAATGTTGAGCATCACGCTCTATTTGTCATGTTTCTCACATTTTTGCTGCATGTAAAGCATCACATCGCAGGTTAAAGTCCACAATGGTACTGAATGAAACTTTAATATCACCTCCACTGTTGCCTCATACCTCACGCCACAGAAATAGCACGCTGCAGCTCTCAGCTGGCACTGGTGGCAGACAGAAGCAGGTTGGGCTGTCATCACAGTGCTGAAAGCCTCTTACAGTCTGTCTACATGAAATCTCTGTATAGAAAAATTTAAGAATGATGTAGTTGTGCTGCAAAGTGGGAATCTAGGTCCTGGATCACATTTGCATTTCACAATAATCTGCAATTAACATTTATGAGCTCAGGATTTAGACACTCACTTTGTCGATCTTCCAGTCTTCACTTGTTTTTATGTCCGCAGACAGTTGCAGGAAATTGAACTTTGAGGTTGGTTTGTTTGGTTTTAATCACTGTGAGGTGTCTGCAGAAATATGCAAAACATGTGGTGTGAATCCATCCAACGCAGATGAAGAACAGAAAGGAAAAGTACGCTGAGAAAAGACGAACTAGTTCAGTGCGGTGGCTTCAGCCTTCAGCATGACACACATTATCCTCACACAAACATAATAAACACACGTCTGCGTCGAAGTGAAGACCTCAAACACAACGTTTGTGATGATAAAACCAACACAAATACACACACGCCGCTAATCTAATAAGTGGAGGAGACCACGGTTCATTGAAAGAATTCCCCATGAGAAATAATATCCAGCAGCAACAACGACTGTTGTCGTTGAGTTGAATCCAAATTGTGTAGAATTCAATTCGCTTAATTCATCATGTGATGTTTTTACACTTGAAACTGCATTTCGTTAGGCTTCACAACATCGCACATTGGTTATGCAGTCATCTGTGTTTATGAGCGGGTACTTTGCATTCCAGGGACGCTGCCCAAAAACACAACACAGCCAGTACAGCTGAGCAGAAAGTGTCCAAACATCATTTAAACAGAGTGGAGAGGATGGTCTGCTCTGTGCCTGCGGGCGGAGGGCGTCGCAGGCATGGTGGCTCTGATTCTTATCAAAAGGCCTTCCTGTCTTTGAAATCTGTGCCCTGGTTGAATATCTACAGGCAACTACGCACCAGCCTCATAATGGGTTTTACATGCAAACATAAGAGAGAGCGTTCACATTAAAGCGTCCAGCAAGAGAAGTCAGACAGTTTTCTTTTGGTCTCTGGAGAGATTTCAGATCTATCGAGGGAGTCCGCTTTATTTACAGATGAGGCATTTTGGATTGAGGAAGCCTCAAAGTGGTTCAGTTAAACATGTCTTTCCTCAGTCTGCAGGTTTCAGCACTCACATCTGCTTTTCACGTGGTTTTTTCCGTTCACTTATCTCCACCAAGGAGGCTTGGTTTTGTTTATCAGTTTCTTATTTGGCAGAATATCTGAAAAAAAAAAAAAAAAACTTGTTTAGAGGTTTCAGTACAGTTTTGGCAACATGTCAAGAAACAAGTGATCTGTAGTTTTTGGTGCAGATCCAATAATGTTTTTAAGGATCACATGACCATTTCTGAAAAATTTCACTATTTTCTCGTTGCACTTACTCAAATGAAAGAAATCACACTCTTCTTCCACAATCGCCTACAATGACATTTTCAGCGTCAGTGGAATACATTCTAGTTTCTTTAGTCCTTCTTTAATGTTTTTAGAGATTCAGTCTTTATAGAAAATACACTTGGTTTTCCCTCTGAGAGTCAGATGAGATGATCACCATATTTATTGTAGGTCTGCATGTTAAGAGGGAGCAGCAGTCAGGACGTGGTTAGCATAGCTTTGCATAAAGACTGGACGCAGGTGGAAACCGTTAGCTTGGCTCTGTGCACCTCTGAAGCACCTCAGTTAACATGTTGTATATATCAGTTGTTTAATTGTGCAGGTTGCCAGAAAAACCATGTAACCCCCTGAAAAACAAATTGTATCTTTGTGTTTGCGTTTTAATGAGATTTAAAGGTGTTTGCTTTTGCTTGAACAGAGCCAGGCTTGCTGTTTGTAGTCGTTATGCTAAGCTAGGCTAACCGCATCCTGACTCCCTCAGTACTTAAAGGTGCCCTGTGAAGTCTTCTCATAAACAAACAAAGGTTGTGTTTAGATTTAGTGGTACTCACCCACCCTCTTTGAGGTCTAACAAACAGCTGTTAAATTTCTTCATTTCTTTCCTCATGTTCAAAGACAGTTTTTTTAAAGACTGCGTCCTCTGTGCGTTCATGAGACAAGCAAAGTGTGGACCCTCTCACTTAAAGACTGCTCCATAGCGCTACAAGAGGCAGAGATTGTCATAAAGCTTTTCTGTTGAAAAGAAAGCAAAGAGGTTGAACTATTTCTTTAAATGGCCTTTTATCAAGGAGGAATTTGGTCATTTCTGATTTTTATTTCCTGATCTTGCAATTGCAGCAACATCCACAAGCACAAACATATATTCTCAAAGCCTGATAATTAAGAAGGAGACGCATCACCATGCAAAATAATAACAACACTGCCCCGTGTTGTCCAATAGTCCAGTTTAGTTACAGACTGCTTTTAAAGATACTCAGTTTAGATAAAACCTGTTGATCACAGTATCAGACCCCTGCAGATACACTGTGGACATGTTGCTCTATAGAGCTGGAACTTCTTCCACAGATCGGATATCATGTCGTGTCTTCTGTCTCACAGTTCCATGACCAAGCAACAACCCCCTCCTCTGGCTAATTATCCTTTTTTCCATTCTCTTTTGCATGATTATCTTGTTTTCCTTCTTTTCCTGCTTTTCCCACCCACTTTACGTCCCCTTGAGAAGCTGGCAGCAGCGTTTCAGATCCCACCAGCCTCTGCTAGCTGGGAATCTGCTGCCCTTTGGTTTAAATAGCGTAACCCTCTGCGTCCCATATTCCATACACAAACAGGAAGTGAGGACCTTATTGCTGAGGGGGATGTTGTGAAAGTGTTTATTTTTCACCAAGTTCACAGTTATTTTGTGTTTCACATATGTCACCTCTGACATATGAAAAAATCAGCTGTTTTTTGTGTTCATTTAGTTTGTAGCCACTTGAAATGAAATTCATTAATTAATTAATGACCTCTTTCTTCTTGCGTGCTCTGTGCTTTAGGGATGTGATTCAGAAACAGGTTTTTTTCATGTTTTTCCCATGTTGAGGAGAATCTCAGTGGAGTTTCTTTTTTATCTGCTAGTCTCACTTCATGAGAAAATTACCATTCAAAAGGTCCCAGTGGGTTGTTTCTTCACCATTTCCTCTTGTTAGGAATGCTCAGAGTGGGAGTGTTTCAGTGCAATAGGAAATACTTTGATTTAAGTCTGTTTCAACAAGTTAGAAAATCAAGAACAAGATCATCTCCGGCTTGTAGTTTCTCGAAGATCTAAAAAAAAATAAATAAAAATAAGTGTGTGAGAAAGACAGAGACACAGACGGACTGCCAGAAAGAAAAAAAGATTTGTTTTTACATCTGAGTTGCAAACAATATGAAACACACAATCTCACAGTAGTCCCTCGATCTGGCAAATCTTTCGGAACATTTTTTAGCTCATAGGTTTTGTTTTGTGCTTTGCATGAAACAATAAACACAGTCACTGCTGGCACTGACTTTGTTGTCATTGTAGAAAACATAACAGTCCTGAGATCCAGGAGCGGTGGAGGCAATGAACTGGGGTTACTGTGTTTGAGACGTTTGGAAGGCGACTGACGGAATACATTTTGAGCCTAGAAGTTCTGATGTAGCCGAGACCTTTTTATCCTTTACGAAAGATTAATGCTGATGTGCAAAACACAAACACAGCCTGCATGCATTCGATGGTTTATATAACCAGCGTCAGAGAGAAACCTCATTCAAAGGCCTCTGCAGTGAAGCTGTGAAGTGTTTCTCATAGTGACAGATAGTCAGTGGACATCTGGACCAGGAGGTGACAGACAAAGAAAATGGTTTGTTCCAGCTGCTGTGCAGAGGTCAAGACTCCCAGTTCAGCTGATTGAGGGTCAAGTCATTATGGGGGTTGGTGCCTAAAGCTGAGAATGGGATCAACTATTAAAACACAAATGATGCTTTGGTTCATGAAAATTACTCTTCCATTACTGTATTGGATAGTGACAGTAGTTAGTAGCTTTCACAGGCATATTACTACTACATACATTTTGACCTGTCATAGTGGGAAACGTACACTCCAGTGAGCAAACCCCAGATGAAAGCAGTGATTATTACAGCATGGAGCTAAAACGATTAATCAGTTAAGTTATTCGACAAATGTTATTAATAATCGATCAAAAATGCCAAATATTGACTGCAAATGTGATGATTTTCTGCTCTATGATTGTAAACTGAGTATCTTCTGAGTATTTTCAGCCTTTTCAGACAAAATGATCAATTTTTAATTTGACTAAAAGTTAAAATAGTTGTTAGTTGCAGCCATGTAAAAGTTTTTATTTACCTGTGCTTTTTATTCCTTACATGTCAAAGTGTCTGCCGTGAAAAAGGTCTTTGGGATTAGTGTAAGTGTTGTTTATCATGCAAGGTCAGACAGTTGTTAAATAACATATTTTTATCAGGGTTTAGCAAAATGTATGGTTTTATAAAAACTGATGTGCTGTAACTATGAGTGTGTTTACATGTGCACTATTATAATGCTTATGATCACAGGTTGTTTTTTTGTTTTTTTTTTGAGAATACCGGTTGTTGTGGTTTCAGATACCTGTATGCAGTACCTGGAGTACTCCGGTACACTGAGGATACTGTGGCATGTACCTGATCCAGGTTTCTGAACATTCCTTTGCACACAGATGATCAGAAAGCAGAATACTGGTCGACTGGTGCGGGATGTGAATGACCAGATGTTCCATGTGTACATCACATCTTGAATAAGATCAAAACCAGGAGTGTTAGCCTCCACCGTTCAAACAAATCTACATGCCAGCAGCTCTAAAACTCACTAATTAACATGTTGTGTCTTCTTGTTTAATCTGTGCACAAACAGGAATGTATAAACGAATTTGTGGTTAGAGGGAGTTACGACTTCTGTGCTGTCCGCTGCCCAACAACATAGAGTGATGCTAATGTTAGCATGTAGGTTTTGAATCATGTTTAGCTGTTTCCAGTCTTTATGCTAAGCTAATCGCCTGCTGTCTATACCTTTAGATTTAACTGAACATTATTTATTATTATACATGTCATTTTACCTTAAAATAACAGCTTCAAAGTCATTGTTACAGTGACTTGTAACAGGGACAGTGACGCCTCTTTTATTCCCGCTCTGCTCCCTGAACGCCTGTTCTTGCACTATGAATCTTGTGTGGGCGGATACCATCTCCTATAAGAAGTGCATAATTCACACACCATCATGATTTCAGTGAAACTGGATTATGTTTTTATTGAGAAAGTGTCGTCTGTTTTCCCTGTGATGTTCTCTGGCTGCTCAGCCTCAGCTCTCGATGATTTATGGAGTTTCCTGAGGGACAGATTACTCATTACTAAAGTAACCGCTAACTGCTGCTAACTGTAGCTGCTAGTTAGCTCTGTCAGCCTTGCAGCTAGCTGACTCTGCCTGGAAGCTGTCCACTCACTAGTGTTTAATAATGTAATCAGAACAAATGCACAGTTGTCCATATTAACGACAGCAGTGTTTAAGCAGATTGCAACTAAAACTGTAGATGCACCAAATCACAAAAAAATACCAGTTATTGCATAATGTTGCTTGAATGAACAGACATGAGAATGGTAGACCTGTCGCTCTACTAGCCTAACTCTAGGCAAGGAAGTGAATAAGTGCATTGATATGGAGAAGATGACAACCAGAACCACAAAATATTTGGACACTTCAATGACATTTGACATTTTAAAGGCTCAGAAACAATGATGATGATGATGATTCAGCATGTTAGCATATTGTTTTGGTTTTATGGCATATATACGTAGACGCTGTACACTTCAGTCTCATCGCTCACATGAACCACATTTAGTCTTTTACAGCAAGCAAGCGTTGATAAGGCCACACTGCTCTTCCTGCTTAGCATCAAACAGCACCCAAACGAAAAAATTAGTGACTAGCTAGTGAAAAAACTTCATCATTTGGCAGCTCAGGAGCCACATACCTTTCAGAAGTGGGTGGAGACCAAAACAGAGCTAAAAGGAGACTGAATATTGGACTTTTACTGGCCATAAACACACCTGCAGATGAATGCTAACTTTGCTCTGTGTCTTCAGGATGCATACGTATGAAATAATTGCTATTGCAAATTTACAGTGATACAAAGCCTGTCAGTTTAGTTTGGACTTTTTTGGCCCTCTAGTTGCACAAAATGCAATTTTAAATTTGCTAGCCAATAAGCAGCTAGCTATTGATGTTGTGTTGGTTAATTTAGTGATAGCACACAATTGATAAAACAACATCTCTCTGGTTAGTGTAATGTTATAGCAGCTAATGAAACAACTTGCCTGCTTCATCCATTTTCTTAACAATCTATTGAAATGTGCCTCCTTTGAAAATTCCTTCTACATCTGCAACAAAGATCTGATGGAAAACAGCAGCTGCGACCTGAAAGCAAAGCATTAAACTGTCATTTATGTCGTCTGCAGGAACAACTGTCTTCGTCTGCAGTTCTTATCAACTCTGTCGTGAAAGTGGAAATTCACTTAGTGCTGTGATAGCAAATGATAGCAGCTTTACATTTAAATACACTTAATACCAATAAAACGCACCAAAAACAGGGGGATGTCTGATGCATGTTTCAGTTGTGTAGTATATGAGGGCTGATTGATTTCCAGCAGACATTGGAGCTTCCCCGCCCTCCTTCTGTCCTTGCTGGCTTTCACAGCAGGTGTGACAATGTCTGACAAGTGTTAGGAAAAAAAAGGGCATCAGATAAAAAGTGGCAACCAAATGGATAACCGGTGCTATCGCTCGCTAATAGGGCAATTCAGACATTATTGGTTTAAACTCCAATAAAATCCTTGACTATGAGAAATCCAATTTCATGCCCATCATCCTGTTTGGGCTGAAAAGCACAGCCACACATGTCCTTGATTAGCTTTAATGTATTCGTGAACGGGGCTATTTATTGGACAAACTATTCACGAAACGTCACAAATGCGCCCTGCGCGTCCCTCGCTCAGTGTGTGGGTGAAAAAGCTTCAAAGTTTCCTCGGACCACCAAATGGATGTTTGGCTGTACCACAGAGGACACGGAGAACACAAGCTAAGTGCTTTAGCAGCGGGTGACGCTAACGCGGTAGGACAGGCTCAGTGTGGCGTGAAGCAGAAGAGTGCTGTGCGAGGTGACTTATGGGACAATGGGGCCGCTTTTCGCAAATAAAACATGAGGCTTATCCAGAGCCTCTGAGCTATACAGTCTCGGTTTCTGTCAGGTGTTTGTGGGTAGAAAGAGAGGGGGGAGTGGGGGGGGGGGGGGGGTCTGATTTAATGCTCCTGAACTGTTTGGATTATCTGGTGGATACAATGAGGAGTAATTCAATGAAATTTATTGTTTATTTGGTAACGTGAAGAATCCCTTTAACTCCTTGAAATCCAGTTTTCCACTTTCATTACTTCTTAAGTAGCTTTAACCTTGTCAAAACCATCTTGTTCCAGTCTGTCTGACAGCATCATACACTGCATGTACACTCTGCTCAAGCTTCCACATGATTTTTAGATCATTTTTTTATGATTGTTCTATTTCATCAAATGGAAATATTCTGTATCCCCCAAACTTTGGTCTAACATATTTATATCTTTGCAAACTTAAATTTGAGATGTTGTTTGAACAGTGTTTGGCAGACCCACCCAGGGGTGTGTCCAGGGGGTGGCACTAGCCACTCCTTAAATCTGATTGGCCTAAAGTATGATTGGCTATCTGCTGAGTGAGAGGCGGGATCTTAGTTTGAACAGTTTTTGATTTGAAGTAGCCGACTTCTGGAGGTACAGTTTCTTTTTGAGGAAGAATAAAGTGTAGAAGTTTTATGGTTTGGTGGGACTATCTTTAAAATAAAACATTTAAACTCAGGAATGTAAGAAACAAAGGTACTTTATTGTTAGTAATTAAAGTAGATATGAGGAGCGTGTGTGCACTGGACACGCCCCAGGACCGACCATCGAGACCATAGAGTTTAACAGGTTCAGCTTTCAGGAACCACAAAATAAGACGTCTGGCAAAATGTCAAAGGAAATTGTTTAGATTTTCTTAAAATCTGTAACATGATGCAGGAGGGATAAAAGGAAAAAATCACTAGAGAGGACACTGGTTAAGCAAAGAAATACTGCAGGTATTTGATGGTATTTGGTATTTTAGAGAAGAATCATACATTAAAATATATGTACAACCTGGGGGTTGGGACGCCTCAAGGGGGTCACAAGATGAACCTAAGGGGTCATGAGCAAATTATGAGGGAAGGAAACAAGAAAAAACAACATTCTGCTACACAAAATGATGTTTATCTTTTAAACTTTCATCTCAACTACAGTATTTTACCTCTTCAAGCCTTTGAAATGATTACAACCAAGCAATCTTAGAAGAGGAAATCACTGTTTGGTTCAGATCAGGCACAAATGCAACCTGTGACAAGGGATCACAAGAGATATTTTTTTGCATTATGGGGTCATAAGTCAAAGATGTTGGGGATCAACAACAAAGTTATCTTATACTCATAATCCATCGAATGAGAGCCTGCAAAAGAATATTTCTCATGCAGTTTTGTGGACATGAGCTTCCTGTAGTGACATCATTTAGTCCTAACAATCTACCGTGCATCTCCAGTGTTTCCAAACTGGCAGCAGCGAAGTTTGAGACATGTGGGATTAGTTGTGATGTAAGAGCAGAAGACATCCACCCCGCAGGTCCATGAAAGAAGACAAGTCTCCCATTTCTTCAATTAATAAGAAGCAGCAGCCTAAAAGGCCCCGACGTTCTGAAGCAATCCATTTAGTCTAAAAAAAAAATAAATAAACATCTCTTGATAATTTCAGCTAGAAAAGTCTGAATTATGTAAAGGCTCTATGCCAACACCGAGACGGAAGAGGTCTGTGAATTTAGCTCCAAACAACGTCAAGCGTTCCTTTAAATCCAACCAAAGAGACGTATGAATAAGACATAGTTCAGCAGTGCATCTATACAGCGCTATCTTTAGCAGTGAAGAAGGCAGTGACATCTTTGGGCATAAAAGGTTCAAAGATCCAGTGACTCATTTTTGCTTTTTAACCCTTTCCCAGTGTTACAACACTGACTATTTTTTGGCATTGTTAGACAGTTGCATTAAAGAATTGTGGGAAGGAGTAGAGACGACATGACACGAAACAAAAGCATCCAAAAAGATATTTCAGACTGCCAAGTTTAGAGCGAGAGCTTGAAATGACTGCTTTAATAAATCTCATTCAGCAATAAGAGATTATTCAAAAATGTCAATTTCTTTACAATTTTGTTCTCAAATGATGGAAATAATCTGCCTGTGTTTCAAGCAAACCTTTCTTTAAAGGTTTAGATAAGTCTCATAATACTAAGCTCGACAAAATCATTATCTCGATATATATAACAATATTTACTGATATCAATATATGGCAAATATGCAGCTTTTGAATAATCAAACTAGTATTTAAAGTAAACTGTATTTTAACTATGTTTTTCAGTCTCATTTATTGCTTTGTGTAATAGTACAAAACTCCAATTTTCTCAGGTTTTAATGGCTCCAACTGGGACAACAAAAATGTGGATAACACAATAAGATTATATCATTAAGAAATAATGACGATAATACTGAATTATCACCCATCCCTAAAAAACAGAGAGAGATGCAGCTTTATGATCATATTAGGTGCATAACTGTGAGTCTGTTCAGTAGATTGTAACAAGAGTGGATGAGGTTTTGATGTAATAGTCCTAAATCTGTGGAAGAAGTACATGAAAACCTAATGGCACAGACTGTACCAACTGTATGTGCTGAATAAATTAATGAACACTCAGCAGCATAGTCAATATTTCATAGGCAGAGAGTGTTGCTAAAATGATAAACAGAGCGTAATAGAGCGAACTTCCTTAACATCCTCAAAAGTGTAATACAGCTTGTGACTGAAGGCAGTGCTGCACCAAATCTCTGCTTATGTCCCGGTTTATTAGTGAGTTACTGTTCAGCTTTATCGCCTCAAAGGGGAAATGTGTCAGCCAGGTGAAACACGCCACACACACAGAACATAACACATAACAAAATACATAAATCATCTCAGAAAAATATGTAAAATGTGCTAAAAGCTGCAACACAAGCTCAAAAACTGGATCCAGCCATTATCGTCCAACCCAGTTATCACCATGACCTGCATGACCTTTATTTCAGCCGATGGAACAGATTATAATTAATTCAGATCTGTAAAAAACGATGAGGAGCAGACTTCTTAAACACCAGCGGCTCTTACGAGAGGCCTTCAGCTTCATCACACGGAGCTCAGAGAGTCGTGTATCACTGTAAAACTGGTAAAATCAATCAGGACGAGCCGCAATTTCCCATGATTTCATGCAGGGCTGCAACTAAACATTATTTCTATTATGGATTCATCCATTAATCGATTGGTTGCTTTATAAAACGGTCTTGTGGTAAAAATGTCTTGTTCTGTCCGACCAGCAGTCCAAATCTCAGGTATTCAGTTTACGATATGAAACAGAGAAAAGCAGCAAATCTGTTCATTAGAGAAGCTGGAACCAGTGAATGTTTGAGATTTCCTCTTGAAAAATGACTGCGAAGAATTTTGACAGCATGCACTCAATGCTTTAATGTGCGAGCTATGAAATTACTGCTGCGCTGAAATACAATTACAGGCCACAAACACTGAGGTGTTATTGTTCACTGTCACTGAAGCTTTGCCCTCATATTTGTTAGCGCGTCTCCTCTCATACTGGACTCCTCTGTCTCTCCATAGGCATGCACTGTGTATATATTTACCACTTTTGTTCAGTGTGTACAGAAACAAGCTTCACTATTTTTAGATCAAATCACTGAAGAAATACAGCAGGAATACGTCCCTCTGCCCCCCCTCCTCACCCTGCAGGCCTGATTGTGTTCCTATACAAAGTCAGGAAACTGTCTGGCCTTTGAGAGCTGCCTTGTTGTGAGGAAACGCACTGCATGCTGGGCTCACGTCCAGGGCCGAGCCTCAATACACAACACAGGCCGATTCTCCGCCCACGCCGCTCTTACCTCAGCCTGGGCCCAAATGATCAAAACACACACACAGGATGATTAAACATGATTTATTAGTATTAGTATTAGCAGTAGTATTAGTAGAATTTAATGTGCTGAGTTACAGTTATTGTGATTTTATGATTTTAAAAGATTTTATATCTAAATAAGGTTTATCAGCTTATTCATTTATTAATCCAGTAACTAAATGCAAATCAAATCATAGTCACATCAAAGAAATTATATGTTCTTTGCATTATCTGTGTGTTTGTGTGTGTGTCGCTGCAACACAATGACTAGCTGTCAGTCATCAAGGTGAATTCAAATGGCTGTACATTATATTCAGCTAGTAATCACATGAGCAAAATACAAAGTGTCAGGTTTTTTTATTTGCTTGGATATAATTTAGCCCAAATGTAAATAAGTTAGACATGACTATACCTCTGCATTTAATTCATGTCATCAGTAGTAAAACCTTAAATCTTTGCTGTTGTTTGATGCAAAGCACAAACGCCTCTAATGAAACGTGCCACGTAAATAAAAATCGCCTTAAGCTGTCCTTAAAATGGCCCTTAAAATCTTGGTTATTTAGGATGAAATGAAATGAAAACAAAGATCAATTAAAATAAGTAGAGATGAATTAAACGTGTTGTCAGTATAAAGGCACGCATGACAGCATGAGCTCTAATATTATGGGAAAGTTATTGATTACTTCTTTCTTTTTCCTTCTGGAGTTGTCCTACAGACACGGTCGTACAGACAGATAAAAAAAAAATACAACAGTACCGTAAAATAGCAATAATAATACTAACATTTGTTTTTCTCCTGTCTGATTCTAGTATAAATTGTAGAGTTTTGGGAGAAATTACCATTGGCTGTCCGGGTCCCATAGAAACGGTGATGTAGCGGCGGAGGGGCCGGGTCCCCCTGCAACAGCTGAGCCTGATCTGCAGCTTGATTACGGCTCACAGTGGACTCCAACATAATTGATGACCTAATTGAAAAGCAGGAGGAGGAGGAGGTGGGTGAGAGCGGGTGGGGGGGTGGGGGAGGCGGGGGTGCTCACTCACGGACAGGAGGAGAGAGAGAGACGCGCTCCAATGAGAAAAGTTTACTTGTTCTTCCCCCGCACGATCCCACAGCTGAGGGCATTGATGTGAGCGCAGAGGCTTTCTGTTTTTACGCGCACTTCTTTCCCCCCCATCTTTCACCCTCACACACGGAGCACACATCCACCTTCTCACCTTTAGTTTTGCGCGTGTCTGTGTTTCTTTTTCCTCCCTTTTCCTCCCTTTTATGAATGATTCTCTCTCGCAGTACTCCTCCTGCTGCGAACATATCCTGGGATACCTCGCCGCCCTCGGCCGCACGACCTCACCTTGGCACGTCTTCTGTCCTAAAGTTCAAACGCCACCAGGACTTCCACTGCAGCTTCAGACGCACTTGGGGGAAATATCACTCGACGAAGAAAGGTCTGATACTCCGTGCAGCAGCCGCTCAGGCCACCGCCGACATGAGTCTCAAAGCTGAGGCAGAGCCGAATAACAACGTCTCCATCGAGGAGGAGGTGAGTTTGGCTAAAGTTTGCTCTCTCCGCCGCGCCGCGTTTTCACCCGGCCGTGTCCATGTTCAGCGGCACAGCAATAAAACACTGCTCCGGCCACAAATCCAGACTTTTCCAAGCTGACGTGCGTGTTGTGCGTTGTGTGAAATGCCTTTAGCTCATAGTGGCTTTTTCGCTCTCCAGTGAAGTCCTGAAGCAGTTAAAAGGAAGCGATGAAGGCGCAGTTTAAACCTCCTCCAGCGGACAGTTTAAAGCACAGGAGACATTAACAGTTCAGGAAAATCCTCCAAAATGTTAGTTCAACATGCATTTACTTGCGGTGTCGTCTCACTTTTTATCAAATGTGTGTCAGCAGGTGTGGAATAATTACCGCTAATAACCACTAAAATGAATCAAGCAAGAGGCTTTTTAATATTTTATTCTCAGACCTGAGCGTCTTCACTTCGTGTTTGTGACTGTAGCCTCCTGAAAAAGTCATTACTTCAGGCTTTATGTTACCTTCAAGTGTAGTTTGAAAACCAGCAATCTATTTTAAAACAACACGCTTTAAATGGACTGAAAAGAGAAAAATGTCCTATAAATGAAATATCTTGTGCGTCTCTTAATTGTGTAAGAGTCACTGATTTTTATTTATTTATTTTTTCCTCAGCATCCACAGTTCATTGTCGTGGCTTTAGCTGCGTTTGTTTGCATTCAGGTGCCAAACAAACAAAACGCATCTATTAATCTCAGTGTCCCATTTTGATTTGTGAGCAGTTTGAGCTGAAACCTGAAATAAACGCCTGTCACGTGATATCCTCGTTTGCAATTTGTGGGTCCAAATATTTAGATTTTTTTTTAAATGTAATGCTAATAATCATATTTAAATGAATTGAATTCCCTCCACTGGTCCGTGTGGACTTGTCAGAGCTGCCGCCCTTCGGCTCTGTGTGGCCCGCTATATTTCCTCCTTAATGGCTCCTTATGGAGCCACACTGAGGGGAGCGCTGGGCCTTTTGTTGGTCCTCCTTTGTTCCCATTATCTTTCAACAAAGCCGTACGAGGCCACTTGACTTCTCTCAGCCTAATTTGCTCTTGTATTTTGTTCTCCTTGTAATTAAGGGCAAAGATTAAGCAAACGGGACAGAAACGTGTTTAGAAGCAGAAAAGTCTGTTTAGAGACTTGTTAAATCAAGATGCAGTGTCTTGTTAGTCATTAATATTTTTTTTCTAGAAATCCAGCTAAATATTTCAAGTGTATTTTATTAAACCGATACATCGTGGCTGGACTTCACCACACTGGCAGTCCTGGAGCTGCTCAGCCATCGAGAAGCCGGTGGACAGATTAAAACATCTCCACTGAGTTTGTCTCCAGCTGAGCCGGCGTGGAATATCTATATGTGCTGACTTGTAAAGGGATGAGGATTGCTGCTGTGCAGCACCTGAAAAATGCCGGCGGGCCGGCAGGGTTGGGGCCTCGGGTCAGAGGAAGGAAATGGTGTCACGCTGTGCGCTGTTGTCCACTGCTGTTCGTCTGGCAGCCCCATTGTACTGAGGGCCTCCACACTAGCTGGGAACTAATGGGCCTCGCACTGCACACTTTATTTCCCCGGCCACGCTGATCTGTAAGTCCACTGATCAGGGCAAGTCCAGGGGTCTGCAGCGGGATGAAGACCATCTTATGTTCACATTCAGCTTGTAACATGCTGGAGGAAGGACAGGATGCAGCGACTTTACTGTTTGTAGTCATTCATGGAAGATTATTCAGATCTGATAATGAGACAAATGTTAAATCCTGAGGGATTATTTGAAGTAGATTTCATCAGGTGGTCATCTGCTCAGGTCTTGTCTGGGTCAGGACCCCACCAAGGGGGCACTTGATAAAACATTTCTGCTCTGCAAAATTCAGTTTATTTTACAGACTTTCATCAGATCTTTGCTTCATTAGTTACAGGATAATTTTACCTCTTTTCAGGCTTCTGACTTCAAACAAAACGATCTTGGAGGGAGTAATTGCTCCTTCATTGAACTGCTCATAACCTGTAAACATGCAGACTGATGAGGGGGTGGCGAGAGCTGTGCACCAGCCTGGTTTGAGGAGTAAATGAAGGAAACAAATGGCTTAAAAGGTCGAATCTCCAGCAACACTTGTAGTTTTTAACGACTTTAATGTGTGACCAGTTTTTGAGCTTCATCAGTCGACAAAAAGTTTGGCAACATCCGAGTGAATGAGACTCAACTCAATTCAGACATCTAATTGTCTTTTTGACACTTTTTATTTTAAGCTTTCAGGAATAAAACCTGTTTTTGTTTATTCCCTTTCTCTTATTCCAGGACTCGGTATTGTGAACGTATCCTGCACGAACAGTTTTGTGGAAGCTCCCTTAAATTCATAAGTGTGTTGGTTATTAAGGGGGAATGAGAGATGTTGGGACCATGGCCAAGCATTTATAGATTTTTTTTTTTTTTGTGAAGCTCTCGGTTCTTATTCCACATGCTGCCATTCGTGGAGAATTAAGGCGAGATGCAAAATGAAATGACTCTTTATATTGCTCACCTCCAGCTGACCAAATGCTTTTTGTTTGCAGGTACGAACCCTGTTTGTCAGTGGCCTACCAGTCGACATCAAACCGCGGGAACTTTACCTTCTCTTCAGACCTTTTAAAGTAAGTCACAAGCTATTTCTAAGAGAAGAGGGTTCTGCATGTTGTACAATTGTGAGGCACATTTTGTGATTTGGGGTATGTAAATAAGACATATTTGACCTTTCACCCATCTTAGAAGTGAAGCAAAGGTAGCTGCTGTGTGCCAGGTGCTGGAAAAGAGTCATGGAAGGTGTTTGGAGAATAATTATCTGCACACAGGACGACCTTTAAACATTATATTGAAGTATTGAACTGTAATCCTGTGTGCAGCTGATCTATCAGTAATATTCCTGCTTGAAGCATTTGATGCTTCAGCTCACGCAGGAAGTTTCAGTGCTCATTTTTTGGTAGTTGGATCAAACAATCCTCCTGTTAATGGAAGTCCAGATATTTGCATATATGGAAATGAGGCCACATCATTGTTTGTCCATCGCTCTGTTTTTTGACCGGACTCCAGTTCCATAAACACCCCTCCCACCCGTGTCCTAACTAACCAAATTGGAAGTGGTATCCCTCGCACATGGATGATCTTGTGGAATGTGTAAATGAGTAGCCCTCGCGATTGGCCAACCAACCCTCTCCGTGACCCAGCTCGCCCACCGTGTAGGGAAATTTTTATTTCCTCCCGTAAAGTTACGGAGATTGTGAAACCACTGAAATGCTTTGTTTTCATAAGGCATTGTTACACTTTTTGCCTTGAGCTTGTGCAGTAGGCAAACACTGCACAGTGTGTGGAAATGGGGTCAAATCTGATTTCATTCAAGGTTTACATTCAGGCTTGATCCAAATTAAAACCTTTTTTTTTTTCCTCTATCAGGATTTTTCATGAGAAACCTTTTAATATTAACGTACTCTGTCTCGTTTTTCAGGTCTGAATTACTGAGGATAAATCTGGTTTGGATTGTTGCTATGGATTTATCACAGCCAGTGAAAGTTGTTTAATTTTCCGTGGTTGTAAATCAGGATCAGGAGAGATCCCATTTATCAATAGTCTGGTCAGGCAAAATTCCCCTTTCTTTTCTGAGGAATTTGCTCATGCTTTAACCAACCCTTGTGCTGTTTTTAACTTGGTTTACAACCAGTGGTCTTATTGGAAAGTCATGTTTAATCTGTGCTTAAACCCTCACATACAGATCTGATAACATGTGCTTCCCTTTAAACTAACCATGGCTTCATTGTCTTATTTTCATCTTCGAGGATAACTGTTTTTTATCTTCACTGAAGCTGCATTTGTCGTAAATGTGCATGTTTTGCCTTATTTTTACTCTGACAAATGTAAATACTGTAAGAGCAGGACCTGCGATGGCCTGCTCTCCAGCTCAGAGTGAAGGTGCACACAAGCAGGTTCCTCTTGATATGGCGAGAAGTGTTCATGCCTGACTTCCTGCATGTGACTCCTGGGTGGATAATTGGCTATCTTTCTTCCCTGCAGGGTTATGAAGGGTCACTGATTAAGTTAACATCAAAACAGGTGAGATGGCTTCCATCAGTGGAAGGAACTGCTTTAATGCTACACTGAAATACTAAACAAGTGGCCAGGCAGTGTTGGCTCTCTTTGTAACTCGAACTTTGGCTAAAGACTCTTAAAAAATGATACATTTTCCTCTTTTCTTGGTGATTTGAATGGCACTTTTTTTTTTTTTTTTTTTTAACCACAGCATGACTTTTGTAATATTAAGACAAATAATCAAAGTGATATTTGACAGACATGCAGGCTATTGTTGCTAAGATGGTCTGCCATTGGGGGTCGGTTGTCACAGCATGTTTTTCCCTTTTTACCTTCCAGCCTGTCGGGTTTGTAACCTTTGACAGTCGGTCTGGAGCAGAAGCTGCGAAAAATGCACTAAATGTAAGCATTGCCTTGTTTTTTTTTATTTTTATTACTGATTTTTTTCCCACTCTTTGAGTCTGTTGCTGTTTGATTCCTCCCTTTCTTTTAATCTCTTTTTATTAAATGTGTTTTGTATTTGTTAGATTTGTTCTAACCTTTGCTTAAACCTGGAAAAAAAAGAGTAATTGGGAGTTTAAAAGATTCTTCTTTCCCATTAAATTTCTCAAAGCCAATCCATTTTGTCTTTTATAATTCAATGGCAGGGCCATTTTTGGAAAGAGGCCAGAATCCCGTAGCCTTACGGTAGTTTACTTTGACCTTGATACACATCCCTTCTTAGTCTGGTATAGCTTTCCTTATTTTGCATATCACTGCTTTACTGTAATACTTGTTCTATAGCCACATGTTGTAGTGTTATTTGGACACATCTTCAGTAGTGTAACCTCTTATTTTGTCACCCAGTAGCCCACATTGGCAGTGTCTAACACTTCTCTCTCATAGCTAGCCTTCCTTATGAGCATCACCTCTTAGACACACCAGCAGTCACACACACAGACACACACATACACCAAAATACTACTCACCTGCATGTGGGCACAACGCTTAGGGCACAAGAACACAAGCAGGGTTAAACCACCTGAGAGGATTTAAACTCAAAGTCTCGCCATCGGCCCTTCTCCTCGTCTCCCTCTCCTCCTGGCCTGGCCGACGGGGTGAACTCCTCCTCCAGTCGCCTGTGCTCTTATTTTGTCATGAGGAGAAAGAGACGCAAGCATGTTGAAATATTTCAGGAGTGTATCCTTCAGTCTTACCTTTTTTTTTATTTTTGTCTTTTTTTTTTTTTGAAGATGTCACTTTTTTATGAGCAGTTCAAGTTCAGGTGGAGGCGGGTGCATTTAAACATCCCACAGGAGGACAGAGCAGTTTTTAGCTGAAGGGAAGCTTGAAGGATACATCCTGAGTATTGAAGCATGGCTTTAGGAAAGGAGGCCATGTGAGACTACTGAGCTACAGCCCCCTCAAACTCAGCCCACCTCCCTTACGATACTATGTCCCCCTCCTCCCCTCCTCCGTCTCTCCCCCCAGGGTATCCGTTTTGACCCCGAAAGTCCCCAGACCCTGCGCTTAGAGTTTGCTAAAGCCAACACGAAGATGGCAAAGAGTAAGCTGATGGCCACACCGAACCCCACAAATATCCACCCTGCTCTAGGAGCACACTTCATTGCACGGGACCCATGTAAGTTGTACGGCTGCACCACTCTAGGCTCTCTCATCCACTCTCACCTTGGCAATGCCAGTTCTCGATTGCCCTTGTTACCCTTTTTTTAAAGCTGTCTTTGGATATTGTGGCATTAAAAACAAACGGGCAGGGGTTAAAAACAGTAGCTAACAAATGAAGGACTAACTCACCTCCACATGCATGTGTCATCTCGACTCTTGAGACAGCCGCTTTGCTTCTGTCCAGCTGGGAAATTCCACTCTCGCAAGGTTTAGTCAGCAGTTATGTCTCTGCTCTCTTTGCCTAAACACCTGCTGGATGCATTAGTTTTCGACAGGTGATGGTTGACAACAGGGCTGATCTGCGTTCAGGCCAGATTTCACCCGGTGATGTAGCAAAAGCAGGAGGGGACAGGAAACGAGAAGAGTTGGAAACCTTTATGCTGTTAGTGTTAAGGTAGAGTTACTACGTCCTGACAGCAGGTACCATACGAGCTCCCACAGGTTATAAACTGAAGGCTTAAAAACAGTAGTTTGTTCAGAAAAGTTATAAATTATACAGCGTTTTATTCAACATTTTACTGTCATTAACGTCTGCTCTTATGCCAAACGTCATCATTTCTGCTCTGCTTATATTCAGCCATGCAGTTATAAGACAAAGGGTATAACAAATATATCCTAATTTACAGTCAGTTCATCAGCTCTCCAACTGAGTGGAGATCAGGAAGTCCTACAGTTTGAAGTCCAATCTAATTGAACTCTGTATGAAGGGAAAGAGGCTCTGAATTGACCCGAGCTCGTTCACATAGAAATGAATGCGAAAGGAAATCTGGTCTGACTGCGCCTTCAAGATTGTAAAAGTTATTTATATTTTAGTGAGTTATTACTACAATGAGACTCGTCCATGGTCAGGAGTAAACCTAAGCCACATTCTGACGACACAAAACGGAACCAAAACCTTCTGTTTGCAGCATGTTTTGAGGACACTCTTTCTTATTTAAAATGTTTAGCCTGTATACGGGTACATGATGCTCGCATGTTCAAGGGTGGGTCAGTCAGCCTATTGTTTCCTCCGACCCTGTACTTCCCCAGATGACCTGACAGGGGCAGCATTGATCCCAGCATCTCCGGATGCCTGGACTCCTTACCCCCTGTACACCACGGAGCTGACCCCAGGCCTCCCTCACGCAGCCTTCACTTACCCGGCGGCCGCTGCCGCTGCTGCAGCCCTCCACGCCCAGGTGAGGGACCAACCGGTGTGTTTCTCTTCTCTTCTATTTTTATAGCACACTATCCTTTAGTACATTCTCAGCTCTCACAACACAGGGAAGCTTTATAGACACACAAAATGAATGCCTGCACCCAGGTACGCTGCTGATGTTCATGCACGGCTGCCATTAAATGCATGATCTGTGTAAAAGTGTGCACGTGTTTCATCTCGCTCAGTTTGTCTATCGCATCTACAAAGCAGTTGATTCTTGAGGGGGAGAAAGTGTAATCCTAAAACTTAACCGAAGGAGACGCCTGATGATGCCTCACTGCCACCTGAATAATATGGTGCACTGTTAAAAGCAGAGGTTCAGATTCTTGAATCAAGCCCAGTGGTCCTCTGAGGTATTACAATAACAGCACAAAGATCTGCAGAAGCCAACACAGATATCAAGTCTTCAAGTTGTTGTTGGCAGCACAACCTGTGCCCAGTCTTAATGTTACGGAACAGGGGGTGAGTGGAAGTTAAGCCATGAGTTATATTGCAATAAAAAGATGTGTCATTTTGAAATGGAAAATATCTTGACTCCTGCTCTGACATCAGTGCAAGTCATGTGTACATTCTTTGAAGTAGTGTAACCTTACAGTACACTTACCTTAAATCCCTCATTGTGGTCGTCATCTGGCTGCTTTTGGCTCTCGGCTTCCTTCTCGTGGATGAGTCTCAGACATGGAGGTATAAATCTTTCCTTTTAATGGAGCTCCATGTGTCTTAGTGCGCTGGAGGATAAAAGCTTCTCTCGCTGTTATAATACCCATGTTTTGATCTGCAGCGTAAACTAAAGGAGAAGAAATCATTACAGAAAAATACAAATTTGCACCATAAGATGGAGTTTAATCCAAACTAAGACTTTGAAAACCACAGCTGCACTTTCAGTGATAGCAATCTTTAACATTAAGTCCGTGAAATCAATTTAGAAAACGTATTGGTTTTGGATCTGGTTTGCAGATATTCATCTAAAGCTTTGTAACAGGAGTTCCATCGTGTCCTGAAAATTTGAATACACAAGACGGGGGAGAAATGGGTGTGCAAAGTGTTTACACTGTAAGCTAACAGCAGCCTAAATGCTACAGCTCTAGTGCAGTGGGCAGGGCCTTTGGTAACAATAGCAATGGAAAATATTTCTCTTGTTGGGTCATTTAAAGTTCATTGTGATCCAACTTCTTCCTGCAATGTAAGAGCACAGGGGAGTGCTACACGGCAAAGTAGGCAGCTATTACACAGGCCATTTTGTCGGGCACAGGAGGCAGAGGAATGTGAGGTATTTGCTTGGAGAAATTGTCAGACCTGACGGCCTTCTCTGGAGGTGCCAACTTACTGTCCACGTTCCTGTTGGAACATAAGATGACTGTGTAGCCACACAAAGGGGGGAAAAGCCTTTTTAATGGCAATCTGATGATTGATCCCTAAAATTCCCAGAGTTCTCTTCCCGCTGACTCTCGGCCTTGTCAGTTTGAGTGTATGACACAGCCAGAAACGCCACGGGTTTTAGTCACAGGTGTGGAAAAGGTGGAGGCGCACCAGCCCTCACCCTGTGGAAATGTTTAACTCAGTGAGGTTCAGCTCTCCACATTTCCATGCCTGATAATTACTCGAGGACTATTGTCCTCAATGAGCAGCTACGTGACCCACATTCCCATGGCTTCACTGACCAGGGCTTAAAGGGACAGTCCTCCTAAACCTGTTTGTCGAGTAAATTTCAAAGTGTGTTAGTTGAAGAAATCTGCAGGATTGGGGGTTGAAGGACTGAAGCCTGCTTTTGGTCTGGTGTACATGACTATGTTTGTGTTTCTTTAGATGCGCTGGTACCCTACTCCCTCTGAGACTTCCCAGCCTGGATGGAAGTCCCGGCAGTTTTGTTAGATATTTAGTGAGTAACCTTTGGTCCAACAGTGTTTTTAGATTTGCCAACCCCCACCCACTCTCCTCAAACTGAAACCTGCATAATGACACTAACACAGTGTTTGACTGGAAACTGCAGAATGTGTCAGCATAAATGAAAATACCCCAAAACTGATTTGGTGTTAAAATATACGGCTGGTGAGATTCTATATAATCTTCTTGTGAACAAATCCCGTGAACAGATCCAGACCAACAGTGCGTTAGTCCGTCTCACAGTACTTTCCAACTTCCACAACCTGTCTGTGGCCCTCAAATCCATTTGTTCCTACGACCCTGATTCCAAAAACATGGGACGCTGTAAAACATGAATAAAAACAGAATTCAGCCCTTTGCAAACAAACTGTGTTTTACGAGGTGTCGCTCGCTTGTGACCGACTGAGCCTTTCCAGGATGCCTCTTTCATACCCAATCATGATACATCTTTCTCATCAACTTGTTTGAAACATGTTGCTGCATCCAGTTCAGAAAAAGCAGATATTTACAAAAATAAATGGAGCTGATGAGGTCAAACGTGAAATATATTATCTTTGTACTGTTTTCAATTAAGTATACGTCAAAAAGATAAACACATTTTTTTGTCTTACACAGCGTCCCAACTTTCTTGGAATCTAAAGACATAAATCTTTGAAAATGGGCCATGAATACAGCACATACTCTTTTTTTTTTATATATATTAAATTGATCCTTAAAACAGCTGGTCACTAATTGTGCATTTGTTGGAGATGTGGATGGATATTAATTTGGTGCTCAGGTGTGTATTTACAGCAGCAGGATGGTGTGTGTGGGACTGGTGCAAAATAAACTTAAGTACTCATTTTCAGTGAGGTGAAGGAACCCGTCACCAACAAATGACATCAAATGAATAAACAGTACGATCAGTTCATTGTCTCGTGCAGCGTCTTCGTCACTGTGATGTGGACTTCCACTGTTGTTCGAAAGTTAGTAGAAACACATCTGCGTCACAGTATTGCACTCGGTGATATTTTCCTTCAATATAATGAAGCTGGGACCTGTAGTCACCATCCTGCTGCCATGAAATACGACCAAATATGTATTCATCCGCAGCTGAAAATAGTCCGCAAAAAACGCACTATTTGCTTCTGAAACTATATTTGTAGCCTTTTTCATCTTCAGTAGGAACAAATAGGTTCGGCAGTGGTATTGTGGGACAGACTAACACATTGTTTTTGGGCTTTTCGTGGATTTCTTTGACAGAAGACAATAGAATAAAACCTTTTTTTCCAAGTGTTTTGTTTGTTTGTTTTTTTGAAGTGAAGGCTTTACCAGCATGTTTGGACTAACTCCTGTTCTCCCTGTCTTCTTCAGGCCTCTGGAAACCACACCTTTGTCCAGCTGAAGTGAGGTTTGCCAAGCTCTTCATTATTTTATTCAGGTTTATTTAATGGACAAATGTGCATTACTATAAACAAACAGTATTTATATCTCCTCCCGATTGTCTCTGGGGGGAGTGTGAGTTGAAACCATCTTGCTGTCGACAATCTGAGCTTATCCTTGGCAACTATTGCGGTACCATCGTAGCACTTCAAAAAAAAAAAAAAAAACCCCTCATGCAAAGCCTAGTCTAACTCCGTGGATCGTAATTGCTGAGGAAAATTTACAAATTGAAGTTACCGTTGTTAAGCTAGTCCTTCCATGGGTTACCGCTGCTCCTGGGAGGTTTAGAAGCGTTAAGAGTCATTGCATGTTAGTCTTTTTGGCATGAATTTAGAACGCAGACTTCTGTGTATCCTAATTTTCTTAGTGTTTGTGTTGCCTCTTTACCTTGGCCTAGACAGCGAAATGTTTTGTTTTCCTGTAGAACCTTGGTCTTACCTCTGTGAAAGCTAGGCTGTTATGTAAATGGCTTATCTCGCATGGACCTTGTGAATGCATCCCTACGTTCTATGACAACCCCAGTCCCTAAGATCATATCAATGTCTGTCATTATTTGAGCAAAGGAAAGTACAAATATTTTTGTACTTTTTGCGTAATGTATATTTATGCATTTTTGTGCAACTAAATAATGAACCTGTATAAGTTGGATGTTTAGTCGTCTCTTGTGTTTTTGGTGTTACTTTTTGATCCTATAATCCTGTTGACGTAGTTTTAAAGAGGAAAAAAGTGCAATTTGTTTAAAGGGGAAGTGGGTATCTGTCAAAAAAAATGCGATTCTGGACGTGGCTTGTGCCATTCTGCTCAAATGAGATTGCTGTAAAACGATCTGTCAGAATGTGAAACTGGACTACAAACGTAAAGGGTTGCTTTTTGGGGGGGGGCCGTTTTGAAATGGGGAGCAGGATTAGAGAGATGGAGGAATTTAGTTTGTGGTTTAGAACATGTTTGTCTTTGTATCTGCTGTGCATAAGATGTAAAAAATATTCCCATCTTATGAATAAAGGAAGTGAATGCACCTGTGTTCGGGCATCTGTCACTTATCGCTGCGGCGAGCCGGCAGCCAATCAGAGCTAACAACTGATACAATTCAAAGAATTGAAGTCTGTGGACATCGGACGGTGACATCAATAATTCATGCCAACTTTTCATTTGTAATGCACCATTGCATTAGTGTCTCTTTGCATCATGCGTGGGGCTGACCTCCACTCTCTGCCCTCTTAAGCTGGTAAGATGTGCTGCTCAGCCGACCGTGACGGCTCCTCCAGGGACTCTTAAATGACTCCTCAATATGACCAGCTGCTTAACTGTAGTGGTGACGGTGCCGGTGGTTAACTGTAAACATTCGTCCGTATTGTGCCAATTAAGTTACGGCATACACAGGATCGGTGCTGCATCAAATGTCGTCTTTTACAACACTTGATGTAACAGCCAGTGACAGATTCACTGTGTGGCACATTTATACAGCGTCCACTGAGCGACAGCTCGAAGTTCAAGATTTGATATTATGTTATTATGAGCTGGAATTATTTGTGCTTCTACTGTTTGATATTTAATTAAAAAAAGATTGGAGAACAAAGGAGACAGAAACATTTGACTTATAAGTTAATTATAAAGCAAAATTGTCACATTTGCTGTTTCCAGTTTCTCAAATGTGAGAATTTACTGCTTTACTGCTTGCATATATAAATATGGTATGTGTGGCACTGATTTTCACTGTTTTTGGACATTTTCTAAACCAAACACTTAGAAAAATCATCCGCATTAATTGATAATGAAAGTAATAATTAGTTGCTGCCATAGGAGACTCTGTACTCCATCAATGGATGTTGACCAACAGAGAACGGATCATTTAAATGTTGAGACTTAAAACCTAAACGAACAGCACGGTTCAGGAGAAGGAAATATCTGTCAAGAATGAGCCACTTGCCCTTGATGGAAAAACGGGTCATTTAACTTCACTTTCTCACAGAATATTTGGATTGACATGAAATCAATAGAGAGTGTGAAGATGGGGAAAGCTGCGGATTGGACGGCAGAACGTTTGCTTTTCTGTTTTCCCCTTTTCTTCTCTTGTTAATGGCCCCATTCTGTATAAAACACAATTTCAATATACTTTGTGTATTTATCCCAGTGTCATCTTCCCAGGCTGCAGCAGGTCAGCGAGGTTCACGGATCAACATTTTCCTTTAGGAACCAAAACAGTCACATCAAGTAAATCAACAGTTAATTTAAGGGTTAGAGCAAAATCAGACAACAGCAGAGTCTTTGTTTATGTAATGACTGTTGGCATTTCTGTGTTCCTAAATGAGTCTAAATGGATGAAGCCCTCTGTCTCGTAGAAACAAGATGGCTGAACGACACCTTCCAAGAAGAGGGTCCCAGTGTAACACACAATAAAATCTTAAGCATCTCTATTTTGTAGACTGTTAAAATAAAAAATATGATCATTGTTTATCCATTAGTTTCAGGGAAATATGGGAGGAAAAAAGCATTTTCTTTTGTATTTCTCATATTTTGAACAAATAATTCTGGGGGACACATCTTTGAGCAGTACATGTACATGCACATAACTGCTTCTTAAGTCAACAATACAATCTAAATTCACTACTATTCATGTTATAATAAAAAAAATCGGTATTTACAGTATGAATATGTAGAAAATAAAAAGAAAACACTGTTTCTTTGGTTCAGCAGTCAAACTGAAGAGGCCTGGAGATTTTTTTTAATTGCAGGACTTTGTCGCCCTCTACTGACCAAACGTCCACATGAGCAGCTGGAGAAAGCAAAGTGAGCCGTCCTGGAGATTTCGGGCCTCTACTGCACAGATAAAGGAGTCTTTCTGTTGGCTGTGCTCTCAAAAACATCAAGATTCACCCAGAAAAATACGCCTTTTAACATATCCATCAAACTGGTCCTCACACAGCAATAAAAGCCTAAATGAAATGTCGCAACCATATTCTGTTTCATCTTTTAACAGCACACTATTCTAAATGCTCAATCTGCTGATATGTGTGTATATCTCACAGTGACATGTTTGTAATCTTACAATAACAAAGTGAACGAGGTCAGAAGTTGTCACAGTTGATCTGTGCTCATCAGCATAAAGCACTCACTTTATTCTATACCATCAATAACCATCAATAACTCCTGTTCACTGAGTGTCGAAGGCTGGACGGGAGCTAGCTTCCTACAGTTTAAGAGCAAATTAACAGAGGTTTTAATCTTTGGTCTCGTTTACTGCCAACGTTTAGTCTGTAGCAAAGAACTTTTTGGTAACTTCTGATAGTTGTTTATCCTTTCAGGAGCGTATCAGAAATATCTCGCAAACTTGTATTTATCAGATAAGAAACCAGGATGAGACACGTTACAGAAGTTTAGCATCGTCATTGTTGCCCTTTAAGCTCAGAATACATTTTAAAATGTTATTAATGACCCACAAGGCCATCCAAGGTCTGGCTCCAGATTATGTCAAAGCACCTTTAACCCCCCACAGCTCAGCCAGGCTCCTAAAACCAGCTGATCACGGAGGGCGACCGTCAGCGGACTCCTTTTAGAAGATGGACCGCAATTAACAATGTTCTCCGTCTCCATCATCACCTTCATATTTCCTCCTTATGCTACTATTTTATGGCGTTATATTTTAACTTTGTCATCATTATACATTTAAATTGTGCTTGTTTTATTATCACTGTTTAATTATTCTTACATGCACTTCCACATATTTTACACTTCCACCTGTTTTATATGAATCAGTATTTATCTGCCTTATATTAGATCATCTTTTTTAATATATGTGATTATTTCCCTTTACTTAAGGTTCACCAGCTTATAGCTTATTTTGTCTACCCACATTTTACTTCTCTACACATGGACTTAATTTTTTTATTTGCTCTTGCCCTCCATCTGTTTATGTAGCGGCTCAGTGCTGCTTATGTGTCCTCATGTTTTTAATGTTTGTATGTGATTCTTTTTTTCCCTTTAATCCTTTAATCTGGAAATCAGTTTGAGTTTTAAGCTTGAAAACTGCTGAAGAAATCAAATTATTATCATTATTTCCAGTTTTCCAGCCAATGCTGTGTGCGTTATCAGTTTAAAGTGGAACCAGCGTGGTTTTATCAGACCACATCACTCTCCATAACTGCATTTATGTCTGATTTGATATGTTTTCTTTGTGTGCTCGTGTTGTAATATTCTTTGTCATCACTGGACTGACTCTGCTGCTGCTGCATTGACTTCATTTTCCATGTGGATCAATAACTTTTCGTCTTAAATTCAGGTCATAACACAGTTAGCTGGAAAGTTTAAATCCTCTCACATTTTACCTGCGCTGTTTTCTGCTGTGTGTCTCCGTTATAGAGTGACAGTCAAAGATCATTTTCCACGTTGTATATTAAAATTCTGAAGACATGAAATAACACACCTGGAATTATGAGGTAAAAAGCAAAATATGTTATTGTTATTGTAATTTAGATTCTTCAAAATAGCCACTCTGGAAAATTCAAGACCTTTGAATGTATCATCAAATGCAAAAACCATCAAACACAATGATGAAACTGGCTCTCATGAAGAGCACCACAGGAAAAGAAGACCAACAGTTCCCTCTGCTGCAGAGGATCAGTTCATTACAGCTACCAGCCTCAGAAATCACCAGTTAACAGCACCTCAGATAAGAGCCCACATAAATGCTTCACAGAGTTGGGCTGCAGAGTGAAGAAATATTGGCAATAGTACTTTAATGGGCAGGAGGATTTTTATGGCATTTAGTATTTTTAGAATCTGTACTTAAAGTGCATTTACATAGTAGTTTTTCTATCCTGCATCCTTTTTTTTTTTTTTTTTTTTTACCTTGACCCTTCTGTGCCCCTGTTTTTTGCTTCTTTTAATATGTGCTGCCCATAACAACTTAATTTCCCCAGTGTGGGATCAATAGTCTTATATTTTATATTCAATACAAAATTGCTATATTTTAGCTGTTGCATTACTTTCCAAATGTCATTTACTTATGTGACTTTACATTTTGCAATAGGTGGGTCACAAATGTGGATGGAAATGTCATTTAGTTATTTATTTTGCCAAGATTTGATGTCGGAGGTTTCATTGTCTGTCTGTTGTGGAGTTTTAAATATGTTCTGTGTTGTTCTGGTGCAGATACAAAGGTGCTGTTTGAGAAGTCAGAGGAGTCTGGGTGAAGGAAGTGAAAGAGCAGCACCACCAAGATCCCCTGTGAAGGCCTGGATCCCCAGCTGCTCAGAGGCTGACAGGCCAGACTGGGGTTGTACTGGGCAGCATCCAGTTTGATGTTTACCTTCATGAAACCAGGTCGTTTCAGAGATGTCAAGATCGAAGGGCCTGAGAGAAGAAATATGAAGAGAGAGAAGACACAAACAAATACATACAAACAGCATCAAAAACAATCCAAACATCTCTGAAAAGATATCCCAGAATGCATTGGGCAGGAAATATTTGGATCCCCCCCCCCCCCCCCCATAATAACCTACAGTGACCACAGGTATAGAAATGGAAAGCACAAAATAGAAAGTAGTATTTAACAAGTTCAGAACTTAAAACAATGACTGTCCAGTTTCTAAAAAAAATAGAAACCCTTTCAAATTAAAAGCCACGTTTGCACGTGATTCGTATTCCTGCTCTCTGATGTGGGGCACGTGAACACGCCGCGGCCCTCGAGCCGGTGAGGCCTTCATTCGCGCAGCGCACGTTCACCAAATTGAGACTAATTAGCGGGCTAGCAGACTCCATTAAAATGACCTCTTAACGCAGACAGCGCGTTGTTATTGTGGCATTTATCACAGGCTGTTCGTGCACATCATGGCGTTTTCCCTGGTGAGTGAAAAACCAAATTAAAAGAAGCGACTTAAATGAGTTTGGGTCTCATTAACCGTCAGTTCACCCTGTGTGTCACGAAACTACCGCTGACCTCTCCTCTGGACGTTAATTCCTACCCAAAACAAGCCAACAGAGGTGTTTAATATCGGTCGCTTTTCATGCTACCTAACCCTGAGCTTCACTCTCAGCCTGACTTCTTTTCTCCTCCTGCAGAGAAACGACCCCCGCAGGCCGGAAAGCCCTGACTCCGAGTCTCCGGCCCTGTCCACCTGCAGCAACGCGGACATCTTCCGCAGGATGAACACCATGCTGGGCAACGCTCTGGACTTCACCGGTGTGTGCACCACACCCAACAACATCAAGGAGAGGCCAGACATGCTGAGCGGTAAAGTCTCAGTTCACAGACGACGCAGTGAGGCTTCAGCTAAAAGATTTTAGAAATGCAGACATGAAACCGAGAGAAAACCCTCCACTAAAGCCAGTCCGTCTGCAAAGTTAGTTCATCCCTACACATTAAGGACCGCTGCTGGCCACGCTGCCAGGGACAGTTTTGGTTGGAAAACACTCAAATCTAAGTCCTGCTTTTGCTTGTTGTTGGTCCAAAGGTCCTTTCATTACCGCTAAACTGATGAATATTTTAATCTGTTAATCATTTAGGCCTTTGAGGAGCTGAAAATGGAGAATATGTGCCTTTATTTTCTTGATAAAGGTCTGAATCAAGGACTCATCAGTATTGCTAGCAATTAATTTTCTGGCATTTGACTAGTTGATGAATTGGCTAAACTTTTCAGCTCAATTGACAGCACAAAATGTGAACGTTGAGTCCAAAAAAAATGCACAAATCAGCCTGAGTTTCAGTTGTATGAGAATAAATTCTTGACGTGTCTGCAGTTGGCTGCTGCTCTGTGGTGGACGTTTTTATTGCAGCTACAAATTCAGACCAGAAAACCATGAAATGACCCCGACTGCAAGGTACAACAGCACTAGTTAGTTATTAACCGGTTGGAGTTTTTGCTTTAAGGTGAAAAGCGTCCCTGTCAAAGGAGGAGCCCCCCTCACCTCAGGTGGAGACTCCACCAGCAGCAGTTAAACCTGCTTCACCTTGTCTTTATCATTCTGATGCCAGCAGCTGATTCATGCTGCATCGCTGCTCTGCAGCATTGCAGCACTTCTAAGTGTTTTTTTTTTTTTACCTCGAGGGTGAGATTTGCCAAGATTTAAGCTCAGCACACTGCCCGTGTCCTCTGCTGAATTAATTTGCTGAAGGCCTGTCTGCGCTTGTGACTTGCAGTCTTGATCCGTGTGATTAAATGCTAGAATACAAAGGTTTTACCGGGCTTCACACGAACAGCAGCACGACATTAATGTTCTGAGTTTCTAAGTGATACTGAAGTGAACTGTGTCTTGATGCAAACTGAGCTAAACTTCTGCTGTGGCCTCTGCCCCATCACCCCGGCTTGGTGTTGCTGAATCAGGGCTGTAGCTGGCAGCTGGATGCTTTCCAGGCCTGGAGAGGGAAGGGAGGAGCTGGCAGTGCAAATCGCTCCGTCCTTAACATCTGATCAGTCAGCTGCTTCTGCTACAGCGAGGCTCTGCATGCCTGATTCTTCACTGTGTGCAACAAATCAGGAGAATAGACCAAAGTGTGCGATAGCTATTTAAATCCAGTTTTCTCTTTGCTTATTGAGCATCCTCGAGTCTGATTTCTTTTTTTAAATCAAGTCTGCTGAGTCACTCGCACTCGTCTCCCATGCTGCCTCCCACCATGCCGCTGTAGCTCTGCCCCTCGCCTCCCCCTCCCTCCCTCCCTCCTGCCTCTGTCAGCTCGCTCAGGAAACAAGGCTAGACACAGAGTAAGCAGCAGCAACAGTGGCAGCGGCGGCTGTCTTCCCACCGGCTCGGAGACGTGCTGTGCCTACCAGAGAGGGGAGTACTTCTATCAACAAGCCAATAGCTCTGACAGGAATTTTTCATTACACAGTTGTTAGGCAAGGAAGCAGGGAGGTGGGGGAAAGCTGATGTCATTAGCAGGGGTGTGCGAGTGCATCAGCAGCCATGTCACATGCTGCTAGGTGGGTCAGTGATGCGGACGGAGATGCATGGCAGTTTCACCGAGCACAGAGGCAGCAGGTTAGCTCCCCCGTCAGCCAGGGTAGGGGGAGATGTGGTGCTGAGGGAAGTTTTTTGTCTTTGTGTTTTCTTTAAATGAGATTTCTAAACAGAAACTGTTTCGTGTGACGACTCTCTTCGTGCCCTTTTCTATGTAACGCAGACTGAAACAACAGTTATTTTTAGCTGTCTAACACTTCCTCTCCACTCTTCTTCCACGTCTCTGAACTGGATCTTGGACCGAAAAGAGTCGGAGCTGGCTGCGGTGGGCAGCAGGAGGATGCTCTTCCCCAACTGTGGTGGCATGCCCGGCTCCCAGGAGATGCCGTCATCCAGGGGCCCACCGGGTGTCACAGACCTGGGCCTGGGCCTCCAGTCTCTCCGGCTGTCCGGGTGGGACAGACCCTGGAGTAGCCAGGAGACAGACAAACACACCTCCCCCTCCCAGGTTCAGACCAGCTCACCCTCCAGTAAGTACCAGATTTTATTGCTTACTTCAATTAATTTAGGAATAACAGTAAATCCTGCAGATTAGTCTTGGTTTTATGCCACATAATGTCCTGGAGTGAGCTGGGTGGTGGTATGTTTTCCCAAGAGTGTATTAGCTCTGTCCATGACTCCTTTTCATTTGGACACTGCTGTAGATATTGTAACATCTGTGAGGTTTCGTGCCTTGACTTGTGTAGCCTTCATTTCTGTGGAAATGTGTGGTGCTTGCTCATTAACAGCAGTCTGTGTGGGAACAGGCTGTAGCGTCACCAGGGAGGATGATGTAGCAGTTTTGCTTTGCTGCATCTCTAGCAGCCTAGTAGGCACAAAACAGTCCAGTGAAGCTACTTTTCTTTTACCCAAACCTGTAAGCGTTTTTTGCTAATTGTAACTAAGAAGTCATTTTCTAAACACTTGAGTCTGCGACCTGTTGATCGAACTGATGCCAGGATGTTATTTTTCAGGCAGAGGTTTTCTTACCGTCCCACTTAAGCTGATTAATATGCGTGAACATAGAAGATGTAAATGCTGACATTTGGGCTGTCAGACAGTCCTGTGATGAGCGTCAGTCCTTGGACAGGTACCACTGACTATAACTATGCCCCACTTGTCATGACCCATTTGTAGAGCTGTAGTTTTATTGCCGCATGTCCAAACCGACCAGGCATAACTTCATTGAGAGCTTTCTAAACTGGGCCTGCAACAAAGTGGGACAGAGCTTTGAATGCGGCCCACGGCTGAATAATCCCCTCGGAGCCGCATGTTCACGGTTACAGGCCACGCAGTATGTATCTGTCGGTTGCCAGCTGACTTGCGTTGTTATCAAGAGGAAGGCGTGTAGCTTCTGTGACAAGGTTGTGTTCCAGATTATTAGCGGCCAAGTTGCAAAACATTGAATGTAAAATTGAAAATGCTTCAAGCATCGATTCCTCGGGCATTTTGGCTTGCTGTTGGCAGCCAGCTCGCTCATCAGGTATCTTCCTCTACATGCAAATATTGGAAACTTGAGTTTGCGTTGCGGCCTTTCAGTCAGGTCTGCAGCTTCAGCACACAAAGCCAATTTTCTGTAGTTTGCTCATCCAGATTCCCTAAAATAGCAAAATAATACAAATTTTAGAAAGCAATTCACCACCGAACAAATCGATATCGCTTTGTAGATTCAGCACACGCATCACGTTTTCTTCAGTTTGCTCTTCCTCTTGGAAAACAGACATAAGACCAGCTAAAGTAATGTCACCATGGCTGCTTGTGCAGATTTCTCTGAAAAGCTTGAGTCATCTCACGAACACTGTAAATGGTGTAATTGTCCTGTTTTTCCAGTGCTAGGTTTACTGAACAGTCCCTTCAGTAGCATCCTTGGGAAGCCCCCAGGCTACCTGCCCGCTGAGTCCATGAGCATGACTGCTGACTTCTTGGAGAAGTTCCCCAGCATGGCTCGCATGGCAAGCCGTCTGGACTCGAGCTCCTTTTTGGACTCTCGCTCCAGCAGCCCTGAAGACTCAGAGACCAGCGGCTTCAGCTCTGGCTCAGACCACCTCTGTGACATGCTGGTAAGCCCCTTATACTTATTCTGTAACTCCTGTTTTCTGTGTTTGATTCTTAGGGGCCAGGTGGGGAGAATTTGTTTTGTGTGTGTGTGGGTGTGTGTAGGTGTGCGTGTCATTAAGGATCAGATGGTAGCTTGGACCTTTTATTTGAATCGGGCTTGTATTAGAGACAGGCCCTTGTAACAGAACTAATTCTGTTACTACAGTACACATATGAGATACAGCCATGCCATATTGTTCAAACTGACCACTTCTGTTTGATTCATTTTGTATGTTAAGCTACTGATAATTGCCCTTCTGGGGTTGTGCGATATGTAAAAAAAAAAAAAAAAAATGCGATGCCAATATATTTGCACAGGAGTGTGCACGGGTTTCCGTAGTTTCAGGAAATATTCGTACACTTGTTTTCCTCAACAAACAGGAAAATACAACTGCACACTCTTTGAATACAAGTTTGTACAACTTTCCCCCTGCTGCATCTCTGCTGTCGCTGGGTTATGGTCTCACTTCCTCTTCAGATGCAGACTGTCAAATTAGCAAAATGATGATAATCAGGTGGGTGATGGACTAGGTGGAGGTGGGCCTTTATAAAGTGCAGCAGCATAGGTTTCAGGTGAGCAGTGAGGCAGCAGGAGAGCAAACAGAGCAGCGATGGCTTCAGTACACCTCTGTGATCATAAAGTTGTGTTTAATATTCTGCAGTGAGGAGTGTGAGAGCAAGAGCAGACTCAAACTGGCCTGAGACCACCTCACAGGTTTCGCTTCATTAGTGTATAAAATCTATTTGTGTTGATTAGCAGATTGCAAAGGGGCTGTGGAAATGTAGATTTGCTGAACTTAAGCCATTGAGGAACAGGTTCCTACTCTGTGTTTCACACCTGGTCTTCACGAGCAGCTGATCTTTTCCTGTTCTTGCTGTCTTCATTTGAGAATTTGTAGTAATTATTATCATCATTGGAAATGAATTGTTTTTTTGTTTTTTTTGTCCATCTGTCACTGTGGCTGGTGGCAGACTCGTGATTCAGTCTGCATTGTGGAATATCACAATTCGCCCTGTTATGCTGCTTTTTACCTGCCTCTGTGGTTGTTCAACACTTCACAAATTCACCTGCATTTGTTGGGTGGTGGGTGCTAATTTCCAACTTCCTGATTTTGATTCAAACTGTACACACTGACGTGATTTGGGCATTTGAAATGTGAGCAGTTGGCAGCGAGGTACAACTGTCTGGACGTGTTTCCCTGCAGTCGACTCTGCGGATTTCCCCTCCCCTGCCTTATCTCGCATCCAACATGCAGAAGGATCTGCTGCGACTGGGCTCCCGTCTGGACCCCCAGGACTCCAGCTCTCCTCTGACCCCACCATCCAGTGCCAGCCCCGCCTCCTCAGCCATTTCCCGCCGCTGGCATAGCGGCTCTCCGTGGCCAGGTGCAGACGTGCTCGACCAGTCGGATGATGCGTTCAGTATCGAGAGGGAGGCCCGCCTGCACAGACAGGCTGCAGGTAAAACCAGAACCTTCAAATCTGACTCATCACTGTTCTGCCCTTTTTGATTGTCTCATAGCTCAGATTTAATGGTGTGCATGGTGGCTTTGTGGGTGACTTTTGCTCTCCTTTTTGTGGACTCCTCAGCTGTGAATGAGGCCACGTTCACCTGGAGCGGTCAGCTGCCTCCCAGAAACAACAAAGATGCTCTGTACTCCTGCAAGGTCTTTCTTGGCGGTGTGCCCTGGGACATCACAGAAGGTAACTGCAGCCTTCGTTTGAGTCTTGATTTTATAGATGCTTAGTAGTGTTGATGTACAATGAGTGAGCAGCCTTTAAGGGGCTACTTCCATTATTGTAGTTTAGACTTAGACTAGCGTAAGGACAGAAATGGTACAGATGGAGAACTTAGAAAATAAATGACTAAAAAGTGTTTAAAATAATATAAACTACGCAGTGCAATTAAACCTGCAGTGCAATATCAGTTGACTTACAAATTTGTACTGTACTTATTGTATATACATGTGTAATGTAGTGCAGTGATAGCCAACTTAAACCTGCTGAGGTGGACAAAGTGCAAAATTAAATCAAAGTATACAGTGAAGTTGTAGCTATAGTTTCAGCAACTGCATTTTTATACTCATTTTGTATATAATGTACATAGATATAGTTTATTTTGTATTCCTTTTTATTGTGCTTTTTTCTACATCTCCTTTCTTTATTCTTGCTATCGCTGTTGTCTACAACAACATAATTTCCCTGTCAGGGATCAATAAAGTTATATCTTATGGATCAGATGAGTGTATTAGTCCTGCAGAGGGGAGTGTGAGGCTTTACCTCCTGATGCAGAGGGGACTGGTTGCACAGCTGTAACTGTCCTTGTCACAGCAGAGCTGCACCGTTTGGAGGACGTGAGGCGTTTTCTATAATGCACAACAGTTGGTGCAGCGTCCTCTCCTCCCAGAGCAGAGCCGGCCCAACAGCAGACTGAAACTGATGATGTTGCATTGGTAATGTTCACGCTAAATGTACATTTTATCATCCTCTCTCACCTTCTTCCTTCGTTTCAGTCGGCCTGATCAACACCTTCAGCGGCTACGGCCCTCTGACTGTGGAGTGGCCGGGTAAGGATGGAAAGCACCCTCGCTGTCCTCCCAAAGGTAATGTGGCCAAAGGTAACAACAGGCTGGTAGGCTATTTTTCTTCTTTGTGGTTTTAGGGTGGCACTGTGGTGAGCACATGGCATGCTGGTGAGTTTGACTTGGGGCCTCTGAGGCGTTTGGGTGGTGATACTGGAGCTTAATGTGGTGTAAAACATGGTGGTAGATGAAGGGAGTGGATTAAACAAAAATGCCTCATATGTTAGACTCTAGTGTTTGAGCTTCTGCTTGGGACTGTTTGTGTTTCCTGATGCAGGTTTCAAAGCAAATGTCTTCATAATGTGAGACGTTTCTGAATGGTCTAATTTTCATTAGTCACTTTTGCTTGACTGCACAAACAAACCCATTAACTGATAATCAAGCGTTGATTATATTCTGTTAGATGCCTTTAAAACTTGTGATTGACACGTTGCAAACTGTTGCATGATGTGACTTAATGACTGTTAGTGTCTTCTTTATTAATTGATCTTTACGTTAGTCGCTGCCTCTGTCAAAGTCATTGTGTCAGACTCTGCTTTCACACCGTAACACTGCGTTTTTCTCTGTTTTCAGGGTACGTTTATCTGGTGTTTGAGAGCGACAAGTCTGTGCGGGCGCTGCTTCACGCCTGCTCCCAGGACCCGTTTCACCCCGAGGACAACCGAGAGTACTACTTCAAGATGTCGAGCCGCAGGATGCGATGCAAAGACGTGAGTTCAAGTAGATGCAAGTGTACACCAGTCAGGGCTGGAAGGTAACTCGTATTGAAGTACTTGTACTAAGGAAAAATTCTGGGTACTTGAGTCATTTCATGTGACTTTGTGCTTCTGCTCCACTTCATCATTGAAGTAATTTTTCCATGCAAAAACATTTCATGGTTCATGTTGAGGATTTGCTAATCGATCGTTTTTTGTTTTTTTTTTAACTTTGTACTGTTACTGTGGACAAAACGAGCACTGTGAAGGTGTCCTTTTTGGTAATTGTGGTGATATTTCTCAGTATTTTCAGATTTTTTTATTTTTTTTTTCCAAAACAACCAGCTGAGCAACAGACTAATATTCAGCAGATTAATCTGCACTAAAAATGAGTTTGCAGTCCTAAACAAAACAGTTTAAAAATGCTCCATCAAAACCAGCAACAATAAAATCCTTCTTTTACATTAATGCCTGAATAATAATGATACAACATCAGGCACAGTGGCCATTTTTCTGCACTGAGTCCATTTTCCTGATTACACTTTGGTACCTTTACATTAGTAACATTTTCAATGCAGCGCTTTCATTGCATGGTATTTTTTCATTGTTAAGTGCTGAACAGCATCTACAGTGATGCAGTCCAGTGTGCAGCCTTGCAGTTTACGCACGTTTTGGACTGTTGGTTTGAGCAAACAAGCAGTCTTTTTGATTTTAGTCGAAGAAATTGGCGATTAAATATTCAGGCGAAGTGTAGTGCATCTTTTTGTGTTTAGGCTAAATATCGTTTTTGGACTTTGTCTTTTGTTAAATGAAAAGTTTGTAGATTTATTAAGTTGAGGTGTCACATGTCTGCAGTAACCTGCAGAGGACTCCTGTGACTCGGGTCCCTTTTCTCTTACAGGTGCAGGTGATCCCCTGGGTGATCTCCGACAGTAACTACGTGCGCTGCCCCGCCCAGCGTTTGGACCCCAGTAAGACGGTGTTTGTGGGTGCGCTGCATGGCATGCTGAACGCCGAGGCGCTGGCCAGCATCATGAACGACCTGTTCGGAGGCGTCATGTACGCTGGCATCGACACGGACAAGCACAAGTATCCCATAGGTGAGACGGACTGTCTGCTCTTCATTTAAGAAACATGCTGAAGGCAGAACTGCAGTTTGTAGACGTCTTGTAAAGAAGGAATACTGGAGTTCATCCACCTTCAGTGTATCTGACAGCATGTGCTGGAGGGTTGACTGATAGTCATAGTATCAAACCAGAATCTGTTTCCATCAGCGTATTCTGCTCATGGAGGCAAACTCTGTCGATTACACTTTGACACGAGGATTTGAGCCACAGATGAAAATAATTTCAGGTGCTGATCGTTGAAACCTTTTTGAAAACTGAATGATTGAACTCTTCTTGCGTGCAGGCTCTGGACGTGTCACTTTTAACAATCAGCGCAGTTACCTGAAGGCTGTGTGCGCAGCGTTTGTGGAGATCAAAACCCCCAAGTTTACAAAGAAGGTAAGAGAAAACCGTGAATGAATCTTTGCACTTTCTGTGATCAGTCATTAGTATCTGTGCAGTGCTGAGTGACCGATTAAATGTCTTAAACTGGAAACTATCCATGAGGCTTAAATCCTTTTTAAATAATAAAAAAATCATTCTACAAATCTGCTTGTGAAGCACAAATGCTCTAAAATGAATCATTTGCTGAAAGGCTTTGATGCTTAATCAGCAGGTTCTCACTTCATGCTGTCAGCTTTGTTTTTTTGTTTTTGTTTTTATATAAATAAACTGCTTGTGTCCCTCCTTCACTGCTGTGAACTGAGCAGCATGGCTTTGTCTTTTCCCTCAGGTCCAGATTGACCCGTACCTGGAAGACTCCATGTGTCAAGTTTGCCTTCGCCAACCTGGACCTTTCTTCTGCAGAGACCAGGTCAGTGGAAAGTTGCTTCATTAAATCCTGCTCCCTGTGGGGCTTGATGGTGGATGGTGATGGATCAGGATGAATATCGCTTCCTTAATATTTCCAAAAAATCAGAAAGTGTCAAAACAGACAAAAAAAATGTGGTGAGGGCACGATGATTTGCACAGCATTAAACAATCAAGAATCCAGTAAAATTAAATAAAAGGGCAACTTGTTTACTGTTTATTATGTTAAAAAATGCAGTGATTGGCCTGAAAATGTGGCTGGGCAATATGATCACAATGATTTTTATCGATCAATATTGATATTTATCACAGTGTATAGTCTAACGCTGGCAGAGTAGCAAGAGTAACTCAGTGATGACAGAGGGTTCATTAAACTTGAGACAGTTTCACAAAAAATAGAATAATAAACATTTAACTGTGTAAACACGACTGATTTAGAATATATTTTGTGATAAAAACACATTGAATAACTAATTAAACATGTTTCATCAACCGGAACAAAGCGAACAAAGCGCATAACTTATTAAAGTTTATGTTGTGTTTCCATCTTGGTTACCACCGACCAGCGGTTTATTCTGCAGACCGCCTTTGCCCTTTGATGCTTTTGAGATATCCAAACCGCTTCCGTATAACTTGCATCGTTTTACCTTTCATGCCAACAATTTCCTCGGCTGCGGAGATAACGTCAGGTCACTTGGAGCACTTCAGCATAAAGCTGTTAAAGAAAGTGGGTGAGGATGAAGAGGCAGCAGGTCACTGCATCACTGTCTGTTCTGCTGGTTCAAAAGGTGTTTGATAACTCGATCGATCTGTCTCTTTAGTTGCATGTGTGGATAATGAGCGTTGAAGTAGATGCTGAAGTGTGTTTCATCCCCTCGGCTGTGGGCTCTGCTCTGAAGTTCACGCTGCTGTCCGCTCTGCGAGCAGCTCAGCCTGCAGAGAGGCTGTTAGATCTGTCCCCATCGAGTAAATCGCTGTCTGTTGACACCCAGGCCTGCTTCAAGTACTACTGCCGCTCCTGCTGGCACTGGCAGCACTCCATGGACATCCTGAGCAACCACCGGCCCCTCATGCGCAACCAGAAGAACCGGGACTCCAGCTAGAGCAGATGGATGCCGACGCTCTGAAGGGCCAGAGGAAGAGCCCCTCTCGACGGGTCCAGGCTGCCCGCCAAGGAGAGCACGTGTGCGAGACGTCCCTCGGTACGAGGGCGCCGTGGCACTCCACCAGGCACTGGGGATATCACTGTAGAAAATGTTCACTTTTGCACTTGCTACATTTTTGCTGTCGTTCACAGTGGCACTATGCACAGTGACTTTGTTGGGAGAGACCAGGGGCCCTTCACACTTATGCATTTTCCCAGACTTGCGGCCAGACAGGAAGACGGTCAGCCTAAGGTTAAGACGTGGATGAAAATGCCATTTGTTTTTCTTTTTGTTTACATGTGTTGCATAGTAAAGAGCAATCACGTAAGTTTCATTGCCGTTCATTGGCAAATGCCATACAGTGCCTTTAAATTTTTATTTTTCCCCCTCCTCCCTCCCTCCTCTACCCCCAGTTGGCGTCTGTTTTTCCTGTGCAAGCCAACTGGTGATTCTTACTTTTGGGAGTTTAATGTTGGGCTTCATTTAACCAATTGCATTTCAGACATTTTTACGCAGTTTTTTACTAATTTGTACACAAACGGTTTTAAGTCATGACATGAAAATTTCGAACAGAATTCTACCAGGCGGCTGTTTATCGGAGAACCCCCTTTTATTTTCCTTTCTCATACATTTTTCTGTGGCCATCCCCCCCCCCCTTTTTTTTTTTTTAATTTGCCCTCCCAGATTTCAATTGAATGGGCACAAACCGTCGGACGTACTACTTTAAACTTGCTTTGTTGGTCCAGTTATATTAAATGTATGTGACCGTAGTGCTGCATACACCTCAGCTGGCAGTCCATCATTTCTCACGCATGGTGATGGACCCCGTTGAGACCAGAGTGGAACGTTTGATTGTACATAGTTTGATTTTTGCACTTTTTAATTTGCACGTTTGGAGCGGTGGCAGTGGTTTTTAATCACTTTTGTACATCAGCAGGGGGACACGCCTATGTTAGAACAGCTGCTTGTTTCCTGTTGAATGTAAGAACTTCCACTTAGCTGATGATAAATTCAATCTATCCAGAGCTTGAGTAGACCCCAGTAAATGATGCCACGCTTTCTTATCCCATTTTGCCTTCTTGTTCCGGTTGGACATAAATGCATAATAAGCTGTGTGCCAAAGACAAAGTGTCTTTTCTTTATCCATTAGGTTTGTCGTGCTGAGCTTGTCCCTTTAGCCCAGCTGCTTTTTAGAGTTTTGAAAGTCTACCTCATTGTGGTCTGCCAAGTTTGCTGCTACTTACAGTTGTGGAGTATGTTCAGATTGGGCACAATAAAGGTGTTTAAGCATTACCTGCCACGTCTGGACTCTTCATTCATATGACTGCTGTTTTTTTTTTGGAGAAATGTTGGCCTTATGAACACCTGCAGGTCATCCTTAATCACTAATTGTATGTGAAGGAGTTTGTAACGTTTGCAGTCATTTACTGATCTGCTGAAACACAAATTTTTCCATGTAAAGAGACTCATGAGGAACACTGCATGTGCCAGGTTACTCATCGGTGGGTTGATTTGAAGTCGTTTTCCTGTTTATGGAGACTTTCTAAAGTCTGGAAAAAAGAGCCTGGGTTCATTTTTTAACAGAGGTTGTGTTAAAAGGGACTAAAAGTAAGAAAACTAAACTTCTCACGCGACTCAGTTTGAAAGACTTTTTGGGCTTTTGATTTCATTTGTAGCCTCCAAATTCGTTGATTAGTGGCGTCTCAAATTGGCATTTATGAACAACCCAGTGATGGAGAAACTCGTGCATGTAAAAGATCATTTTAACCTTCAGGTGGTTTTTGGTCGGTTAATGTTTGTTCTGTTTGAATTCATCCTCAAAATGTTTTAATGCTGTTCAGTCTGTTAAAGCAGCGACGTCGATGCAATCTGACCTGAATATTCCTGAAACCAGTCAGCCTCCACCTGCATGGCTGATGCTGGTGGAGGCTTCTTCTTCGACATTTGTCATTCAGTGGTTCACTGAAGATGATGCTTCAACGCTGAACAGAACGCGCTGAGGGTGAGCTCGAACAGTAAGACACCATCAGGGTTCATGGTGGTCAAACGTGGTCCTGAACAGGGTTTTTATTTGAGTGTTTTAAAGGCAGGAAAGGTAAACTCTAAAATGCAGACGTCCACAAGCAAATGAAGAACCGCATGCAGCACTTAAACTCAAAGATTAGTTTTTGTTTTTACGCCAGCTGTGGAGTCTGGAGTGTGCTGCTGGAATAATCAACAGCTGAACTGATTAAAATGCTAATTGAATTTTTTCAATTTATTTATTAACTGAACTCATTACATTTGCTTTGAACTACTTCTTTGTGCTTATTTTTCTTAGAACTAAATTTTAAAATTGAATAAAACTGACGCTAAAAAGGCTTTATCTGTATTTGTAGTTCCATTTACTAACGTGTCTGTTAATGTTTGCAGTTTTTTATCAATTCACAGCACCGATCCCAGAAGATGTTTCATGAAGTAAAGTTTGACTAAAAACCGCACTGACCAGCTGTTCAACAGAACAATTTAACATACGATAATTAAAGGTTTTACTGTATTCATGACCCGTTTTCAAAGATTTGACTTTAGATTCCAAGAAAGTTTGGACGTTCTGCAAAACACCAGATTGTGATAACTTGCTGATGCTTTTTTGACATAATCAATGTTTTACCTGATCAGCGTGATTGATTTTAATAAATATCTGCTTAATGGTGTAATGGTTAGTACTCTGAACTTTGAATCCAGCGATCTGAGTTCATATCTTGGTGACACAGTGGTAACAGTCGCCTCACAGCTAGAAGGTCCTGGGTTCGATTCCCGCCTGGGGTGCTGTGGGCGTTTTCACTTTCAACAAAAAGCGTGGCATGTGCATGTTGTGTGGCGATTAATAAAGTATGTCTTCTTATTCTGAATTTAATGCAGCAACGTTTCGAACAAGTTTGAACAGGAGCAACAAAAGAGATGAAAGGCTTCACGTGTGTTTGTGAACACATGAGCGCAGGGACACTTTGTAAAACTGTTTGTATGCCGTCCAAACTCTTTTGGAATCTGCGTTTAAAATCACGTCGAACCCACAGAGCAGCAATAAACTAAAAACAGAAGGAAACTGGCTAAATTAATCGTTGCCTTTTTATTAAAGCATGATTTGAATTGACTTTCACTGAAACTGATCAATGAAACAGCTCAACAGCTTCCTGTCAGCGATGAAAAGCCGAGCTCAGTGTCGAGTCCTAAACCCACTTTCTGGATAACAAAGGACAGGAGGGACAAGTCTTAATAATTCTGTCTTTATTAAGAGGACTCTGACACGAGCCTACAGTCCTCGTGGTGTCTTGAAGTTCATTCCAATTGTTGGCTGAGTGACTTGAAGGTTGGAAAGGCCACCGAAATCCTACAAGAGGAAGACGTTTGCACAGTTCAGGTAGATGAAGATGGATCTGCAGATGCATTGTGTTTTTAAAAAGAGCTTGGTCTGTACCAGCTCTATATGGAAAGTGTCCTGAGACAATTTCTGTTGTGATTTGGCGCTATACAAATAAAATTGAATTGAATTGAATTAAATGTCCTTGAGAAATTGTCTTGACTTGGTATTACAAGTCAGAAAGAGAAATGTCTACAGGTGTGAATTCAGAAAGGATTTTAATGACTATGTCTCCAAAGTGAGACTCAAAGGCTCACAAAGCAGCTAAATGTGTTCACACTTACCAGCATCTTGAGCATCTCCTTTGTGTCTGGGTCCACCTCGATGAGCTCCTGGTCCAGAGCAGAAATCTAAAGGATGAGATGGAAAAAAAAAAGATGTCTGAACTCCTCCACCTTTCAGAAGTTAAAGTTTGATGGCAACAACCAGCAAGTGAACCGATTTACGGCCCTTTAAACCATTTTCTGTCTCACAGAGGACACAAAGACACTGGACAGACCTCTGGGACGTAGTTGTCCCTCCTCTCTCTCTCCTCCTCCTGCAGCTTGATGGAGATTCCTCTGACTGGACCGCGCTGGATACGCTTCATCAGGTGCGTCACGTACCTGAGAGGCGAAGGGGAACACGTGGTTACGACCAGGACGAGAGACGTTTGATGGATTCCAGTTTTTTGATTTACTGCAGTGAGGACAAAAACAGGCTGGTGACATGTTAGTAATTTAAATGACCATTTTTCTAAGTCATAACTGATTAAACATTTCTTTGGTAACTTGTGCTGAACATTTCTGACAATTCAAAGTCTAAACGAACACAAAAAAACATTCAGCAACATTGAAAACATTTGTTAGATGGAATTTGAGCCTAATTGTGAGCAGTTAAAAAACACAGATCAGTCAAAAAAAACAAACACAGAAAGGAGACCTTCCCTGAGACGATGAACATAACGGGAAAACTTTCAATTAGTAACCACAAGCCGTTATTTTGGGTCGCTGAGCCGCCCAGTTTCTTCTACATTTCACATCAACATACAGCAAAGACAAGCAATCAACTCAGCAGCCACGACGTCTGTGGTGCACAAAAACAACCTCAACAGTTTAATCTGCACTGAAGTGCTCGGCGTTCACACCGCTGACCTGCAGCTGACTGCACGGAGCACAATGTGCTAATAAAGTTTGGTCCACACAAAGGGAGGGAGCTTCAAGAACGCTTCAATTAAAAGACATAAATAACTGCAGCACGTCTGTTTCTTCTGCGCCAATTAGACGCAGTTCCTCAAGAAAAAGCCGAGAATAACTCTGTTAAAGTGGGGTAAAATGTTTAATTTAGATGAACAGCTGCAGGACTCCACCTCAGCCTGGTCTCTGGGGGAAAGTGCTGCCTGCTGACTCACTGTGAAACTTCTCTGCACCGACTTCAAACATACCAGCAGGAGACAGGGAGGCTTCGCTCTGACGTCAAGCCCCGAAGGCTCGCAGCTACAGAGCAGGAAACGCTGCTGAGGCCTGACGGACTACCTTAAACCGAGGTCACTGTCAGACTGAGCGGAGCACAGTGGTCGTGATGTTCACATGGACGCCTTTTCAACGAGCATCAGTGTCAGACTCCATGTTGCAGAACAGATGCCAAGAATAAGAAGCGACTTATAGGGATTACAAATTAAAAGGCTCGCAGAGCCAAAAACGCACAACAGCCAGTGTGCACCAAAATAAAAGACACGTCTGCACCAACCAGCTGATGAGAACCAGGCCAAACATTAACAAAACCAGAGCTCTTCACTCCATGAGACTGTCAAACCAGGAAAAGACTCTGATATTTCTCATCACTGTGAGGGACATAAGTCTTTTCTAAAAGATATTTGCATAATTAACATGTCAGGAGGCCATAAAACCATGCAGAAAAATCAGTGAAGGTACAACAAATATGACCAGAACCAGGAACATGCTGCAGCCATGATTGATTTTTACAGTCTATTTGTTATGAGACAATTTAACTATTGATTTTTCAGGATAATTAAGGAGTCAAGGGATCCATATAAAACTGCTCGGTACAACATGTTCATAGGCATCCTGTCACCAGAGGTTCTCCAAAACAAGGCTGCAACTAACGATTATTCTCAATCAAATGTCATAAAACTGTGAATGCTTATCATGACTGCAAACTCTTCAAATCACCTCTTCAGTCAAACCAACACAAACCCGATCATAAATCAGAAACGACAAAGAAACGCAGTTAATCCTTCCACTGAAGGCTGAGACCAGCAGATGTTTGACAAATGACTGAAGCTATCAATCAACTGTCAAAATAGCTGGCTATCGATTTCCTTTTGATCGACTAATCGATTAATCGTTGCAGCTCTACTCCACAACGACACACTGCCTCCTCTGCTTAGCCTGCTTCATGCTCAACACTTTAATGTCACGTTTGCTGTCATAAACAATAACTTTTGCTGGACAAATTACATGTAGATGATAAAACCGTCTCAAGGAGCGACCGCCAGCCTGCAGGAGTGTGCGTCTCTGCACAAACACGCTCAAAACAGCAGCAAATCCCTCTTACCCCGCAATTTTGTTGCGCAGAGGTTTGCTGGGGATGATGGCGATCTCCTCGCACACCCTCTTGTTGGTGTGGAAGTCACTGCCCAGGCGGGTGTAGTATTTCTCGATGATGACCCTGGCGGCCTTCTTGACCGTCTTGGTCCTGACTCGTCCCTGAAGAGAAAGCGATCAGAGACACGAGTGACAAAGAAAACACTGAGCCAATAAACAGAAGGAGGGACAAGTGTGGAGGTCACTAGTTGATGTTTAACACTGGACTGCATATTAATGGTCAAACTAAATATTTTGAGCTGGGATATTATTCTTACAAATTAGATTTGCCACTATATCTTTGGTAAATATCGACAGCCTGAAATCAAGATGGCAAATTTCCACTTGTTCTTAGTAAATCTATGAATTTCCACAGACGAATTCAATGCAAACACACAGCAGAGGGCTTCTTCCTGCAGCCAAGCTTCCTCAGCTCACATATGAGTTTAAACCCGTTTTAAGCCAAAATAGAAAGCAAATTAAGAGCAATTTAAACTCAGAATATTAGAAAATAAAATATAGTTTTGATGTGATAATCGTAGTTTTAAAATCCTGAAATAAATTGGATCTGTATTGGACTTGTAACGTTAGACCCGTCAACATTTAGCTCTGAAGCTACTTTCTTCTGCTACTACGTTAACAACATCAAAAGAACAACATTTAAAAGCTGATAAAAATACAAAGCGACCACAGCTGCACTGTTACACTTATAAAACATGGTGTTAATACGTGTGTGCCGGTGATGCTCGGACTGTTTGGTGGACGGTTAGCTAATAACACAGGAACAATTAGCCTGTTTTCATATTTTCAACTCCGCTGAAATGCTTCGAAATCCATCGTTTACAAATCTTTATGCTGTTTGAGTGGAGGGTGATGTTTGAAACCGCTTGCTGAGCAAACAGACAACAAGGATTGAAAGTGATTGTGACGACTGCTCAACTGAAGTGTTTTGCTGCGTACCCACCATGTTGACTCGGACCGGTGGAAGAGAGGCACCGGAAGTTCAGACAGGAAGTTTATAGTTTACAAACGCCGCTCACACCCCACGTGGACGACAGCGGCCACTAGCGGTGGAGGTATAAAGTGCAGGAGAGAGAGGCCATAAATAACACGTTGTCTCACCTCTCATTTATTATTGACGTTTAAAAAGAACATATATATAATTTCTTGACCTTCCTGTTGCATCAATAACGAATTTTATAATTATTGAGTTATCAAATGTGGCTGTTCAAAAAAGTGTTTTTTTTTTTTTTAAATCATTAATACGAATTATTAAGGTGTATTTATGAAGGTGCATTTTTTTTTTTTTAAAGGTGGCAATATTTTAATAGGGCAATAACTTTCCAATCTACAAAGAAACTATTTAGAACAACTGTTCATGCTGCAGGAAATGACATAAGTTTATGTAGTGGGTCCATTCTTCTGGACACCAGAAATACAGAAACTAATGGTGATCTTTCATATCAATCTTACCTCTTTTGACCACAGCCGTGTGTGTCCAAGTATCTCCAGCAAAGCCTTTCACTGCAAAATCTATAATGACAGGAGGTTTATTTCTAACAATATAATAGATTTTTACTTGTGAAATGCAAATCAATGAGACAAAGGTTGACTGAGCATTTTAGGAAACAGGGTTCAGCAATTTTAGCTCATTCACCAACATTTAATTTTACTTACTGAGTCAGCAGCTGTTAAACTGGTAGAGTGTGTCAGTAATTTAAAGGCTTGATTTTTGAGAGCTCTTAACATCAAGTTCTTCACAAGATGATCTCTTCTACACTCTGACATGAAACATTTATTGAAGCACTTTGTGTATTATGTTCATATTAACTGTCATGATGGTATGTTAGGTTGTTAAATCCCTGATGAAAGGGAGGAGAGAAAAATCTGAGTATAATCAACATTTAAAAAGAGACAAAAAGTCCCCTCTAAAGCCCCCTCCTCTCCCCAACTCACATACTGCGCCCACACAGTGAGAATCAGTGTTTTCATTCCCTCTGAAAACACACAAGAATCAGTGTAGATCTCATTAAAGTCAGAAAACAGAATCTGAAGCAGCTTGTACAAAAATCACCTCACAGAAGACATTCCCACAAGGTGGAGAGATCTTTTATTTTACATAAAAAAGGGTGCAAACTGGAGTTTCCCTTTAGGTGTGGAGGGAATAAAAAGTGATTTTATAAGGTTCATGTGTGAAACATTGTATTATATGAATCCAAGGAAGAGAAAAAAAAAAACATAGGCATCTCAGATAAAAAGGACCTTTACCTTTCTGTAAATTAAAAATAACCAAAAACCATAAAAAGAAGAAATGTGGGTCCTTCATTCTTGAAGCCCTTGACTAACTCATTCAAATACATTTTTGAAGTGACATTCATATTTCAACACAATAATATTTATTTACAGTTTTAAGATTTCTCTTAATCATAGCTCTGGGAAAAAAAAAAACAAAAAAAAAAAAAAAACAATGCTGAGGGGAGGATAAACTCTTGGAGCTGTACAATTTGATTTTCCACAGTCTGAGAGGGGAAAAAAAATAAAATAAAAAATCAAAGAATACACTTTATATGGAATCCCAACAGAAAGAACAAAGAGTATAATTGTGAACTCTGTACAATTTACAATTTTCAAATAATCATCACAATATTGCAGTAAATGTCACCCTAAACCTCTCCCTCAAAGAAAAATATACAGTAAATCCAAGACAATTCTACAGTACAGCAACAAGGAAAAAGTGCCAGAGAACCCAAAAAGACCTAAGCCATTCATTCACACTTTAACTGTCCTTTGCTTTGATTTACACAGCTTTGACACACAGGAATGTGAGTTACACACAACCAAAGCCGTAAACACAAGTCTGACTGAAGTGAAGTATATCGGAAATAATGGGAACTGAAATGGAATGTGCTGTGAGAAGACGTGAAAAAGTTATTTATTTTACATGAGGACTGGAAGCCATAACGTCTCACTGACCCGACAGTATATGAGCCCTACAGGTGAGAAAATACACTGGAGAGAGGCCGCTCGCCGTCGCCTCCAGATAAGCCATGCAGATACAAAGCATACAGAGTTCTCCTATATGGCTCTGTATGAGGCCCAGAGAGTACAAAGTAAATACATCCGAGTAATATATCTATATCTACCATTTCAGCCGTGAGCTAAAGAGCCTGGTGACCCAAAGTTTAAGGAAGAAGCCGATGTTGCAAAGATGACCAGTCACAAATCCAACTCTGAAACAATAAACCCGGTCGATAAAATGGTTGGTTTCTCTCCATTCACGACATAAAAGAAAGAAACCAACAGAAAGGACTCGTGAAACACTTTTTCCTTTCCAACACTTCCTGGTACTGAACTGAGCCGTGTTGCTCTGCGATTTTTTTCCAAATGATAATGGACACGTCAAGGACACAAGGTGGAACGCAATGGTCGAAAAACATTCAACTTCATATTTTCCTGGCACAGGTAAAAGGCATGGGCTAGTAGTAGTCTCAGGAATGGCACTGGGGGAATTCAGGGGAACACTGAAGGCTATATAGTCTGGATATCCATCTCACTACGCAGAAATACTTTCAACTTTTCTCAGGTAGCTGGAATGAAACAGTCCAGGTGCTGCCGGCGCTTTGCGGGGAGGGTCACAGGCAGCAGATGTCGCAGGTTTGGTGTCTGACACCAGATCAAAATACATAACGGTGAATGTTTCACAGAGACGAAACAAGAAAGTGATTTTTAACCTCCAAACCAGCATCGAACTGCGCCTCTTTCTGGGTAAAAACAATGCAACCCTCACCCGGCCATTTCCACCAGCTAGCACAGGACTCCACAGGTGAGTCTGACGCACTTCACCTGTCCAACACACTCAAGAGGCACTAAGACGTCTCCACAAATGAATACCTGTCATTCAAATAGCCTGCTTTCCCACCATTCCCCTCAAATCCTATGTGTGGAATTACGATGACCAAGAAAACAAAAAACAAACAGAAAAGGTCCCGTAGACTTTCATATTCAAGTACTTTCAATAACACAATAACTTAGACCCCGGAGTAACTGACATGTCAGGGGCAAGAAGAAACCGAAAGCTATACAGTGTAAATACACGCAACAAGCAGGTTTACATACTGATTCATCGAGATAGTTTGCAACATCTACAACATTGTATTTCCAAAGATGATGGAGCAGGTCCACAAAACGCCAAATCTAACACTCCACTGAGAGTTGATTCATCGAGGACTTGCGTGTGTGTGTTTGTGTGTGTGTGTGTGTGTGTGTGTGTGTGCAGAGAGGAAGGGGGTGGGGGGGTGTCATGGCACAAAAAAAAATGAGCGGGTGGGGATCAAAATCAATTTAAAGTGTATTCCCTGCACCCTATAGGGAAGGCCTAGCGTATGAGGCAGCTACAATTAAAGTAATAAGCACGTTTAAAGTACAGTATTAAGAAGGCAGGGTCTTGTCAGGGAAAGCCGGGGTCAACAAATGTAGTGCAGTCATGGTCTCAAGCTTTTTTTGTTACCCTCTCTTTCCCCATAAAACCATGGCTATTTGGAATGGAAAAAAAATGCATTTAAAAAAAATTCACATTAGCAAGATATAAAATAAAAAAATAAAACACCTATGTACGTTAATTCACTCTCTGTTAGGAGGATAGGCAAGGTGACATATCGAGGATATTGTTTCAAGGCAGTCCTCCATGACACTAAATGAAAATAAAAAATGGTGTGGACACGTTCACTTAGCCGCCCTGGCTCACGCCGACGTTAAGGTTGTCTCTCTCGCCGTCGAGGAGAGAGCCGTCCAAACATAAAACATGGCTTTGCAGCACAGGGGTCTTCAGACAAGACACGCAGGGGCAGGGACGCCTTAACACCATCAGAGTATTACACCAAACCCTCCATTTGGCATCGCTCTCTTGGGAATACGTCATCAGCGTTACGAGGGAAGTCATTAACTGCTCTGATACTAGCTGGGAACAGTCTGCAACTTTGGGCTTTATTATACAGGTGACCCCAGAAAATTGCGCTGCAAACCTCGCGACCGTCATGCTGCCAACTTGTTTCTTCAACTGGTGATGGGATGTGGTGTTCGACTGGTCGGCTGGTTGGGGGTTAAGGCATTGGACAGTAGCGTCGAGAGGCTGTGATTCGGTCTCCAAAGCACATCACGCCAGTTCCTCTTGTCACTCCAAAGCAACATCCCCCAGTGTCCACTGGTGTAGAGTCCGTCGTTAACCATCACATTATTGAGATCAAGAACATTTAAGACCCTCCCACCCTCGAATCCACTTAGTTTTGGTCTCACTTTTTCCTTTTTTTTAAACATTGGTCTGAACTCCTTAACTGCAATTTCCTTCCCATGCACATGACAGATTATATAAATGCTCCAAAGTCATTTACTTTTCTGTCCATACATTCAGTGTGTATGTTTAAGATTTAGTAAGAAAAACTGGTGGCAACCAAGAGATAAATAGCATAAATAGCATTTTTTTTCAGCCCCATCTATAAGTGTCAGGTTGCTGCTCATCATCACAAAGCCAACAGGAGCAAAACTGCATGAGAGTCAGAAGAGACTGTAGTGTGTTTGACAGCGGCGTGGTTAAGGGGAGTGCTTTAACCAAGCAGCGTGAGCAGAAATCATCCTCAGAGAACACAGTGCAGGAGGCGTCGCCGGTCTCCTGTTCTCTTAGGCCCGGGTCCCGGTGCCAGGGTTGACCTCTTTGGAGGAAAAAAAGTGCAGGGGCCAAATGGCAGACTGATGCTCTTTGTGCCTGTACGTGAAGATAGGCAGTTACACTCTCGGCTCCTCGTGTGTTCACGTTTACATTCAGTCCCACGTCAGGAAAGACCAAAGGGGCTTTGTGTCTAAATGAGTTAGCAAACTAACCGGGGGCAAGCTGCTCTGAACTGGGACTTGACAGAGGGGGGGGGTGAAAACATGATTCTAGGAGTCAAACGAGGAAATCGTACTATGAAACAGGTCGAAGGTGGCAAGAGTCCACAGGAAGATCCCTCTCTTCCCTTCAACACCACAGAGGAGAAACAGGAGCAAAGAATATGGCAAAAATGAGGAGGGAAAAATACAAATGCTGGATGTCTTGAGGAGGAGTGGGAAATTAAAAAAAGCAAGATTATCCTCTGCATAATTCCAACAAAAAGGCTCCCATTTGGACGACTGGCCTGCAAAACATTCCCACACAGGAGGAGGAAAAAAAGAAAAACTGGAAAAAAAAAGAAAAAAACAGGACTCCCATCAAAAGACACAGCATCTTGCACGTCTCAACAATCCATTTTTAACTGGTCCCTCCAGAGAACAATTCAATCAAGATCTTTCAGTCGTCTCCCTCTTTTATTCTGAACGGGACCTTACTGATTTCTGAAATCACAATCCACTGAGCCGGACACTTGCGAGCGTTTCAGGCCGGCGGTGGATGATCATTTGTGCCTCGGCGTGTTCTTCTTCCGTTTTCGCTTGAAGAAACAGCAGCACCTGCAGACAGAGACGGACATTAAACCCACACGGAGATGAGATGCTTCAGACGCAGCGGAAGAAAGAACAAACACGAGCGGGCTGCTTAAATTAGTGTGGGAAATATCACAGGAGCTTAATTTGAGTCTTGCAAATCTGGGCATGTTTTTGGGATCGTAATAGTGAGAACTGCAGCTGGCAAAAGGTCTGATTCTTATAACGTTAGCATCAAGGACAAGATGGATGCATTCCCATCCACCAAGTGTTTGCATGCTTCTTCACCTCCCACCATTTTTACAAACAGAAAAAATGGCAGAGGGGACTCGACTACAAACGGCTGCAGTGACTCTGGAGGAAGGATTTCTCCGATGCAAAAAAATACAAATAAACAAAAATGGAGCAGTGCACACAAAGAGCACAAGACACGGTGAGCCTGGATGGTCAATAAAAACATACAAAAGACAAGAAAAAAAGCAGTGGATCAAGACATAGGACAGTGACTGGGTACTCTTCGATTAATTCAGTAATAACGAATAATGGTGCACCATGCAACAAGAGTTTAAAGACCTTTAACCTGGAGCCAAATGTGCTGCTAAAAAGGACCGATACGCTTTTGCTTCTAAACATCACAAAGCTGAATTAGCTTTAAGTGCTTCTTGTTTTCTGCCCCGGTTAAAGTTAGTATGGCCGCTCACACGGCAGCAGTTTACTGTATTCTTCACCCGTCTGTCACTTATTGATCAGGCGCTGGTGAAAAAACGGGCAGAGACTTGATCGTACACATAGTTGACAGTTTTAAATGGCACTGCTGCACCAGTGAGAGTCTAGTTCAGGTTGGTACAATAACAACTCCACTGGGCCCAGCCTAGGCCGGTCCACTCCCTGTCCCATGAGTCTGATGTGGACTAGCAGAGAGGGACTCACCACAGGTTGAGCATTTTCACGCAGCTACAGAAGAAGAGAGAGGAAAGAGTGTAAAGAGAAAGGTAAGATAGATTAATACAGCAAGACCAAGATGATGGGACCGGGCACATGCCACACAAACATGCACGCAAACACACCAACAGGACGCAGGTGGACACAGGGAGGGGACGCTCGAGAGGTTACAGGAGAAAATGTGGCTGAAAAGGTCACAGAACATCTACCCTGCAGCTATTTCGTCCGGTGTCACGTCACGTGTCGGCTGGGAGTTCGCTTCATTTTCCCTCCCAGAATTCTTGGCGATGAGGATGTTACAGCGTTAAAATAAGTGGTGCTGCGTTTGAACGAAGAATGCGCACTCAAGACCCAACTGCTCATGATTCAACTGTCTAGTTTTTAGCAGCTTTTTCTGATATTTATTGGTGTGAGACATTGAATGCCTCACCAAACCCATGACTAAATAGTGTGTTATGTCCTTTCTAAGCTCTGAGTAAATACTTTTTAAACTATCTAAGCCAGTAAACCTTAAAATCCGTAGCTAATGAAGCATTTAGTAATGTGAACATCTGTTGCTACGAAACATCTGTAGCGGTGCCCAATCGAGAGCAATCACGTATGCAATCAGGAAGTGACTGTAGCATCATAAGCTGTTTTAGTTTTAGGAGGCAAAGATCTAAGAAACATAAGTGTCAGACTTCTGTAAATTGTTACTCATATAGTAATTGGTACAACGTTTTGTAATTTAATGTATATGGCATTATTTTTGTTCGATGATAATTAAAATTCTCCCAGTTTTGTCAACCGCATTAAATTTTAGCTCTTCGTCTCCTTGATCTAAACAGCTCACGTGTTAGCAGGCTAACATTAGCTCAGGCAGTCACTTCAGTTAGCGACATAACAATTACACTTAGGTGTGAATATTTAGTTACAATTCGTCTTCATGTAAGAGCTGGATCATATGATGCAGACTGTTCTATTATGGCTCTATGAGCCATGCGTTGTGACACCCCTCCCGCTGTCCTGGCGGCTGTCCTGGGCACCTCAGTGGACATCTGGCCGGCATGGGGAGGTGGGGGGGTGGGGTGTCATCAGCTGATTCGGCTCACCTGGGCCCTGAGGCTATAAAGGCCGGGCCATGTGTTCACTGTGCCTCTCTCCCCTTCTTACAGCTGGCATCCACCCGCCACCACCCCCACAGCACATGAACGCCACACATCCGTGTGTTGTACTGTTGGTATCACTGCCTCACATCGCTGTTCATTCATGTTGACTTTGGTTTTATCAACTACTCTTGTTTTATGTGTAATCGCTTGTGTGGACTCCCTCCTTGTCATATTCCCAAATCTCTACTTCATTAGGCTAAATTTAAACTCAGGAACAGGACTTCATTGTTCTATCACTGCAAATGTTTCATTAGTTACAATGATGCATAAGCGTATATTATGATTTTCATAACTGTACATTATAGCACCACTGAGGGAAACCAAAATCAGTAAGTTTAATCTGATCCTGCACAGACTGAAAATAATTTGTCGTTGTTCAACCATCAGAAGCAGATTTCAGCCCACGAATGTGAAGAAAAAGATGAAATGTGGCGATAATTCAACCTGTTCGTGCATTCATTGCTTCACGGTCTTGTATCAAACACCAAGTTGTCTGACGTGGTTTCAAAGAGGCTGGCAGCAAACACACCAATCATCATATCAAACAATTGTGTGAGCGGAGACAACAGGAGGGAGGCCTGTCGTCTGGGCAGGAATAGAAACGAGAGCGGATTAAAGTGAACCAACCTCTGGGAGATTCATGAGCAGGCTGGCAGAGGGGAATCTTTTCTTTTTAGAGTGGATTTGTTGGACTGTAAATATATATCACAACACTTTAAAGAGAGCCAGACTGAAAAGAAATACATTGTGATATATTGTGATATAAAGTGTAATAAACGCAAGCATTTATCACAGCGCTGCAGGATGAAGTCAATGGGTTCATTTCGCTTCACGTCTCATATCCTGCTTTGACTAACTTCTCCTTTTAAATGGTCGGCTGGCTCGATGATGATTTATCTGACATTACCTGCTCAATGGACCACTTACTCAGCACTGACTTTCAGTTTAAAGTCGGCAACATTATTTTCTGGAAACCATTTAATCGAACACAGAATGGAACAAAAACACATTTGTTAGAATTAAAGAAATGATTCACTGTTTTAATCATTTATGTGCTAATCCTGGCATTTAAAACTCAGTATTTACTGAGAGACAAGCTATTTATCTGCTCAAACTTTAGCATTATTCATACTATTCATACCCGTAATCGTTCAGATGTAACACCACCACCAGTGATGCCTACCAGCTACACGCCCACAACTGCAATTCTAACAACACTTACCTAATACTTTACAGCCTAATACTTTCATCAGCAGTGTTGTTCAGCAGGCCTGGCAGAGTCAGTCTGAGCTGTAATCACAAATGTTCCCACCGCTGCCTCACAACAGGGAATGCCGAGGCTGACCTGCACGACTGAGGTTCTGCTGTAACAAAGTCGACTGGGGGCCAAATCAGGACGGTCTCCTCCCTCAATCAAAGCTGAGTCTTGGAATAAAACATGAGTGTGTTTAGGGACATTTTTAAATGTCTCAGAGTCTCAGCATGTGCAGCTCTCAGTACTTCAGTAACTTGCAACTAAATCTCTGTATTATGGAGTCAAGGTTCACTCCCTGTTTCTGTTCATGCTGTTACCAAACAAAAATAACTGACTGTAATATCCAACAACTTCAGCTGCAAAGCACCTTTTTTCTCCATTAACGTTTTTGTTTTAGTCGTGTGTCTCAGAAGAGCTCCACTCAGTTCTTCTCAGTCAGCTGAATCATGTGACATTCAGCTAGCAGCGCAGTTTTTACACAGTGGGCGGCCAGCCATGCAGCATGGCAAGAGTCCAGCTAGTGGTGCTGAAGACGAGCACCAGTAGCTGTTTAGCTACTGCTACCAGCTCTAACATGAACTGAGCAGAAGCAATGCTAATAATCTTGCTAACAACTGCCATGTTTGAGAGAGAGGAGTGACACGTCAGAAGCGAATCGCATGACGATGAGAGCATGTGCATAAACTTTACATGTGACCAAGTTTACCACATGGAAAATCTGGTGTGATCTCAACTGGCTGCTACCACCAGACTCTGACAGGATCTCCACTGTAACCATCATTACTGGTGCTGTTAAAGACACAATCAGCAGGCTGATGAACAGTGGAGTATTTCTTTGAAATGACATCCCCAGTGTAGCTTATGTTAGAGGCTGGCTGCTCAGGCTGCAGGTATGTGACACTGCATCAGCTCCGACTGAGGCGTTAATCTGCGTCGGCTTTTCTTTCTTTTTTAAAAAAAACATGTTATTGAGAGAACAGCATGGAGACAGGCAGCGGTAAGGATCAAAAACCCACACAGTCAGACAGAAGATGAGAGGGACAGGAGCGGGATGACAGCTGGGGGGGGTGGGGGGGGCTGTCACAATTCCACAGCATAGCAAAAAGTGAGAGAGAGAGAGAGACAGAGAGAGGTAGAGAGGAAGAGCGGCGAGGAGAGGAAGCGACAGATGGACACGGAGGAGTGGTGTGGCGGGTGTGTGACACATACTTGGCCTCGTCGACCACTTCCACCTCTGCCTGAGCTGTAATCGGAGCGTTGGAATGAGCCGCCAGCGGATCGTCAGCGTTCAGCTCCCCGTTGGTCGAGCTGACCACCTGCGGCACAGACGGGCGTTACTTCAAAAAACAGCGAGGATGTCGCCCAGAATCAACGTGAAAAACGGGCCGTGCTGTGATGGAGAGCTTCTCCGCTTCAAAACCAAACCACTTCACTTCCTCTGTCTCCTCTGTGGAGCCACGTCTCACAGCAGCAAAGAACAGCAATACATCCACAGCACAAAAGACCTGAGCGTGTTTGTTCTTCACTCTGACTGTTATCACGTGTACTGATGCATGTCTGGGTGTCTTTCTTTGACAATGTTGGACCTGTATCTTCACCCTTTAATTTCTGCTCTTAAACCGTGACCGGGGTGTTTCAGTCACAGTGGATGCAGGTTTGCTGCAGCTCCACCAGCCGAAATCACACAGCACAAAACTTCAAGCTCATTTCTGTTTAAAGGTGTAATCAGTGATGCTTTCATTTACAGTATGTTTAAAATGTTTACATGTGCAGGGAGCTGATAGGGCTGCTGATCTGTATGGATCCAAACAGTTTTCATTGGCAGCGCATATGACAGTGTAGAGGAGACCTTTGTGAGAAATTAAACCTTTTTCAAATCAGAAAGACGCAGATGAACAATCACACACAAACAGAGCAAAAAGACATGGCTGCCGACAGACACAGATTGATTGACTGATTGATTGTCACATTAACCTGCAGAAGAAATTGCGTCATAATTATGAATGTGTTTTCTGTTCATAGGTGCATACAGTGTACACCTTTGTCAATCTCGGCCAACGTAACGCCATTCACTTCCATTCATGTTGAGACGGTGTAGATGAAGATGCAGGAGACACACTGCTGCTGAAATTACTTGCTTACAACCCAAGTGATGTGAATGAAAATGACTTTTGCTTTCAACGGATTTCCACAGCACTGTGGCACTGCGTTTTGGACTGCTTTCTTCATTAACATCTATTTCTCCAGCGAGATATTCTCAGCAGTGTTGGTGTTTGAGTCTTTCTCTGAGTCAACCCACACATTAAAGAATTCAGGGGAAATTATGTGATAGCAGAACAGTCACTGCATAGCTTTCAGAAGTTACATAGGAAGGCTATGTTTGCATGAATATCCAAAGAGGGATCGATAAACATTGAAAACAGAAACTAAGTGTTTGAACCATTTTTATATAAACTCATGAAAAAGAGTCAAAACCAACTAATGCTGTTTTGTAAGCTAACAGCCAACCTTGCTGGCATTGCCAGTGTCCAATCAGAGCTGGAGAGACATGTCTGTGCTGACGGAAAACAACCAGGACAAAGTGAATGATGGTGACAACAGTTTTTACATGGGTGAAATACCTACTGTGTGCCTGGCAGCTTCACGCCGTTTCAACATGAATGGCAGTGAATGGCATTTAGCAGAATAACCAGAGATCTACTGCAGCCAACACTGTACACACCTATGCAAACAGAGCTCGTCACAGCCCGGGACAACCTGAGGTAATGGCAAGTTGTCAAAGTTACACCAGGATGTTCCTTTAAGCATAATGACCCTTTACGACTTAAGAGCATGCACTTAGTTGGCTAAGCCAGGTCACCCTGCCATGCAAGAGGCTTCTTCATCTTGCACGGAACATCCGAACGCCATGAAGAGTTTTAGGAACTGAGATCAAAATGCCACAACCAGGGCTGCTGTTTATAAAGCTAAACCACAGTTTCACCATCTGGGGTGGGTGGCACCAGATGACATGCATATGGTGGTGCAGAAAAATAACATTTCCCAGCCAGGGGTAAAAGGGTGGGGGAGGTATATGGTTGTAGATCTGTCTCACACACAAGGCTAAAGTACAAGACGAATATCACTTCCTGGTAAAATGTCTGTTTTCTACTACTGTACATTAACTTGTGAACCAGATTTTACAGGAATTAGAAATACCATTAATTTCTGATCAATAATGATATTTTCTTAACATGAATGATAAAGTTTGAAGGTTTGTGCATTTTTATCTCTTCTGTGTGACCTGGAAAGTACGTAAGCAAAATCTGCTTTAAAAAAGCAGAATCAGCATTTTTAGACGATAAAATTTCTTTAAGAACTGTTTTGTTCATGATGCATCTGAGTATGGTGAAGTCTTTATCGTGAAATATTATGTATTAGTCTGGATTTGAACATATGAGACAGATCTGACTCCATAGAGATCGGGTGGGGGCTGTTGGTTGATCAGGTGAGGGGTGTATACCTGCACTGAGCCCCCGTGCCTGTCCGCTGCCAGGTGGGAGGTCAGGTAGGAGGAGTTTGCTTGGCGTGTGGGCTGCACCTCCCATGCTCCTCGTCGATCTGAGACCGCTGTCTGCTCAGGAGTCGGGGGCGTCGGTGATGGGAAGGGAAGAGGGTTTGGGGGGTGCGATGGGAGGGGGAGTGATGGAATAATCGTGTTAGGAAAGATGGGTAATTGGGTGTGCGAGGCCAGGTACCATGCAAAGCAGCATGAGAAATGGAGAAGAAAATAAATAAATAAATAAAAAAGTGAATCAAAATCAAAGCAAGGCTTCAGCCAGAGAACTGAACCAGAACCTAATGAGCCTGAAGCCAAACGGAGGTAAGCTGTCACATCTCAAACTTCGGCCTCACTCTCATTACACTTCAAAAACACGAATTAATCCAAATGTACTGAACAGCTTTTTAACCTTTTAAAAGCTTTTTTATGAAACAAGCCCTTTGTTTGATGAGTTGTCTCTGTTACAGCAATTAGTGATCAAATGCACGTTCAGCAGAGTCACTGAAAAACAGTTACTAAAATCCTTAACTGGCAGAAACATTTGACTGTTTGCATTCAGCCAAACCGGATATGGAGAAGAACATTTGCACCAGCGCTCTGAAACCACAAAAACACGCTGGGATGACCTGCAGTCCTACAGAAATGCCCTTAATGAAACAACTTGGGCACATCTTCTGGGCGCATCTGTCTCACTTCAGTGTCATTCTACATCACATGAATGATTAGAGCCTTATTCTTAGTCATCTTTATCTTAGCAGGCTGCTGTCAATCAGCAGAATCCATTTCAATTTCTGCTCTGACATTCTTGTCAACAATCAGCAGTCCACCCACAATAATTAATCTGCTCACTAACTGTCACAAATATAAATATGGGGATAATGGTCTGAAAACCACTGAAACTCTTCATGCACATTAGCTTTGTTTGATGATAACGATCCTGATAACTAAAGAATCCTGAGCTTCTCAACATGGTGTGTTCAGTTTACAGAGACCGACTCTTGGTGGAAGCAGGGGAGTGTTACTCATACATGTGTGTGCCTCATTAGGCTGTAATGCACTATTTCTCTTGCTTTCACTGCGACAAAGGCCTGAGGAAACGCACACACTCACACATTTGCCCACGACGGAAAAACAAAAGCTGGCCTACCTGATTTCTAATTGGTGGATGCTGTGAGGGTCGGTCTCTGTGAGGATGGCTCTCTCTCGTGACTGCAGACGCTCCAGAGTCTATATGGACAGACCCCACTGGTGTGGGCTGAGGGGCATAATGATCAGTTAAATGCTTCAAAATGTTAAAAGTCTGAGAATGCATCTGTTCACAGTTCATGTGCATTACTTACTATCTGCCTGCCAACCCAGTCGTAAGTGTAGTCAAAGGTGTATCCTTTTCGCTCAAACAGTTCAGTGAACAGAGTCCTCAGATATTCATAGTCGGGCTTTTCAAAGAAGTCCAACCGTCTCACATATCGCAGGTAGGTGGCCATCTCCTCTGAACGTCACAGACAGAAAAAGAAAGAATGATATAACCTCTAATGCTGACGCCATCATTCTAATTATGAAATATGATGAGATTTTAAAACATCTATGTGGAAAAACATTGCAGAAAACAGGTTGGCGAACAGCTTTGCAGCCAGACCCATCAGCAAAACACAGCCATCAACAGTGTACCTGGGAAGTTCTCACAGAGGACCTCGATGGGAGTGTTTCGTTTCGTGTCTCCGATCTTCTGGTATCGTTCTTTCAACGTGTCGGCCTTCAGGAGAATCAAAACAGAAAGACGTGGGAACCAATTCTGATGTTGGATGTCAGAAATCACGTCAGCTCTCGTGTTTTAGGTTTTCTTTTGATTAACGCTCCTCTTCATCGGATAAAACTGATTTTGGAACAGATTTTTGAACACTTCGATGTACTCAGCATACCTTTAGTCCTTGCCACGGTAGACTCCCACGGAGGAAATACATGAACATGTGGCCTAAGGCCTCCAGGTCATCTCGCCGGCTTTGTTCTGTATCAACAGATTTGACAATGTTTCACTGAGGAAGTGCTAAACCACCTCTGAACCACGCATCATCAGAACAAAAACAAAGCTCGGGAACGACTCCTACCTTTGCCTAAATGCGTGTTGATGGACATGTATCGAGCAGTGCCAGTCAAGCTCTTATGCTCCCGGTATGGAATGTGTTTTTTGGTCTCGGGGTCGATGTATTCTTTGGCCAAGCCAAAGTCAATGATGTGGATGATGTGTTCCTTTTTATTCCCTTGCCGTCCGATGAGAAAGTTTTCAGGTTTTACATCTCTGTAGATGAGGTTTTTAGAGTGCACGTACTCCATTCGAGAAATCTGGTGAGAAAGAATACAGCCGAGTCAGCAAAAATGAGCATGAACAAAAATCCAATCCGATCACAAAGCAGGCGACAAAGTCAGCAAAATGGGGATCAAATTAGCAAAATTACTGTCACACTGTCAAAAGTGACAGTTCACTGCTGCAGCATGTCAGCCTGTACTGTAATACAGAACGTCCTGCGTAACTGATTGTTATTATTATACATTAAAAGGGCATTCCACAGATTTTACCCAGGAAGATCAGCTTACTCGTCACAGTTAGCCTTCGCAGCCTGTGAAGACAGTTGCTTTGACAGGTCTGAGAAAATGGCTTATGCAACATCACCTGAGTCATTTCAGCTTGAAGACTATACACGTGTAACAGAAACCCTGCAATGCAAACTGGGTACGTCAGGTTTGAAAGATGTGGGTATATACCTTCATGGCAGGTTCAATGAAAGATACAACTGTCTCTATTATCAGTTTCTTGCAAGTCCCCCAACTTTATGAAAGTACAAAACTTAAATGCTGGAGTATGCTTTTAAAGACATAATAGGATTAAAGACGTCAACAAAACAGGGAGCCAATTAGTGCTATGAAATCCATCATTATAATACACTGAGGCTGCAACTAATATAATCAATCAATACTGATGACTACAACATATTAAGTACTCTTAACTGATAAATGATGAATCATTTATCAGTCATCAATTAAAATTACGCTGATTGGCCGATGATGAATTCGCTCTGCTGCACAGTCACCACAGTGGCCCATTAAGATCACGCAACAAAAGCCTCAGTTTGAAAATTGGTTTGAAATTCTGGCTCGACACCAACAGAGACGCAAACTACCCTGCAGGGATTTAGGACGACAAAAGCACCAGCGATTGGGATCAGAATGACAATGTGTTTATCAATGAGTAATTTTAACCAACTGCTCATGTAGCTGCTACCGTCCAAGAGGAGATTTGGAACTGACAAGAAAAACAGCGACACGATGGGAAATGAAGTAATGCTGTGAGTAATACGACCCTTTACTTAGGTTTGATCTCGAGGGATCCTGATCGTTTGAAACACTCTTTCTTTTACCAAACCAAAAAAAGAGAGAGAGCATGAGTAGTAGGAGTATAAGCTCACAGCTCTTATTGCAGGATCGCTCATTTGTGCCAAAAAGTAAGGAGGAGGACCTACGTGATGAATGCAGAGGAGAGACAGGCTGAGACGCAGGCTTTAGCACCTCTGTTCTGCAACACCATGCTTACGTTGTGCTGTTTTGTAGGTTTCCTCACAAATTTGCAGAGGCTATCTGCATTACAAGAGCACTGCACATTTTATGCTGACAAAATGAAATGCTAGAAATTTTGAGATGTCTGAGGTGCCTAAAAGACTGGGTCAAACCACCCTCTGAGCTGTTCAAACTTAATGAGATTCAGTGATGGCTCTGCTCTTTCTGACAGCTTCCAGCCTACCTGCCTAATAGTGTGTATGTACTGACTGATTGCTAATTTGCAGACTGGGTAATGGGAGACTCTGCACTGACACGCTGCTCTATGGGACTACAGCCTGTTGGCAGGACTTGTGGTGCATTTAGCTTATAACATCATGCATTATTTTATTCATACAGACACGATGAAACAGCTATACAGGCAGTTAATTCAATATCATGAGTTTTGTGCTTTCTGAGACAAAAATAGTGTCAAATCTCAAATCATTTTTGGTGCTGAAAGAAGGGCAGAAAAGGCAGAACCAGGCCTTTATTTGAGACATGTGAATTTGTAATTTCCCATTTTATGTCTCATATTTTGCCATTTCTCTTTTGCCTTGTTAATTATCTGCTTGTGCTCTTTGCTGTTAATGGAAACACAACATCTCTCCACACTGGTGGCAAAGGTTTATTCTTAACACTCAAAACAGTTTAACTCTAGGTCCTCTTGTTAGCCTTTCCCAGATCTTGATATGCATCTCACAGTTTGCTCTGTTTGTCAACTGAGCAAAATTGAATTGTCAACTGAGCAAACTCCATCTGCTGATGGAGAAAAAAGACGGAGATGTGCTTGCAAAGATTTTTTGTCAAGGTTCCTCCATCTGTTTCACATTAAACCCTTTCAGTGATTCCGGGGGCAGAGTCCCTTCAAAAACTGCTTTTAATTGTGAAACATCTGCAGGAAGTGTTGAGCTTTAACAGCGCCTTTGCATCATGCCAGCACAGCAATGCAGTTGATCAAAATGAATGAGAGACTGAGATGGCCATTTCTGTTCAAAGCGGAGGCTTATACCAACAGAGTGTGGAGAATAGCATGATTGCGTCCCTGCACTGATCACTTTTTTTAAATAGTGCAGCAGACAGCATCCACAGCTATTTTAAGTGGCCATTACTTTAGAGTGTGCAATAATCTGCTTGGTTGTTTGGTCTGTTACCTGTTTTTTCCACACATATTATAAATAGTAACATTTCATCAGACATAATAACTTAGTCTGTAATAACTCACCAGCTGAATTGCTATCATTAAGACAGTCTTCAGTGAAAAGGTCCTGTCACAAAGGTCAAAGAGGTCCTCTAGACTTGGGCCCAGCAGCTCCAGGACCATGGCGTTGTATTTCCCACAGGGCCCGAAGTAAAACACCTGGGGCACGCCTTCAGCTGAAACACAAGAAAGAAATTAGATTCATCAGAAACAAAAAATCCCAGCCCAGTGGACACAGCTGTGCATCTGTCTAAGTAACTCAAAGTCTTAATTATTTATGTGTCTATGCATTTGCAAGTGCAACAAAGATGATTACTATTAATAGCTTAGATTGTAAATATCAAACAGTAGGAAGAAAAGCAAATTCTAGTTAGTAGATAATAAAAATTAGAATATGCCTTCAATGAGTTGTATAAACTAGTGGGAGTTCTGAGAGGGCTGGGTGGCAAAAGTGTTTATTAGTCCTGTCTCCCTTGACTAATGATATTTCTAAGTTAGGTCCAAGGTGAACATTAAGAGGACTCAAACTGGTCAGATAGGAGGAGGGGCACCACAAGGTTACTGAGGACACAGAGCAGCAAGGTAAACATTAACCCTAAAGTAAAATACAACACAGAGCCTACAAACTGAAGTGTGTCACTCCTCTACTGCAGGCTGAAAACTAATCTTTTCACTGCCTCATATCACATCCTCCCAACTGAATCATATCCTCTCTGCTCTACTCACTCTAATTGCTCTAAAATCCCTTCCATCTGTCACCTTGGCTCTTATTTTACTTCTTGTCACAGTGCAGTTTAGTGTTGTGAGGTCTGTGCATTGCAACAGTAATAACGGTAGGGCTGGTGCGCCGATCCTTGTAGTCCGTCTTATGGTGATGTTTGTAATACTGGCGATTTGGGAGTTAAGCTCCTTCTCCAGTCACATTTCTCACAAAGTGTGAGTGAGAGCTTAATGCCTAAAATTGTGAAGGGATGGCAGAGTGTGTTACACAGAGGGGTGGTTTTAAGTTTGCAACAAAATCCTCATCATCCTGCACACACAGAATGAAATTCAGCATTTCAAGCTTTATGCACATACAACTCCCATCAATTTCTAATCATCTGTAATTGGTGATATCCTCTTCTTTGTTGTCTTCCTGACCACATCCTGAACTTTAGTTTCAAGAAAGAGGAAATCAGGTCAAACTGCTAATTGCCTTTAGTGGAGCATGATTCAGAGTTTGCCCCGCTTACTGCTCGTCAGCGTCCTATTAAAAAAAGCCCCTCCAGAAACTTCAAAGAAACTCTGGCGCTTCAGTCATACAGACCTTGCTTTATCAGACTGCTTAAGCTGCGCTCAGTCCTTGGAAACATTATAATTGCATGGAAACTGAGGGACATCCTGATTGCTTTTCATGTCCCCGATCTGAAAGCCACTTCTTTAATATCGAGTATCTAGACTGAAACATTAAAAAACTCTTCGGGAGATGGTATTACGATATGTACCGTGGCGTTAGTCTTGTGCCTATAGTAGGAGATATGTGTATGTGGGACACATTTATGTATGTATATGTAGCGGCAGCTATGTATGTTGTTATTTGTTCTTTTTCTACTTTGTTCCTCTCCTCTGAACGGATGTTTTCATTGTAAATTCAAAGATTTAAACGTGCATTAATTGATTTTTTTGGCCATTTGGTGACAGCACAACAAACTATAAACACAACACTGACATATTATCACTTTATAAAGTTTGTATGGTGCACAAAGAGGTGCCTGCACACAGCTTTACACATCCGGCAGGCACAGAGCAACATCAGCATCCACTGGAGTCATATTTCACCTGGTAAACGTAAGTCTGAAATATACTTTCTTTGTAGCTTTGTTTTGGTCTCCACCAACTCCTGAGAAAAAAATATCTCTAACTGCTAAATACTCTGCTCCATTGTGTACAGCGGATTGCCTGCCACGCCAGCTAAAGTCAACGAAAGTGGTGAGAGTCAACCAATACAGTTCAGATTCTGGCAGTAAAACCAAAACAGTGAGTTGACATTAAAGACATTAAAATGCTCCATAGAGCTGATGAGGACCGCAGGTTTGAGGGATAACATTCTTTGGTTTCGTCACTGTCAGTAACACCTTCCACATTACCCACAGTCATTTGATCCTTACTTAACATGAAAATATTGATCAGAGCAGCTTTAAAGTCCAGATGAAACTGGCATTTCGAGAGCATCTAGCTTCCGTACAGTATTGATGTATTTCCAGGGGAAGCAGGCTGGACGGCACGTTTGGAGCAATTTGATTTGAACATTGAAAATGTTCAATGGATGGTTAGTTATTCCTCGACATCCTGACAGTGTACCCCTCACATAAAGTTTAAGGTGGTCAACCCCCGAAGACACACAGACGTAGCATGCTGTTGCTAGCTAGCTAACTAATGAATCTTACCTCTGTGCCACTAAAAGTTGAAGATTGATTGATTGATGAGTGGATGTCATGATTTTATTGGGTGAAACTGGTTGGTTTAAGCTTACATTGGCACATACATGTTTGTATACATTGTTAAACAGGTGCACAACATGAACAGAGATGTGATCTAAATGGGTTAAAAGTAGGGATGGGAATTGATAAGATTTTAACGATTCCGAATCCATTATCGATTTTGCTTATCGATCCAATTCCTTATCGATTCTCTTATCAATTCTCATTGGGTGAGGAAATAAAAGAGTACAAATGGGTTTGTTTGCATTACCTGTCTTTTATATTTTCATCTCTGCAGAAAAAATATAACATATACAGAATGCACAAATGATGTGTGACGTAACCTCAGAACAAACCTAAAAAGTAGGTGAGCTACTTCTCAGAGGCACTGGTTAAAATAACTACATGCAACTCAAATTTCTGATTTTCATTTGAACAGATATGCCAGATAAAATGCAACGAATGAACCTACCGAAATTCAGGGGCATCTACAGTGTCAAAAAGGTGCAAACCTTTCACCACAAATCTAGGGACCGCTCTGTGACATTCCTTTATCCTCGTCTCGGTCATTTTACTCTTCCCTGCCTCAGTGAAAGGAGTGGATAGAGGTGTGCGAGACCTGCCGGTGCCCGCTGCAGCCTCTGAACCAGCCTGACTCTGACAGTCATTGTCATCTAAATTTGATGGAAGGACATGGAGATGATTCATATGGCGAAAGCAGTTTACACAGTGAAATGGCGCTAACCTTAACACAACAGACACAGCTTGTAAGAGTTCAACATTACCTTCGGCACTAATAACAGACGACGCCCTGGTGTTTGCTCTGCCGCTAGGTTCGCAAGCGTCGCTAAGTAGCGTATCAAACACGTGACATTCCTGCAAATGAATTGCATGCTGTGTGGACAAATGTTTTAACATGTTGGAGGTATTTCCCCCCTTTGAAGAAATGGAAACTTTGCACATGTTGCAAGTGGCCCTGGTGTCATCTCGAGCGTTTCTGCCTCGATGCCATATCGGCTACGTTCTAAACCAAAACACTGCAGCGTGCGTGACATTATCACGCATGTGCAAGACAGGCAGAATCAATAAGCAGAATCGTTAACCAGGCAGGCAAACGATTCCAAGGAATTGAGCTACTGGGATTCTCGATTCCCATCCCTAGTTAAAAGGTATTTTCGACTTCCTCGAACACGCTTCCAGCCTACAATATAGTGGTTGTGTGCTCATTTTGATGTTTTGTGTGGTTAGTTCGCAGAATAAAGTTTAGTGAAGGCACCAAACTGCCATCACTGACTTATCATTCTGCTCCAGTAACTTAAGCAGAGGCTAATAATCACAAAGCTAAATAACAATACTAATCTTAACGTTGAGCGTCAACATATTCGCATGAAAACGCTGCTGAGGACATTTGACTTGCCAGCTGGGTAATGGGAAAAAACGCTGCCGCATGAAAGGTGGCGTAAATGCTGTCAGCTAGCATATGGGCATGTAGGAGTCATGCTGTGCTCCATCCTGTGTTTCTGGACACCATTATGCAGTTCTGTGGGTTGCTAATTGCACCATAGGAATGAGTGCCTTGAAACCCCGGGTGCCTGTGGGAGGCCTAAAAATGTGTCAGATTGGAGATGTGCTGTAAATAAGTGGATAAACGGTTGTTCAATTCAAAACAAGGTTGGTCAAGCTTTTTACTCGCAAAACCGTCATTACCTATAGCAAAACAGTCCTGATCAGAGGCCGAACGTGTGTGTCCTGTACTGCAAAGTATACTCTAATTGTGCAGGAAGACTCAAACTTTGATGGAAGCTAACAATTTTAGAGGCACCGCTTTGACTTCTCTCATCCAATTTTCTTCACAATAAATAAATAAATAAAAAATAAATCATGGCAGTACTGCCTGGGGTGTAGTACAGACTTGGTCTAGAAGACGATTCCACAGTGTTGCAAGCAAGTGAACGGTGTGTGGCGTCAACAAACAAACAAACAAACAGCAGTTTCAACAAGACATCCACGCTAACAGCATGCATCAGTGAGCAAAAGAGCAGGACGACAGCGGGTGAGGAAAGGTTGCTTTGCTTCTCTTAGAGCAACATTTTGCAGGCAACATGCTTCTAAAAAGGCTTCTGACTGTTAAATAAGCTTTTGAATTTCAGTATTTAGTTCATGCTGGGGATGAAGTCTGCTCAAACCTCACAGACTGACACTCCAGCCCCCACAGGCACAAAAAAATGTGAAAGGAGTTTATTAACTGGCTCAGAACATATACCATGCAGTTGTATTATGTAGTAAAATGAAAATACTGGCTAAAGATATATCATGTACTGTATACTCATATAACTACTCAGAGCAGCTTCTGTAAAACAGATGAAAAGCAAAGTAAACATCAGTAACAAGAAAGGTTTCATGCCACTGAATGGAGCAGCCAGTCCTGTGTCAAGGCACAAAAGAATACATTTTCTGATACATTACTGTACTCTAATAGAGGTGCTGGCTGCAGTCTGCAGCCAACAAAAGGGGAACAAGATGAATGTGAAGAATGAGTGATGAATGAATGCGACCGAAAGGCACTCGGCCAAATCTCCCTGCACACTACTTTGTATGTTTTCAATGTGCCATCCAAGACCTGATCTTTCCCTGGACTGTGATGAGACCAGTCCTGGGCTTGGGTGTTTTGCTTTGACCATCTGGTAGTAGTTTTTCTGTCATTAATAATTCATCCATCGCTGTGAAGAAGCTGGTTGCAGAAATACTCTATTTTTACATGTCATATTTGTACCAATACCTGCAGAGCTGTGATTCTGTATTATTATAACGTGCTAAACACCAGAGCAACACTACGCCACCTCACGAGGGCCGGGCTCAACAAAAACGTTAACGTTACACAAAGATTTCTTCATGCTCGGCAACACTGAGCGAGTTTCTGAAATAACGGCAGAAGACATTGTCTGTTTCAGAAATAATTACGTCAAGATCACTGTGCTCTGCCTTTCTGTGTGGAGTTTGCATGTTCTCCTCGTGCCTGTGTGGGTTTCCTCCTACAGCCCAAAGAAATTTGGTGAATTCGTGACTCTAAATTGACTGTAGGTGTGAGAGCGAACGTGTTTTTCTTGCTATATATATATGTGTGTGTGTGTGTGTGTGTGTGTGTGTGTGTGTGTGTGTGTGTGTGTGTGTGAGCCGGCCCTGTGATAGACCAGTCACCTCTCCGTGGTGTCCCCTACTGTGCCGCATAGTAAATGTATGACAGGTGTGTTTTCCTGCAAATTCAGTGGGATGGAAGTGGAGACGCAGAATAAGGAGAGATGGGCGACTCGTGTTGGTTCTGCGTTGGCTCGACAGAATATTTTATGGCTCTTGTGGAACGCAGCCAGCTCCTGCCTCACAGCGAGTGTTATGCACGGTGTTGATCCACGTCTGACTGCACGACGGCTGCACAATCACTCCAGCCTGTGATTGGCCGCTCAAATTAAATTTCTGACAGACATATTTGTTGACTCGCTTCAGTTCAGCTGCTGCTTTCCTCAAACCTGCGCTGCTGATTGTCAATCTGCTCATTTGTTGGATCATTTATTCGACTCCTGCTGCACCGTTCATTTATATTCTATGCTTTACAGAGCTGCAGGACCAGGAAGCTGTTTTTATGGTTCCAAAATTCATTTGGAATTAGCAATGAATTCTTTTAAATTTCATTAAAGGATGGAACATTTCCAACCACCAACCACTTGATTAACAAATTTAATGCAACACTGCGCTGCAAAACTGTGTTGAAAACGTAGCTGTAAGAGCTGTTCTATTTGAAAACTAAGGTGAAAAGAAATCAACATTTGTAACTATACATTATTATCACACACACACACACATATATATATATATATATATATATATATATACACACACATGCAGGAAAGCAGCTACAGGAAAATTCTCTTTTTTTATTTTCAAGTGTCCAAGCACGTTCAATGTTTTCTGAATATTAAAGATTCACGGGATAAATCCATTTCTTCACGGAACAGGAGAATCATTAAATTTCAAAGTATTCCTGTTTCAGAGTTCAGTCAATTAACAGCACGACCTGCTTTCTGTAATTATTAAACGTAAGCCTTCATGTTGTAAAGTGACTGTGACGCCTGATCATGTTTCACGAGGGCATGTGCATGACAGACTGTTTAGTCATGATGACTGGACTGCAGTCACAATGATCTGCTGTCAATCCTGCGACCACAGTGGAGATTATTTTCCATTTTTTAACTGAAATAGTGGAATTTTCACGCGTGCAGTATTTTTGAAATCTCTCCCTTAAGGACTGAAAAGACAAAAACAAACTGTAAAATTTCCAAAACACTGCTCACCACGCTGTATTTTTTCCACTTGAAGCAACACGGCACACTGAGAGAAGCTCTATTCTTAACAATGATCCATGTTTTCGCATTAGTTGGGGCAGATATCCCGGATAAGACCCCTCAGGCTTTCCTTTACATGCTTGTAAAATCTCGTAAGCTCTATCACTGTGGGAAATGTTTAGTCCTCTGGATTGCAGTGGTCACAGAGCTGGTGTAGTGTTTCATGATGAGGTCTGGCTGCCAATACCTTGGACAGCTCGATAGTGCGCTCCCACCCTTGAACAAACCCTCTTCATCTTCAAAACCATCTTGTCCTCAGCACAATGATGCCTCAGAGTCTGCTGTCTTGTAAAATCAAAGCGGCAGAGAAACTATTATTGACTGCGCTGACAAACATTCTCACATAAGATCTGGAAAGAGATGCTTAACCCCTAATTGAATCATTCTCATTAATATTCAGTGACAGTTGGTTATGCACCAGATACAACACCTGATTGAGCATCTGAGTCAAACCACATTAATTCATAAAGACCCTGTCGCACAGGCACAGTGACAACCACATTGGCTGCGAGGAATGTGGCATAGCACAGAGCCAAGAAGAAATGAGGTCACGTTATCCCATCTGGAGGAGAGGACAGAGGCAGGTTAGTACTAAGAGAGGCAGACCCACTCTCTAAATATTTAATGAGTTTCCGCACAGTTGGCCTTTTCCAGCCCTTGCCTTTGCAAAACAATAGCCATTATATTCCCAGTCTGGTTATCGTATATGCAGAGCTCCAAAAAGCACATCAAGGGCCATACATCACAAAAAAAACGTGGCTTTTATTTTCCATGTCAAACTGTGAGTGAGGCCAGCCCTGAACTGACAGATTTAACCTGAATTAATACATTCGAAAGCAGCATGATCCAGGTGACCTCTAATCAACCATTAGCTCCAGTTTAGGTGTACAGATGTGACTACCGGCGCAACATATACATTACTATTTTAACCATTTGTCCAGAAGAGCGACGAACAACGATTAAAAAAGATTTTTCTATTGTTCCATTGTTCCTAGCGCTCCCACCCATTTCCTCTGGTACCAAGACTAAAAAAGTTTGCCCCTAATTCATTTCTCCGTTGTAGTCATTTAATCCTCACAAGATCCTTGTCACTGGTTGCTGTAACAGGGACGTGTCAGCAGACCTTGACTAATCTTTTATGACAAACTGAGAAATCGTCAAGGGAGCCGAGTGGAGGGAAGAGAAGTTGAGAAGCGACTACTATTCCATTGTCTTTCATTCTGAACACAAAATAATAAAGTTTAAAGGGCGTGATGAAAAAATATGAGGAGCTGGAAAAAGACTAAAACAGACATGTCACCGTTTGTGTCTTTAGTGCTGACATCGCTATTCAACACCGTGAATCAGACCACGGACGGGAGAAACTGTCGCTATTGGACATGTGTGAACAAAGTTAAAATAAAAATTAGAACAAGGCTAAAAATAATCATTTAATGAACTGCAGGATACGCAGCCACAGGTCAGGTACCAGGAGAAACCACATTTCTGACATTTGGGTTGAACTCGTTGGAGCTCGACGGACTGCAGACACTTTGAACTGAACACCAGAAATTCTAAATGAGTACTGAAGACACACTACAAATGCACTAAAATGTTCAGCAGTGACACTGGCTGAAGCGACTGTGAGGTTAATGGATGCCTGACATCCTGTAAAAGTGTTGTAGTATGCATATTAAACATATGAAAAAATTAAAGACCATCTGGTGATGTGGATTAGTGCTAACCTTTGACCACACGATCCAGCCTCATGCAGTGACAGTAGCTTTGATTCAGTATCGTGGATGAAAACTAATCAGATAAATGAATTCCTTCACTCGACACGACACAACACAACAGTGCACAAGCCTGCTTCATACTGGAGATATGTGGGCAAACTAAAACGCATTTCTTGTCAGATAACCCTGCAGACTTAGGTCAAACCTCACAGGTGCATTTCCTTAATGCGACTATATTCAATATTTTTAGAATAAGATGGGTCAAATGGCTGTGTGTGACGTGCATGCAGAGAATCACCACCCAACAAAAAAGTAAAAACAGGACGCAGTCAGTGGCAAATGATCTGTGTTTACCGACAACAGTTTTACAAAGTGTTCCTGAGCTCATGTAGTAATATGCTTTGTGCGATCATGTGTTCACAACATGGTGAACCTCACTCCATCCTTGCTTGTGAACGGCTGAGCCTTTCCACTGCCACCAAGCGACCAAAAAATTATTGCAAGTTAAAAAAAAAAAAGATGGTTTGTCGCAGCAATGAACTGTCATACATTTGAAAAGCCACTTATTCAGTTTGTTCACAGAAAAATGTTCCAGCACATCCAGACTGGACCCGTGGAGACGCACACAGAGTGGGCCAGTGTGACACACTGAATGATGCAGAAGATTTCTAAGTTATTATTGGCTGAATAACAACTGGACCTGTGTGTTAAAGCTGCTGCTCATAGGACAGCACTGAGCCTGGAGACAGACAGCCCTGAACAGAAGTCACATCCTCACACTTCGTCTCCTGCATACTCTGCTTTTCAACTGCTGCATCTGCTTTGTGGGTGCGTACGAAGCTTCCACACTGAACTGCACCCCTGGTTAGTCTACGGTCAGGCAAGGTGACCGTTGAGCACACTCTCTCAAGCCATTCATGCACTCCCGTACACAAAGTCGTGGAGATTAAAAGTTGCTGACGCAGCTTAATATCAATACGTAACCGGAGGGGAGTAATCACTTGTTGTGGAAATGATGCAATCTTCTGGCCTGATCTTCCAAAACAGTCAAATCACTGTCATACAGTCACACAAAAACACCACGAGGACAGACAAACAAATCTGGGACCTCACCTGTAGTCCCCAGTGTCTTGTAGAACCGGTACTCTAAATGCAGCTGTGGCGCCCTCGACTTCACTGGTTCCTGCAGAGTGACAGACACGTCCAAACCAGCGGTCAGTTAATGACAATAACCTCACACACTGGGATAAAACAGTGAAAAGGAAAAACCAAAAAAAACACCTAAAGCTGAATTTGACTGATGTGTGAAATCATTAAAGAGAAACACCGAATGGACTCTCTTTAAGAAATGAAACATCTTTCCTGTGTGTCAACAATTTTTTGATGACTCATCTTGCTCTTAAGGGCATATACAAACATGCCACTGAATGAAATGCGATCGCAGAATGTGGGATGAAGCAGGAAAACCCTCCCATCGTGTAAAACTAGTAGGTCTGCCAAACTAACTGGCACGACGTGTATTTTGGTGTCAGCTTCCACAAACATCACCAGAGGCTCTTTTCTTCTATCAAACGCTCAAACATATGAATGATGCCCTGTCAGCTGGGATTAAAAACGTGTGCCTTTTTGTCCTCCATTATCTGAGTTATCCTGGAAAATTAAAAACTTAGGTCTTTCCTCGAAGTAACACTCAACTCATTTATTGTGGGGAAAAAGAGCCAAATCTCCCCAAAAACAACTCATTTTCTGATCAAATGTTTGGGAAACTAAGCTGAATATTAACTTCAGATACACTCCCAGATTTCTCCAATAATGCCCAAAAAAAGTCTTCCCAGTTCACTCGTGTTTTGAAACCGAACACATACTTCAGGCAAACATGTCTCGACTGTGTAAAAGCACTACATCAGTGTCAGCACAGCGTACAGTAGTGTGAGCGGCTGAAAACCGTTTGCCTTGCTAACCTTAATACTTTGATACTGCTCCACTGTATTTACTACTCTCTGGTGAGCAATAATAAAAGCATGAGTCAGGAGTCATGATTTCCAGTCCAGCAGACACTGGAAAGACACACCTAGCCAAGCATCTACACCTCATTCACATTTCCCTCCAAGACCAGATCAGGCCAGTATAGCACAACCCAGGAGTCAGATTTCTGGAAATCAACAGCAGATGAGTCTTACTGATGCTTATTAACGTTCAAAAATCCTACACTTGATCATTTTGGATTTGCCACACACAGCAGCTTCCCCGCCTGCACTGACTTTAAAGAACTTCAGGAAAATTTCAGATGCGTCTCTAATATCAAGTACACTATATGCTTCATTATGTATTCATTTTCTCTTTTTACATGCTAATGAACTATTTCACTTTCTTTTCAACCCACCCTTTCTTATACAGCGATGCTGTGATGAATGCCAAACGTCTACACCAACATTACTGATCCACTGAATGCACTGGACAGATTTTAACCATCATTTTGTGACTGATTCTGATATGTGCAGAGGTGAGGAATCAAGCAGAACGTGTGCACTTACCAGTTTTATAGCTACATACTCGTTGGTGTACAGGTTTTTACCTGAAATAAGACAGAACAAATGCATACATTAAATGGCTTTTAAGGGAATAAGTGAGATTTTTCTTATTTCAATTTTCTGCACATTTTGCAAGTTTCATATACAAAAGGCAAAAAATGATCCAATAGTGTTGCCTTTCCTCTTTTTTTAAATCATGAGTGTTCCAATGTTCAGTTTTTATTTAACTTTTTGACAGGTTTTGGTTTAATTTATGGTCATTTTGGAGGTTGTAAGTTAAATTGAGATGTTTCCAGAAGTGCGTCTACTCCGAATCACATACATGGGATAGACAAAATTTTGGAAAAGTCTCTCAGTCTCAGGCAACAAAACTGAAAAATACCACAAACTGCAGCCTTCAATCACGAAGATACCATCAGCTGCAGGCCTCTTCTGTCAGACTGCACTACTTTTGGTCAGGTGTACGTAGCAAACTGAAAACTGAGTGTGGTCACACACAGGACCACGAAGAGCTGCTAGAAAAACTTTCACATTCATTTGGTCGACTATTATGTTGTGCCTTGAACCATTTAACTCAACTTACCAAGCTTCAATTCGCCAAAGTTCCCACAGCCGATCTTCTTGCCCACGCGAAAATTTGGCCCCACCATGAGAACCCCAGAGGAGCTGGAGGAGCCAGATGGTCGGGACGAGTGTCCGCTGCGGCTGCCCTGGGAAACTTTGGCGGCCCTCGTGGGCCGCTCTCCATATTTATCTCTCTGTTGATCCATGGTGTGAGCAGCTCAGGTCAGCGGGAGCCAGGAGTGATGTACGAAAAGGCCTCCTGGGCTGGGCCCACCACAGCCACAGCCCTGGTCACTGGCAGTGCCTGGACGGCACAGCCACTCTCATGAGACAAAACCTGGTTCAGCTAACCGACACCCCTCCCCGTCCTCACCCTGTCACCTCTACCAGCTGCTGAACAGGCCGATCTCTGTTCTCAACATTTGTCACAGGAAGGAGAAGGTGGAAGACCTGCAGCCAACACAATAAAACATATGACAAAGAGAAGAGACATTAACTTTCCACAGAGACAGCACATGAACACAGCAGGGTGGTTCTAAAGAGTTGTTCCCATGCTATCCTGATAAAGTCTGGCTTCACTTCAACATTTGGGCTGATCTTTTTCAGTGAGCCTCTTCTTCAACAAAAAGCAGAAAGTGGACAAACATCTGAGTTGCTCTTACAAGCATTTCTACAATTCTACTTAAAGGATGTGATATTAAAACTCTGAAAACACATGACTACAGCCTCATGAAATAACTGCCACTGCGGACCAATTCAAGGTTGTTCCTCATTTTTAGCCACTTTAATTTTTTATAAACATGCCTCTCTGCCTCAAAAAGTGAATAGACGCAACACAATGAAGTAAAATAAGCCAGAAATTGACACTGATTTGAGCTGAAAATATTCAATAATAACCAAGGGCTTTGGCTGGGCACATATTTTGTCATTTAGGTTCCACATCTGTTATATTATGTTTAAAAAGGTGCAGTAAAATCTGTCTTTAAAAAAAAGGAAAACCTGCAGATCTCAGCAGAGTTCAGTTGGGGGGCAGGTCATGTGCTGCACAGACAGTGAGGCGCAGTGGGGCGGCTTCGTTGCCCTTTGGCAAGACATTTCATTCTAAGAAATGTGAAAAGGCTCCATGTGCTTGTCTTTACTCTCACAAAAGGTTTCCGATGTTAAAATGAATAATCAGGACCACATATCAAGCCACCAGTAATTACTAGAACTCCTCAATCACATTTTAGCTGTTGAATATTTTCTAAATTTAACACCATACCGTAGCGAGTTTAACTCCTTTTTGAAGCTCATGAGTCATATAAACGCTTCAAATGACTGTTTACAAGCAGGCGCTGCTAAATGAGTACAGGACTGGTTTACTGTAACAGCGCTGCTGGGCTGAAGAGATAGTCATCGAGTCAGAGCGGTCACAGAAAACACAGCAAACAGTCTGAGCATCAACACAAACCTTAAGTCGTAGTTTGTGATGGTGAAGGCATCTAAGACTCTGTGCCGCCCACAGCTATAGCCTGGCAGACAATGTCAGCGGCGAAGATTATGTAAACAATTACATAAAGCTACGTCTGCTCGCAAGGACACCAAAGCTTAACTAGACTGACACTGGTCGCTTTTAGCTCAATCTAATTCAACCTCTTTGACTACAGGCTGGAATTATGCAAATATCAAATGATGTGATGATAAAACTTAGAGGCAGTTTGGTGTGTGATGCAGCAATCGCTACGACATATGATATTTTTCAACTGCGGGCCTCTTTGGGGACTTCCTATTCCCAGTCTACTGAGGCTGCAAACAAAACACTGACTGTAAATGAGTCAATTACCTGCACCGCTGGTTATTTAGTCAAAAATATCTCAATTAAAAAAGTACCGTTTTCCATTGAAAAACAACTTTTTTTTTTGGCTTTCAACAAAAAAGCATCAGCTCCTAATGTTTTCATGACAATGCTGTAATTCCTGAGCGTGGAAAGGCTGCTGCTGTAAAGTATTTGTGTGTGGGCTTCCGGATGACTCATGCACAGATCTCAGCATCAAAGACAGCTAGTTTGCTCTCAAGGGCAACTGCGCACTGTTGCTATTACATAAAACCAGGAACAGAACAACATGGCGATAAAACACGTTTGCGGCAAAGACCAATGGTGAGCTCGAACAGTTTCCATTGTGCAAATAATCATTTGTAGGCCACTCTAATCCAGCGTGCACCAGTGTTTGGATTATCTCAGATAGGTGTTTCTCCTGACTGAAGACAGTGGACGCAGCATAAACACACACTCTGCCTGTGGTCAGCCCATTCTCACCAGACGATCACTGACTTCCTGCTTGCTGCTGTTCACCTGAGAGCGCAGGCTGCAACTGCAGTTGTATACACACACTCCTAAACTGCAGAATGACACCCGACCTTGTAATACTGCTGAACAGAGCTTTGAACTTCCAGTTTATTCAAGCTGTTACTCCAATATTATGGTTACACTGAAGAGCCAGTAAGATTGTAATGTGTAACTATATTTGAGTAGGGACATTTGTTCAATTAAGAGAGACATTTGGTCGGCACATTGTTGGCCATTTGTTGTTTCTGCTCTGTGCTTTTTCACTGTGACTGCCTGCGAATTATGACACAACTTCATTTGCACAATAATCACAACTAAAATCTACTTTATATTAAAAAGGTGCTTTTGTTTTTGTTTTGTCATCAAAGATGACAATGCTCTGCACAAGGCTGACACCAGGCCAGTTTTAAGTTCTTCCCGTTTAGGTTTGTTTGTGGGCTTTAAAGAGGTTTTCACATTACACTCAGAGAGCTGATGTGCACAAAAACACTTCAGGTAGACGTGCTGCCGTGTTTGAAAGGGAGTGTTGACCGACTTTGTACATGGTGTAAACTGAAAGGACGTTTTTTTAACACTAAAATGAACGTACAGCCGGCCAATCTTCTGCGTTTGTCGTTTGCTTTACTATGAAGATAACATTAGCACAGCCACACTGTATCTTAAACATGTTCAGACAGGCCTGACCTGAGGATTAGGATAGAAAAATAAACATTAAAGTCAGACAAGAACTTAATTCACATAAGGCAGCAAAACTACATGAAGGGTAACGAAACATCTGCAACCTTTAATTACGACGGTGCATCACTATGTGCTGTGATGAGCCCCTGGGGTTTCCTCTGGTGTTGTTATGTGCCCCTTCTTAAATGTACGTTAATCTCCTGAAAAAGCCAAAACTAAACATAAAGAAGGCCTTGCCACTCCATTTCCAGCTTGCATTTTAGGACAAGCGAGTTGCAGCGTAATCTTCTTTCACTGATCTTATCTATCGTCTACAGCTGCAGAAAGCAATCGAATGGAACAGCCCCACAATAACTTTGCATATGTATAATATATATTCAATTTCAGCTGATTGGTGTTCCAGGTGTCGAGCTAACTCTAAAGTCATTTTTCAGGATGTACTGCCAGTGTTTTGGTGGGTTGCATTATTGTGGAAGGTGTCCCTGGGGGTTTGTTCACCTTGAGTGTGTATAAAGGATTTCCAGAATAAACATTGTGGAGGAAGTGCGTAAACTTGCAATTCACTATAAAGCACAGACGTTCAGGTTTGTGTAAATTCACCTCAGTTAACCACCTACTTAATAATGTGAAGAACAAATTCAAGCACTCCACTGGACGGCTGCGGTGGATGAAAAGCGCTCTGCGGTCTGTGCAAACGCTCCTTCAGTTTCGATGGAACGTGGGGAATCCCCGGCCTTTATCCCCGTGGAGCTGCCATGTGTCCTGATAAATGACTTTGAGGATACACACCTTTTGGCATTATATAAAAGCAATTACGCTTCTCAGAAGGAGAAGACATGAAAGGATTTTCTAAAGTCAAATCCCATTAAAGATTTAGTTTATTGGCCCCTCTTACTGACCTGTTCCAACGATTCTTTTTTTTTCTGACAGCAACTGAAAATGTTGTGCATTGCGAACAAACATTCAGGTTTATGCTGGTTTTGCATTAAATATTGCATTTTGTTCTCATGCAGTTTGGTAACGTGTAGGTCTGTATACATTAAAAGAACCTTTTCTTTCTGCTGCGGTTAAGGTCTCATTACAACACTCTGGTGTGAACAATGTACAGGCATTAATAAAAGGAATTGATAGTGTCAGAGCTGCAAGACTACCAGGAATCAGAGCATTCAGAGACAGTCGTAGCCGAGAACTGATCCTTGATTCCCACTCTCACTTCTCCACGTGAGAGAATTTGGGTTGATGAGCATGTTGAAGAAATGCTGAGGCAGAGTCCAGCTCATGTTACTGTGTCCATGCTCTGTGTTTTTAATGTCACAGTAGAGCTTCAAAGCGGATCCTTTAGTTTGTTGAACTACAGTAGATAAGCAGTAAATGTGTAGATTTATGAAGGCACAGTCTGATGGTTGATATAGTGCTAATTTGCATAAGGCCATTTAATTTGACTCTGGCTTGGTCTGCATGAGTGCTTCAGAATATTAACATCCTTAAGTGCATTGATTAGTCAACCTATTTAAGATTAAATGCAAGAAATCCACAAACGGTTTACATTCCTATAATTTTTACATTAGATTCACAGTCGTTTAGCTTCCTAAAAAATTGCAGTCATAATTTAATACATACATAATTTAATTAATACATTTAATACATGATAACCTCACGGCATACATGTGGGCATGAACAAAAATACAATACTATTAGATATTTTGAATATTTGCACTCATGTAATTGAGCTGCCTTTGTCTTCAGCTAGGATAGCCCATTGTTTTACACTTTGAATGAAGCTCATCCTGCATGAGAAGAAGAAATGCATCATATTACCGAAGATGCTCTCAAAATTGCAACTGTAGACAGTAACTTCTGCTGATCTCACATCTGTGTCATCGCCGATATTCTCTCAGCTGAAACTATGCAACAGCCTATTTTATTTCAGGTCTAGTCTGACTGGAAATGATGAAGCAGGAATATGGCGTTTGTAGAAATACAGAATCAAGGTCTTATGACTGTATAATTTTCACAATGCTGTTATATCTGACTAAAGTGTGGAGAAATTATCAAAACACACAGAAAATTTAAACGCAATTGCTTTCTGTCAAATCTCAGGCACAAACCATAGCAGCAAGTCTGACTGACAAGAATGTGGCAAACAGGTTTGTTTGGTGATGCTGGAAATCAAACGCTAAACATTTCAGGAAAGCTGCTGTAATTGGTTAATAGCGAGTTTTAAAATCCGGCACTATTGACTGTTATATCTCCTTCAGAAACACACTGAGTTGGCATAGAAAATGTATTCAAGACTCCAAAAACCTTGATTACAGTCCACAGGCTCGCCTGTCAAAATATCTGGAGAAAGTGAGATGCTTCTAGCTGATTAGCATCTATTAAAAATGACTAATCTGTTGACATTTTTTCATTTTTATAGAAACATAAAGGCTCTGAGTGGAGTGATTAACCTTCAGTGGAAAGATCAGCCTGAGAGGGGGCCTGCCAACAGTGCAGACTCCTACTGTGGCAGTGCCAGCTAGCAGCTGCCTCTCTCCTTAAAGCCGGCTCTTATGAACTGTAACTGGAGGGAATTTAGATTAGCCAGTTTTCCTTCTCCATCAGTACGTAAAGAACAACATGTGGCTGTTTGTGTGCACCCATGTCCATAACAGTGATCAAATTTTTTCCACCTGAGGGGCATTCAAAAAATATTGCAGGAGCAACAGAAATATATTTTCCATTTTTGTAAAGAAAATGTAGAACTGATGTACTCTCCATTCTGTAGTAATTAGTTGCACAAATGGCGAAGGACAAGCCTTTGACAACACCTTTGTAAAGTCAAAAATTACCAAGCAAAATCTGCAATGACTGAAAATTATCTAAATATGCCTGAATGAAATGTAAACGCATTTCCACATCTTTTCACTTCAGTGTGGATTTTCCTAAACTGAGGCCAGTAAGCAGGCTTGCATTTAGTGAACTGTCCACTGTGACCTTTTGAATAAATGCAAAACAGAAACTCCTTTAAACTGGCCTTTCCTGCAGGAGGACTCCTTTAAAAGAGTGTCAGCAATAATCTAACAGATCCAAACAGCCCTCGTTTGGGGAAATGTCCAGCTGGTAACATATAGATCAATAACATGTCAATGTCAGAACTGGTTTTCACAGCTCTCCTACAGCATGCCACTGTGTTATTTAGTGGAAAATAGGGTAATCAATTATTTTACTTGATGGAGGGTAACTGAATACGAGTCATACTCTATTGAATACAGTAAGCCGCCCATGCAGTTGAGCAAGGGAAATCTATAGTGACACATATCGTATTTATGCGTGTTTAACCATGAGAAGAGGAAATCTGTTCATAACATCTGCACCTGGCAAAATCAAACTTGCAACAGTTAGCAAAACGCTCCATTACACCTCTGCCCACAGAGAGCAGGCTCAGGAGGGGCCTTGGTTACATTCGTCATATTCTGGGCCATTCTGTCTTTGCCTCCCTTACCTTGCTCTGAGATAATACTTTATATGTGAGGAAGTGCTGACTAGAGGCAGCTGTGGCTCATGTAAAGATGATCGATCGTTTGTAAGAAGGCCTCCGGATGAATCAAAACAAGGAAGCGAGCTGGCAATCGTACGCCAGCGGTTCATGGACAAAGCCTGCCCTGGCAGTGTTAACATTTGAGATGGTCACAACGATTAGTGGGCGAACTAACCGTTAGCCATGGTAGCTTCCCACCTTACCAACATAAAACCTGATTTACCAGCAGAAAGCTAACATTAGCCAAACATTATTTAGCCCCGGTAACTGCTCTGTCTCAAAATATATTCTGCGAAAAATCGCGATAAAAACACTTCCTTGTCAATCACAACACTGGGTTTGTTACTGGACAGCAAATGAAGCATCCGCACTCATTTCTTGAAATTAACGCCTCGGCTAACACCTACTGATTGCTAGTTGACAGCTGGAGCGAGCGCAACAAGGAAATTAGCTCCGTTAGCAACGAAAATATTAGCTAACATGCAAGCGCCTACTATCAAATGTTGGTTTGCTAGCTCATCGCAAACAAACACAACAGACTCACCTTCGCTGTGGTAAATCCGGCCGATAGGGACGCAGCTTGTGTGTTTGTCACACCAAATGTGCGCCAACGCCTGGAGTTTAATATAAGGTTGACGGCGTTACTTGTTGTCACTGATGTTTCACGCTAGCAGCGGAGCGTCGCTAGCAGCTCTATCCATTCTTCGCTGTTCGTCCGTCTTCGCCGCTCGTGAAAGGCTCGAGCACACCGGATGTAGAAAAACGGCACCGCCCGCTCCACGGCGCACACTTCCGGGTCAGACCAATACGCGATAATTAACGATTAAACCGAAAGACATAAAACCGTGTAGTTAAACAGCTCAAAAAACAAAAATTTAACGTTGTTTTACCACCTTTATGCACCAAGAATTTACCTATTTTTATGAAAATTGCTCAGAAACACAATTCTGAACTTATGTACCCTTATGAATATTACTTTTTTTTTTTTTTTTTTTTTTTTTTTTTACTGGCACACCACTACCCCTCTCAAATCACAAATACATATATTTATTTTTTATTTTTTTCAGTTATTGGAGTTTAGTTTGGTCATAAGAGGTCAAAACAGGAAGTCGAAATTACAAGTAATTAACAATGTAGGATAAAATACTGTACATCTTTTACTCTGTGAATGTTTTTTTGGTAAATAAAATATCTTAATTAGATCAGAAAAGGAGAAAAAAAACTGTTTTTTGTTTGCTCCTCATCCCTTTGAGCACTGAGCTTAAAAGTTAATTCTCCATTTTGGAAACAGCCACTGAGAAAACAATCTAATCTTGAAGCTCATTTAGTAGCTGTTCCGAAGCCTTCAATCATATCACATGAACCTTGTCGGCAGGTGGAGTCATGGAATTGTACATGTCCAAATTAAAACAAGAGAGATGTTTAATGACTTTAATGACTTGTTTAATGATTTAATTTAATGAAAAAGAGGCTCGAAAGTGCATTTACAGACAATTCCCAAATAAATCTCAGTTCATGTTAAACTGAGTTTTCTAATTTTTGACTCTCTTCTACTGCTTGTGCTTAACCAACATCTGAGGATGTTTGACACCAGAATAGCTCAGCTTTAAGAAAATATACCCTGTGTCACAAGGCCTCCATTATTGCACATAGTGTCCAAGAGTTTGGGTCTAACAAAAAACTTAAGTTCAAGTCTAGTTTTCAACCAACAGCAGCAATTTAAAGTTGACTGTCATGTTTCTGAAAAACACAAAACATGATTGCAATCCCATTTCTAAGCCCAGAGGCCTGCTGCTCATAATTCATCCATGAAATGAACTGAAACAGGAAATCCCATCAAACACACAACAAATAAACATGACAAAAACACAACAAAGAAAGATGAAAATATAGCCCAAAGCTTAACCAATCATATTTATTTTGTACATCTACCTGTATAGCATCTCCAGGAAAATGTGTGTACTAATGCAAAGTGGTTACAAAAATAAAGCACATTCTTACGTAAATATGACATGACAGTAAACCTACACTTACAAATGCTGAATAAGAAAATAAGGACCTTATTACTTGAATGTCTGTGCCTTTCTGTCATTGTTAAACCAATTTATCCAAAAAAAGATGGTTACTCATAACATCTGACAGTCGTATAATTCAGTTCAAGTTCTGTACATGTGTACATATATGTCAATATTTGTTTATATGGGCAGTAAATAATCGCTGCAGCACTTCCAAATGAGTTCCTTTGGGCCTCAATCTCTGACACAAGAAATCTAAGTGCTTAAAACTGTCATGGAAGAAATGGATTAATATAATAAAAATGTTTCTAGCAAATATTTCACTGTAGAAAATACCAAGAAAGCAGTGAATGCATTTTCTCAGCTTGCACTCACTGTGACCTTATGTATCTGTTATCATTGTGTAACAGCTCCGACAAGCATGTAACCTTGTCAAATCTGAGTGTTAATATGATTTCTGTGATCTAGTATTCATTGTGTGATACACTGTAACAACGTACTAATACTCCTGGTAAATGACCTCAGTCATCAATAGTGGTATTTCAGTTAAAAAAAAAACAGATTTTCCAACTGCACAATGCATTTTAGTGCATAAAAACATCATCTGACATGCATCCATCAACATAAGCTGTTAGAGACTGGAATGACTGACATACGCCTATCTTCTAATGTAAACTATAGACAATGTTATTGTAGGGCAGTACCTCAGTGTTAACGCTTTCATACACTGGCTTAAGCAAGAAACATAAATATACGTATATCCCGCTGACAGACAGCGGGATTTACAAATACTACGGCCAGGTTAATCTCTGCTAGATCCCTGCTTCATACCATCTTTGAAGTCAAGAACATAAACAAGGACTTATGCCAAAGAAATGTTGTGTAAATGCGGCATCTTATCATATCAAAAAAACTGTACAAGATAAGAGAATACACTATGATTAAAAAGAGAAAAAAAATGGATGGAAGGTTCGTGTGTGTTTCAAAATCGTCCTCTCAGTTCCTGGTCAAGAGGTAAAGTGTTCAGAAAAGGCAGTTGGGGTCTTTAAAAAGTCTCCCTCCTCATTAAGCTATTGCCTTTGCTTCAGGCAGGAACGCCTCCCAAAACTTTATAAGCTGAAAAACAATTAGCATGAGAGGGATAAAAAACACGTTAATATAAGTTACTACAGAGCAAACATTCCAATATATATCTATTATAACCGATACATCATGCTGTTAAAGGGACACTTTGCTCAAGTGCACTGACTTTACAATCATACTGAAAAGGTTGAATGATTACCCGTTGTTGAGACTGCAGCATTGCCTCCAAATATTTGACTATCTGGCTCTTGAAGTCCTTGGCTTTTTCTTTCTGAAAAGACAAAAGTCTTGTCACGTCTTAAGCTCTTTGCCAAAGGAAAAGACGTCTGAGGGATTTCTGGCACATACTTCAAGGTGCACAGAGAAGAGGAACAACCTTATTGAGAGGCCAACCCATTTTGCCTGGTGGCCTTCGACGGGGTCATCGTACAACTTATTTAAGCTTTAACTTTATTCACTCATGTGGTTGAAGGTCGGTCATACTCCTAAAGAGGGGCTTCTAATGACAGATACAGGTGACACTGTATTTGGTCAATAAACAGGAGACTTTTCTTAATATCAATGGAACCAAAACAGACTACAGGTGCTATTTTCGAGGCGGCGCAGCAGCCAGCTTTGGAGACTCTGGTGTTTTCTTGCCTGTCTGTGTGGTGTGTTGGCGCTCGGTGCACAGGGTGGAGGACAGGCACAAACAAGTGGGAGGCTCATTCAAATGAGGCAGCGCAAAGCAAGTTGTTGGTATTTTGGCAGAAAACGGGTCTAGACTGTTCTATTTTCACCCTTATATGTCTAAATACACAGATCTGTAAATTAACCAGACTGATTCTTATTGTTCCTGCTGTACACATGCAGCTGCTGCGTAGGAAAAAAAGTCACCTTAAATCGACTTTGATCCAAAGTTGTAGCCTGAACACTTTTGACTTTTAATTGTCTGTGGAACTCATAAACATACCTCAAACCTGAGAACCTCCTTGCGAACAGTCATTCCAATCCTGTCGAAATCTCTCTCGTACTGAGTAACTTTCGCCTCCCACTGAGGACACACAAGGAGGAAAACGAAAACAATAAACAAAGCATTCATATCTAGATAGAAAATACACATCAGCTGCTTGTTTTGGACACCTGAAACTGCTGTTGGAGACGGTAAATCATACAGATTTAATATTTTGCAGTTTTTAAGAGACGGTTTCCATGTCAGGCTGCGACTAATGACTATTCTTTGATAATCTTTTCATTATTTTGCTGTTTAATCAATTGATTATTTAGTCTATAAAATATTAGAAAAAACTGAAAAGTGACTTCTTCAATGTCAACTGTGTAAAGCATAAGTAAAGGAAAATGTGATAATTTGCTAATCCTTTCTGATATGACCTCATCTCATCAGGCCTCGGTTCGGTGCTGCAGCAGCTGTGCGCTCACTGTGTTACCTCGGTGATCTCCTCTTTGGCCTGCTGCAGCTTGTCCGGCTTGTTGGCCCACAGCAGCTTGGCCTCGGCCTCTCGCTTCTTCTGGAGTGTGCTCTGAGCCTCCTGCCATCGCTGCCACGCCCGCATGCGCTGGTCAAAACAGCCCTGTGGACGTCCATTGAAAGGACCAGTGTGCAGGATTTAGTGGCATCTAGTGCTGAGGTTGCAGACAGCAATCAAGTGAACACCCCTCGCCTCACCCTCCCCTACAGTGGCACCGAAAATGTGGAAAAAGGCTCTGTCTTAAGTCGGTGCTTGGTTTGTCCAGTCTGGGCTACTGTAGAAACACGGTGGTGCAAAATGGACTCTGTGGAAGACAACCTGCTGGCTCAGTTACTTTTGTACAAGCGATCCCGTCCTGTGCTTTACTACTTTGTGCCGTTTTATACATAAAAATCAATTTAAGTGAAGCGGCTTTACAACATAACAGTGGCTGAAAACCCTTCAGAGTTGTTTGTGTCTTTACTTCAGCCCTGGCATCAGGACCTACTCAAGCTTTAGATTCATCTGCCTCCCTGCTTCTCACGAATCTGTACGTCTTCCTCCTGCATGTCTACTGTTCTGCAGCTGTGAGCTCACCCGCATGGCACCCAGCAGGCGGATGTAGTCGGCCAGCAGCTCTTCAAAGATGAAGAAGTCACTGGCTGCCTGCTCCTGATGCAGCTGCTCCATCTTGTCCTCCACCTCTGCCAGCTGGGACAGGGCCCGGGACAGCGCTGTGTTGTCCTCAGAGTTTCCTAACATGGCCATACTTTTGGCAAATACTGCGGTGTTCCCACACAGCTCTGGTTTTGAAGACAGAAAACAAAAAACCTATTCAGTCCACGTGTTTGGACGTAACAGAGTAGGCAGCTGAACTGTACTCGTCTGTTTCCTCAGCTGAAACAATCTGACACAGAAAAAACTGGGCAAAGATGAGTCAAGAAAGTCACATGTAGCTCACCCTTCCTGTGATTGACAAGGGAGTCGACCAATGAGTGAAGCTTCCTCAGCTGCTGCTCCTCGTTCTCCACCTCCTGGAACTTGTCCTCAAACCACTGAGAGCCACAGCAACAGAAGAACATCAAGAAAAACAGTCAAACCTCTTCAAGTCTGGCGCTGAAGGCCTGTTTGTCTCGACAGAATTTCAAACAAGGTGGTAACCACACCACAACAGATACTAAAATATGATCAATCCATCAATAGTTAAAATAATTTCAGCTCTGACTGTAACATGCCTTCTTTATTTGCTTCTGGTTATATTATAAGCTGGATCAGCCTGATAACGTCCCGGCCCTGATGCACTTAATTCTTCCACATCTGAGACTCTGAAAGGCCACAGAGGATCAGAAAACTACAGTTAAAGGCCCCAATTCAACACGAGAAGAAGCACTACTCGATTTGAGGAGCCCAGAGTCAGATGGGTCTGGATCTGAGTTTGATGAGGAGTTTAACGACATTATCTTAAACCCTGTGCTGGCTACGTTTAACCAGATCCTGTCTCAATCAGTCCAGCACGCAGGCCGACATCACCCTCATCCTCCCCAAAAAAAGGACCATGCTTTGATAGTTGTGCCTCCTATAGGCCAAGAATCCTACGTTCCTACTCGAAAACAGTGGCTGTGCGTTTGGAGAAAGTGCTTCTGATTAAAGAGGACCAAACTGTTGTTTCAGAACGGGTCGGGATTCCTCTGATAATAAGAGAAGGCTCTTTAATATCAAGAATCCTTTGTCGGTTGGGTCAGGGTTCCCCTTCTCCGTGGGAACAGACAGGGGACCCTCTCTGGCTGGAGCCCTAATGCTCTAATATCTGGTATTCTGCATGGAGAGAGGGAGCATAAAACTGCCCTTTAAGCAGACATGTTGATATTTTATCAGGACCTCCATCCTCTGCCTGTGTCTGAGGCCATGCTGCTGGGGTCTCTAATGTTTGCCCCTGCCTGTCAGAGTCCTGTCTTCTCTGTTGCTCACGCTCTGGATTTGTTTACTTGGTGGTGTATATAACACGGACATATGGCCAGATGTTTCAAACCCATTTCCCTCCTCTTCTGGACGCCATAAAGGCGGGTTTAGATGGCTGCAGCCCCTCGTCGCTTTCCTAGCTGGGAGTGACTGCGCTCATCAAAATGAACATCCTATCCACTGCAAATGACGCTGTTTTGTGATCAAATAAGGTTATCAAGGTGCTTGAAGGCTGGCTGAGTCCCTTCATCTGGAGCAAAAGGAAGCCTGAAATTGGCAAACATCCAAATGGCTGACTGGGGATTAGACGTCCCAAATGTGAGACTCAATCAGCGGGCAGCACAGAGCGGCTCAGATGTGACACAGCCTCAGTGAGGTCCGACGGTGAATCCTCTAGTTCGTGAATAACCTGGTGTCTATCACGGGCCTTTGTGCTAACCCTTTCACTCTAAGCCTGGAGGTCCATCTGAGCGATGGGCATCCCCCATCAGGGTTGATCCAAAAATGGATTTTTCCAGTTCTATGACAGGATTCTAACACGGATCTCCACGTGCGGCGCAGCCTCCTTACAGTGTCAGACTCATTCATCTTGATGGTCATCTTGTTGACAGCATCCGATGCCTTATTGATCATTTTGAGGAAGCCGGCTCCACTCAGCGCCTGTGTGCTCACTGCTCGGGGTAGCTGAACACACACACACACACACACACACACACACACACACACACACACACACACACACACAAACACACAAACACACAAACACACACACACAGAGCACAAAAGTAAAAAACCAGCTGCTATAATCAGGAATCAGGAATCGGGCTCATATCTTTAAATACTCACGTCTTCTCTCTCCAAGAACTCACGGACGTCGGGATCTTGTAGTAACAAAGGGTGACAGACGACTCTCTGAAGATACCTACAGAAAAACACGGCGGCAGCAAGATGAAGTGAGTGAGAAGGTTAACTTATACATAAAACATGCACACTGGCAGGAGTAGGAACAGAGTTAAAAAGGACCACAAACATCTGCACTGTAATAAAAAAACAGGCCTGGTATTAACAGGGATGCTAGCTTGTAATAATGAGAACTGGCAAACTGACATTTTTGGGTTGAGTGGGATATTTATTCTTTTTTTCCCCTTCAAAATGACCAATTCTATGAAATTCTCTCCAGATGTTCGTTCGTTGCAGCACAGTGGACTGTAATGGGACAGAGCGTGTGGATCTAAGACAGATGTTTAGCTCTTGTGGCCTCTGTGTGTTTGTCTTCAACACAAACATCACTCCTCGTCTTATTGCTGATGTCACTGTCCGAAACATGCATGGATCCTTGCCTCTCCAAAGCTGCTCGTCTTCTCTCTACAAACTCTACCGATGACGGGTCGTCCATTCCCACCTTGACTTTGGTCATTCCTGTTGGTCCAAATGACAGAGAAAAACAAAATCACACTGACTTAAACGCACAGATTTAACTAAAGAAAGACCCGGGCGGGCGGGCGAGCGCGCACCTACGACACTTTTCTCGGGCGGTGGTGGAATGATGAAGCCGTGGAGCGACTGCTTGACCGACAGCTTCTCGTAAAGACCCAGGAAGTCACTATAACGCCTCCTCACAGTGAAAGCTTTACTCCTGAACATGGGCAAGGACGTCTGAAAGCAGAGACAGGGACAACACACTGATGAGACACAGAACTGCAGACACATCACACGTATAAGCAGCATGAGGAGCCGAGTAAAAATACTAAATATAAGTGTTAACACAAGCTTTGCTACAGACCCTGGTGGAGACTTTGTAGGCCACATATGCATTCATGCCGTCTCCTGGGAGGACAGAAACAATGGAGACACATTAAACAACTTAAACTAATGTCTCAGTGCATTTAAATCTCCAGCCACAAGATTGGAAATGTCAAAACTGTGTCACAGTTTTACGAATAAAGACACTGACCAACTTTCTCTGGATTGGTGACTGCGACGTCCACATCGAAGCTGTCCTTGGCCTCGTCCTCCTCCAGCTGCAGTCAACAAGAAAACACCTGTGAATGTTTGACTGTAACACAGAGAACTTGCCAATGACAGAGCAGGCGTTACAGAAGCATGCGTGCAATTGACTGTTCCTCAACGTTCCTGGCGAGCTCGGCTCAGACGTGGCCCGTACCTGCTCCAAGGAAGTGGGCTGCAAGGCCGCAGGGCTCTGAGCAAAGGAGGAGGCAGGACGGAGGCCAGAGGAGGAGGAGGAGGAGAGCTGCTTCCGATCAGAGCTGCCGGGCTTGTCTGTGCTCAGCTCCACATGTGCCTCTGGGGAAAGAGGAGACTTTTGATTAATGCTCGTCTCTCCTGATCCACACACACACACACACACACACACACACACACACACACACACACACACACACACACACACACACACACACACACACACACACACACACACACACACACACACACACACACACACACACACACACACACACACACACACACACACACACACACACACACGTCTTACAACCGCTGCACACCTGATCTGTGCTGACAGGCACTGGTGCTCACTCATTTACATGTACATGACTACTGCATTTTGACATTACAGCTTTATTATTGATAAATGATGCACATGAGACTTTTCAGTTCACCAACTATAAGCAGATTTATGCACAACGCCTATCCACAAAACTTTATTTAACCTTTTTAATCCTCTGGGAATGTCGTTAACCGTGACTGCTTCATCCCCTTTAAACTCCCACTGGCTGTCGACAGATGACCACATGATACTTTTCAGGTCCAGACAGTACTGTATGTCTGCTCTGGAAATTTACACCGATTTCTTTGTCAGACGAATGTTTTGTCGACTAAACATCAACTTTTATTACTGGTTTATTATTACTGGTTTAATCAATGATCACAGCACTCTGTAGTCGCAGCCACACTCAGAATTCAAGCTGAGATGACATCATCTGTTTAGTGTTTTGTTTGCCCAGTGCTGCTGGAAGCAGTCAGATCTTTTACTTTAGAACAAGTAGCAATACCGATGTTACAAATAAAGATCCTGCATTCAAATTCTTACTTAAGAACAAGTGTTGGCATCAATGAATGCTTCACGTAAAGTTGCAGTACTCATCATATGGCTGTAGATTGATGTATATTACACCACTGGATTCATTAGTGATGCATTATTGTGTAAACAACAGCACTAGTGTGGCAGCTGGCAAAGGTGGGGCGAACTACAAGTACTTACACAGCCTGCCAGGTAGTTTCATCCGTAATAATATTTAATAATTTGAGTTGATTTATCTTTTGCATGAATAATCTGAATCTGCAGAATAACTAGTAACTAACTGTGTCAAACAAATGTCATAGAAATTAGCATAAAATGGAAATTTTCAAGTACCTGAACACTGTACTGAAGTGCAGTACTTTGGTAAATATACTTAGTTACATTACTTAGTACTCCTCATGACCCGTAAACTGAACTTGATGCGTTAAATGCGGCGGAATGACCCTTTAAGATCATTAAAACTGAGGAGGATGATGGCGGCTGTCAGCGCTGCACAGTGAACATTTAGCGGGATCATAAAACAGAGAGAAAGTGTGGAAAGAAAACGTCTTCTGACCGGCAAACAGGTCGCCGTCATCGTCGGAGTGAACTCCGTTGGATTTGGCCGGTGTGCCGCCGGCCTCCTCCTCACTGAACAGGTCTGGAGGCTCCTCACGGACCCGGTCCGGCTGAGAAACTCCTCGGCTCACGGCCGCAGGGTGACTCTGCAGAGAGGGGGGGAGGGACACGGGTGGAGTGGTGACTTCTGGAGTCTCATGACAGTTAAAACGTTTTCACAGATAAGAGAGAAGGAGGAGGAGGCGGGGAGGGTCCTGTGAGCTGGACATTCAATATAAAGTACGAGCCGCTCAGCCGGACATCTTTAAATTATCTATTAAGCAGGAGGACAGGCCGACAACTTAAGTACAGTTCAATTTCAACACACTTTACTTGAGTCGAACTAACTTCGGCTGAGGTTATGAATCAATTTCGTCGCTTTTACTCAAAACCTGACAACATTTCTCGCCTGCCACTTCATTTGGATGCCGTGAATGCAGGTCAGAGCACATAGAGGCAGACTTACTGGCTCGTTCACTTCGTGCAGATAAAACCGACACAAACAGCTTAGAATTGGTCAAAATGAGCGGTGGACATACGTTGCTGACGAAGATGTCCTCGCCCTCGTCGCTGTCTCCGTCTGCCATGTCAGACAGCCCCGCTCCGGGCTCCTCTGTCGCTGGGAAAGGAGGAGGATTCCGATCTGAGCTGGCCGCCATATTCCGTGTTGTGAGAGGGACTGACGTAGGCGGAAGTAGAGCGCGAGGAACGTAAGGGCCAACGGCTGCAGCGACACCTGCTGGTTAGCAGGCAACACGACAAACGAGGACGAAGGTACTTAGATTATTTTACAGAGTCCAACGTTTAAAACATACTTAAAAAAAAAAGACAGATTTTTTATTTTTTTTTTATTTTTTATTTTTTTTAAAGGCTTGTTATTAACGCTAGCACATTGTTATCTCCAACATGTCTTATCTGTATTGTTGTTGTTGGAGGATATTTTATTCCATTTTTTGTTTGCATATTTTTGATTGTCATTATTGCAGCACTGGAATTTAACTTCGGTTATATATATACATTTTATTATCATTATCATATAATTAGACTCATGGCCTCAGTGTTTCTATAACCCTATGTCAGGGTTTTGTTAACAACATCTAAGCATATTTACTCAAAGTACAATTCTGAGATACTTGTATTTTATGATTGTTTCAGTTTTATGCTGCTTTTTACTTATTCACCACTACAGTCTATAAGAAAATACTGAACTCTTTTCACAGAATTGAATTAATGACTTTTTAAAGCTCAAGCCCAGGTTCATTTTTTGGCAGTTCTGGTCATTTTTAATCAGCTAATTGAACATTTGTTTAGTAACACGTTAGTTCACATCTCAGACTTGTTCAGTGATACAAATGAATGAGTAAAAGAAATATGGGTAACACTTTATATTAAGGTACACATATGGATCATTAACTAGTTGCTTATTAGTGTGCATATTAGTCGCATATTGGCTCTTTATTAGTCATTATAAAGCACTTATTAATGCTTAATTAACTAGGAGTTTTCCCTCAATAACCTCCTAATTCCAGTTTATCGATTGTAAATAAGGAAGTTGTTGGACATTGTCCACATCTCAGTTTTTCTCAAATAGAATTACTGATGACAATAAAGGGAGACAAAATGGCAATTCAGTCTCATTACCAGGCAAAGCGTGTTACACTATTCAGTTCAATAATCCATCACAAAGGTCCTGTGTTTGGGAGCTTAAGGCCAGTGTTTGTGGTGGTGTTGTGTTGAATCTCATCACACCGAGAAACGCTTCTAATGTTCTGCTCTCTCGTTCGTAAAAAGACAGAACATTTGATGCATCTTAATGCAGTCCAACACAAAACCACCAAAATCTGCAGCCTCACGTGACCACAGATGTGCTACATACAGACAGGAGTGACTGCTGATTGGATTAAATTGCTTTGCAGCAGCTAAAATAGGTAATTTAGTGTCTATTACTCTTCAATATATCTATTTACTCCCTTTTCTCAACTTAGAAACAGTGGTGGAAAGCAAGTAAGTACATTTACTCAATCTAATCTCCAGATTTATCTGGTGGCCCTTTAGAGGGGCCCGACCCACCAGACTTAAAACTGGCTCCAGCTCCACGCACGCATCCATGATGGTGCACATAATTTATCAGTCTTATGGTGCAATATTTCAACAGAAAAGTACATTTAATTACATTTTATTTGTAGTATTTCTCCCACTAGTGTTTATAAATTTCTCTGTAGCTTCACCTTTTTATTCTTGTTATATTTACTGCATACAAAGCACATTTACACAAACTGGCCTGCAAGGAGTGTAGCTTTACTCTCGTTACTATCTCTTATTCTCTTTTTTAGTATTCAATGTTATATTTTTAATTTAAGTGCGTGGATCTACTCATTTATTTCCTTTATATCATTTATTAGGTCTGTTTCTTCTGCTGCTGTAACACCTTTTACCAACCTGAAGATCAGCAAACTGCACCCTCAGAAAAATCTCTAAATTTGAGATAATCAGTTTTCCAGGTGAGCTTATATGCTCTTATCTGTTTATTAGTTGAGTAATGCAGGTACAGCACATTTACAGGTGTTTAATGTAGAAGTTTAGAGGGAAAAGGGAAATAACTTTGCAATGTTTGACTGTTTCTCTGAACTTGCAGCTAATTTAAAACAAGGACTGAGCTGTAAGACCAAACTATTGTTAATCCAAGTCTTTAAAACAGAGAATAAATTATATTCAGTTCTGCAGCAAATGATAAAATGCACGTTATTGAGTTGAAGGACAGACTCAGCTTCTCTGTGGCTTACCTGAAGAGACGGGGACGCTCGGAGGAGACTTCTCTGAATCTACAAAAGCTTTCTCACATCTCATCTGGACGACTTACGGTTTACTCTAGTCCTTGATGATAACTCACTGCTGAACATGGAGTCAGATTCACGTTTTATACGCAGACGTTTGCAGTTGTGGAGCTCAAAACGCAGCACGAGTCTTCAGCGGCAGTGGAGTCAGGGCGGTGGTGAGACTGTTCGAGCTGTGGATGAAAGCCTGATATTTACTTTCATGGATGCTCTCAGTGTGTGGAGTTGAAGCTGAGTCACTATCACATGCTTTTTAACTTGCTGACATGGAGCCGCTGGTTATTTTGCACAGTAACACACTGATGTTCAGGGTGATAATCAATCACACGACACTTTGAGGGTTTTTTTCAGCCATTCTGGATCAACAGTAAAAGCACTAAAGCCCAAAAACATGAAACAACAGGACAGCAAATGAGTCCAAGCTTTTCAAATTGTCTTAATCTGAACTGACACGTTGGGACTGACTCATTCTTAAACCATTTGTCTAAATGTGTACATGTCAAGCATTTCTAAATGTCACAGTTTATTCAAATGTGTTTCCAGATCCACCAACAGAACTTGAAATTAACACCAACCAGCAGCCAAACGCTGAGTGGGTCTGTTCCATCAGCTGCTCAGGCACAAATCCAGCTTTTATCCAGTCTCACATCATGACTGTGATGAGAACATATCAGCTACAAACCTGATCCAACACTGACTGGTTGACATGCTACCGTGCTTATAAACCTATGACGAGTTTATTTAATATGAAGAGATGATTTAAGATGGAGGAACGCTGTAAACTAGCAAAATGAATTGAATAAAGTCTTCATCAGCGTAAAGAAGAGCCTTTAAATGGCAGCTGTCCTCCTGTTTCACATTCAAGGCAGGTGACTGTTGAGATCGCAGGAAGCGATCCTTCACTTCAGGGCTTGACGGACGATTATTTTCCCACAGAATTATGTGGAGCTGCCACAGCAGCGAGGGACAGCACGGCTCCGCGGGACATCCGCGGGGAGCCGAGTCACCTCTGCAAACACGCTGGTAATCTATTTTCTCAATCACTGAATCAATCATTTGATGTATAAAACGTCAGAAAATAATGAAAGTTTGAAAGGTGAAAAGTTTGAATTGCTTGTTCTGTCTTACATTCAGTCCAGTGTCACAGATGGCCGAGAAAACCAGCAAACACTCACGTAAACAGCTGCAAGTGCTGAAATTCTGACTCTGTTATGAACGCTGCTGATTAGTTTTCCATTGGTTGACTACTTCCAGCTCTATTTGACTCCCGACAGCCACCCCGATCACGGTGGATGAAAAGAAGACGAGCAGAAACATTTACTTTGTTAGTATTCATAATAGTTTGTATACACAATGTATAGGAGCACCAATAAAAAAACATGTTTTTTTCCAAACTTTTTTCGACATTTTTTAAAAAGCCACAGATTTTTTTTTTCCTACAGAAAGCAAAGAAAGCTCTGTACATGAACAAGCAACAACAGAATTCCTCATCGTGAGCTGCGAAGTGAGCAACTCGGCTGCTCAAATTCATATCATCTCTGAAGCAAAAAAAACAAACATAAAAAACAAGACCAGCTGCCTGCTGCTTACCTAAGACACTACGTTACACAAACAGCTTTGATATTTAAAACACAAGATATGTAAGAAATGTACTTTTCAAAAATTGTGAAAAAGTGCAATACAGGTTCAACTGTTTACAACTCAATAGATTATTTCCCAAATGGAATTCGGCCCTTTTCTCTCCCCTCCCCCCAACCCCCCACCTTTGTTTTCAGCCCCAAACTTGTTCCTTGTTTGTATCCATAGTTAAAATCTCTTACAGTTATATTGACATTCATGACGATGTACATTTATGAGAAACAAGATATTCACAAAAGTAGAGCAAATTACTATGATTGCAAATGACAAATTTCTTTGGGTAAGAGGGTAATGAAAAACTAGCTTCTTAGATGAACTTTTTTTTCCTTTGAACGTCGGATTTGTGTATAGAACAAGCTTCTTTTTTTCTTCTTCATACAAAAACTACCATGTAAAAAAAAATCTGGGAGTCCCATTCAAAAGGCCAACATCTCTGCGTCTGTAAAAGGACCAGGGCATCTGATGAAGCACAGCAAACACGCTCCGCTGTGGGGAAATGCACACGTGGTTCGGCTGTACGGACGTCTGAAACCAAATATTGGTTTTTGGAAACGACACACACACATTCGACCTTCTCGTATAAAAGATAACTCGTCTGTTGCAGGTGATTGATGGACTGACTGGGTGCCATGTGAGGTTTTTTTTCCTTTTTTTTTTGTTTTTAAGAGGGGTGGGGGTCAGCGCCCTGAGTCCTAGGTACCCCTGACCTGTGAGGAGATATTGTCAAGTCCCACAGAACTATAAAGAAACTGCCATGGCAGTGAGCGCCAGCACGACTCCGAGCGAGAGAGCCGAGTCGTCTCGACCGTCCAACATACAAACACGTTGGTAAGGCTTTTAAAACGGAGCTCCCACAACAAACAGAAGACTGAAAAAAGAAGACGTTTAATGTACAAAGCGGGCAACACAATGCCGGAGAAGAATGTACTGTAAAAACACACCAGGCTTCTCTCCCCTTGATATGAAAACTGAGCTTCAGGACTCATCTGTAATCCCACTTTCATCCCAAATAATAACAATGAAACCTGGGAAACATCAAAAGAATGAGGCAGTTTAAAAAAAACAAAAACAAAAACAACACAACGTATGTACATGTTTATAAGGATATGTGTGTAAAAAAATAATACAATAACATAGAAATAATAAAAAGTCATGGCACAATATATGACACAAGGGGGTAAAAACAAAAAATGACCACGTTTATGAATAATGTAGGCTTGTAAAGGGGGGGCTGATCTCCAATGTTCACTTCACTGAAACGGCCCAATAGATATACAAAATGCACAAAGAAAACACGGATCAAACAAACACTGTGTGTAGACTGCGCCGCATGAGCACCAACATCAAAACCAGCATATTTTTGGACTTTCTCCTTTTGACTTGACATTGAATCAACAGCCGTCTCGCAACGAGGAAAAAACCTACCGCACGTATTTTTGCTGAGGAAAAAATTCACAATCTTCTGGTTGAAAGCGACCAATGTTTTAAAGTTCATTGTCTCTGAGAACGGTTCTTCATAAAAAGATGAAGCGCGTCACTTTTTCTTCCCTCTCATGGCAATCTCCTTCCTGAGACTGAGCAAGGTAAGCCGAAAAAAGTTCCTAAGTTTCAGTCTGGAGTTTTTTTTTTTCTTGCAGGGGGACGTGAGAGTTTCTCTTGGGCACAAGAAGCCGTTTCGTGTCCACCAGCTCCCAAGCTTTGTGATTGGGTGTGTTTGACATTAGAGTGTGTGTGTGTGTGTGTGTTGATGACAGAGAAAGTGTGTCTGCGCGTGTGAAGGTGTGTGTGCGTGCTCATGGCGCTGTGGTGATGGCGTTCAGGTCCTTCATCAGGCCCTCAAGGTGGGCCATCTCCTCGGTCAGCTCGTCGGGCTCGTAGCTCTGAGGGAGAGGAACAGGGTTACTGCGGGGGGCGGGGGAGGGGCAGGGGGGGAGGGAGGCAAGCACCTGGAGGGGGGGAGGGAGGGAGGGAGGGAGGAGAAGAGAGGAGAGGAAAGGAGAGGAGGAGAGGGTCAGTCAGGGATCTTCCACAGAGGACGGGGGAGTCGAATGGGTGGGGTGAGGCGAGCGGGGGGATGGGTCAATGGGACTGAAGCGTCAAAAACGAGGCAGCAGACAAAGAGCAAAACATCCAGAACCAAAGAGAAGCCGACGTCAACACATGGCCAACAGCCAATCAAGGATGAGGACACGGAGAGAAGATTGAATGGTAAAGATGAAATCATTCCAGTGGGGGGGGGGTTTGTTAAGATCAGTTGTTAAATGAATTGATCGAAAGGCAGCCGACAAAAAATGGTGAGATTGAAGTTGGAAAGAATAAAAAGAGAGAAAGAACAAACAGAAAATGTGGTTAAAACCAATCCTGTTATAAGTGGCTGTATAACCCAGTGCCCAAAGAAAACCCGACATGGAACTGGAAGGAACGTGTGGTCGGTCTCAGTAAGTATCACATGTTCATCTCCATCAGGCCTGGCAGAAACAGGCTGCTCTGCTGCAAGCAGCCAGTGTGGGGCGCTATACTCACGCTGTCTACGTCTTCCAGCATCTTACTGGTCTCTGGCACATCAGGGGCGTTGGGCACGGTGACTATCATCGGTGTTCGTGTCCTTCCTAGTGTTCCGATCGAAGCTGTTTTAACAACGTGGGGGTGAGTGGGGGGCCCTGAGTGTGACACGCACACACAAACACGCACACACACACGTACACATACACAACAGTCAGCGCAGGCAACAAATGAGATTGCTTTAATAAAACTTTTCCTAACTGGACTTTCCTAACGGGCCACACTGAGGGACACGTTTCATCATCACCACGAACACACAGCCTGTAGGTTGTTTTAAATGAGTACCACACACACCATCACACACCATCATACACCATCATACACCATCACACACCATCACACACCCTCATACACCATCACACACCATCACACACCATCATACACCATCATACACCATCACACACCATCACACACCATCCTGCTGCTGCAAATACTAACACACCAACTTTGCATTAATCCACAGCAGGTGAGAAAGTGTCAGCAGGAAATTCACTGTTTACTCCCGCCTGAGACCCTCACAGACTCTGTTTCTAAAGGTTTACATCTTCATTATGAACCCGACAGGCTCAAGAGTCTGAACACACTCAGAGACAGAACAAGGCATCGTTGGTTTTGGTCTTTTTTCACAATTTGTGGACAAAAACACAGACTAAATCGTCCTTTCGCTCAAGCGTAAAGAGGACGAGGAGGCATTGTGGGAAAGATTTAGAACTGAGACTTCCAATATCACAATCTTTGCTCATCAGAAACACTGTTTGCAACATTTAAGTTGACTTCTAACTTTACATCAAAGTAATCATCATTAGACGATCAGTGATTAACTGAAGCATAAACATGTGCGTGTGTGTGTGTGTGTGTGTGTGTGTGTGTGTGTGTGTGTTTCCCCTCACCGGTCTGAGCCAGCAGAGGAGTGCTGGGCAGGGCAGGCGACTCGTACGTTGGGTGGGCGGTGGGTGGGATTGCAGGTACGGCAAAGCTCTTGAGCGGGTGGGCGTGGGCGTGCGGGTGGGCCGGGCGGTGGGGGGGCAGGTTGCTGGAATAGCTGGGCTCCTCCTCAGTGGTGGTGGAGCCGTGGTAGCTGCCCTCTGGGTCGGCCAGGATCTCCGAGGGGCAGGAGGCCTGGGAGGAGGCTGTGGCTGGAGGGAGGGGCTCTGAACTGGGGGTGTTCCTCACCGACTCTGGAGAGGGGGCAGAGGGGAGTTCAGCAGACCATGAGTGGATGAGTTTAAAGGGGTTTCCAGCCGGCTTCATACAGTCTTCATACATATTTACTTCTCATGTAATAGACTCTTCTACAGATTATGTTAATCTATCTGACACTGGAAACCTTCCAATATCAACTTTATAATAAGTGAAGCGGCTTCTCTCTTTTTTGCAGGTTAATTACACTCTAAGTAATGACAGTACAACACGCATTAGAGCTGAAACGGTTAGCTGATCAACAGGTTTCAGCTTCTCCAGTGCAAATGTTTGTGTGTTCTCTTAAAAGTTCTGTGATAGTAAACTGGATCTCTGTGACTTTTGGACAAAATGAATCATTTGAATACATCAACTTGGGCATTTTTCACCTATTTTGGACATTATAGAGACACACATACTCTGCCTTTCTGGCCCCTCGAACAAGCTTAGCAGAAATGAACACTATCACTGTCAATCATTCTTATACAATTTAAAAAGCAAGCAAATCTTAACATTTTTGAAACTGCAGTATTTGCTTGTTTACTTTATAAACTACAAGACTATCAGGCAACAATCCAGATTTTTTCTCCATGGAACTACCTGGACTGCAATTCAACGACCAGACTGCTAAAAGTATAAATCATTGGTACGTCTGGCTGCGTTCCTCAAGTTCGGTTAATTTCGGTAAAAGTTGAGGTGAGTAGAAGAGAGCACAAAAAAATGCTTTCAGAAAGCAGGAAGGTCAGAGAGAAGTGATTAGTAACACTTAAAAAATTAAAATATGAATGTAGAAAGATGGCAGCTGCAGGTGAATGAATGAGTAAAAGACAACTCGATGAATGAATATGACTCCATCTCTGTACTTCTCCTGCTGTCCAGCAGGTGGCAGCATCTCACCTGTAGAGTCCACCCTGTCTAGATGGGAGATGGGGGTGGCGCAGGCGTGCGGGCGTGGGTGCCCGCTGCCCTGGTGGTAGAGGTAGCTGCGTGTCGGCGACGCCAGGCTGCCCATGTGATAATGGTGGTGATGGTTATCAAGGGAATGGATGGGGTGAGCACTAATCACAGCTGTGAATGGAAATGGATACACACAGACACACACACACACACACACACACACACACACACACAGGATGAGATGTTAAACCAGCTGTAACGATGAAGGACGTGGAAGTTTTGTTTGTGAGATACACACACATGCAGTTTAAATATTCTCTGTCAGTCACCAAATTCAGGGAAGAAGAAACTCAGAAGACAAACAATAAATATTTTGTGGGAAGAACGAAATGGACTTTAGCAGGAGACATATTTGGAAATTGGTAGTTTGTTAAAAAAGTCTGCGCTCCGATTTTAAAATGTTCAATGTGGCCTGCTCATATCTGTAAACCATCAAGTTCTACTCATCACTCACACACACACACACACACATACACAGACACACTTACGCTGAGGCGGCTGTGCGTCAAAAGGCATCATCATTTTAGGCCTCATCCCTCGTCGGCCTGCTAGTGTAGACATGCTGTCCTCTGATTCGTGGCCTAAAAGGTATGGTGCAAACCAGCCAATCAGAAAGAGCTGCTACTCTGTTGTTCTTTTTTGTGAATGATTCAGGATCCCCCATCAGTTTTCTAATGTTGGGTTTTGATTGCATTCCTAAACATCACACTCTGCTTTCTTTTCTTCATTCTTCAGCTAATTATATCGAGTGGATTTCCTGTGTTTGCAGAAAGCTGCAGTGTTGGCACTGTGTGCCTGCAGCACTGCAATCATGACAAGTAATGGGCATAATGTATGACAAGCATGAAATGTTTTGCATGATAATCAAAGAAAAACCAACAGCAAACACAGGTGCTGACTTGTGAAACAAAAGCGCCAGCGGACTCTCCACGACTCCTCCACAGTCATGCTCCTGGAAGCCAACCTGCGGGTATTAACACATTTCCTGCCAAAAAAACCCGACTGTACTTTCCTGTCTGGCGGCCAAACTGCAGAAGTTTGCTCAGTGTCATTATGCATGTGAGCTCAGGCAGTAACCGTGACATTTCTCTTTGATCTCTGTCCTATAATATCAAGTTTAAAGTCGCTCCCCTTCGGCGAGACTGACCACGGTAGGAGTTGCGCCGCTGCTGCAGATGGGGGTTGCTGTCCAGGCCGCTGTCAGCCGGCGTGATGTCCTGTGAGGTGCGGGGGATGGGCGTTTCGGTCATGACTGGGTTGGGGTCTGGTGACTTGTCCATAGGCTTGAGCTCCAGCCTCTCGTGGTGAATCCAAAGGTCGGGTGGCTTCAGGTCTTTGGAGTTTCCCTTGTACTTGTGGGAGCCGTTCGAGGACTTCGAAGCAGCCCGCTTTCTGTAGGAGAGAACATGGAGGTAATGATGAAACACTGGTCTCATTTATGGAGAGAAGGGACCCAAGAGGGAGTGACTGAGCGTCTTACTTCTTCTGGTGGGACGTGGTGCGCCGTGTGCACAGGAAGGCCCCCACCACCACCACGATGATGGTGAAGGCTCCCACTGAGATGATGATGACAATGACCAGGATGTGATTTTCACTGTTGCCTCCCACCCCTGATTTACCTCGAGAGGAGAAAGATTGGATTAGACGAGATGCATTATAAATACCTCTTTAAAGGCGCCGGTGAGTCACCAACAGAAGAGCATGTCACATCTAACTACAACAAAAATATGGAGCCAAAGTCCCAGATTTCAAACGCAGTCAGAGAAAAGAGGCATTGTTTTCGTCTTTTTTTTTTTAAATTCCAAATATGTGGACACAATCTGATCCTGATTTTAGTTCCTGAGCAGGACTGTTAAAGAAGGTGGGAGGGAAAATCTTACCAACTGCAGTTCCAGGGTCCTGTGGATGCTGGTTTCCTGGAGGCCCCGGCTTCGGTGGAAGATTTGAGGCTGGTTCAAAATGGAAAAAACATGTTCTACTGAAACTCCCCTTAAGTGCTTTTGTGATGTCTTCTACTGTCACATTTGTCAAACGTTTACGAGACACATCATACTCTGAAACTTCCTACAAGCACAAATAGACTCATGCAGCCCAAGTTTTCATCAGAACAGAAGATGGAAATCTTTAGAAAGAGAGATACACGAGGTGCAGAGTCAGCAGTGAAAGATAAAAGTGTGGAGGGGGAGTTTACCTTGGTCATTAGCCATTTTGTCAGAGGACTCAGCTTAACAGGCCAAAGGAGAGCAGGGAGGGAGAGACAATAAAAAGCAAAAAACAGGTTAGCTGAAAAGAGCAGCGAGGGAGATGGAGTGAGGTGAGAGATGGGGATAGTCAGGAGGAGGAGGAGGAGGAGGAGGAGGAGGAGGAGGAAGAGGAGAGGGACAAATCTAGAAGAATGAGGAAAAAGTGAGAAACCAAACAGCAACAGTGTTCTACAGACACAGCCAAGTTGACACTAAAAGCAAAGCATCAAAATACAATGCTTCCTCCAAACAGCACAATAAAGCACATACTGATTTTAAGTAAAATGCTTCACTAAACGTCCCGTGGGTAAAGATTTCCTGAAAAACGATGCAGCCCTGTCAAAACATTCAGACAAAAACAGAATAAAGTGCGTGCAGCGCATTCAAACTGAAGCTAAAATGGATTTTTAACAGTTGGAGCTGGGTGCAAATGTGCTGACCGAACTCTGCAGTAATTCGATCAGCCCCAACCAATCAACAAGGCCTGGGAAACGTCTCTCAAGACACTTCCTCACAGCAGCATTACCAGGAGTTTGTATACCGTGTTAACTGGAAAACTGATTCAAATCAGGACTGGCACATCGCGCTGGACGTTTAGGGGAAAATCCAACCTTGGAGAGCAGCACTTTGGGAGACATCATCAATTTGGGATTTTGATTTGTGGTGGGATTTAATAAAAGGATTTCTATGCGATGAAATATTTAAACTGTGCAAACCATTTAGCAGATCACAATTGTTGCAATATGAGGACCGGTCTGCTTGAAAAAACAGCTGTCATGTTGTGCAGCGTGTGGCGTCTGTTACTCAAACTGGACTTCCTGGATTGCGTCTCAATGTCTCACCTGTACCCTAAACGACTCACTCCCATCACTGCACTGTGTTTTTAAGGTGAGGCTGCTTTGGGTCCGAATGCTTGCTAATGATGCTGTTATGGTAGGTATTTCCACATCCAGCAGACATCAAATTTAGCATTCATTTGAAGTCATGTTTGTGGCGACTTGACTAATGTAAATCCGACATTAATTCTTCTCCACTTAGCTTCTCAAGCTGCTGAGAAAAATATATGGCTTTCACAAATATACGACTCTGGAATCATACTCAAACTGGCAAAAGGGTGGATGTAATTTCATGGTACCACAGGTCCTTATCGTGTTCCCATGCGTCGTTTTTCAGACTTACTCTTTGGAGTGCGGAAATGCACGGCTTCAGACATGGGGCCCATGCCTTTTGAGTTCCGGGCCTGGATCTTGAAGTAGTAGGTGGTGTCCAGCGTCAGCTCCTGGATCTGGTGGGTCAGGCGGTTGCCCACCACTGGCTCAATAACCCAGTCGTGGACCTCAGCGTTTACATCTGTGCTGTAGTAGATGATGTAGCCTACAACAGGGAAGGTTCAGCAGTTTTAATGTTGTGCAAAATAAGATCAACAACAGTGTTTTTGTGCTACTCGGTTTTATTCTTCCAAGTCAAACTGCACAATCAGACTCATCTATCACAGCCTTTATTAGATTTCTAGAATTCACTGCATTGCATCTCCTTTGAATAAAAGGCCTGCAGTGCAGGATGGAGATGGAGGTTCCTCTCTGACCACTACTGCATTAAAAAGTGCAACTAAAACACATTTTACCCGGACATTTTACATACGTAAACATTTTGAGTTGATCAATTCTCCACCGACATGTGATTTCATTAGTCAACGTTTAAAGGAGAGCTGCTACAAACAGCTCTAACACCAGATTATGTTTAATGTCTTTTTTAAACACACAAGAGAGACTCTGAGACTCACCAGTGATCTTTCCATTGGCCTCAGAGGGAGGCTGCCAGTTGACAATTATGGTGCGAGGTTTGTTCTCTTTGCTCACCACGGTCACGTCTTTCGGGGAGGAGCTGGGAACTGTGGTGGGGTTGAAACAGGACATCTGTTGTGCTGCTGAACACTGTTTGGTGCACTCACTCGTAACATTTACTACAACACATGAGCAAACTGTGTGTCTTTGCATATGTGTGCCTGTTAGTGTCCATGCGTTGCGTGAATCCTGTCTGCCCTAAAAACTGCAGACCTGACGGTTATTACTTGTTTATACATGTGTGGTTTTATGACCTTGTAGATAGCTTTCACTTGCACGCACACGCACACACAAACCCCTGGCTGGGCAAAAATGGCTGTTCTCCTTCATGAGAAGCATTGTGCATGTAATTTCTGTACTGTAAAGCACTTTGAGCTCCATGCTCTTGTATGAAAGGTGCTATAGAAAATGATTATTATTAACCAAAAATTCCACTTCTTGTCTAGTAAGTCTCAATTGAATAATGCATATAAAAATGACATTTCAAAGAAAATGAGTGTTCGTTTTTAATGTCTGGTTTATTGTCGGGCAACTTTTAGCTCAGCATAGCAACTTAAAATGAAGAATGGGACCTGCATATTTTTGGTATGTTCACTTTAAGGCAAACAGCACTGCAGGAATCTACAGATACTCAGGAGGTCGTATATTTTCAGTACAGAATCCATCTAAAAGGACCATATGTTGCAACAGCACTATGAGTAACCTTAACAGGGATGCAGTCTTTTTTTTTCTTTGTCCAGCTGACTCAGGATCAGTAATCATTTACTGCCATCCCTCAGATATTGTGCCAAGCGAAAAGCAGCATGAAGTTGTGCCCGACCATGTTTAACAGTGATGGAATAATGAACCAAAACCAAAACAAGATGCATCTCATTTTATAAGCTTGAACCCATAAAAGGTCTTGGTTTGTGGCTCTATTGCTCCTCAAGCCGAGACACCAGGCCAAGGTTCTGCAAATTAAGAGAAAAATGTAAACAAATCATTTGTTTTAATACAAAACTGTATTTTTAATATTATTATTATTATCATTTTTCTTATTATTATTATTTCATGATTAGTCCAATTGCCTATTTCGCATGGAAGCAGGGTTAGTCCAACGTATTCTCACGGAGCAGCAGAGCAGTGCTGAAATTATGTTCCGCAATCACAGGATTTCCTGCAGGTTTCCTCAATTTCACTTGCAGTTAATGCGAGATCTATTGATAAATACCTTTTCTATTATTTCGATTATATTATAGTGTGAAGTGACAGCTTGACTTTCCTCAGGCGTGTCCGCTCCTTCCCTTTGGGCTGCAAAAAGTGAAATGTTACTCCCGGCCAGCCAGGGGCTCCTCACACTGGACATGCTGCTTTTTGTCTTTGTGATCGTCTACATTTTGTGTTTCTGTACAAATATTTGTGTGTGTCTTTGTGTGAGCTCCTACTGGTCTCAAAGGTGGTGCCCTGAGCGGTCATGCTCCATGTGCTGGTGCGGCGGCCTTTGGTCACCATGACGGAGAACTCGTACAGTGTGTTGGGCTTCAGACCCGTCACCATGTGGTTCAGGCTGGTGGTGTTGGCCATCTGAGGAGAGACAGACAAACGCACAAAGACAGACACACACACGCAAATTCAGCATGTTTGATGGCAGATTGCATTCACTGAACACTGATGAGGCCTCCAGGGAGTCGACAGTATTTTTCAGCCATGAGAACAAACTCATTTTATCATCTTTTAACACACTACGGATTATTTGTACCATCCATTAGTTCACTGATTACTTTCTTGATTAATCAAATGACATTTCAGTCTATGAAATGGCAGAAAAATGTGAGAACACCCATTGCAATTTCCTAAAGCTCGAGGTGACATCACTCAAAAAGCCAAACATGTTAAATTCACGATCAGATAAGACAAAAAAGCAGCATATTAGAGAGACGCTGGAACAAGTGAATGATAACACTAGTAAACGATTATTCCATGAACACTCATTTTTTTCTCGATCAATTAATCATTTCAGCTCTGATCAGAATCAAGAGGCTGAATACTGTGAAGAGTTTAGGACGCATTACACACCCTGAACGCTGACTGGAACTAAAACCTTTTACGTTCGGTGACGCTCCGCATGCTGTGAAATTTAGCGCCACACAAAGACAAGTGCGGCCATGATGAAAAAGCTGCAAAACCAAATTCAGGAGGTTACCACATCAAGAAAACCATAACGGTTACACACGTGTGCATTTCACATTTCTACGGCTTCACAAATAAATAGTCGGCAATTTTAAAAAGCTTGAGTTATGTAACCGTTTATCGTTGATCTTTGCTGGCCTGAGCCGGCAGGAGAGAAGGAGGGCGCAGCTCTAGCTTGCTGGGGGTCGTGGCAGCGGTGAGTCAGGCTCGCCGGGTCTCTAACAGCCCTATCTATAATGTTGCGTGCTATGACAAAAGTGCAGTTCTCCTTTGGGGGCTGTCAAACAGAGGGCAGTGGGATAGGAAAAGAAAACACTCTGTCCTTTAGAAACACGCTGCCAGTTTGCGAGCAGCCTTCTCTTCAATAATGTACAAGCTCGTCCGGCTAGACGCCCACTAAGAGAAGTGAGGACATGAAGAAGAGCAGCATTAAGGTGAAGGCATCACTGCTGGTTAGACTGGCCTTTATCAAAGCCAGGCCTGTACTTCATACAGGATGTACAAAATGTAGTTTCAGGTCGGCACTCCGCTGATACATAAACACAAAGACCTCTCTAACAGACTTGTTAATATATTGAATTTGGTTAATAGGACAGAAACATAATGGGCGCGTGGAACTCTTTAATTACCGCCACAGCGTGAGAATCAAACCAATTTAAGCATCCACTCATGGAAGCAAGACTCGAGTGTGTGTGTGTGTGTGTGTGTGTGTGTGTGTGTGTGGGTTGTATGGAGAATGCACTGTCAGATCTACACCCTCTTTTTCTAGTTCTCAGTTTGTCTCGTCCTTATTGAATAATTTATCAGGAAACGCTGGCCTTTATCTGAGCCCTGCTCGGTCACAGGTTTGCACACATGCATACAACCACGAACACACACACACACACACGCAGGCACACACCCACTGTGATCCAGTATTCAGAGGTAAGTAATCATCATAATTGAGCTGCAGGTCAAGAATCAGAAGCTGAATCTCAAAGACCGTGTTTCACGCGCATGACTGGACTCTGTAAGCATTCTGCATCTGTATGACGCCGATCCCCAGCAAATGAATGTAATATTCCAGAGCTGCACTACATCACTTCACCGAGCATGAAGTCTAGAAATGAGCTTGTTTAGGGCTATAATTTCTTTACTGATGAACATGAATTAATCTGCTGCTAATCAAATTTTAGCATTAAGTCTGCCAAGTAAAAACATGCTTGTTTGAGGGAACAATTTTCTGACATTTTATGGGCTAAACTATTAATCAATCAATGAAAAATACAATAGTGATATTTAAGTTATATTCCTTAATGTTCTCTTGAGATCAGACTCCATTCTTGATGCTATTTATAATCCGCCTTTCAGTAATTCTCAGTAATTATCTCCCTGTATAGCAGTGTTCTTTGTTAGTGTCATGGTGCGTTATTACCATTGCTGGATTCAAACTGCCTACTTAAGCATGAGGGATTCACAGGAAACGATGCATGTTTGTAATCCAGTGCTCCTGTTTTTGACACCAGCCTCGATGTTAACTGCTCACTCTCCTGCAGCCGCGTTAACTTACTGCTAATGCAAACTGAACATTTCCTAATGCTGATCGCGTTCAACTGGAAAAGTACGTTGCCTTTTATTGTGAAGCAGCCACAGGAAACGTTGCAGCATGTTTGCCGTGACTGTTAATCAAAAACGTGACAGCAAAACAAGACAACTGAGATTTCTTTGACGGTAGTTTTAAAATATTGCAGGGAGTGATGGAGCTGCACACCTCTGGCTTCTCAGCCAGGTGCGATGTGGCCTGCTGCTGCAGGGAAAACCACCTGCATCGTACGCAGCATGAAATCAGATCATGGTGGCCAATCATTGACTTCGTTAGTGAATCAACATGAGTTTGTTTGGCTGTGCTGTAAACAGATACAGCAGCTGCTCTTCTCTTGTGTTTCTTTTGGTCATTCTTCGCCTTTACTGGACAGTCAGCAGTGAAGAGTCAGACAGGAAACACAGGCTCTCAGCTGGAAGTGGGCTGTGAACATTGCGGTTATGTGGCTGTAAGCGTTTGGCTACCAAGATGCATTTCTGACAAAGTAGCTGCTCAACGAGTGTCTGCTCTGGTATTAAACAGTTATCACTGTTACCATGGACGCTGGCAAACCCAGCAGGATATAAATCTTCAGGATTTCAACCTAAATAGATAATGAAGATAATCCTCAGTTGCAGCTCTGCTACTGTACAGTCATTACAAAAAACTTTAACATAATAAACCATAGTGAGGCCTTCACACTTTAATTAAACCACTATATCTACACATACAGAGAGCCATTAGCTGAGCCAGCCTCTGAGCTCTGCAGTCAACCTTTAACATAAATGGAGAACAAAGAGAGTCTTATTAAACCTACATCATCATGATCACCTCCAGAAAAAGTCTTGTTAATATCCTGCTGTTAAGTGTTTGAACCACAGCTGAAGTATTTGACTGAAGGTCTGTTGACTTGACCCTGTGAACCATTTCTAACTCGATCTAAAACAACACTGAGAGGAAGATTATTGCTATAACACTAAAGTCTGAGGAAGAATTTCTCCGTCTCGAGTAACGATTTCTCTTTATGGTGCTTCAAACGGATTACTGCAAATATCAGCATTATTCTGCCACTGTGCCTGGAAGCTGCTGTGGGAATGCTTTGTTATATATCATCGTATGACATTGCTTTTTATTTTCTGCACATCAATACATCTCTCTGATAAGTGGAAGGGATGCCCAAAGTCCCACTGCACTGTGGTACACAGGAATTGTGCTGCATTAAACGAAGGCGTATCACCAAAGTTTGATCAGACTGGAATGATTTGAGTTGTTCTTCACTGAATTACACCAAGCTGTAAGAGTTACTTGAGCTTGAAAGTGCTGAGCTAAACCAGAAAAAGGAGAGTGCTTCTTTTGTTGGAGGACTCTTACTGTCAATTAAATTAACAGTGAGGATTTCAGAGCAATAGTTTCATGACATCTATTTCCTGATTTGCACAAACACACACATTTAATCAGGAAGTAAGAACCTCTTACCTTCACTTTAGTGTTGGCAGGGATGTTGGTCTTCCAGCGCACCGTGTAGAAGCGGTTATCTGTGATCTTTTGGTTCTTGGGCAGCGAGTTGTCGGCCCAGGTCACCTTGATGGTGTCATGGCTCAGCACGGAGGCCTGAACACCCACGGGTGGCATCATGGGAGAGGGGTCTGGTACTGGGGTGTATGGAGCATGGAAGAGTTCGTAGAAATCAACATCAGGGTCTATGGGGTCTGCACATCAGGCAGAAAACCCGCATGCATGCACATAAATTAAAATGACCAAAATTAAAACACGAAGAGAAGCGTGGCGTGATGGACCAGACAGTGGAGTAAAAACAGCATGCAGGGAGGAACGAACAGGAGAAAATAAGGTTAATGAGTTAAAATGAAGGACGACGACGTGGGAGGAAGAAAAAGATAAGGTAAGTGCAACAAGGATGGGATTGGGAAGGGTGAAGAGAAAGAGAGAGAAGATTCTATTAGAAAAACAGACACTGACCTCTACAATAAGACGGAGCTACAGACTCAGTTGCTATATAGAAGCTACTGCACAGTGTGTGGTGTTTTATCAACACCTACTGTGGCACTACAGAGAGAGAGAGGAGATACTCTATTCATAAGAAAAGATTACAGTAAATGGAAACCAGAGTGCAAGCAGATGCCCACAATCCTACAGGCAACTTTTCAGACCTGCACATTAAGGTATTGACAGTCTTTTTAGAGAGAGACAATACTGAAATGTCTACAAAGCGGATAAACAGACGGACACTGAATGCCATGGAACAGTTCCCTTTTTTCAGAGTAACGCTGATGCATTATGTCCTTGAAAACCGCAGAGAGGATACGGAGGCTTTAAGTATCAGAGCCGGCAGGAGGGTCATGAACAAGTGGTGGCTGCGGTTCGTCGTGTCTCTGCGGAGTGCTGCCTCTGCTCTGAGGCTCAGAGACGATCGGTGAAAGGCTTGTGGTGAAAGGTAGAGCTCTGGTCTCTCCCACCTTTCACACAGGGCTGCAACCCAAATCCTGTCTGCCTGTTTATCACTTTGCATGTGTCTGTGTTACATGTTCTAATTAGCAGGATGGCTTCCTCTATGATATCTGCACTAATATTAAGATTATCTTCCTGTTATTGCAGTGCATGTTTCTGAACAAGTTTTTTCAAAATTTTAATCTTATATTCTACATTCTACGCCACGCATGATGCAAATGAGATGAAGCCTGCTGGCTAACTGTAGCACAACTACAAAAATGTTTATTAATGTGCTTTATCCTCCTTCAATTAAACATGCTGCTCATTTTTACATGGAGACATTTTAAGTATAATTATTGTTCTCATGTCCTGATTCTAGTTGTGTAAATGTAAACGCAGACAAAACCTTCTTCCAGCATGTGTCACTAGTTATTCTGTTATCAATACACCGTCGACTGTGATGCAGTTTCCTGGAGATTTAATTGAGAATTAATTGACCGTAGATAAAATCACCAGATGAAAATACACGATTTAGCTAATGCAGTAAAAAAGATACCTGAAGAAACAACATAATAACAAATTAATAACAAAATGTTTATAACAATCTATTCGGCGAATTAAATTCTGAAATCCAGTGGTCTTCACCTTTAAGAGCCCCATACGAAGCGCAGTCCACCACTTGAAAAAGATAAATGGTATTTAGTATGTTGCTAACGACAACCTGTTGTTTGGTTTTCTGTTTATGTAACAGTGAGAGTGTGTATACGTGCTTGCACGAAGAACACTTGAGTGTGTTTGTGTGTGAGGTGCCTGCCCATTACACTCCATAAAGCCCAATGAGTGAGTGTGTGTGTCTATGAAAGGGAAAGAGGGGCCGAAACGAGCCAGCATGCTGACGGATAAACGCTTCAAGATGGCCTTCTGGCCGCTACTTTCTGTCCTTGGTTTAGTTGAGACGGAGGAAAAAAGCTTTGGTCAGTCACCCGCGGTGACACTCCTCCTCGACCACTTGTTGGTCCTCTCCTCTCCGCCTCGCTCCATTTGACACCTCTTTGTGCAGAGCTAACCTCATTATATTCTCAAGACTGAGTCAGAGTGTGTGAGTGTGTGTATGATGAAGATCCAAGCATTCATGTGGTTGTGGAGAGGCACTGAGGTTTTTGGGGTGGCATGCAAGCTGCATTTCTACTACCCAGCTTGGAGGAATCGTCTCCAGCGTTCGTAGAACACATTGTAGGAGAGAGGCTGACTTGCCCTTGTAGGGGTTTATTACAGATGGGGTGCAATCCCTCATTTCCTGCTTTTCAGTTTAGACGTCATGTTACTATAACACATTCAACCGAGCACTCTCTCAGCCTAAGTTCACCAAGTTTTTCCTCAGTTTTTTTTTTTTTTCCAAAAGTAAAAGTACTATGTAGGTCAGCTCGTCTTTTTAATGCCGACTTGAACAAACTGGCAGGAACGGAACGCGCCCCAGAGGATTCAGCAGCAGAAGATGGTGGTGGGCTTTGGTTCTGCTTTGAGAGGAAACGTTTGGATCTGACGAAGGGTTGCCAAAGCCACCACAGGGGGTCTGAGCGTGTGTAGTGCTGTGTGTGTGTGTGTGTGTGTGTGTGTGTGTGTGTGTGAGTGTGAGGAAGCAGGGGCTTCATGGAGAGAAGTGTACAGTATGACAGTGCGCGGGTGTGTGCGCACTTAGACTGCCACCCCCCCTCGAAGCGTGTTGACGTGACTCGTGTCATCCAGCATCCCGCCTCTCCAGCTCAGCGGTGCAATCGTGCTGCGGCAGAGACAAACTGGAGTGATCAAGGCTGAGAGGGGAGGTGGGAGGCTGGATGGGAGAGGAGGCGGGAGCAGCCCACATTCTGAGACACCCCAGGGAGCAGGGGCTGGTTGTCTTCTGACACTGTCACATAAACTGTGTGAACTCCGCCAACACGCAGTCTAACTGGCAGTGCGTCGCACGTTAAGATCATTTGTCAAGCACTGAGACTGAAGTTCGACTTCTAATTGTTAACGGGGTTGTGATCTAACGCTTGAAGAATTACGGCTCGTCTGCTGGCAGTTAAACTGGGTTGTCTGTATTCTTTATCTGATGTAATCAAGTTGATTTTTTATAATAATGTAAACAGATGCGGAAAGATAACAGGCTACAGAGTATTTTAGGGCCAATATCGATATACAATAAAGCCATATTTCAGCTGATACTTGCAACACATAACATCAACAACCCGTTCAATATGGATCTCTTAAACTTGGTTATGGAAGAACTATGACCGAAATATGTAAGCCAGATATTTGACAATGGAACAATAAACTTGACACTCTCAGGAGGACAAACTGGAAGGACGACTGCGTCTAAATGACAGTATCTTTGACATGTGTGGCAGCTGATCCTATTGCTATGTGTTGTGTCTCTGACAGGCCAAAACTGACTGATAACATCTGCTATGCCACAGCATGTGCTGGGCTCTACTACAAGGACGGAAAATAATGTTCAGGCCCAGTAGGGTTAAACTGGTGCCTGATCAGACCAACGAAGATGGTGAGCGTGTCGAAACTGTTACTGTGTACATGTAAGATTGGATGAGCACAAAAACACTCTTCTCTGCTTGTCTCAGGGGTTAAGATTCTGTGGGAATCTCAATATCGGGACAGCTGGTAATTTAAGGGCAAAATTTGAGGGTTTTGAACACTGATTAAAAAGAGACTCAAGCATACTGGGGGCCATTAAGAAGAGAGTTAATTATAGCAGCGAGACACCCTGATGACCCGTTACCTTCTTGGTAATTTGGAGTCCAGACACATTCTGCCTGATAATGATCTCAGGTTAGAGAGAGCAAAGATAAATGACAGTCGCAGTGACTACAGCCATCCAGTGCGATCACATCCCATAATACCGCATGCGGTTTCTGTCGCGTATGAGATTCTACCGCAGACCAACAGTAAATATATACAGAGAGAGATGGAACCAGGTGAGCAGGGAGCAGCTTTTTGTGAGGACCATACCTGACTGTGGTCTGGTGATGGCGCTCTCATACACAGGAATCCCCTCGCCCACGTTGTTGAAGGCCTTCAGCGTGATCACGTAGTGGGAGCTGGGGTCTGAGAGAGAGAGAGAGAGAGAGAGTGTGTGTGAAAGAGAGAGGTTAAGGCAGAGTGTAGCGAGAGAGACGGGACGAGCGAGATAAACTGATGCAGCCATCTAATCAAGCCAAAACTCTCGAGACTCTCGACTCATAATTGCGATATTAGCCCGAATGAGAATTTGAATACAATCATTCCTCTTACTGTGATTGTAATGAAGGCTTCAATTATGCATATATAGATATTTTGCAACAATTCCTCCCCCAAACCTCTTGATTTTAGAAGACTATTTTTCAACATAATCCACTTTCAGACCCTTTCCTGAGGCTTTGATCACTGTAATATTACTGGTGGTGATTAATTATGCCAATAATAAAAAACATGACCTACATAATGGATGCAGCGGGACAAAAGGGTATTTTCCCGTGAAACAAAATCTGTAATTGTGTGTCTGCTTTTCAAATCACTGCTTCTTCCTGAAATAAGAACATGATCACCTCAAAGGTTGGACTGATCCTTTGCAGAAAAAAAACTGGCACTCATGCAGCATTTTTGTGAGTTCGGCCTTCATGTTGATGTTTCGCTTTAATGACGGCAAGAATTAAAATCACCAAAACAAGTTTTATTTAAACATTTTTGACCTTTAATTATTGTGTCCCCATTAGGCTAATCTGTATAATTAGCAGCTCAGGCGTGTGGTGGAGAAGAGCTCATTAATTCTCTAAATACTCACTATGAGGTACAGATGAATGGCTTCATCTGTGTGTGTGTGTGTGTGTGTGTGTGTGTGTGTGTGTGTGTGTGTGTGTGTGTGTGTGTGTGTGTGTGTGTTGTGTGTCTGTGTTTGCTCATTAAAATACTTTCAGTGTCAGATATATCGCATTTATATCTTGAGTCGGAAAATCACTAATGTTCTAAATGCTGACATTTGGGCTTAGACTAATTTGTCCTCATGCTCCCATCAGTTTTATGATGATTCTTCAGTGCATTTGTGTGGGTCACAAATATCTGAGAGATCAAATCAATATCGGTAAAAACAGAAGAAACAAAACGATAAACATGTACCGATACAGAATGGACGACAGCGCTTTTTTTTTGTTCTTACCGAGGTTCTCGATGGTGTAGTAGCGCTGCTTGTAGTCCACTTTGATGGTCTGAGCGTGAGGACTGCCGATGCCATAGCCGATGGTGTACCCGCGCACCACAATGTCCTGGTTCTCGGGCGGCGTCCAGCTCACCACGATGCTGTTGACCAGTGGCCGGACGTGAAGGGAGCTGGGCTGGTCTGGTACACGTGATTCTGGAGATGGAAATGCAGGAAAAACTTGTCATATCTGTTCAGAAACTCAAAGCTGAATTCAGCAAAGCAGGTGTTTTTACCATCCAGGTCGCTCTCAAATGTCTCTGCTGTGGTCCACTCGGTGGCCGGGCCCGTGCCGTTGACCGTCATGGCCGACACCCGGAAGGAGTACTCTGTCCCTCGCTCGAGACCTGGACAGGCAACACAAACAGGTCAATGCACGGTGTTTAACCTGAGCTGAGGCTGAGCTGAATTTCAAACAGAAAAAAAACCCTCTTTCATTAAAACATAATTTACTGGAGCCCTCCACTCAGCTGGTCAGCTGAGGTTTCGAGTTGCAGTAACAATAAATATTTTGAAAGCACAAAAATCTTTAACGGACGCCTGATACTCCTCTACACAATTTTAGGAGAAAATCTATAAGCCTGCACGGGGAAGGATCAAGTGAAGCTTTCTGTGGTGCGATTCGCTTTCTTTTCCGCTCAGTAACGTGGAAGTGACTGAGATTCATTCTTCACCTTTGATTAATATATATTTGGTGGGTAAAGGTTTGTTTCCCTTTAAGATGTGTTCAAAGAAAAGTGCGTAATTGCAGCCAGCACAAAAAGTACAGCACTAAGGGACTACAAAGAAAAAAAACTTTGGGAGTCTGGATTCGTTCATATTTAAAGCCACGTCTCCTTCAGAAAGAGCCGTTTCACCGCTGGGTGCTGGCTTTGGTATTCAGAAAAGAGGGGAACGCCTGCTGATAAATGATGTGTTGCTGTATTAATTTGCTGTAAAATTTTTCATCATCGTCATATTGTCCCATTTGCACGCTACATGCTAATCCTGTAGTCTTTTCTCTCTGTACCCACTATTCTGGGCCACCCTTGGGGGTAGCTTCTGAAGACTGCCTAACTATCCGTGCCTCCAAGGCTACAACATCTCCTTCTAAACGCTTTTGAACCAACAAACACCCCTCTGTTTCACCCCCCAGAATGTTCTCAAAAATCAACTTTTAAGTGTATATTCTCTTTGATGCAGCACACAGCGTGAGGCCGGGCCACTTGAAAGTTGCTGAGACAACATCTAATATTAATCACCATTGCTGTGTGTCTCTGGTGATACTGTGCATATCTTGGTGGTAGCAGCGGGTGACGTTAGGGTACAGTAAGAAATGTACCTCCAGTGCTAAATATTTAGATAAAATTCACATACTGACTAAATAAATAGATCAACAGCAACACTGACTCTGGCAACTCAAGACACGTCTTCAGTCTCAAGATCAAGATTCTAAATATTGCAGCATGTCAGAAAGAGCTGACAGTATCCAAGATACATCCAACAGAGATAAAATGGAGTGTGATAACATAAAAGTTTTAATATAGGACCAATCTGAAGCATCGAAGAGGAACAGTGGTCTCTAAGAAGGGAAAAAAAAAGTTTTCTTACATGAAGAGTTGGACCGTCTATGGACTTAATGCTGCAGAAGACAAGCTGTGTTTTGAGTGAGGGGCACAAATCACTCACAGAGCTGTCATTATTTCGATGGCCCTGTTCACACACACCCTCCGTGATCAAGAGGACAGCTCAAAAACACAAGTGTTAACACACCCCAGGACATATTGAGGACACAGTGGGACGCACTCAGCCATGTTTGGAAGGGATCCAGGATGCACTTGTTCATAATTGCAGTGTAAATATCCCCAACATAACGAGGTTTGCCTGTTCAACATTTCAGCACACTTACACTACATAAAGAAAGCGCTTCTAAGCATCTGAATCAGATAAGAGTTGACTAACAGCCTCTTTCTCTGCATTTCTCTGCTCTGTCACTTCTTGCATTTATCTGAGGATTTCTGGTTCAAAGTGCTGGAAAAATGGGTGAAATTCCACTCAAATATTATCTGTTTATTGAGCTTAAAACAGCTGGTATGAAGGCTACTTGAAGAATGACATCATGGTTTCAGAAAATACTTGTTATGGTTTGCCGTGCGGCCGTGTCTGATCTCTCTCGCTCGTCGTGTTTGCTGTTACGGTGGTTAGACGACGGCGTTCAATCTGAGCGCAGGCTTTCAGAGAGAGGCAACAAAACAAATGTAACAGTTGTTTTGTTCACCGCATAGGCGAGCCTACAGCCGACACACTCATTCATTCACTCATACACATTCATTTTGTAAATAGAATATGGGGCCATTTAATTTTAGCCCGTTTTAATAACATTCAAATAATGTCTGGAGGGAATCATTTTCACCGGAGAGATTTAAATATGTTGGACTTCGACAGATTTTCCTGCTAAAAAACAAAACAAAACAGTAATTACTGGATCAAGGAAACCCAGTTTTATGCATCCACAACAGTGACAATATTCTTTTCCCGTAGTGAAATGCTGAATATATCATGCATGTTTTGTGCTCTATTTAACAGCAGTGAAGGTTTACCATCCACCCTTCATCCGTCATCTTTACCCACTTATCCAGTGCAGGGTTGTGGAGGCTGCGGCATATCCCAAGCCCATATTAGGTACCATCCACAAATAAAACCAAATATGAGTAGCAAAGTGAACCTTGAAGTGTGTGAACTGCTGTGCATGGATGTAAAAAGTCCTGAACCCCTCTCCACTTATATGTACATGTGCAGCAATATCCTGTATAAACACCTTCATGGGATGATTGAGAAGTCTTTCTGAGGAACTGCTATGGAAGACAACAAAGCCGGCTGGTCGGATACTCAAAATCTGTGTCACAGAATTAGTCAGGGTGTACATCTGAAACTGGTGATGCAGCAGGTTCAGTTTCATTCTGACATCCACCATCGTAGCTGAGCTAACTGCTGAGTCAGTTTCCATTACCATCGATGAGCTTGAAAAGCTGGGTTCCTCCGGTGGTCTCGGCGGCTTCACTCCTCCGGGATCCTTTCCGGTATCGGATCTTGTAGCCGGTGATCTCCCCGTTCTGACCGCTAAGGGGTGGGGGCTGCCACCGAAGCATGATGCTCTGAGGAAGGAAAATGAAGGTAGGTGAAACAAACTTATATTTAACACGTGGGGCTGCTTCTGGGTCTGCAGCTGTAAAGGTGACCTCACGATTTAGCAGGTAGCATCACACCTTCCCACGCACCTTGGCTTAGATGTTGGTGTGAACGTAACTCTGCAGGGTCACTGTTCTGCTCACCAGAAACACGGTCTCACCTGCCCCTCCCTTCCTCCTGATAGCAGGGCGAATGGGAGGGCCCCCGCGAAAACAAACGCACCTCTGAGCGTGAGTGACGCATTTAGGCGGAAAAAACCCCCCACACGAACAACAGAAGGAGATGTCCTGATGAGTGGAGTGTGCACGTGTTTGTGTGTGGACAGGTGAACCCTGCGGAGACGCTGAGGCACACAGATGAATGCAGGACTCTTTTGCTGGCGGGCCCACGCTGCACTGTTGTGGGATTCATGCATCAGAGTTTTTGTGTGTGTGTTTAAAGAGATAGGTGGGTGGGGGAGAGCCCAGCGTGGGAGAAGAGTTAATTAACGCTTCCCCACTGTCACACTGATGCACAAAAGCCAGAATACATGTTGAGGGCACACACGCGCTCCTCCCCAGCCGCGTCAAGGGAGCTGCAGAAATTAAATTTGTGTTAAGTGTGTTCAATTATTCCATTTTTCTTATTACACTATCTGTCCCGACTCGCTGTGTGTGTTGTTCTTCTTACTTCTCCTTCCTAATCATGAAAACCTGTTTGATTGGCTTTGGGAAAATCACAGGGGAAGGTGAGATGGCTGAAGCCAAAAGGAAAAAAAAGGTGCAAAATAAGATCACAAAAACATGATTTCCAGGTTGCCTTGCAGGTAATAGATGTGAGGTTCTGCTTGACAAGGCCCAAAGAGGCGGCTGAACATGAAAAGCATGCTAATTAGGTTTCTTCTTTTTTTTCCCTTGTTCCATTTGGCTGGGCGTATCAAACAGCTAATTGCATAAATGCTTTGTATCTATATACGTGTACTAGAATTATGGACTTAATAACTGTTTACATTCAGAATTAAATACAATGACAGCAAAGGAAAAATAAAGAGACGACTAATTTCAATAATGTTTCGGAATAAAGGAGGCCAGATGTTTGTTTTACAGCTTTAAATTTGTTTTGTCTGGTTCTAATTGGGGAGGGACAGCTGGATGTACGCTATCCATTAAAAAAAAAAAAAAAATTCTGCTACAATTTCTGTCCTTTGCACAGAGCGCCTCCTCCTCATTTCACTCTTAATATTAGCATGAGAGTGTTTTCTCTCCACAAATCTCAGCTGAGTGTCCCTCAGCATGGGTGGCCAGTTCTCACTCAAGCTGGGAGTGTGTGATAGGATTGTCTACCAGTTTTTTTTTTCCCCTAGTTTGCTTTGACAGTGCTCTCTCTCTCCGGCTCTGCATCGACCAGCAAAGGGCTAAAAGCGCTGGCTGCTGCTTTTGTAGTCAATGCACGCACCCTGAGGTTTTCCGTATCTTCTTCTCTTTGCTGCTCTCTGTTTGCACTTGCTGTCTCACGTGTCATGAGTGAGGAACATCTTTTATCAAATTTAATCCATCACTAGGGTGGAAATATACAATAAACAGGCCTACAGCTCTCTGTTTGAAGATAAAATGGCTAAACAGATAGGCAGCCGGGGCCAGTTTCCTGTTTTAATCAGGAGCCTGTTGTGAAGCCTGCAGCCAACTCAGCAGCCTTATCTAATCAAGGATGTCGTGCAACAACCAGACTGAACAACTTTAACTGTAATAAATCTGATTTAACAATGAAAGTTAAAAAGTGGGTGAGACACCGGGAGTTGTTGTCTGAGCTGTAAGAAATCTGACACAGTTATCTCTGATCCAAAGAGAGATTCAGTCAATGAAATCTATTGTGAATTTATTCCATGTGAAGCAGAACTCTACGTTCATGTTGATATATGGCAGTATAAACACTGTCTACACTTCTCTTGACCTGTCCATCATCAAATCAATCCTTCCTTGGATACTTTGACCGCTATCTTACCTTCCTACGTATTATTTTTAGTGTGCCTTCATCTCCCAGGCTAATGTTTTTCCGCATCCTTTTATATCTGAGCTGCAGGCTTCTTCGCCAGATAGTGTACAGAGGGAGAGTGATACAGAGGATAAAACCTTCTGACAGGCGAGTCTCCTGCCGAAGAGAGGATCGATGAGGGTTCGTACACCCTCTTAAGCAGCTGGGGCTACAGGCCTCTGACGCAGCTAATCACACAGAGAAACAACAGTGCTCTGGACTGCAGGCTACGTATTTGTTCAACAGCTTCTGTGTGTAAGTAAGTGAAGGCTTGTGGATTTGCCGAAGCAGACGCTTACTCTACACAACAAACAGTCAAGCTGCAAGCAGTTCAGAAGCATTTGACGTTCGTATGCGCGCCTGAGAAAGTGAGTGTAACAAACACGAAGTCCTAAATAAGAGTGAAACCTCGTTCAGTCAAGGCCAACAAGTCTTACCTTTGAGTTCTGGACCTCCAGAGTGAGGTTTTGAGGAGGAGCACTTGGTACTGTGAAGAAAAGAAAATGGGTCATTTATATATATATAAAAAAACCTGGAAAAAATCTACTGTAGAGCTGAAAAGATTAACTGGTTAATCATTTGGTTGACTGACAGAAACATAATTGGCAACAATTTTTGAAGTGATTAACAAGCAAAAATGCCAACGACTCCCCAGTTCCAGGGTATCTGCTGCTTCTCTTTGTGACAGTAAACTGAATATTTTAGGGTTTGGAGTGTCAGTCTGAGAAAACAAGCTATCTGACATCATCAGCCTTTTCACGTTTCTAGCATTTTATGGACCAATCAAACAACAATCGATTAATGGAGAAAATAACCGGCAGCTTAATGACTAGTTAGTCGCTGATGGAAATGTGTCTTGCTGGCTCTATCTTTACAGCACACTACAGTTTACATTACATACAATTAAGGAATGTAACAGACTAAAACTGGTGGATTTTCTCTTCATGGGTCAACTGACCGTCAGACAAGGTGCGAACTACGACGTCCTCAGTGGAGACACCTGGACCGTGTTTGTTGTTGGCCACCACACGGAAACTGTACTCTGTGTTCTTCTTCAGCCCAGTCATGGTGTACGACTGACTGTCAATGTCGATGTCCTGAAAGGGAGGGAGGGAAGAAGAAAAACAACATTTGCATGTGACAGTGGAAAATAATGTGAACGTGCTCACTGACGATTCAACATGTAGAGACAAGACGGAAATAGAGCAAATAATGCGAAGCTCGTATGAAAGGAAAATGTTCAATTCTCGAAAAGATCACCTGCAAAGGCAGATAAAGAATACATTTGAACATTCACTACTGGCAGCGTGTTGATAAATGCAGAAATGGCCTCAGTTTTAGCATGTAATTTAAGCATTCAAGTTGGATACTGGCTCCAACATGCTGTAAATAAGACAGCTCCAATAGATTTACAAGCCCAGCAGTCTCTCAAATATGGCAAAGCTGCAAAATGTGATGCCTGCTTTCATCATTTCATCACACTAACATTTCTGTTTGTAAATCTGTGTAAAACTGTCATCTTCCACTGAGACACAAATTATGCTTTCTGTGATTACAATGTTTTGCTTTACAAATTGGGCACGCCGGCACATGTCCAATTACTTCAAGGCAATTTGTATTCAGCTCTTTGCTTGTAACATTTTGAGAAAAAAAAAAAAAGACTTCTATCTATTCGTGCTTCCAGAGCGGTCCAATCACAACCTCTGAACTCGGGTCAGATCTTCGCCTGTCACCACATCGCCATTGAAGATGCATCATAGTTAGTCCCTGAATTCCCTCTGTCCGTTAATATTTCATGTCCCTTCAGCACCGTGTCGTTCTAACTTCATCTCCACTCTGTCCCTTACCTTCACCTCTTCTTTCTTTCTTCTCATCCCTCGCCTTTCTCACCTCATCTCTGGCTCTCGTCTCCAGGGAGCTGAGGCATCATTACTCAGTGAGCTGGCTGAAGTTTCATCCATTATCATATTAAAGGCTTTTTAATGCCTCACTGGCTTGCACACTGCTACTGCTGGGGCTGACTCAATATCTAACCAGCTCCATTCCACTCTTGTGACAGAGTTAGACCTGCAGTGCAGAACTGGGTGAATCATATCTGCCTTCTTTTTGCACAATATGTGTTTTTGTGTGAGAGGCCTAATCAAGAGTGTGGCAAAAGGCAGCACAAAGAGGCGTTTAGCAAATGATTAGGAACTCCTTAGCTCATCACAATTTGCACTTGGCTATGCGGACATATTCTTTTCACTGCATCTAATGAAGCCTCTAAAATCAAGCGTCAGCTACATACAAGACTTCTCCTCTTACAAGGCGGAGTGTGAATAGTACTAGCAGTAGAATAATTCATTTGAAGTGAATTAAATAATACATCATCAGTATAAGGAAGGCAAACCGCACAAGGAAGTACTGAAATGCAGGAAAGACTAAACGGTGCTGTTTGATGGCTGAGTCAGCATCATGAATGTGAAAGCATATCCAGATTTTACTCAATTTTTAATTTCTGTGTAATTCAATTTTATCTTTGTCCAGAAAGTCCAAAAATTGTGCTGGATCATAATTGTTAAATTGGAAATAAAAGTGCCCTTTCACTCTGGAGCAACTGACCTGACTACCTGAAATCCTAAATTCAAAGTGCTCGTGTATCGTGTACATTTGGTGAGCTTTTAAACAGAGTGAGCTGAGTGAAGACTATGAACATCCCACCTCTTCATTGCCAACGCTTTTGTCTGTGTAGTACAACTTGTAGGTGAGGATCTCGCCGTTGCCAGTGAGGGGTTTGTCCCAGCTCAGGGAGACAGACGTTGGCGTGTTCGACACCGCCTGCAGGTTAGGAGCAGGGCCCGGCACTTGGACTGCAGAAAAAAATTAAGCAGGAGAGCAGAGGTTAGAAAACCACCTTATTATCTTGAACCCTCACCACTACTGATTCATTCTGTTACACCTGAAAGACAGGAACTTAATTTAGCAATATCCATTGATAGCTGCCAGACACACGTTCTTGGCTACTTCAAAGACACATTTCCGATGTGTTAGCCAGAGCTCAGACCACACGACGGCTTGGTCCCTGCAGCTCTGTGGAGAACAATCTGTTCCCCCTGGACTGGGCTGCCAGCCATGTTGATTTTCTTGTTATTCCCATGACAAACAAACGGAGGGTGTGCCTCAACAACAACATCAATGTACACCTTGCATTCCGCCAACACTTGCCTCTAGCTTATGCTCAGTGTGGCCGACAGTTTATTTCATTGTGTCTGGTCAGTCAAGATAGGGAGCAGGATGCATTACAATGCGTCTGTGTATCAGCCTGATACGATGATTGTCAGGCGCCGCTATTTTTTGTATGAGAAATAGAAAAATGCAGAAATGTTTATCTTGAATGATTCGTGATGTGGTGTAACGGCTTAAATTAAATGCTTACACCAGCATGCAAAGCTGGCACTGTGTTAAGATTAATCCTTTTAAACTTTGAGTAAGATCTGACAGCTTATAAAAAATTAACATATTAGAACGTAAAGATAAAACATAGTGAGTGGAAATCATATACACACATACACAGTTTATATGATCACGTCCGATTACTTTATGTCCACTGGCGCCTATGCATAAATAATAATTCCACACTTTTCATCCGATGCAAATGTAAATGCATTTAAATTAAAGTTGACAGTCAGCACATTAACCTCTAAGTAAACATTTCATAGGTGTTTGCTAGAAGATGGAGCTAGAGCTGCCCTTATAACTGTATACAGGGGGCTCTATGTCCATAAGTATATGGACAGTGACATTTCTTGCCGTCTCTGTGGACACACACACTGGACAAAGTCTGTGAGGTTAAAGTGCTGGCTGTCAGACACAGATATATGTCTGTGCTCTATATATCTTTTAAGCTTTAGCTGCAGGTGTTCCTGACAGGAAAGAGAGGCTCTCATTTGTCAGTGTGCTCTGAAGTTGGATCTATGGGCTTCAGTGTGTGTGTGTGCATGTGCAGGTGTATTAAGTCACTCTCTGAGGAGAGGCGATATGGGGGAAGCTCCGTGTGCACACGCCTGGCGCTCAGACGTAGGTCAACAGTTTAAGCTCCAATTCATAGCATGTTCTTACACTAAAAGTGCACACACACGACAGAGATATACTGCACAGGTACAGCCCGCCCTCACTGCTATCCCCATGGGTGGCTCGGCGCCTGCTGGCAGACATTAAGGTGCAGTGTGTGTATTTATGTGTGCGTGTCATCTGTCCGACCTCCAGCCAAGGACACAGGTAGAGAAACATGGGCTGACCTACAAAGCGACAGTGACTGAGCTGTAGCCGAGGCTGGAGGTGAGGGACGTCCACCCTGACAGTGTGCTGGGAAATCCCCTTCACAGCACTTTCAAATATGGGTGAAACTGAGTGATTTGGAGCAGCAGCCATGGGGAGTCTTACACAGCCAAACACAAAAGGAAAAGAAGAAGAGAACACTTTGTCGCCTCAATAATTCTTATGTAGCTTCTTTATAGCAGCTCTGTACAAACTGGATAAGGGGAAAAATCTGGAATACTAATTTCAGATATTCCTTACTCAGGTAAGCAACACATACAGAGGGCGTATAGTAAATGTCGGCGAGTAAACAAGAGGTGGCTTATAAGAAGAAAACGCTGAATTTCTCTGGTCTGCTGTTGGGTGGTCTGACTGAACGCACAGCCCCAAACAGCCTCCTCTGTGTGTGTGTGTGTGTGTGTGTGTGTGTGTGTGTGTGTGTGTGTGTGTGTGTGTGTGTGTGTGTGTGTGTGTGTGTGTGTAGGGAAGAGGGGCTGTCTCTGTTTGAAGTGAGCGTACGCTGTATGTGAGTGAATATTTGTTTGTGTGAATGTTTATTTGCACATTTGTGTGCTCCTTTTGAGTGCATCCTGTTTGCCTCAGTGTGCCAGTGCGAGCATGTTTCCAACAAACTGGCTGGAGTTCGCCTTTATGTTTATGTGTCCTGTTTACTCAGCACGTATAAATGAACGTTTGTGTGTGTGTGTGTGTGTGTGTGTGTGTGTGTGTGTGTCTTCACCTTCAGCCTGGGTGGCCACTTTGAGCGCTGCAGAGCTCTCTCCCTGGCCGTTGCTGTTGTGGGCCACAACCCTGAAGCGATATTTGGTGTCTGGCATGAGGTTCTGGATGGTGACCTGCATCTCTCCCGGACGGCTGGTGTTCAGCACTCGCTCCCTGATGTGGACGTGGACACAAACACACACGGAGAACATTTTATTAATTCTAAGGTGGTCTAATTACATACCAAAAACATGTTGCGTTTGAAACGTGTCACAAAACAGTGGTCCACAATCACCAGCGAAGCCCAGAAGAGGGTCACTTTAAAGCGTCATCACACGGTTTGTGCAGCCTTTCAGATGGAATATTTTGGTGTTCATGTTGTCCCCCATCTTCACCGTCATTGTCACATGGACCTCTCAAGAGTACATCAGTTTGCCTTTTTGAATTTAGCACAGGGTCTGCGGCGTAGACTCATCCATCCCATGATGGTAACTTTGGATTCTGAACTTCAGTTAAGTAGTTCTGTAATAGCTAAATTCTTATCCGAAGGCAAGTTTTTTCCAAAATGCCGTATGTTTTGGTAATGCCAGAAATCCTAAATGTCATCCTAAACTGAGATAAGATTTCAGACAAGAAGATTCTGAAATGAGGTCCGTGACATTTCGCTTGATTTGTCGAAGCATTGGATCAAAACTCAAAGATATTCAATCAACAATAATACAAAACTGAGAAAAGAAGGAAAACTTCACATTTGAGAAGCTCGAACCAGTTAATTTCTCTTTTTGCTTGATAAATTACTCATTTTCTATCTATCAGCTAATCAGTTAATGCAGTAATTGACTAACAATGAGCATATGAGCACTCATCAGTGAACGGTGGTAAAGTTACAGCTAGTTTCAGACAAAATAAGGCACGTACAACCACACTGGTTTGTGGAAACAGTATTTGTCCAATCCACGCATTTGCACATACAGTAAAATATGCTGTTGCATCTTTAGCTCCAGCACAGAGTATTTTCCGTATTGGGACACAACTGAAAATAACTTGAAGCTATTTTACAGGGAAAACATAAAAAGTAGCCAAAGCGCTTGAGGGGAAATGTGGAATATCCTCTCAGCCTCTGAAGTTTCTTTCTCAATCATACACAGAAGATCCTCCACACAACAAGCTGAGGAAAATTTATGACAGGGCTACTTGAAAAAAATGAAATTACTGTTTGAACTAATGTTAAAAGGCAATCCTTTGAGGAGGGAAGTTTGTTTTTAATTAATGAACACTTACTGCTACAATAAGTGCTTTAACTGCTTTAATTAGATATATTCAGAGTGGTCTGAGACTCTTGCACAGGAATAAATGCATATTAGCACCCTGCTGAATCCAGCGGTAATATGTGTATTAGCACCCTCCTGGCAGTACTACAGTACCGCTTAGCGTGTGTACTACCTGCTAGTGCCCTCCTGGCTGTAGAAAACGGAGTAGGTTAACTCATCTCCGTGGGGTTCGGCCGGCGGGCGCCAGGTCAGCTTGATGAAGCGGGTGGAAACCAGTGAAGCCACGACATCCCTGGGGGCAGAGGGGGTGGGCCCTGCTGGACTGGCTACACCTCCGGAGCCTGGTGTTACATGGTCAGTAGTGTTAGGAGTCAGTGAAGGGGGAGGGAAAGAGGGCAGGGCTACGTCTTTGGGTTGGGAAGGAAGGAGGAGGCAGGGAGGGAGGGATGGCGGGACGGGTGCAGGGACACGGGGGAGGGGGGAGGAGACAGTGGCAGCGTGGGAGGGGTTGAGAGGAGTATCACGCAGAGGCGTCCGAAAGGAACAGGTCGAGGAGAGGAAAGGAGTGGAAATGGAAATGACAGTGAAACGAAGGAAAGGAAGGAAACAAAAAAAAGAAGAAAAAACAAAATAACAACAACGTAACAAAAAAAGACTGTTGGCGTGACAAGGAACCACAGAAATAAAACACTTCTACTACATTCACGAAGCTGACAAATAAAAGCACAATACAGGGGGACTACACATGCAAGTCTACACACAGCTCTCTAACGTCAGGGCAGTGGGAGCAGAACACAGTGTCACACATTTCATTTTCATAGACGGTCTTCCTGCCAATCATCTGGGATTAAAAATGATTGGTTTGCATTTTTGGTGACGTTTTTACTGACTAAAAACTGGCCAGCATTCGATGGAAAACGGAGGCAGACTTTGCTTTGACAGGGACAAAGCCACCTCGTAGCCTCTCAAATGCACACAAGAAAACCGTCTATGTGTTCAGGGAGTCAAAAGCTTTTATTTCAGACACAGTAACACAACTGTAGACGACCCCAACCCCTACCCCCACCCCGTAAACTGATTCTGAAGTCCAGATTCTCTCAACTAACACACCAGATGATGTTTTTTAAACACTTTTGCCGTCACATTCCACAGCCCAGCCACAGAAATGTTGGTGATTTCATTTGGTGGGTTTTTTTTGTTTTTGGAGGAACAATCTGCGGTCAGACTCAGTGAGATCTGCTTTCCATTTGCCTGGCAAGAGGGCAAAACGAAACCATACGGAAAGAATGTCAGCCTGTATGACATTTCCATTTGTTTGCAGGTCAGGGAAATTGACTGGAGGGCAAAACTGAAATACAGAAAAGGAGCATGGCAAAGTGTAGTGTGCTAACAGCGTATTATTACTGGGGATATTGTTTTGAAATGCAAAGCGGCTGCTGGCATATTTGTCTGTCATGGCATGCGGATTGACCGCTAACTCGGCTTTCGGTGTTTGTTTACATTTCGACTTTTGTGATTGGAGTGATATGAAGGTTGCTGTTTTTTCTTGCAAAGAACTAGAAGGTACACACACACTTTTCTGTGTATTGACACTCACTCTTTCACTCACACACACTGTGATCAAAACCTCTGAAGGAGCTTGAGCTGTTGTTGGCTAGAGTACACGCATGACTCCAATTGATCACGTCTTACCTCAAGCTGGCAATTGGCTGGCCGCTACAAAATCGGGTTAGATTCATGTAGTCTGAAGCAGGCTTAGAACATACTCAGGTGAACTGACGTCTGGTGACTGCTGTGGCCAGTCAAGATCGTTTCGCTGGTTGCTCCTGAAAACGGTTCCCTTTTCTGTGTGCTTAGGAGGAAAAAATGTGGGCCTAATGTCTAATAAGTGCTGGGATTACTACACTTTATTATAAATACTGACAAGCTCAAACAACTTAAACATGTAAGTCAGCACTCAAACCTCCAAGCAGCATTTCATTTCAAATCCAGTTTGCTGGAACTGGGCCAGAAACAAAGGAAAACATATCATCGTCCTGACACTTTCTGACTGCAGTGTAAATGACCAGATGCTGAACAATTATCCTCATTCATAAAGCAATGCACGCACGCACGCACGCACGCACGCACGCACGCACGCACGCACGCACGCACGCACGCACGCACGCAAGCACGCACGCACACACGCACACACGCACGCACACACACACACTCGCACAAAGTCTGGTGTCTCACATGGCACTGGTGATGGGGTTATCACAACACAAGCATAAGCAGGCTTACAGGAGAAACAAAAGCTTGACTGCTGATGAGGAAGCACTTCTAACATTACTCAAATGTGAACACACAAGAGAACACAAGCCGAGGAACATAGCGGATTGTACGCTGTAAAAATACACAGCAAATACTGGAAGTCACCTTGGCTGTGGTCCACTCATTTGGTCATATATAAAAACCTTCATTAGATGCAACAGTGTCAAAACAAAGACAAAGCAAACAAAGACAGAAATACTAAATCTAAATACCTAGAAAGGTTTACAGACAGGAGACACAAGGGGAAGATCAAGGAAGGAAACAGAGATATTCATAAGTGCAATCAAAATGTCTGAAGGGCTGCAACTTCTTCAACTTGGATTAGCAGACATGAACCTTCAAGCAGAAAGTGTCTAATCTCAAAAGGCTTGCATGGAGGCTGTACTGTATGTAAATGCGAGAGGAGAGAGAATCCAAGGTGAGAAGCCCTGAAAATGGACAAAAGTGACTTAACGGACAGCTGCTGTAACAGAACTAAACAAACTGACAAGACCTGAATAATGAATCACTTGACAAATTTTCTAAACGATTTATTTCAATAGTGAACGCTGCGACCATCTGCTGCTGCTTTATTGGAGGTTCCATTAATTTTCTATCCCTGCTTTTATGTTCATTCTGGGTGTTTTTTATGTGAAGCACTTGGAGAATGTAATTTATTTGTCGTAAAGCACTTTGAGCTGCACTTCTTGTGTGAAAGGTGCTAGTGTCACCACTACTCTATATAATATAATCTATACTTAGACGGCTTGACAGTAATAAGCAAATAGCCAGATTTCCCTTTAACTTCCGATTCAATGTGCAAACAGCTCTAAAACTAGGAAAGAAGGACGAGATCCCATGTGTCCAAAATATGTTATGTTAGTCAGTCTTGAATCACCTGGAGCTGAGCCACTGCTTGTTGTCTGAGACAGAAGAATAAGTCACGACAGAGGTTGAGCCAAGCTTTTAGACATGTACGCGTAGACATAAACTGATCGTATCTCTGGTTGTTACAGGCGTGTTGTGCTGCAGTGGAGGAATCATTTTAGTGCACCGTTCAGAGAGGAAAAGAAAACAGATAAGGCTTGAGTGCTGCTATAGAATGAATGGTTCCTCGAGGTCAGAGGGGGTTAGTGGAAACGGGTCACGCCGCCTTGCAGACACTTCGGTCACTGCCTTAAGTCTTTGAGTAAATTTCTCCATCAGTACGCTTCCCCAGCGTGACTCTCACAGCAAAGGAACTGCGATAAGAGGCTGGATGTGTCACCTTCTTTGAAGCAAACACAATAAGGAATACACCACTTTAGTGAAGATAATCTTGAAATCAGTGTCAGGTCAGACAAAGAGATATGGCAAAGCCTGGTGAGAAATGCATTCTGGGGAAGGCAAAGGGGAGGAAATAAAACCATTACATGTAATTTCCATCTTCAGACCACTTGTCAGCTGTAGGTAATTGACATGCTGAGCAGTTTTCAGTGTCCTTCTGACAATCTGTCTTGTACATGCATGCCTAGAATTGTTACAGTAAGGAGGTGTCAGCCTCCCACTTCCGCTGCCAAGCTCTATTCATAGCTGATTAATAGTGTCATTAGTCTCTGTGCCAGAGGTAATGAATGGCTGGCATTAAGGCTTAACGAGGAAGGTTACTCTAGATCTGCATAATAAATCTGGGTAACCAATACACAAAACAGTCAGGACAAAGACGTGCATAGCAAAGCATTCATCTTAATATTCAACGGAAGAAAAAGTCGTTTCTGAAATTAAAACAATCGGAGTAGCGTTAAAGGTCTGATTAAAGCCTCGTAACTTAAACTTTATCTTCTGCTGCTAACTCCGTAATCCTTTGCTATGTTTCCCAGTGAGCGTCGCTGTGAAGTTACGCCAAGTAGTTTTTTCATCATCTGGTCTGAGTACACAGATAAGAGAGCCCACCTCACCGGCTCAGACCGTGCACCTCCACCAAGAGAGCATAAATCTACTGAATGCAGAGATCTGCCAGAAGCACCCACAGCACTGTAACTACAGATAGCCTTTTGAGGGGGAATTCAGCAGGCCATGCCAGGCTCTTGCAAAATGGATTTTCTCAGAGCCAGTTTCCGTGTCTAATGTGGTTCAGTAATGATGACTGTGTAAGAGACACATCCAGCACAATGCTAATGGTCCATTACTGAGTCACTACTTTTATCTGCCATAGAATGAACGGAGCAAGAATGAACAATGTACTCAGAAAGCATGGTCCAGAGCCTTCAAAAAAAAAGAAACACGACAAAGCCGACTGTCAATTAAAACCGACAGGCTTTGTCATGTTTCATGCGAACATGCAAAAGTGGCATGATGGGAAAAATGTAGGACTATAAACCGAACAGCACATATCTGGGCTTGTAGCTGAAGTGCATGAAGGTGATTAAAGAGAACTCAGATTCCTTCCGAACAAAGACAAAAATTCATGACAGATCCTTTCATAAAAACGTAAAGATAATGTAAGCAAACTCAGTTCTTAGAGCAGCCGGAGATAACTCTTTCTCTCTGTCAAGATAAGGCTGGAAAGACGAGCAAGTCTGACAGCTCATGACATTTGAGCAGCTCCTTATTGCGCTGACAAAGGAAACTGAGTCAGAAGGAGAAGACAAATGTTTCAGGGGGAGACAAAGTCCGGGGTGAAGAGAGAAATGGCAAGAAAAAGGCTGACCGAGCACTGGTGTTTCGTTGTTCTCTGTGTTTCCTCTTAGGTAGCTTGTCAACAGCAATAACAAACTCCATTTTTAACACAATTTTCAAGACTTACAAAGTGCTTACAAGCAATACAGCAATAAATGAAAAGCAATTATAAACAATAAAAATGCGAGACATTCACCAACAAAGGATAAAAACGCAGCCTGTATTGTGTACCACCTTATCGCTGGCCGAGGGGAAGCTGACAGAGATACAGTATCAGATCACTGGAGCGTATCAGTTACTGCACACATTCCCTCCCGCTGTGATAATCAGAGACAGTCAAGATTAAAGTGCAGCTCAAACCTCACAAAGGCTTAAACTGACGAGGTGTTCCAACTCACTGACATAATCCGAAAAGGAGAAAAAGTCTTTGTGTCTCAAACTGACTCTCCCAAAAAATTTCAGACAGCAGCTCCTCCACATGTCTCCCTGTCGTTTTCTAGGGCATGTTCACGACGAACGCAAAAGGTTTCAAATATGCCACGTTCCCCAGGAGAGAAATAAGCTCTAATTAAATTTAAAAGATACATGTCAATCCCGAAAATGAATCAATTTTCTCCTCATGAAGTCTCGAGTGATTTGAAATACTTCTCTGGAACAATCTTTATGCGTTGGAGACGCTGATGGTGGGACACATCAAAGTCATGCATGAGAAGAGAAATAACTGAGAGGTGAGCACTCAGATACAGAACACTGCAAAATAGGACTTCACTACGAGCGTCACTACTGCATCACAATGCAGACGGAGGTCAATATTCTGACAAACGTTTTGGACAAAGCACATCACAGCGTCTCTGCCTCAATAAGCGCAGACCGTAAATGCAGCTGTAAAAGGCTCTGAGTGGGTCACAGATGTATTTATGTCTCCACACTCCGTAAACACTCCTGTGGCGGCACAGACAAAGTGGGATGCGAGAGGACCCATCTGATGGATCCGTGGGACTCCCGGATGCCATGTGGTGATACAGCTAATACATTACGAGGGAGGTGTTTGTACTTCTAAGGATGGTCTCTTTATCAGACAGCTAAAACCTCCATAAGCCTGTGCATGTTCTTGTTTATCAAACAGAAAAGCTGTCCTTTTGAAACCCTGCAGCCGTTTTCTCTTAAATGGCACAGTTCGTTCAGTTTTACATTTATCTTGCTTTTCACATCCAAAATCAACATTCTCACATTCCCTGGGGGCTTACATAAACAAGTAGAAGGCATTTGTAGGGGGCATGTTTTGGATGGGATGATGGTATGTCTGTGTTTGCATCCACTCTCGGCCCTCCAGCAATTTACTTTCTGATCATTTTTTTTTTTCATGAGAAAGTGACAGTCCCTGCTCTTGGTCTTCAAAATAAACACGCAGCTTCACGTTTAATGTGTGGGAATGAATAAAATGCTATATACATTCTACAGAGACTTAACAAACCCAGAGGATCCACAGATCCCAACACGCAGGGGAAAACAAACTCTCCTATGTGGAGATGACGACGGTAATTGAATGGGTACATCAATAATTAAGCATCCACTGTGTGTACATACCGCGTTCCTTCACCATCAAACACATGTACCCCCTTGATCCGTGAGCCACTGGTGAGTTAATTTGGGTGTGATTGCTTTGTTCCTTTGAATGCCTTGCTTCAACACACACACACACACACACACACACACACACACACACACACACACACACACACACACACACACACACACACACACACACACTCTCGCAGAAACATGCACGATCATGAGGGCAACAGCTGCCTGCCCAGACTCGGTATGCAAATGAAGATGTGCGACTACAGTATACAATGTAAAACCCCCCTCCCCTCCACCTCCGTTCCCACTTTGACAAATCTGCATCATATGCATCACGTGCTCCACATGCTGGCTGGGAGAGGAACGCGAGGCCTCTTGGGCTCGCCTTTCAAGCAGATCAAAACAGCCAGTGATGCTGCACATCTCCAGAGCATTCCACCACCGATGCCCAGGACTGAAAACAAGCTTTTCTTTCTGCACCGCCTGCCTTTGTATCTTATTACATTGGAGGTACAAGAATACAATTCAACCTTTACAGGGGAACAGAGCAAGGCTAGAATAAAGTAATTGATTTCAGGTTACCAGTGTGTATGTGTGTATACACGCACTTGCAACATTTCATGTATAAAGTGAGTGGAGCTGAACAACCAGGAACAGGCTGAAAAGGTCAAACAGTATGCTTGCAGAAGTGAGAGCAGCTGCAACTCCCCCTTGGGAGACTCCCTAACAAACAGTCCAGCTAATCAGACTCCTACCAATAAAGCGGCCTCCCAGGGTCAGACCCACTGAGAAGCGGCTACCGCACTGCGCGAGCAGGCAGCGGGGTGCCCACAACCCACTGTGATGTTACTCACTAGTCTACTTTTAGCTTATGGAAACTGGGAGGCTCAGTGGAGAGAAGGGGGGTGGGTGCTAACAGGAAAAATAAAAGCTCCAGCTTTGTTGGTGCCGCTCACAGGGGTCAGCTGCCTGCAGCTCAGGGAAGGGTGTGAAGGGAAAGTGATGTTTTTGTGCCATGTGGTACTTCCAATTACTGCACCCAGAAGACCGTCCACGTCCAAAAACATCAGATCGACATCCTGGATGAGTGTGTGTTGGAGGTGGATGGCATTATATCCTAACTAAGGGCACGCGTTAGTGAGGTGTGTAAAACAGACTGTCAGGAACGAGCAGATCTCTCACACATACTTGCGCAGTCAGGCCTAAAACTGGCACTGATAACAAGACCGACCTTCAAAAAAACAGCACTGACGCAAGTACTGAAAGCTATTTTAATCCTTTTTGCACTTTTCTGTGCAAAACAAGAGCAAGATGGGTAGGTACCCATAATATTTTGCAGTTAGCACTTAGACGAGAGACCATTTATAAATGAGGCAAAGCCTTTCAGCACGGTTGAGTAAATACAACCCATAGAAAAGTTCAGCCCGCGCTGTGAGAGCCTCCGCTTGTAAACACACAGATACACATTTAACACCATCCCTGAGAGACAGAGCCGCAACACAAACACTCTGCCATCAGCATCCGTACAAACAGCAAATTGGTGGAGGCTGATTTCAGCTCTTCACAATCAATTTAGTCTACAATCCCTCTGATCAGCTCCCTACAGCATCCAGTGAGGGAACACACTCACTAATCACGATCACTAACATGGTGTGTGTGCATGCCAAAGATATTTTGTGCGTGTCTTCTAGTTGAGACGCTGTGTGCACATTTTAGGGCTTCATCCCCAAATTTGAATTTCAATATATTTTGCTATGAGGCAAAATTTAGTGGACATATTCACATTAACATATGATTAATATTCTCCAACAAATGCCCCGGATATGTTTTTATATTGCCTTTTCATGATCACAGGCATTAATAAATATAACAATAATGCTCTAAATAAAACAATATTATCATATTTGTTTAATCAACCACAACCCACCATAGGCAAATGATACTCAACACTCTAAGTTAAGATAAGGCACTTATTATAATAGCACCCGCAGCGCATAATAGCACAAGCAGCTGCATGAGGTGAATAGAAAATTCAGCTGTTGGAGAACAGGTAAATTTGGTGCTCATTGCAAGGGACTCACCATTTTTTTGGAGGCAATTTTATCCCCCAGTTGCACTTAATTAGCTTGTGCTTAGTGCCAACAAGACACTACTCCCTCTGTTCGGGCTTCTTATCTGGGCTTCTACTGCATCACTCGAATGTTCATTATAATTTAATGTTGACTTACGGAAAGTGCAATTGTGAAAATAAACAGCACCACAAACTGCAGCCTCAAAACATTACCATACAGTTAAATCAACGCCTCTCTAACGAACTTCATGAATGTAGTAACTGTTGCACAATGCTTGTCGTGGACTTTTTTTTTCTTTATTTAATCAGGAGAAAGTCTCATTGAGATTCAAAAGCTCCTTTTCAAGAGCGTCCTGGTAGCATAAAACAAACAATTTTAGACGGAAACAAAGAAGAAATGAAAGAAACATAAAAAAAAGCATACAAACATCTACAGTCAGATGTCCTCGCTTCCAAGCCTGGACTGCATTGTGCTGTCACGTATTTCATGTCAGACACTTCATCCGCCCACCACTGTATATATGTGTGCAGTCACTAGTGTACGTTTAGCATATGACAGAGATGAAGCAGGGAACAAAGAGGGTCAAGGCAAGCGAGAGCAGCCTACACAATGATTGCAGGCTCGAACGAACAATGGGAGACTGTTTAGTTGGATCGACCAGCAACCACAATTAGTTTGTGCCTCTCTGACCTCACGAAGGCAGTCACCATACAGTAAAAGACGCGTGACCATACGTGTGCGTGCACGTGTATCCCAGCAGTACACGACGTGCTGTTCAACTGTCATACTTTCACGCTGCTGCCTGGTGCTGAAGGTAAACTCCCGATACAAACCGTGCCAACAGAAGGCATGGAGCGCAGCCCTGCGCTGTGCTGACACATTCACATGCTCACAACGTAACACATTCACTCGTGCTGGCCTGGCCATGACCCCGCTAGTGGATGATGGAGCGCACTGTATTCCCTGAAGTGTGCCCGGGCTTTTATTCAGTACTGGTGGAGTCTGACTGGAGGAAAGGGTCTTTTAGCAGCCTATTCTCACTTCTTGATTTGAACAGGGAATAAGGGTGGTGCTCCGATGTAGTGGATGTGGTGATCCCCCATATGTGGCTTGTCTGCTACAAATGTGTTCGGGGGGTTTTTTTTTTTTTTTTTTTAAGCGATTTTTTACAGCTCCCCCTACAAACTGAAACACGGTCTGTTTCTTGGTTGTTTAATCGTGATCCAGTTACATTTTACATTACATGGATTCATAATAAAGTGAATTTCTCTCCCCAGCATCAGCTAGAGCCGCCACTGCAGTACATCACACTGACAGCTGAGACCTCCTTTGAAGTATCGCTCTTCATCTTTCCCTTTACTTTCAGTTCAATATCAATTCAAGCACTTCTTGATTTGTATTAGAAAAGGACAACAATAAAGTTTTAGCATCAAGATATATTTGTACATAAAACCCTTCCTGCTTGCATGTCATCACACAGCCACAACAGCAGATCCAGGCCCCTCATGTGTATCCGTCGTGGAAATTATTACCGCTTGTCTTGAAACAATTCAGCTTCAATATTTGAGTGTCTGTTTGTGTTACAAATGTGCAGCAACTATCAGTTTTGTTTGGAAAATTCATTTCTCTTCAGGCTCAGTACAATGTTTTGAACATAAGGTGGAAGAGTTTGGAGCTTTCTCTGCTTTTTGTTGTTTACAGTGTGAGCAGAATTACTTCTGGCAACCCGATCGGCCCACGACAGCTTTCTTTGGCCGGGTTATGTTCAGCTTACAATTGGCTACAATAGCTTTGCTCTATTACTCTGTACCTCTTATGTTTTGGTTGTTTTCTTGCCAATAGTGGTCTCAAGGTTTAATATTTCTAAGTCGGATTTTCTGGCTCCAGACAAATGTAACTGCTTTCATTTATTTTCAGCAAGAGGAGGAGTTGGGCAACATTGTCCCGCATGCATTGTTTGGTATCTTTGCTCAAGCTTAATGCCTTTACTAAAAGAGATTAATTTTGTCTCACTGTTATTAAAATAGCACAGAAGTCTTCACTTTGCCTCAAATTGGTTTGTCCTTAGGTGCTTCACAGGCAAGCTTAAACTTCCACTTGATTTGGTTTCATGCGCTGTAAATTAGCAGCATCTAAATAAAACTCGCGTGGGTTTTCTCGACGTCTGGATACCTTCAGAGGTGTAATGTTTATTAGGTGCTAAGTGTCTTGGCCCAGATGAGAATGCATGACATCCAGTGGTTGTTAACAGCGGTGCCAAGTCATCTGCAAATACAGTGGGAGACTCTCAGTTTCTGTGTCATTTCACAGGGACGTCTGGTTCTCAAGTCTGCCATAATTAATCGATTTACTAATGAAGTTATGGTATGTGCAACTCTCGACATATCCCTTCCAGTTTCTCCCTGTGCCTGTCAGTTTGTCAAGCTACAGCTTCTGGGACAGCACACATGTCAGTTTATCATGCCAGCTCTCCTGATGCCTGCACTCATAAATACACAGAGTGATGGAGGGAGAGGAAAACCAGGAGGCACAGTGAGCACTCAGACAGTGATGAGGCATCTCCATCTCTCAGTGGGGGTCTGGTACCTCTGACGGGAGGGGAGGACAGGACTCTTCTGTTAGCTGCCACAGGTCTAAGGGGAGGGAGGGAAAACTAATGGCAGCATGGCTAGATAAAGGGGAAGATGAAGGGAGAGGCAGAGGGATAGAGGTAGAAAGAGAGAAGCGGAGAGAAAGAGGGAGGCATGGAGAAGGACTGCTTTGGCTTCAACAAACGCATTTGCATCAGAAATAGTGCATCACCTTTGTTTTGTCATAAACCGACCTGAATAAAAGCCGGGAACACAAGCCTACAGGATAAAGAAGCAAAAAATTAGGCTGCTACGTTGCACAGCGTCAAGCGACTGATGTTTTAAAATATGTTATCTATTACCCGGAGCTGGCTAAGGCCTCAGTGAAAGGTCTACCTTTCAGTCATCATGAAATTCACTTGCAAAGTCGTGGCTAAAACAGCATCAGAGCTGGGAGCTCGTGGATCCAAACAAGCTTTCAGGCTCTCTAGTGAAGTACTTGGCTTGGGCACTAGGAGGCAAAATGTCAAAACATTACTCTGTGAGTGGTGGGAATGGAGAGGAGAAGAGAAGAGAGGAGAGACAGACAGCTCAGACAGGAGGCATACTGACGCCAGCATATGGAAGGAGTTAAAATAAGTATTCACATGGAAATGGAAATGCATCTATCTTGAATTTATGCAAATACAAAAAAGCATAAAAAAAACATACTGAAGAGCACAAAGCAAAGTGAGTGCATCCACTTCTCTTTTGTTTGCCTATGTTATATGCAGATCTGTCTGCATTTGTCATATTAAGCTTTTAGGTGCTTGAATCTTAAACTTGCCTATTTCAACAAGCGGGCATCCAGTAAGTGAGTGCTTTTGCTTTGCAATTGTTGAAATAGGAATACATAATGGTGAAGAACATGCAGGGGCTTTTCTGCTCTCTTATGAATGTCTCTTTCTAAATGTAAATGTTATATATACCGCTTTCCACCTCTGGAAGGCAACAACGGCAGCTATCTGAAAAACAAACTATTTCTTTCAGCTCTACTCTGCATCTTAAAGAACTACACAAAAAGCACATACACTGCAAGCACCACCCTATCAAACTTCAGTCACTCTCAGTCTTTGTAGTGTGTATGGAAAGATGACAATCACATAAATGGGTGCTTGGTCCAGGCATAGGTTACAGATGTCAACTTCAAAGTCGAAAAACACAAACCGTTTCCTCTCCAAGCCGTAATTGCCGCCTACTACCATATCACGCATAAATACGTCAGATAATCATGCGCCTGGAAAGGACTGCTAACTGTTGCAGCACATTGTCTATAGATGACATGTGACGATAATCCCTGAAATAGCATATCTGCTGCAGCTGACTGACCTCCCTCATGATCACTCTGACAACAAGGTCTACACGTGGGCATCGAAACTGCCAGCAGGGAAACGTTCATGATGGCCTTTAGCGGGCGCATTTGTAGCCTAGAGAGGAAAGAACGGGCCAATCTGCTGGGAATTTAATAAAACCTCATACACAGTACACATAAATTTAAATCAAATTTGTTAGTGAGAACATTTAATACAATGAACTAAATTAAATTTAAAATCGTTTTCTGGGAAAAAAAAATCCACCATATAAGCGGTCATACATCCATCATCTATAAACGCTTATCCTTTGGAGGGTCGTGAGGGATCAAGCCAATCGTAGCTGACGTTGGGTGAGAGGCTGGGCAAACCGCGGACAGGCCGCCAGTTTCCATATAATTATATGTGAGAAATTATTTTACAGTTGTCACAGGGGAAAGTCACATCAAATTAAATTTTTGCTTTGCTTTTGCAAACTTCCAGCACTTCCAAATGACGACAAGTCTGAATGTGGCAGTTTTACATGGCACATTAAGAGGCACTTACTCGGCCTGCATTACACTGCATAATTAGGTCCCCATGAGGTCCACTTGTGGCATTTGTGCTCCTATTTACCCACATCTGTTTGCAACTAGTTGACCCATATTGCACATGGCTGTGGAATGTCCAGGAAAGTTGTTCGAGACTGCAATCTGCGGTCCTATTTTTAACCTCCACTCGCCAGGAAATCTGTTTTTCAGGGTTTTAAGACTGCTGAAGCAAAGTGAAATGATGTGTTTTCTCTTCTGCAGCAGTTTGTCTATGAACTACCCCTTGCTACCTACTGCCGAGTGTATTGATACAAAGCACATATCACTATAAATAACTGTCAAGATATTGTACATATGCTAACAGCTGACCTTTTTCCATTCCAAACACCCACAAGTGGGAATCATCAGTGGAGCCACATTTAACCGCAGCTGGCAGTGTCAAGATGCAAAGATTATGAGCACTAATGAATATTAGCCAACTTGCAGCTGGCTGGGTGTTTAGATGCAGTTCACCCCCATTGATTTCCCTGTTGGGCGAAGACAACTTTATCCCTGTGGCAAGTCCCTGGCTTATCTCCCTCGACTGCAAGGCAGCCGGCAGACAGGGGTGCTGTCCTGGCCCCGTTTCAGGATGATTCAAGCCTGGCAGGTGTGAGCGGGATACCTGACTGAGGCGAAATACACAGGGGCAGCAAAGAGCAGGAGGGGCGTTTGTGTAAAGACTGGGTTAAGAAGTGGACAAAGATGCCCAGCTGTGAGGGGGCAGCCATATAGGGGGAATACTGAAGCCAGCACAATTGACATAAAGCCCAGTGCGCTGGATTATCACAAAGAGCAGGTGGCTGTGAAAGACAAAGAAAGAGAAAGTGAGAGGAAGTAGCAGAGAGGTGGCAGATGGCTGTGGAAATGACTGTGTCCACACTGAGCAGCAGAGGAGGAAAATACAACAGAGGAGAGACTCCAAGGAGAGAGATGCATTTCATCTTTACATCACAGAGCCATACCCACAAAACACTAATAGCTGTAGAAAATGAGCTGATTTCAAAAATGTTCTCATTGATTTGCCAATGCACCTTTGAGAGAGGAAATTACTTTGACACAGTGAAGCAAGCAAGAATAAACAGCATCACTGCGACTTGGGTTATTTTCTAGATCAAGCATCTGAGAGTGGGATGATGACCGGATAATGAGCTGATGAATAAAGAGGAAACTGGAAACTTTCTGGTGGCAAGCGTGTTTGTATTGGCGTTACTGTGACCAAGACAGACACACTCAGAAAAGTCAGAAAGAAAAAGATTCTATGTGATATTTATGGATTAAACAGAGATTAATGTCTTCAAAGCCTCACTCAGGGCAGTGCCTGTATACGAGGCCATCTGCCTCAGTAATTCATCCCATTCATCAACTTAAAAAAAAAAAAAAGACTTGGGGCCATGTAAAGTGGCAAAAGCCTCACCAATGGTGTCAAACACAAACACACAATGAGCTGCAGGTCATCATTATTTCTGACTTCAAGTCCTCCAATCAGAGGGGGTTGACACAGCTGGGGGGCCAGCGGTTGGACACTTCTATGCTAATCCATTAACCACCTGCTTCAAGGGGGGGGGGGGGTTCACGCTTGATTAGATTTTGCTGTCTTCCCCAATAAAATGGGAGCGTCTGAGGCTTCATCCACACTGACACATTTTCCTTTTAAAACTCATAACTTTTGCTCTGTTTACACCAAAACGGAGCGCCGCTGACCCCGTTTTGGTTTGAAAACTCCGGCACTGCATGACTGTCTGGACAGGTGTAAACAGAGGATTTTGGAAATGATGACACTGACACCCACGTTCGCTTCCTGATTGGATCTTATCAGTCACAGCATCCCTTTTCTGACAGAACTCAAACAGCAGCCTGTATATTTCTGTGAGCCTTGACTACCAGCAGTTAATTCAGCAAGGATAATAAATGACAGGTGCTGCTGACCTTGCTGTCTATGCTAGCTTAAATTCTGCATTTTATCATACTACCACTGCCTTCATGCGCAGGAGGCAAACACAAACACAAACACAAACACAAACACGTGCATGTCCAGTGTATGTGAGCGTTCATGTGACGTGTTTTCAGGCACGTCGTCTGGGTGGAGACTATTTCTGATTGGGCACTGACACGGTTGTCTGGATGGAGACTGTTTTTCATTCTAAAATGAAAAACAATGAAAGAAAAATGGGGATGAAGCCTAACTCAATTGTACAATTCTGCCATATTAGGATTGTTTTACCTTCATTGCCCTTGTCGTTTTATTGTTCCTCCATTTCCCACCTCCCTCTTTTATTCAGTGTGTCTTGTTCATCATTTGAATTCCTTGTTGCTCACTTGTTTTGTGCAGAGGGTTTTTACTTGCCCCCTGGGTGGGACTATGATTATTATGACTGTGCAAATGATCTCAAATTTAAGTTGGATTACATTTTCTCTAATGATCAGAGGTAATGAAACAAAATTACCTCAAGAACCGGGATGTTAACTGTATTTTCCACATTTTCTTCTATTTTTGGGCACTTGAGATTTTTTGGCACTCCAAGCCACTGTCCTTGGTGTCTGCTTTTGCTGTACACTGCACTCAGCAGCTCCACTCTGGGAATTAGCATTCAAACCTCTCCCTTGGCTTTACAGGGAAATGTACAACACGAAAGGCTCTGCTGCAGCTATCCAGGCACTCGCACTTTACAAGCACATGTGTTCATGTTTAGGTGAAGCTTCCTGCTAAAAGACGGAATTTACATATCCAAGAGTGCTGCATCAAAGCAAAGGCATTGTGTGAAGCAACTTTCCAAAAGTCCTCACAACATTTCTGTAGCACAAGATGTGGAATGGACTGTGTGCAAACTAAGCACCGTTTGCCCCAGATACAGCTCTGTTCCCTTTGAGTCACCTCTGGTTTAACAAGATCCCAGTGGTTTCATTTCACTGTTCACTACACACTCTCAAGCACTCCTCACACCCTCACAGATGTGCACAGCCTCGAGGATCCATCAGGGTGTTTATAAATAAGGCAAACTGTATAGAGAGCAGAGGACCCACCCTGTTACCAAGCTAACTCGTGTTTTTCAAGCCTTTGTTGAAAGAGCATTTTTGCAGCGTTCGCTTCTTTTATTGCTCTTTCTAAAAAGCCCCACCATTCCACCAGTATTTTCTGAGCTACACGTATCTGCTTCTGTTCTGTGTTTTGTTAGCATTCAACAACCCCGGCTCCCTTAACTGTGATCCATATGAGGCTGTTAAAAGCTACGGAATAATCCCAAGGAGCACTGTGCTGTTGATATGCACAGACGCTTACGCATTTCCAACTGCAGTGCTCGGATGGCTGAGCAAAACTGATCACACGGGGTTAATTTCTGAGTCGCAGAATGAGTTTTATCTAGTTCACTAACTCATCTGATCTGCACACAAGTGGGTGGTCCTGCTGAGTGGCGTACCGTGATCTAGGATGATGAGCTGGGCGCTGGACTGGATGTTGCCTGCATCGTTTTCTGCAAGGCACTGGTAGAAACCCTCATCTGACTTGACCAGACCCAGAACCTGCAGGTTGTGCTCCTTCTACAGATCAGGAAAGAGGGAGAAAAAAAGGAGGACAAACAAAGACAAGCTGTTACAAGTGGCTTTGGAACCAATCTCAAACTCTTGACCATGAAAGTGTGATGATGCAAAACCATGCAAGTGCTGCTGATAGTAAAATGTCCTCAGTGCAGAAAAGCTAGAAAGGCAATACTTCAGTGATAAATCAACGTACAATTATTTTGAAGTAATCACTGGGGATCACAGCATCTCCATTCTTGACCCATTTGACAGTGGGAGCCGGTGATCCTGAAACCTCACACTCAAACACGATGTCCATGGACTCATGGGCGTAAATGTTGGCTGGCTGCTTGACAAACTGGGGAGGAACTGTGGAATGCAGATAGAAAACACGAGTCAAAGAATGTTGAAAAACAAAACATTACATTTAAGATCAACATACAGTGGAAAATGCTAAAAAGGAGCCAATAAGACACAACTGGAAAACATCTGTAGGAGTCATCTTTTCCCTGTGAATTTCAGTAACCAATTTGTGAAAACTAACCAGGCACATCACAGTGATCACTGCCAGGAAATGAACAAGACCAAATGATGCTTTGCTTCCACTTAAACTGCCAAATTGCCAGTTAAGGGAGGGTGGAAACAACAACAATCAGTATCATCTGACAACAACTTATCCAATTATCTTCTTTGCCATTCACACAGACGTGACCTGTTCAACAGATGGTGACACTGAATTATTTGATAAAAAAGTTCAATAACCTCCGTTCTTATTTATTAAGGAATCGGTCCAAAACAACAGCCGCTTTGGTAGCGGTACAGTGTGTAAGCATGCTACACTAGCAGAGCCGAGCACTTGCAGATCTCCCCTAGTCCTGGTAATGAGAGCCAGAAAGGAGTTATTTGATCTGCTGGGGCGATACAGCGCCTCATCAATCTGTCCTGGAACAAGGTCACTGGGAGCGCAGGGCCCAGGCCTCGTCCTCTCTCTATAATTGGACTGTATGTGCATGTGAGGAGAGACAGAGTAAGACAGACGTGTGTGTGTGTGGGTGGAAGTGTGTGTTTCTGTGCATTCCCTGATAAACGGCGACCTCGCTGACCACAGTTTAACTGACTGTATTGTTAGTGTGTCTCAGTGTGTCAGGCTACGCCATCAGCCTCATGGGCTCTCTCACAGCTAGTTATTAGCATCTATTTTGTGGCTATTCACTTGGGCTGATTGGATATTAGGAGCAGTAGATGGATTAGGTTCTTCTCCAGCTTTATTCAGCAGAGTATAGTAGCAGGTTGTGAGGTCAAGTCCCCCTCATCTGCTTGATGTAGCTGTGGCTAATTTACTCTAACATGAAATTGCTAGTTAACACATTAGGCCTCTTTCTGTCAGGACATGCTGTTAGCAACAGCATGTCTCCCAAATTATAGTTATTCGTAATTACAACCGCTAAAGGAAATATCCACTGTATACACATTTCTCCACCAATAACAGACCTAATACACCCAGTAGCTGTGGGCACCACAACATGTTTGTATTTTTCTGACCTTAAAATGCACTTTGCCCATCTGTTTGGTATTTCCGTGCCCTACACAGAGCAAAGGTGGGAGGAGAGGCACAACTCGACAGAAGTTGCACACAAAGGGAGAGCACAAAGCCATTCCCACAAACTGCTTTCTCTCTATCCTCATCTAAAAAGCCAGGGGCAGCACCTGTGTGTGTCCTCGCTGAGGATGTGCTACAGCAGGATTACGCATGTCAAATGTTTTGTTGCATTTCACACATCTCACAAGACATTTCCACATCACCCTCAGGACAGTCTTGTTAACAGGATAATTGCGGGGAATTACCAGTGTACACAATTACATAAACAGCTTAAGATTTGGCAGCAATATTGGTTGTGATCATGTGAATGAAGACAAAAACCTGAATGCTACTTTATAAATAACTTCAGCTAAATACACAGCTTTCAGACTGTGTGTCCCAATTTTTTAAAAAGCCTGGGAGTGTTTTGTCATGAATGCTTTGTGACTATTGTGCAGTCAAAATACAGACTTGTACTTTAAGTTGGAGATTTCATGTCACACACATGGCCCACTGCTCACATCATCGTTTCTTAATGACAGCTACAAATTCATGTCAGTCACACTGTCAAAAGGTATTCTTCAGCAAAATTCAGAATTCTCTAACTTCACAAAAACATTGGTGTTTCAAAGAAAAGCCAGCTATACAATATCTTGTTTTATTCTGTGATTTCCAAATGCCAGTTTTCCAACCAAAACAACCGGATTATCTGGAATCCGGAATATTGAAACCTTCCCTCGTCTTACTGAATGAGTGTCTAGACTTTTCTGTGAGCCACTGTGCAAATATTGACGACTATGACAGGATGGAAATAGGGACGGTGATGCTTTTAGACTGGATCACTGACTGACTGTCAAGACAACCATCACCCTTGCTCTGTCTATGTATATGTATCTGTGTGTGTGCACGCACATGCATGTGTATCATGTGTGTAGCAGTCCCTGTAGGAGGTTGTGTGAGCTGTGAATAATGGGTTTCACAGTGTGGTGTCCCCTGGATATTTGCCTGTAGTAGCTGTGCAGCAGAGGCAGGTGGAATCTTTGGTTTACTTTGGTGTGTCAGGGACACAGTGTTCACACACCATTCTGTGTGTGTGTGTGTGTGTGTGTGTGTGTGTGTGTGTGAGAGAGAGAGAGAATTGTGAGCCATGTGCGAATATGAATAATTTTATGTGTCTGGAAACATGTTTCATCCCATTATTACTGGTGCTATATGCTGAACATAATTGTGTGTGCTTCCTTCCCTGCAGGCAATATGTGTTTGGGCGGATTTTGTTTGCATAATACTCGTCTGTGTGTGTGTGTGTGTGTGTGTGTGTGTGTGTGTGTGTGTGTGTGTGTGTGTGTGTGTGTGTGTGTCTGTGCAAGTGTATGTGAACATATGTTTCTATACATCCATGCTGTCTCAGTCTGTGCACGTTCATTGTATTCGTTTGGGGTTTTGCATCACATTGCATTGCAGTGTCTTTCCATCATTCATACTTTATGTGCATGTGGGCGTGTTCATGGTGTGTATGTGAGTGTGTGTGCGCAGGGCCCCCTGGTGAGGTTTGCTGGTGACAGGATTTGACGGTGACTGGTACCCTGCAGCTCTCTTTATCTCTCTCTCTCTGCATTACACCACTCAGTCTCCTATTTCCCTGCCCAACTCTTAATCTTCCTATAACTCCCTGTCTATCTCTCCATCTTCAGCCTCCACCTCGCTCTCCATCTGAGCAGACATGCACCATTTTCTTTAAATGGAGTTCAGACATTTGGAACCTATTGGACTGGGCAATGAGAAGAAACGCCTAAATATACCAATAACGCTTGGGCGGTGGGAATGGAGGAAGCTTTCAGGACTCAACAGAGCATGACATGCGTGGGGGGCTGTGTGTGTGTGTGTGTGTGTGTGTGTGTGTGTGTGTGTGTGTGTGTGTGTGTGTGTGTGTGTGTGTGTGTGTGTGTGTGTGTGTGTGTGTGTGTGTGTGTGTGTGTGTGTGTGTGTGTGTGGGCAGCTCTAAATGACACAAGTCTGATGAACTTCCTTAATTGGCTGTTCGCAGCCTGACACATGCATATGCAAAGGTGAATTTAGCCACATTTGCAAAAGCACACGAGTGCTACTAGATGTCAGCAGTCGGTCAGCACTGAAGTCACTGTGAGTCTGACTTCTCCCTCAAAAACAAGTGGTTCACAACCAGGAAATTGACACTGGCAGTGTTTCTGACCACTGCTACTGCAGTTAAGTAATGCTTTGATTGGCAGGCTCCTGCATTTTCTTTTAGATTTTGGTGTAAATGCATAACAACGTACATGGACGCCTTGAGTACAGGGGTTGCCAGGATAAGTCTTTGTGCCCACTGCAGAGGGCAATAGCAGTGACAATAATGCAATGTACATGCAATAAAAAACAATATGCAGACCAAAGGAACTCAGGGACCTGAATGCTTGCTTGATTGACAGGTGTCTTAGTCTATCGCACTCTGCAAAGCTCCTGCTGTTTACTCATTTGTGATCAACTAAACTGGAGCCCTCACCCAAATTTAGATTTTCTGGATCCGGTAAGTGACGAAGAGGATGAGTGATCAATCCTAAAGCAGAACTGATCATGCCCTGTCATTAACATATGGATGATCAACTTACAAGAAACCCTGAAAGTCTATGTTTTCCTATAGTTTACAGTTCACAGACAGACAGATGCACAAGTCCACCAGCTGGGACTGACTTGTGTTTGAACATAAATACCACTCTAATGAAAGAGAAATCCAACAGAGACACAAAAACAACTAACGAAATGCAAAAAAAAAAGGGAGGAAAAAGGAGGGAGAACAGCCGAAAGAACTCAGATGCCAGTTCTTTGGTCTGGTATCATCTCTCTAGCCTGTAGCTTAGTAAAAGAAGCTTTAATGCAGATTTACACCGACTCCAGTGAACTACTAAAAGAGGGCCATGAAAAGGTCATGCGTGTGTCTTACTGCGAGCTTGTTAAAACAAAACCTAGGATTCCTAGAGGGAGTCTGGGCAGATTACTTTACTTAAAGCTTCACTGGCAGCCTGGAATAAACTGAATAGAGACATACTGAGAAGAAATAAGTCCAGTCTCCACGTCTTGATACCGATAAAAACGGTGAAACATCAAAGTCAAAAAGCTGAAGAGAGCAGCTGTTACAGTTTTTGTACCTTTGACTTGCAGTGACGAGTCAAAAGACAAAATAAATTACTTTTGGACATACAGCAGTCATTTATTAAGGCCTAAAATAAGACCATTGAAGCTCAGGGATTCAAATATGAAAGACATTTTCTTGCTTTGTTAGCTTGGCCAGAGTCCAGTTAGCTTCATACAGTCAAACAATAGCTCTTGGGCAGTCAGGGTTTACTCTGCGGGCAAGTGGAGCTCGAACTGTACTAATTACCCATCCTGCTGTTCCAAAGATAACAGCTTTACTCTTAATCCTGGCCAAAACAAACAGCTTCAGCAGTGAGGCAAGAGGGATGCTCGGTGCTCGCCTTCCTTGTCATTGAGGAGGACATAATGTCCTGTTAGAGGCAGCGTCATAGAGGGAGAGTTCAATCACTGGATGTTTGCGTGGACTCCCTCTGATGGTTCTGAAATTACTAGAATTGAGTAAAAGCAGAGGCCTGACATTGTCCATGAAATGATGAAACAAACCTTGCTTGATGGTTTTGTTACGGCAGATAGAGGATTTCAAGAGGCTTCCTCGGCACAGTGCTTTTATTTTGGAGAGCAATTGTCAGTGGAGTGGAGCTCTAAAACAGATACTACTCAACATCCTATTGGAATTGTATTGAAAACATAACGCACTGTGTACTGTACTATTTCACTTTAAGAAAAATGATCTGTTAATGTAAGTGAATTCCTGTCAATCTGGTGAATCAATCAGCAGGTGTCATGTTTCATGTAAACTGAATCATTGTCATGGAAATGTTCTTGTTAAATGAAAGCTGCATTTTAAAAAATGCTAACCCAGTGATGATAGTAAGATAACTTAGCTGATAACTGATAGTAAGTCTTAAATGTAAAATGTTTTGCTGGGATTACTTCAGTAATGTTGGAGTAGAAGCAGGTTCATTTGTCTTGAGTCTCAGTAAAACCTTGGATTTCTATACACTTCATAAACAAAAATGAGTGAATGTATTTTTACTGAACGAGCTACATGATGATATAACATTCCCCTTAAGATTATCAACAATCCCAGGAATAATGGGTATATTCAAGACCACTAAGGAGTTTCAGTCAGACAGGAAGTCACAAAACACATAGCCAGAATCAACCTTTCCTGAGGAGTGACACCAAAGTGGTAATGTGGTGATGAATGAGTGTGTGCGTGTGTCGTTACTTTATAGATCAGAGAAGTGGGAATGTGAGTTAAACAGTCGGACAGGATGAGAGATGCCTGTCAGAAGCTGCTGCCCACTCAGACACCTGATGAAGTGGGCCGAGCTGGGCCGGGTTCCCCACAGCAGATGCAGCAAGATGAGACAGGCTAACACAACGGCTCGAGCAAAACAAAGCACTTAGACTCGATGTAACACAGCAGAGACGCACACAGTGCTTATATGTTCCTGACGCAAATGTGTCTATCTGGAATAAATAGCAGACTTTGCCTTCTCTTGTGTCTGCATTCGTCTGTCGGGAATCAGACAGAGACGCCTCCAAACAACTCACCCAACCGGTTGAGATAACACCCCCTATGAAAAAGGGAAAAAGGTGTGTGCCTGAGGGTGTTGTGTTCTTTTAATAGCTAAATGGAAAGTTTCTTTTTATTTCGACCAGAAAATAACTGCTTTGTGCCACTGGAGGGAGGGCAGGAAGATGGCGTGCTGAAGTAAAAACAGACTAAAATATCCACCAGATCTTATCAAATCTGTAATTCTTCCACGAGTCATTTACAACTATTCCTGTCCCCAGCTGGAAAAATACATTGAGCACAGTTCAGAAAAAGATCTCTCTATAGCAGATTCCACTGATATGTTAATGGATGCTGCACATGCTTTGACTTTTGTTAAGTTACAGTCTTTTTTTCTGGTGGAACAACGTGAGCTGCACAATGTCAATGTCTTATTTTTCTTGCTATGAAAGAGCAAAGGTGCAACTGCAAGCTGAAATCCAGCACATAATGAGTTTTTTTTTTTTATGTTATTGTCTATTTTTGCCCATTTCTATAACAGGGTAAAATCACTCCTGCTGTCTGTGGTTATAAATCTCCTCAGCCCATAGGAAAGACATGGAACTTTTACAGGGGGCAGGGATTTCCTGCAGGCAAGTGCAGCACATGGAAAGAACAATTAAGTTGACGACATGATAGCATGAGGGCACGATAGATGGGCCACTGACTCGGAGCCCTATAAAACTGGAGACATACATGTTTGTGGAGAAACTATTTCTGTCCTGCAAACACGCATGCACGCACACACACACGCACGCACGCACACACACAGAGTTCAGGTCTGGGTGGTGCCCCTGTTGCACAAGACCATAATCAAAAGCTGCTGCCTCCTCTGGCCTCATTTATCCTCTTGCCAGCTCTAATAGAGGGTGAGATGTCACAGAAAAGTCACAGTGCACAAAACACACACACTCACACAAACACACACTGTGCCTGTGCTCCTGGATGTGATGTGAGTGGAAGGGTGAGCTAAGCGTTACTGTCCACGCTATTGTTTAGAGTCGGACATCTTCAAAACTACTTGTCACAAGTCCTACTGCAGAGGAACAAGTTTGCCATTAGCCAGACTGTACTTGTGTTGCACAAATAATGGCTCAAATCCTCTTTATCTCACTGGCACTTTGATTACGTTTAATAAAAAGACACAGCACACACACTGCTTACCAATTGCTCGATTTTGACAGTCGCTGACATTATCTCCTCTAAAGCTGTTTGTACATCATTTCACACTGCAAAGACATATTCTTGTTTGTTCAGTTGTTAAGTTTGTTAAGATTTGCGGCCAGCACAACAACCATTTAACTGTTTTGATAGTATGGAGCAGCGTCACTCTCTGTCCAGAGTTTAGTTGTTAATTCTCAGGGATTAAAAAATCTCTGCTGTAAAAAGTGGTATTAGGTTCTGATCAGTAGGGTTCACTGCTAAGTTACCTTGAAAGTGAATGTTCCTCAAGTGTAAATGCCTTTGTAAATTCCAGGAAATGGTTTTCCCTTAAAAACTGCATTTCGGGACTATTATGGCTGAACTCTGGTGAGATTCTTTAAGAGGTGTGACTGGATTGCAGCTTACTGGTTCTTCACAGAATCACATATCATACCATGAAACATGATTTCAACCACAGAGACTTAAGTTAACTGAAGAGTCACCAAGGCAGTCTGAAAAACAGCTGAATCTAAAGGAATGTACGATTATATCGGATCATCATCTGCATCAGCCGACAAAGGCTTTAAAATGAAATATGTAGTATGTGCTGTGGAGGTTTTCGGAAGTGTCCGAAACAGAGAGCAAAGTTGCTATTTGCAGTGAATGCTCAGCGCCAGTCATGCGAGGGGGACCCAAAACGCATTCCTTTAACACTACAAATTTAATCGCCCAACTTAAGAGCTGTCATCCAGATCATTACAACAAATTTGTGAAGAACAACGATAAAAAACAAAAACAAAACGTCAACAGTAGTTTTCTTATTTTGTCCAGCGAACATGTCCATTTAGAAAAGTACTGTATTCGGCGTCTGCCTGTAGGCCATCACAGTAAGAGCATAATAATATGTTAATTTCACTACAGCACAGACTCAGTGCTCTCTGGAATGAAGGGGGAAGAAATATGTGCATATATCGACATCAGCAATCAGCCCAAATGAGTTCGGATATCGGCAAAAATCCAATATTGTGCATCCCTACACATTTGCTAATGAATGCATACAGGCGTATAGAGTAAGTGCATAATTGACCTTGTGTGGCATCATTATGTATGCATGGCTGTGTGTCAGTGTGTGTGCACACACCTGCTGCAGCCCCAATGCATCTTTCCTTCCAGTGTGCTCCAGCTGATCACAAAGCCCCGAGCTATCTCCAGGCGAAACCTAACTATGCTTTACCATATCAAATCCCTGCTGACTCTCTGCATCCTTTCCCAAGCACAAACTGTCCGGTGCTTAATAAAAGCCACTAGCCGTAAACACACATTTTCTCCTTGTTACTGCAGCAAAAGAGGCCCTGAAGTGTTTTAGAAGGAGTCACTCATCAGAAAAATTGTTTTGTTGTTAGTATAGATTCACACCACACTGATTTGTATGAGTGTCTTTCATAAGCATAACGACTTCTTGAGGGAATCAATTGGCCTTTTGAGTGTCACTTCTGTTGTCAAGGGAGTAAATCAATGCCACAATCTGGTTTCTTCATGAATCTGAATGAAGCAAATACAATTAGACCCAGGAGTCTATGGCATGGGATCTAATCAAACAGTTTTATCGTATTACAATGACGGATGTCTTTCAACAATATTTCAAGAGTGCCGATCAATCCTCTACAGTCCTGTCACTCTGGAGGTGGAGGCTGGCAGGGGTCAGGTCAGAGACATAAGGGGTTTCAATGGGACAGACCTGAGGACCGAAAAGGAGCAAAGTCAGATGTCCTCCTGTGACCTGATCAGATTTTCCATTACTGTCTCCTTTAATCACAGTGAGCGATGGGAAATGATGAAAGGGCGGTGAAGAGATGAAGGGATTTGGGAAGAAAGGGATGGAGTCATAGCATGATGTGGCTGCGTGTGAAATGCAACGAAGCCGGGAATGAGCCTCAGGGTGTTTCCCCATTCTCAAGTTATTTCACAGCAAATCCTGTTGACGTGCTTCACCTGGGAAAAGCATACAAGTACACATGACACGTTCGCGTTCATGTGTATTTTTCTCAACAAGACAAAATCTGACAACAGTAATTACAAAGCAATTACTGTGGGTGTGTCTGATAAGTGCAAGAGGGATTTCACTTGAATCCGTGTGGCTTTCTCACAATTTTCCAGTGACAAGATGTTTACATTGATGCGGTTGTTGTCATTATTTCTTGCTTACAACCAGTTTCTCAAAAGCATTTGATCATCTCTGATTGTTAACAGTCAGGAAAACATGGTTTTGCACTTTTGGAGTTGGGAGATGAGATGATGATTTCCATTAATTACAGAACCTTTAACTACTGTACCACCAACATCATGACCATATGGTCTGGGTTTAAAATAAATCTTTCCTTTCCTTTCTGTACTTAAATTTGTTTTTCATAGTTTTGGTAGAGGAAAGCACATCTCTTGAATAAGGACATAAAGAAAGGAATAATTAGTGATGCAATTTTCCTTTCTGCATAACAGAAAATAAACAATGTGGTGCAGCATTTATGGCTGTTGTTCATTTATTGCCATGACATCAGGCAGCAATGGATCCAGTGTCTGAAATAAATCTGTGTGTGAAGTAATGAGAACGTTTTCAAAGGCCAGCTACTCCTGTTTGGGAAGCGAGAAGCAGACAAAAAGAATATAAAATCATATGTGGGGAAAAAATGAACAGCAGACGATGAGTAAAGTTCATCCAAGAGCTCCAAGTTCTGATTATTGACAACTCAGGATGATTCCTGGTGCTGGTCATTTGTATTGACCTTTACAGGACAGAATATTAATAATCTTGGTGTGATTTCTGTGGGACTTCCATCACTGGTCACACCATACATTCTAGTTGGGTTTCTAAACATCTTTTATGCATGAATTTTTGTATCTTCTGTCACGACTCGAGCACTGAGTTTATTTATGTATATATTATAGACCAGTCTGGCACAAATTAGAGTCTTACTTTCAAAGTAGGAGTCTGAAAGTGAAGATTAGTCAGCATTCACTTGAGAAATAGCAGCTGTTGCTTGTGAAACTGTGAAGATTAATACTCATTAAAAAATGTGTCTCAAATCCAGTGTGACTAAAATTCAAATCTGCTCATCAGCGTTGAACTGCTACAGCATCAGCAGTCCAGTTCCTTCACAGAATCGACTCAAATTAGATGAAGACTGATCATCATTTCAATCCAAGGCCCATAAACTGCAGGTAGTTCAAATTTAAGACAAGAAAAACTTTACAGTATATAGACAGGAATGTGTTTAAATGAGTTAAAGAGGAAGCAAAACTATACTAACACTGCTGACTCTTTTGTCCACTATTTACTTCATGTTCAATACTACCCGTGATTAGTCTGAATAAACGTATTTGAACACATGACTGGGAGGACACACTGTGTGCTGCTCGACTGCAGTGGTGGACTACATGTGCGTCTCCTCACTATGTTTTCTGGCACCTAAAAAGCTGTCAGCCACTCAGTTTCAGTCTTTCGTAATTCTTGCACTTGACTTTCTGCTACCAGCGATATGTATAGATCTTTGTATTACTCCTGCGTGGGGTGGAGAATTGTGAAACAGCAGATACAAACAAACGCTCAACATGCTGCCCACTTACGCTGAATACATTGTTCACTGTATATCTACAGCATATCTGCATAAAAACCTTTTTCATTGTGTAACCCAGTGCAGCAGATCTGACTTCTACATAGTGAGCGTGCTAGAAATACACTAGAAATACACCTTGTTCATTTCATTTCAAAGTTAGTCTGTCAGCGGTTTTGTTTCAGGTGTGATATGTGGGTCCTGACTCATTCCAAGACAATATCAGATGAAATGAGACTGTTTTCAGGGACACAAGGATGATGTGAGAGTTCAGTTGAACCTGGAGTGACTCAGCTCTCCACCGTGTACCTAATGCATCCTTACTCATCTCCAAGGTCTCAGTGTTACCCTATACGGTCACTGTGTTCCTAAAATAAAGCCATGAACTATGAAGGCCTGATTTGAATCTGCTTCCATAAACTGCTTACACTACAAACCCCAGTTTGTATCTTTGATCTGACAAAAAAAGTGTGGGTTGAGATGAGGGTACCTTGTAAGGTGAGTTGGGCCTGCGCTTCAATGGTTGCGTTGCCATTGTCTGCCATGCAGGTGTAGATGCCAGCATCCTCCTCTGTGAGATTGGAGATCTGGAGACCGCCTCCTCCCAGCACCTCCATACGTCCCTCACTGGAGACAGAGACAAAGTTGTGGGAAAGGAAGAAGGAACATGAGTTAGATCTGTGAATAAGTCTTTGCTCCTGATTCCTTTTCTATAAGTAGTACTCATGACCTTTGGCGTTTCCTACATGCAACACTGCCAGCATTACATGCAGGAGACCTGAGAGGCTGCTGACCACAGTTGAGGTGGATAAGAGTTGTACTGAGCCTTGACATCTTGTTTTTTTTTTTTTTTTTTTTCTTAAACAGACTTGTAAAATATGTAAAAACTCATCACATTTCATTTCCATTCAGTTCACTGAGTGGTTAAAGGCTGCAGCCTCTGGAGCTCCATGTTCCCCTACTGGCCTGAAGTTGACTCCACATCTCTTCCTGGCCTCCCTCACTCTGTCACCTTTAACAACTCTGAATAAATAAAATATGCTAAAAGCCGAGTCAGCTGCTCTGAACAGAATGCAATTTCCACTTCTTAATTAATATTTTAGATATAAACTTAACGACAGTTGGAGAATTTGGAAATCTGGTCAAACATACTCGAGTACACACTATTTAAGACCTATTTATGATCCCACTCACAGCATAGACTGATCCTTTTAAAGAATATATGAACCATTTCATAGTGAAGACACAGCTGGGGCTTATAGTTTGTACAGTGTCACTGCTGCAGCTGTTACACCACATTAGAAAATGTTTTCGTTTTCTTTCATCAGCTGTTAATTAACTGGGGGCACACGCATCTGCAGAATAACAACACAGCGATCTGATATCACAGAGAAGTGATCACGACTTCAACAACTATTTCTGCTTGTCAATCAGTCTGGACAGAGGTGATACAGATCCAGTATCCAATATTTTGAGTATTTTCCTTTTCTCACACAGACTATTCACTCTGTGCTGTGCTCAAACTTACAATTAAATATTTTAGCCATCAGCTAAAACATTATGAATATGAACCTTTTCATGTAGAAAATATGGATTTACACACTGCTACACACAGTGGCAGGAGATGTGAAAAACTGAAAAACAAGAGTTAAAATGGAATATCTGAGTCACCCTTTTCAGCAGGCCTTTCAGACTGAGCAACCTTAAATATTTATTATTCTAAACTATTTACGCCTGACCCAAAAATATAGCCATCCATCTATTTGTATAGCCCCTCTTTGAACCAGTGACCCTCCTCCATTTTAAACAGTCCCAACTTTGATTTTCCCAATAGGCCCAGGGGGAAGCAGTCTGTGGCCAAGCTCTGGCTTGATTCAACAACCATTGGAGCATGGGAGGAGGAGGCTGAGAGGAAAGAAAACAGAAATCAATAGTTGACAGAGAGAGCTCTGCATTGAGAAGGAGAGAAACAGAGAGGCAGGGAGAAAAGTAAGAGCAGCAGGTCGCCTGAGGAAGATAAAAATCCAAAGAGGGCCACAGCGAGTGTGATGCAACTGAGGATCGCGAGATCGGTGCATAATGGTTTTTGCACAGAGGAGTTAGGATACATGCAGAGGTAAAGAGCGCGCTGAGGAAAACAACCCCTCCGCTGCAGGCTGATGTAGTTTTAAACAAACTGCTGACTAGCTAGAGCTTCCACATGAGCTCCTGTTTCTCTCTCCCTCTCTACTTTTGGGTTTTGGCAGCGTTGGCCTTGGAGACCATCTGCCTGTCTGTCTGTACTGAAGTGGAGCGTTCGAGTGGCACTCGGCCTGCTGTCACCAAAATGACATCACCGTTTCACTCATACTGTAGGGATAAAATAGACGATTAACTCCAGCATTAACCACAATCACATAATGGTACATAATAGTCAGCCAACACTTCAGAGTTCCTGTCTTATGGGAGAGTGAAAATTAAGTGCTTGAAAAAACTCATGTTGAAGATTTCAATGTAATTACAGATAGCTGCTTTGTACTGTTTTGGTACGTTTTCCTCACTGATGGTAGCCGGTAGCTGCACTGTGCCTCATACCACTTTCACAGAAAAGCCTGTATGAACATGCTGTTGACCAGATTTGACCCTTCGGTAACAGACTGTTATTACAGATAATTTTGGTTTGGATGATTGGTTAACTGTTTACCGATCTTTTGATCCTTACCAGCTATTAACCGTGACTTCATCAGTGCAGACTGACACAGTCCGGTTTGCTGCTCAGCTCAAACTTATCTGGTTAGTTACCAGGTTTGCATCAGCATTTCAAAATGACTTTATTTGTTTACCTCATATTTATACAACAACAACATTCAACAATAATGATGATGTAATCTGAATCGAGATTATTTGGTTGCGATAGTTTGAAGTTGTCACCAATTTCTGTAGTAGTTAAGTTAGAGTAGTACTTAAGAAATTCTACAGAGATCACAGCAAAATTGTAATTACTGCAAACCAGTGTTCACCCATTTACAAGAAACCTGAGCAGTGTAAGATTGTGACCCATTCAGACAGGAAACACAAGTAACCACAGAACACCACATCAGTCTAAAAGGAGTATCAAACAGCACACTGGGCCATTCTGACAGCAACAGATTGTAGAGTACATAAAAAACACTATAATGTACCCAGCAGAGAGTCTTCAAAGTGTGAAAAAAGGGGAAACAAAGTAGGTAGCTGCCTTTTCTTTTGGTCCTGAGACTGCATAACATAACACAGCCCCACTGAAAATGCCAAATGTCTTGCTGTACATTGACTATTTCACTGTGCACATTAGAGAACATGTTCTGCTGTGAGGCTCCGCATGTGAAATCCCCGCTGAATGAAAAATTCCTCTGAAAGACATCCTGAGTTCGTTGTGCCAGGCATTCCCGCAGTTAGCCTCACCAGGACAACTATTCAGGCTCTTGGCCTTTAGTGCTGCTTGCACCATAAAGGGCACTGACAGCTTCCACTTGCACATGAAAGAGAAACATGCAGCCCATATCAAACCACAAGGCAATCTCCTATTCTGTTTAGAGCAAGTCAGTCTTAGCTCCAACTGCGGCGGCTAAAGTGCTGTGTGGAACGAGGAATGTGCTACTGTTTATAGTCCATGAGAGAGGGAGACGGAGTAAATTGGCTCGAGCTGAATGGGCTGAAGACACCTCGCGCTATTGTGAGAAGGCTCTCTCCACTTGTGTTCATTTAAATTAAGACGAGGTGTCTGCTGCAAGGATATGGAGGATATCTTGTGTCTTAGCTGCAGGTCCTTGGTGGGAGATGCTGGGAAGTGAGGCTCTAATTAAAACTGCACTATCTGTATTCACCTATAAAGAGCTGTTAAATTAGCATGCTTTCTACTGTCACTTTTCATCTTGTAACAGAACAGCAGACGCACACATGCGTACACACATACAGTTCAAGGACAGTAAAGATTACAGGGAAAATGTGTCAGGCTGAGTAGGTGCAATGATGCTAACAGGCCGTGCTTTCTTTGTCTCGTTTTGTGTCGGTGTTTTCCATAATTCACCACCGACCTTCTGATTGGTGGACAACCCGCTGTACCTCCTGAGCCACAGCCATTGCCATTTCTCTAAATAAATATGATTGCTTGTTGTTCCCCATAAAACCAAGTACATTTCCTTCCTTTTGTCACGGCCTTAAGAGCTAGGTCGTGATAGCTGTTACATCCGACTAAAATCTGAGAAACACTCATATGTAAATCAAGCATAGTTTACCTCTCACATGCCCAGATTTTGACTATCAGTTTCAAAATGCTGGAAAGAACAACAACATCCTCCTCCTTTTGATCCTCTCTGGTGTGTAGCTGGTCCAGAAAAGCTGTTGAAAATGGTCTGTCAACATGTAGAGGTCTCTAACACAGCCTTGTCCCCTGCTCTGCCATTCAGCTTTGAAGACAGTGGCAGCCACAGAGACTTCAGAGAAGGGCTTGAAGGGGGAAGAACACATTTGGTATGTGTGATTGGTGACTCAGCCTTGCGTAACACAGACTAGTGGCAAGGTCAGTACACCTGGGCGAGGGGAAGCTGCAGATCGCTGAAGAGCTGTGGGTGTGTGTGTTGATGGAGGCAGTGCGGTGCGCTGTCACAGAGCAATCAGTGGTGCTGTGACAGTAGTTGGGCATGGGTCACACTACATGCAGCACAAGGGAGAGACAGGTGGAATCACAACTGTCACAACAAAAAAGGGGATTCGTTATTAAGGGATAGAGTGGGAATCTCTAAACTTTTCTCTGGCCTCTCTTTTCCTCTTGCTTCTCTGTTCAGATTACATTTCTTTTCATTCCCTATGTTCCTCCTCTCTCTCTGTGACTACTGACCCCTCCACCGTCTCAATCATCTCTCTCCAGCCGTCACGCACTGTGAAAGTCAACTATTGTGCCGTTCGCGGCGTTGTGATTCAAAGTGAACGCAAATTGAACTTCCCCCTTTTGACCAGAACGTAACAATAACAGCTCCACGAATGTGAAACCTGTTCAAGGTGTGAATAAAGCTGTGGGATTTCATTTTACAGCCAAGGAAGGCAGACAGCAGATTGGAGTGATTTTTCCCACTTCCAAAAAAAACCAGCATGTTGCTCTTTACCTATTCAAGACAAGTCATTGCTTAGCTTGATTTACCTACTTGTGTTCAGATATGAGCGATGGTATATGGAGCAACAAATGTGAGAAAAGTAGAGATGCCAGCTTGGCTAATGAAATAAATGAAAGAACAAACAAATAGAGATTAATGTGAGAAACGACCTGGTGCCATAGCACAGGCTGGGGCTTCTCAAGTGACTCAGCCATGAAAACCTTTTTGTTTTCCTCTAGCTCGTAATGGAAAGCCGTGGGGCCCTCGAGACAAAAACAGCTCTCGCATACCTGACTTTATTTGCTTTTTTTTTAATCCTGCCAGGGTCCCCAAGAATAAACTGATCGTTTGATTAGTGCACATTACAATGAAGTTTGCAGCCCATAACTCGCATAATATACTTCTAGATGGCTCCGGTGGGCCCTCTGGGGTGCTTAAAGGCACGTCAACACTGTGTGCCCCATGCTGTGTCACCTCTACAAAACTACAGGACTCCATCGGATGATAAAGCCCTTAAACAGGACATGTACCTGCGTCATGTTTGGTGAAGAGGCTCAGTAAAGCACTGCAGGTGAGCTGTTTTATGCTGTGAAAGACAACATACGCATCCAGGATAATGGTGAATAAAGACCCATACTGACAGTTCTATTTCAACTAATGATGCTGCAAAGTTATAGCATTTATAGGTAAGTTAGTGTGTGCATAAGGAGATTTCTTGCTACCTATTCTGGTGTTTTTAGGACAATCAAAACATGCAACTAACTGTGGATTAAACCAATGGCCAAAAGCCAATGTATTCCTTATGCTCAATTCCTACTTCACAGCTACAGTAACATTATGACCAAAACGCAAAGAAAAACAGATGCCATGACAGGAGACATGCTTTGTAGAGAGCCAGTGAGATTGTGTTTGTGACGTGCCAGAGGCTGAGAGACATCCTAAAAGGAGCTTTCTGATGCCTCACTGCCAGAAAACCATGTTGCTTGTCTTGTCTTCTCAGCCCCACATGCCAGCAAAACCACTCCATTACTGTACCTTAACCCACTCTGCTGCTGCCATTTATCTTTTTTTTTAATACACAAAACTCTAACCATGTGGGCCTCCTGTGCATCTGGAAGAATGTGGTATGGAGGACACCTACAGTATCAACCTCTGTCGACGAGGGAAACATGTGCAACAGGAGAGTTGAAGTTTCTATTCACACTGACACAGATCTGAATTCTTTCCTTGATTTGGTTTGTTTTCTTCATTTGAAATATTAGAATATTTCAGGATCATGCAGTTCAGACCAGTACAGCACCACCACTAACGACAAACTCAGTAATACTTAACACCAGAATTAACACCTCTTTTTAGCTTTTAAGCTTCGGAAAGGAAGAATATGTGCAGAGCTGTTGTGCTGGATTGCATTAGAGTGTAATGGTGTACCCTAAGAAAGTGGCCAGGGGTGTACTTCCATACCCACAGTCTGACAAATGGTTGATAAGAAACTGCTATTCTCCATTTGTCCTCCTTAACAATGAGAGAGGCAGAAGTGCTCTGAGTATCTGTTGTGTTTGCCAGCTGAATCTATGCTTTCCAGTGACAGGTGAAAGACCGCTAACAACTTTATCATCTGTTGTAGGATGTCTAAGAGCTCAGCACGAAGTGGACATTTGCCATTAACCTCACTAACAGTTACTCTGAAGAATGGAGCAAGTGCAAATCATAGACCATTAACATCGATAGTCCGTATATCTGACGGGCTGAAAGGTTCAGTTGCAATACCCGTGTTTTTATTGCAGTGGCTATTCTCGGAGCTCTTTGAAACGACATGTAAAGAGTTGAATTGTGCTGAATGTCTTGAATTTGGCTTGAAAACCGAAACTGAGAATTTAAAAAATCAATGACAACAGTTGATGGTGTGGGTGTTAACAATGTAACTGCACTTAAAAGGATGTGGAGAACAAAGCAGGTTAAAGTTGTGAGTGCCACTTTGTGGCTTCACTCAAAAATAAATACAATTACAGATGATTGCATCTGAACGATTGTTAGCTTAAATGAACATTTAAATGGCAGTGGCATTTGCTCAGCCATGCTGTCTTTCCAAGAGCAGCAGAACCAATTCTTCTGTCTGTGCATGCACCATTGTCAGACCTATCAATCTTCAAACTATTACATAAACGTACTGGTTGTTTGAATTCCACATCGTTACAAATTCATCTAGAGTTCCTACAGTAAGTTTTCACTTCTGAATTGTCAATTTCATGATATTTCATGATGAATGGTGATATGACAATACAGTTGTAATCCTTTAGATTTTGATAACATCCAACCACATTTTCAGTATGACCTATGCCTGTCATTGCTTGCTGCTGCTGATAGTCGATAAACAGCGTGTCATTTCAAAAGCAGCTCTGAAACCTGTATCAAAGCACCTTTGACGTTCCCACCAGAAACCACAGGTGTTTCCAAATCAACTGGGGCTGGGATTCTAAGGATGACACCCTCAGATTAACAAGGATACAGCAATTTGGGATCACCTCTATTCTTTCACTTAAGTAGTTTCTTTTGAAAAGGAAATTAGGACATGTGACCAAGGCTGACTGTTATGAGTATAAACTAAATGAACACCAGTTCGGATGGGAAAAGTAGTTTGGAATTGATATGAGGGTAGAATAGGGGATTCTCAAAATTCTGTTTTGAAGTGATAGTGATAAAGCAGGAAGTTTGATATATAGCAGGATTTCGATTTAAACCCCCAGCACTAACATTTCTGGGCTCTTACTGTTAAACAGTACTATACTGTATTGTGGCATGGAAAATATAGTTAAACCCCATTTTAAATGTCCTTCATGTGGTTCTGGCTCCCAGTAGCTCACTAAAGACTTTCCATGGCCACATGTGTGCTTATGCATTTATACGTGTGTGTGTGTGTGTGTGTGTGTGTGTGTGTGTGCGTGTGTGTGTGTGTGTGTGTGTGTGTGTGTGTGTGTGTGCGCGCTAGCATGCCTTTTCTTCTCTCAGCCAGAAACCAGCCAAGTGAATAAGGTTGATGTGCATGTGTTTGTACGTGAGACGTGTGTGAGAGGGTTACACTGCAGTCCAAATGCAAACAAATTCCCCACACCATGCTTCTGTCTTCATACACAAGTAAACGCAATATACACAATCCTATTTAAATGAAGGCGAGAAGACAGGGAGGAGAGGAGACGGGGGGCTTGGAGGCTTTGGAAGGGGGTTGATTTACATGCCCTGTCAATTCCCTGTTGCTGGCCGACATGCATAATTCATCCATTTTATTGACTGCTGGGGAATTCTATTAGGTGATAGAGTGATACTTCCAAGAACAAAAGATGACTGTCCTTTGAGTGTCATCAGGACCGGCATGAGTGAGAAATCCACGGCCTGTTTCTCTGTCCACACTGGGACCTGGGGATGCTATCGATGACACACAGGACGTATTTTCAACATGCTGACTGAACAGCTTGAAGTGTTCCATATTCTGTCATGGTGGTGAGCTTGAGGTCCTTGGAAATAGATTTTCTCTGAGCCTAAATGAATCTGAAGCTAGGATGTGGACACTGGTGAACACAGGATGTGGACACTGGTGAACACAGAAACAACATGTTAGAGTTGGATAAGCTCTAGTGTAATTGAGACAGCCTTATCAACCTTCATTTGAGATGCTGTGAGGAGACACCTCAGTTAAATAATTTCACACAAGCAGAACAGATTAGAATCCCCTCTACGAAAAACTATATACAACACATCTGATGACTGAAAATCCGCTTAGTCAAACAAAACATATGTCAATTTCAATCACTTCAAATTGGGTTTCATTGTCAATATATAGATGAAATGCTGAGATCAGATTACACAATATCAACACGATCGATGCTGTCTGACTGAAAAAAAAAAGAGGCAACAGGAATGAAAATGAGTGTCGGCGCAACAACTGCTTGTTTCATCCTGTAAAAAGCGCCAACGCAGCAACTGAGCTTCAAGATGTCCCGACAAAAAGACTAGCACGTCAGATTTTTTGTATTGCCGTCCATGATGTTGACTCACAACCGGCATACTCTTGCACTCTTCCGTGCGCACCTGTAAACATGGCAAAGCCAATTTTGTTTCATTTCATGTCAGTGAACTATCTTTCACTATCACTATCTTTCTCGACTCAGTAGCTCTGTACCAAATTAAGTGTTCCTGAGGGTGAAATGTCTCTCTCTCTGCAAACTGTATGCACGCTGTGCACCCACACAATCAAATGAAAAGACAGTCCTCCCTCTCAGCTGAGTGACGATGAAGGCTCCAGCTTAACCTTCATTCAGAAAATTGTGCTTGTGTACATTACTGTTACTTGTTGGTGGTGTCAGCTGGAAAAGTGACGTCGTCCCTTCAGCTCCTATCCATTTACCTTCATGTGTGCAGCAGACTGTTGATAACCAACATGTGTCTGCCAAGTCACACGGAGACATTATTACTGTGACTGCCTAATCTGGAACAAAAACATCGTGTGGTATGATCCCAGAACACTGGACCTTTAAGAGATGGACGCAGCAACGCGACAGAGAAATCAACTTCTCAACCACTCAGAGTTAGACAACCACCTGTTTCAAATTTCCAGGTCTTCACTCTGTCCCCATCTGTCATCACAGACATGAAAGACTTTTATAACAGCCGTTAAGTCCAACATGGCAGGATGGACAGGTAATACAAAAGAAACAGCAGTGTGAGTCTTCTGACGGCTATGAATAACATACTAATGAGGCTGCTCAAAGAAATCCAACAGACATCCTTTATATGGCACATTTTGAAAAGACTTTTGAAGGATTCCACTGTGTCTTAAAAAGTATCCTTAAGTACTTCAAAGGAGTCCGTCCAGAGCTTGTAGAGCGACAAGCAAGAATTACTGAGAAGAATTATACTTGCAAGAATTAACATTGTCTAAAATTACCATACATGGTTTCATGCTGCACTCGGTTTGAATCACCTACATTATCTGTGGCTCAGGATAAAATTGTCTTTCTGCTATTGTGAACACATACTGAGCAAGAGACAGAGAGAAAACAAGGGACATGACCGCATTGAAGCATCAGCGGCAGAAGCTTAATGTGATAATCCCCGCTGTCAGTGAGTCGCCCTGCCTTCAATTGCTAGCTTTGACACATCTTCATAAACTTTCATCTCATGTCTGCAGTTTCAGCATCGCCACTTTCAAGGCCCCGTTTGTGCTGTGCACCAAAGACCAATTAAACACTCTTGTGCAGATTCCCCTTTCTCCCTGCTTTACACGGCATGCCACACCAACTTTTAATTGACGGCAGCTCTTCTGTCTCTCATGTAATGCCTGAGAGGGACAGGAGACTCTCAAGGAGAAAAAAGAAAGCTCCACTGCTATTCTTTTTAATTGTCAATGTCGTATTAAAATCAAAAGAACGGTCTCGGTAATGTATTCGCCACACAATCCATTTCTGCTCTGAAGGCAGGAGCATGGGGGTCCACTTCAATATCGCAAAGACTTCCCTGGTTGTTCAGTGTGCTTGCTAATTACCAACAGAGACACCCTCGGGGGTGGCCATGCACACTGGATAGTGTTTTGTAATTAATACAAGGTAGATTAATAAGTACCTTTTTAGCCAGCTCCCATTGGAGGTCAGAGGTACTCACTGACAATTCCATAGGTGTTTAAGACACTTAGCTTGAGATGTGGTGCTGCACTTGGAACTAAAGGTTGGCAAGTTTAATGATATTCTAGGCCAAGCCACACTGGAGCCTTGTGGTTAGCAATGTGATAACCTTACATTTAATTTCACAGAAGGTAGAAATCCCATTCTCGGGCTGGCTTGAGACAAATGAGCCCTATTTCAGCTATTTTCTGTTGACCCCACAAGTAGCAAAGTTATTATTCTCCAGGACTTGTACACAGGGGTTAGGCAAACAAAGCGCTTTCTTAATTGGTGAGAATCAAACTTCCCATGTCCAGTGCAATTCTCTCCAAGGGATTTGAGCTGCTCTGGCTGAGCTAATGAGAGCCAGAGGAGTGAGAGCACAGGCGCTGTGACACTCTCTCTTGGCTCTTAATTTGTGAACTTCCCCTCAGCTGGCAACCCTGCAGCCTTGTCTCCCAGCTGAAGTGGCTCCATTGGCACTTCCAGGTCCTCCCCCGGGGCTCTCTGGGTAGCAGTGGCAGAGTAGCATTAACACCTTGGGGGGCAGGCGCCAGCACTAACAGGTTAGCTTTTGGAGGCCAGAGGCATGGGGTACAAAGGAGGAGTACATTATGGTCTGTGTTGCTTTTCAAAGGCTAGGAATGCGTGAGAGCAGAGGGATGCTGTGCACAGCGATGTAATGCATTAGAGTAACTGCTTGTGACACTGATGGGTAAAGGTGATTTTGAAAGGTGAGTTTGAATAAGGTACAGCACAGCAGTTTGTACACGAGTCAGCGCAGAAACAAACCCACAGAAAACAAGCTGCCTTTTAAGGCATCTGAAATTTCTGGGACGGATCAAAAAGGTATTGTAAATCCAACTTACAGCCAGAGTTCATGTTCATACCTTTCTTCCAGCAGCTTGTCTCCAAACATCCAACGGATATGCGAAGCAGGGTAGCCAGTGACCACGCAGGGCAGCAGCACGCTGGCGCCCACCACCTTGGTCACAGACACAGGCTGCACCAGGAATTCCAGCTTCCTCTCTTCTCCAGTTTCTAAGATGGGAGAAAAAAGGTCAGGGTTCAGGCTGAGGTTAAGGCTTGGGGGAGTTAGTGAAGCAGAGCAGTGACCTTCTTCACATCGGGTGTCATCTGTCTTAAAAACTTCAAAAGAACTTATGTCTGATGGGACACCCAAACCAAGAATGGTCCGATGAATAATGTCCATGATGATGTCTGAGACAGCTGAGGTCCCGGCTCTTTAGCAGTAAAGAGTGATCCTATATAATTCCAGCTGCTACTAACTGCCTGAGTATCATCCTGCAATAACCAGAGGGTCATGTGACACCCCGGCACATACGCAGGACTTTAGCAATGTGACTACAAAGCTCCATTTCTTTAATAGCGAGTTTAGCTTAGATAACAATTCTATAAAGCTCACACCAGGATTTTAATTAAAAAAATAGAAATGCATGAACTCATTTACTCAAGTAACTCAAGTTACTTAATTATCAAGCTGACTTGTTGTGACTTCAAAGAAATCAATGTATTTTGGTTGCTTCGACATCTGGTGGCATTGAAACAAAATTTCTTTCGGTTTCCTCATTCAGCTTCATGGGTTTTCCTTCTGTATGCATCCAGCCTTTTGCCACTCCGCCACACATCCTTGGAGGAGACATACAGAGATAAAGACCCCCACTTGGGTCTTGTTGAAGTCTGATTTATGACCTCTAATATCTTCTCTGTGCTGCCAGGAGCCTGGTGCTTAACAACTCAGTAAATAAAACTTCTAGAGGGGCACGGCGAGACGCTGCCACAAAGGAATTCAGCCCCCTTTTGAGCTACAGCTGAGTTACTGTTAGCATCACTGATAAGCCAAGTGGGAGTTACACCACTCCTTTTGTCATTCAACCATCTCACACTACACTACAGATTTCCTCATGCTCAAGGTAATGAGCAACCCTGAGAGGACACCATGTACAACTGTAATCAAATGATGCACTGAACTACATTTTAATTTTAATTTACTGCACAAGAGCTTCTACAATAGAAACATAATTGCATTGCACTCAAGGATGTGAACATGTTTACCACATACAAATATGGACAAGCAGGAAAAATGCTCTGACTGTTGGATAACAAAGGATGTGTAGTGTCCAACACATAAGCATCATATGTTTGTGAACAATAAAATGCAATATCTAGCAATAAAAAACTAACATTTTTATTTCCTCAAATTACCTGGCACTATCTGGAGCTGGGCCTCGTCGCTGGACTTGGATGACCCCACATTTTCCACCAGACAGCGGTAAAGGCCAGCGTCAGCCTCTGAGGTGTTGCTGATCACCAGGGCTCCGCTGGGCAGCTGGACCAGCCTGGTGCTCAGCTCCAGCGGCTGGCGGTCTTTCTCCCACCGGGTGAAGGGCACCAGATCTGAGTTGACCTCACATGCCATCACCTGGCTGCTTCCTACATGCGCAGTGGCCGGCGATGGCTGGCTGGCGAACCTGGGCATCCCTGAAAGACAAGATAAGGATGTAAAACCAGCACTCACTTCCAACATCAACAGAATAACAAACTCTTCAGAGGTCACACACGATGTGAATTATAATGTTCTTACATATGCATACACTTTCAGGTGTTTCAAACCTTAATCTAGACCTTTAACACAGAAGTGAGGGCAGTTATTCAGAAAACCTTTAAAACCTTAGAAAAACAATGACAAGATGTATACTTGGTCTAATCTTTAGAGCTGAAAAACATAGCAGTATATTGGACACGACATCTTGCAATCCATATTCAGGGTAGATTCTCAGGAGTGGAGAGGGCCAAAAAAAATGTAACCGCCCCATCCACCCCCGACCTTCGTGTGTGCAAATCCTCATGCACACATACAACCACCCACACACAGTTGTGTAGCACAATCACTTATCCTCGATGGTGGATGCTAATTTGCCATGCAGAGCAGGAGACACACGGCACTAATTAAAAAAGGCTGGATCCACAGGCTGTTTGCGCTGCTGTACCCCGACTTTCATCTCGACGCAAAATAATTATTTCCTGCGTTTGAAGCCATTGATCTGAAACCAACACTCGCGGGCCGCGTTCGAAACAATCGCACACAATGGCTTCAATTAAAAAGAACTTACAATGTGTAAACTGCAAATGGTATTCTTGGGTTTATTAGTGAAGAAGGAAGAGTTGTTTTTAAAAAGTAAGAAGGCCACTCCATCCACAATAAAAAGAACACCATGCTGTGTTATTACCATGGAGGGCCTCTTGAGTTTTTGGGCTGACTGTGTTTGTCCCCCTGGCAATGTGTGTGTCTGCGTGAGGAAGAAATGACTGGATAAAAATATGTGTGACTAAGGATGAGAAAGAGAGGCTTGTTTCAGTCTCTGTGTTTATCTATTTATGAATGCAAGTTTGCCTGCTGTAACTGCGCTCTTACGCAGGAAGTGCTGCTGAAGACTTGCCGAGTGACAATTTGGTGTCTCTGCCCTCTCTCACCTACAGACAGCCATTCAAATCCCCTGCCAAGAGCAGCTCTAGGGTAAATCACACTTTAAGATAAGGCCCCACCAGCTAGATAGTCTCCTCTGGCCCAGGCCAACGCGCACAGCTTCTCTGAGTACATATCTCAGCACTATAGTTCAGCTAATATGGGCTTAGCCGATTCCAGTACTGATATTTTTGTATCAAAGCTGCCAATCACCTCCTGTATAATCACGCCAGCGTCGAAAAAAAAAGCCTCAGCTGAATCATTTAGATTAGACTCAATGAATCAAATACTTTTTGTAATGATTAGCAGCTGTAGCGCAGGGTGAATAATCAGTCTAACCAACCTTAAGGGGAATTTGGGGATATACATCAGGCTCAGTGAAGATTTAATTTTTGCTAGAAAAACTGAATAAATGCTTAGAAAAAATAGAAATTTCATTGTGGATTATGCAGTTTAGGAGGTTATACTGGTACTTATATGGTGGTGGTGTTGACTGTGAGAGTGAGTGTCAGGTTCTTTTACAGTATGTGCTTGCAGATAGTCTTCTATCTTTCCAGTTATGCTGATCAACATCATTGTCTGGACGATATAAACAAAAATGTGCAATATTGTATCTGGTAGGTATTGTACTGTACTGACAAATGTCCCAAAGCTTTACTAAAAGGAGGCAAAGCTTTGGTGTTATTACAGTGAATAACTGACTTTATTTTTATTTTATTTTTATTATGTGCATGTGTCTCTCAGCTTTTGCTTGGTATTATGAGGGTTTTATACTAAGGAGTGATACAAGAATACACTTCATTCATTTCTCATAGTGAACATTAAGGGGTATATCTGCCTGCTGAATCTACAGACAAGCAGATATGTTTGCCTAATCTTACTTGACCAACGTGGACACAAAAAAATGAAATTAGCACTTGAGATACTGAACAATTCAAACTGCACAAAACAATACTCACAAAGCAGAATAAGCACTTTCACTCGAGCAAAGATCAAACAACGTAGCTGTCTCGGCTCATTGCCTAACCGCACCAATCTGATGAAGGAATGGCCATAACTGAAATGTTAAACTCTAGACAGTGCCCTCGACACAGGGACGGCAATCCTTTGAACCGATGGAGCAATGACATTTCAAAAGATGAGGCTGAAGATGATGCCCTGTGTTAATGTGCCCCTGGCCGAATAGCGAGAGATATACCCACGACTTTGTGTAACAGCTTGAGACTTGACATTTGGCCCAAAGAGGACACAGGAGAGAGGCCTGAAAGTCACGCAGACATGACAAGAAATTATGCTTACACAAAGACTGAACCTTTGCAGAGAGGAGAGAAAACACAATAACCTGACAACGCCAGCTCGGACTTTGTTCGCTTTCTGACTCACTCTGCAGTCACTCTGCTGTGCTTTCAGCTCTCCATCGACTAATCCTTCGTTCCTCCTGCCTCATCACATCTCTCCAGGCTGAGTTCATCAGCCTGCTGTGTCTTAAGGGCGTGCGTTTGTGTGTGAGAGAGAGCGTGTGTAGATTCTAACTCACACAGGCATAACATAACATGATGCCATGCCGTTTTGTAACAGCCGCTGTTAATGAAGTGGATGCTTCACGTAATGATGTCTTGAATATGTATGTGTGTCTACGTATGTACGTGTGCGTGTGTATTTTGTGGTCGAGTGTTCACAAGCGAATTACGTGTGGGTCGAGGCAGGGCATTATAGATGGGGAGTGGTGTGTCCATGCTAATACTATCGATTCCAATTAATCACAATTCTCCATTGAAATCGACTGGGTGGGAGATTCATTGTCTGCACCCTCGCTCAGCACCATATACTGAAGTGCTGTAGTGCCAATCTCAACACTTATTACCAGAGTGTGATGAGACCAAATGATTCCAAGTGAGCAGTAATGTCCCAGCAGTCAAAACACAAGAAAGGATACAGTTTTATGCTCATGGAAAGTAGTTTCTTTGTTTATTTCATAAAACATAAATGAGAGCAAAATGTGACTCGGCTGATTTTACTGCATCTCGAACAACATTTTCCAAGAAAATAAAGCGGTTAACCAAGCGGTGGCACCAAATGCGTCATCCGTGAAGAGTGGTTAGTTAGATTCACCAAACCTACATCATGTGCTTGGCTTTGCCAGCAGAGCTCCTAATCATATGAATGCTAATGAATGAATGTGTCCATCATTGGATGGAGATTAGCAGAAAAGAATTGTGCTGCACAGAGCTGCGAACAGGCGTAACGACTGTCTGCCCCACCTCAGAGCAAAACCGAGTGTGCTCGCATGCACATACGCAGACATACGCTTAAATCACACAGTTGGGTTCCTACTATTTTTAATTAAAATCAGGTATAGAATAACAATGAGCAGCTTAATGAAATATGCAGAAGGCTTTAAGGATCTCCCTCTAGATTCAGCTGAATTTGTAACTGACTGCAGAATGGCTGTCGTTAACCTTGGATCAAATATACAACAGTGCACTATGTTACATATTTTCAAGCGGAGTCAGTTTAAGTAATCAAGGGGGGAAAATGGCTTACATTTTGGAGTCACCCAGGGGGCTTATAGTTCCTTATATGGCTCTGGCCTGACAAATTGCTGTTTTGTTGGACTGGTAACATAAAATAACAAATTTTTCATTGAAATTTGGAACGTAAAATAAATTAATTTAAAAAAAAAAAAACACTGAAAAAAGCGGACACGTCATTGCATTCGAGCATGCTCATATTTTCCAAACCATTTAAACTGGAACTATAAGAAAGGATACCGAACAGATGAGATATAGAACAGTTAGAATGCAATTAATGTAAATATCTACTGTTCCACATACCTCTACCAACTCCGACTCTAAGAGTCAGAGGCATGTACAAAATAACAACCCAAATCTGCTCATATTTATCTCCGAAATAACATCTGTATTCACAAAGAAGGATGGAAAATTACATACTGGCTCTGCTGCTCGAGGAACCGGCTATATGGCATTTCTTCAAATACAAAAATCTTTATTCTGGCAACTGCTGAAAAGGACAATTTCTAAAATTCCTAGTGCTAAACAAGATAATCACTTAAAACTGAGCTGCACAACAACAGTTTTCTTAAAACCACCAATTTGGCAGTCAGCACTTAAGAGAAAACACCAAACTTTATGCTTGGCTAATGCTGTCAAAAGACTGGTGGAAACAAAGCAACACGTCGTGTCTTTACTGGAATAGTCATTGCTGCAGGCATTATGGGATGCTGGCTAAACCATGCATGTACAACACACGCTGCAAGTGACTCGACTCGGAGCCAACTTGTTTCCTTGTACAAGACTGCGCTGACCAGTCACTTGGGCTGTTTTCCAGCTCTGGCTTATGCCCCCTGCTGGCACAGGAAATGAGATGAGATATGAAATGAAATGAAATGAAATGAAATGAAATGAAATGAAATGAAATATGAAGGGAATGCATGACGGGAGATAAACATACAGGATGTAATTTGAATTACAGTTCAACTTAGATGTAATACTTCAAACATAAAGTAATCTATTATCAGGGTTTTATTTTGTATTTCTGGGTCAGATTTGCAATTTTTCTTTTGGTGTACTTATTGGTGATTACTGACACATAAGCCACCTTGCATCATGTAAAGATCCTTCCAGCACATCTACAATGGAGCTTAATAGCAGGAGACTGGGAGATCAGCAGTAGATGTTTGGTTTTGGTGTCAAACAGCAGGGTCCTTTCTCTAGATCTGACACTGTGCAATCGTGAACAATGAAAAGGAAGAAATACATCACAAAAGAGACAGGTATCCTCATTTCTACACAGATAGCAGAGCCAGCAGACCAGAATGTAACACAGCCATGACTGGAACTCTCATTCTTATCACACTATTATTTCCACTACTTCTCTTTCTCCCACTCTGAATTCAACAAGTTCATGTCCATTCTCTCGGGTTTTGTGAAAGTCATTCTGGGAAATGCAGGAAATCAATACATGAAATTGAAGTACACAAGTCAGGCTGAAGGAAAGTGGGTACACTAAAAAAGTAAATTAAGCCCCTTTATGTCAGAATAATTCATACAATGCACTGACTGTTACAAATTGATATCTACTGGCGGAGTGACTATTTTTCCTTTAAATCACAATGATGCATTTGCCAGCTCCACCTTTCCCTGCAGCATTGTCCTCCTTTATCTCTTACAGTTTTGCAATCCATGCACATGAATACAGACCAACCACAATCCTACTGCTGGCACATTTAAGAACTTCACAAAACCAGACACAGCCAAATTGAGGCTGCTGAGCCCAAAAGGACCAAATTCAGGAAGCGATGTGATAGATCTAATCCTGGACGAAGAGTAAATTAGACAGTGTGAAGAGATCCAATCAATGGCAATGAAAATCTGAGACTCAGGGTGAATGGAGGAGTGGCAGGGTAATCAAGTGGTCAAAGGACAAAAAAAAAAAAAAAAAAGGACGATAATGTCTATTAGGTATACTCGCTTTGAGAAGTGCGTGTTAAGGCAAGGTCTATATGTATCTCTGAGCTGTAAAATCTCCCTGTACAATATGCACTTTGCTTTGCTCACCTCCTTCTGTTCAGGCTCTCTTTAAGGCCAGCTGTATTGCAAGTGATAATTAATTCCCTAATTGAAGCTTTCAGAGTTTCAGGGGAGAATATTTCTAAGGGCGTCCTCCATTAAAGCAAATCACGCCATTCAACCTCACAACACTTACATTATACTCTTACAGGAAAGTATTCATGCCTTACTGCTATTTTCTACTTTCAGATGACTTCAAATGCACAATTTAAAGAGAACTCCACTCAGTCAAACACAAAGGGAAACTTATATAGATATCACTGTGAGTTCCCAGTTTATTAGGTACACCTGCACAATCTAAAACAAGCCAACTGCAGCACACCCCACTTTGTAACACTGAAACGTGTGTTGGCTCTGTGTAAGAGACCCCTTCACTTAATTCTCTTTTTTCATTATAATGTAGTCAAATACAACAATATCAAAAAGTAGACCACAGAGCTAGATCAAGGCCTCTCTGAACATTAAAAACTCTACAGCAGCAGAATTCATGGGGATGCTGTATTTTGTTGTGTTAGCTTGTACACTTGTATATTATGAATTTGGAAGTCAGTGTAATTTGAAAAATACAGAAAAATCTCACACAACTTGTTCTGTTTAGGATTTGTTCTGCTCAAGCTGGATTTCACGTGACTCTTTTCTTCAGAATTTCTCTATTGATTGAAGCTTTTAGAAAACTAGGCGTTTCACTTATTTGAGTGTTCCGCATCCAATTTCAGGGATTACATTTTACTTTTAAGTTTGGATTAAAAAGACAGCGGGCCGATTCCTTCTGGGTTCCTGAGAAAACACTGTTGGCCCAAAATGTTCACAGGCTTCAGTCTGAGAAAATCAACCTCCCATTGGTAAAGCATTGGGTATGTGTGATTATTAAAACATTAACACATTTTGTATGTGCATGCAAGTTTGTGTGCATAAGCACAGTCAACACCATGGAGGCTGACGGGCAGTCAAAGTGCTTATATTTCTTCTTTGCTTTATCTGTTTTCAAACTTTATTTGCATTGTACTGCAAAACCCACTCATACACATTCCCTTCAGCAGCACAAAGACAACCCCTTCCCCCCCCGTTATCACTCTCAATAAAGGCACTTCAGGGTTTATGGTACACAGACAAAAAAAAAAAAAAAAAGAAAAAAAAAAAGATTATCTCTCTAATGCACCCAAGATCATTGTAAAATTTAGCTTTGAAGAGTGGCGCTTCAGTGATGTTCTTAAGTGGCTGTGCATGTTACATGAAAACCACAACATGAATTCTTTATATCCTTCGCCAAGAGAGAGTTTGCTTTTGCTTCTTTTGGTTAATACGAATATGGGATGTGGTCAGAAATGGAGTTGATTCAAGTATTAAGTAGAAAACCTCATTGTTTAATTAAGTTACTAAGTTAGTATGGCCTGATAGGGGAACATAAAATCGACATATAAGCACCAATTTATGAGAAAGACTGCGACTAAAAATACATTTAAACTTTCAAGTTTAAATCTGTACAAAATAGAGTTTACTGCTTCCATACTAAACAAACAAAGAGAGGCGAAGGAACATGAACTTTGAAGGTCCTGTCAGCTTTGGAAAACATGTTTGCTGATGTTTTTCACTCGCTCTACCGTAAAAGGTAACCGCAACCTTCATCCTGACAGAGGGTGACAGGTGGGAGGTCTCCCAAGATTGACAAGAATGAAAACAGGATTAATTAATGACTGTGTGCTGGAATCTAATAAAGAAGTCACAGAGGCACTTCATCATGTATGAAGCCTGACAAGCCTGACATACTGTGCAAATGATGAAATGCACAGTCTGTCTGTGTCATCGCAACATATTTGTCTTTTTCACCAACAGGGAGAGGTGACTGGGAGACACCGCCAAAACAGAAATGACGCTGGACCGTAAAAACGGTCTAAATCTTCATTCATCAAATGCGTCCAGTTTTAACCTGATCCAAACAGCTGTCTGTTAACATAAACGGGTAACAATGACACCAGTTTACAACCGAGCTAAACATAGAGCAGCTTACGCCAGAAACCCTTGGCAGACTGAAACACGTAATGAACAATCAGTTAATCAGTGGACAGACTGTGGCTTGAAGATGAACCAGTACTTTTGAACTCTGTGATATGTGCACAGAACAATGGCAACCACAAAGACATACACACTCCCTGACACAGAAATGCTTGTGTTGTGTACACACATCAGAAGGACAGACAGAAGATGGATGGGTGGTGTTCCACAGGAGTCAACCTCAGACGGGGGTTCTTATTTTATCTACTGGGCTGTAAAAATGCCTCTTGGGTGCAGGAGATGACAGAAAGAGCATATCCGGACCTCGTAACCAGTCACTGCCTGCAGAGAGTACGGCAAAACCCTTAACAACATCTGGTGTCCAAGAATGACACATCAGCCTATTGTTAAATTTCCAATATGACAACCTCAAGACAGGGATGGCAGGAGGTCAGTATAAAATACACCATTACAAATACAAAGCTACACACAGACGCCTACTGGAGTAGTAGTAGCGTATTGAAGGCATTGATCCTCAGCCAGCAGACACCTCATGTTAAGCTAACTCTGCAGGGCTTAACATCTCAGATAGCTCTTAGCCAGGGGAGGGATATTTTTAACTGCTAAACCACTCTGGGTGTAGACCAGATGTTGTACAAAGAACGCCCTTCTAAACATTTATGACTATCAGTGGATGGGCCCTGGGGCGCAGCTGCTGTTTAGAGTACAACTGAGGCGAGGAGAAGTCACCTCCTCCGCCTGATGACTACATTTCTCTCTCTTCACAGAAGTGATTTCTTGCTTTGATTTTACAACAGCGATCAGGAAGATAGGCAATATAATGCACTTCACAGCACAGCCACTGTAAAAGGTCTGCTCTAAACAAATGACAGTAACCTGCCTGCTAGTGCAACAAGTTTCTTGTTTGATTTCCGAATTTCCGAATCTCTTTATAAAAAAAGAGATCAGGCTGCAATGAAATCTCGGGCAATTAATTGTGTCTAGATGGGAAATGACACATCAGGATGAGGCACAGTTGGCACCCTGACAGCTTCTGATTGCCTGTTGTGGGAACAGACAGAGGAGAGCTACAAGGCTCATGGATGGTGACGGATGGAGACTGACACATGACAGGCCCAGGTCAGCCGCGATGGGAACAACAGTGGGATGGAAATGAAGATTTTCTTTTCAAAAATGTTCATCCCCAACAAGTCCCAAGTCTTTAGAAAGCAAGTGACTTGGACATCATACAGCAACCTTTTCTGGGTCATCAGTGCTAGTATGAAAATTGTAATAGCAAAATGGACCACATCACACCAAATACTTATTTTTCAATAGAAAGAGGGCAGGAGCAAGTAATGAATCAAGCATCTATACGCGGTTTAATGAGAACAGTCCAGTTCATTGATTTGGATTATCACCACATTATTAATGGGGCCAAAAGGAAAAAGAAAAAACAGCTAACATGTCACGGTACATATCTTCCAAAACTAATTATTATTTACTAAACGGTTTTACTACAACAATAATAATATGTGCCTGCTTTATGAACCAAAACCATGACACCTGAAGTGCACAGTGTCTGTGCAATCCTTCTCCACACAGACGAAAACTGTCAATAGTCGTTATGAGCCATCCGGCCAGCCACCGCACCCACACAGCAGGGGTCATTTGTCAGCCTCTGAGATGTCATTGCACATGGACTTGCAGATCCAAAAAAAAAAAGCAAATGGGGTGTAACTGATCAATTCGTCTATGGAATATAATATCCCAATTCCTAATATGCTGTCTCTGAATTTAAAAACCTAGAAATACTTAACAAACAAATGATGATCAAGATATTTGCTGCTAAATTTCCTGTCTATAAAAAATTAGCCTACTAATTGTTGGCATCGGCTCCAATCAGCTCCAGGACAATATTTATTGTATGTAGTTCTTTTTAACTGTGAGGCAGCTGAGGGGTCTATGTTGGACTTAGTCGTTCTCCATGATTGTCACTTGGTGAGTCAGCATGTGAGCACTTAATCTCTCTTTTTCCAGGGTACCACCTGTCTGCTTCCCGTGTACGTTTCACCTGTTCACAGTCAGACCTCCAGCCAGGGTAACACCCCACGGTGATGAGGGGAAAAGAGCCCTTTTTCATTACAGGTAATTGAGTTGTAGCTGAAACAATTCTGATTGCATTAGGGCCCTTAATCATGTTAAGGTGTCTTGTTTTATCACTGGGAATTTAGCTCATTCTTGGCCCATTTTGAAGCTAACCTTCCACAGAGGTCGTTGCCACAGGAGACCGTGGCTGCTCCCATTACCGGAGCGCAGATAAATGTGTTGGCACTACGACCGTACATCCCTTTGCTCTCTCTGTCTCACCTCCCTCCTTTCCCTCGCTCCCTTATCAGAAAGAAGAGGGGAGGAGGAGGTGAGAGGTAAGAGAGGATGCAGACAGAAGCTCAACAGGGCCGCCTCCAACGTCAGAGGAGAGTATGAAGGGGATGCCAATCAAATCCAACACAGGTGGCACAAAGAGCAGCTATCAGTGGCCCGTCCTCACATCTTTCGTCAAGTGCTTGTTACCTTAAGGCCCACAGCAACACCCCCCTCCACTGGAATGAAGGGCCCCTCCACCCTCTACTAGCTCAATGGGCCATCCAGATAAAGGAGCCAAAAACACCGCTGTCCTGCTGTTGATGGACACATAGATAGGAACTGAAGGGACAACCTCTCCATATTCACCTCTCTCCCCTTCATTCGCCCCACTCCCTCCCTCCCTCCCTACAGCACCATCCACCTCTCCTTCCAATTTTTCAGCCTCTTCTCTGCAACTGCGCTGCCTCCTCCTCACTCCCCGCATTACTCAGTGAGTCGCATTCATTCAGCCTCCACCCATTCCTATCACCCCTCCCCTTTCCTCTCCATCTTCCCACCACACATTTCAGTGGGAGCTCTATTGTTTGCTAGAGAGGGGCATGCTGCTACTGGTTCTTATCTGGGGATGCTGGCGGCACATCTGTAGATGCTATCGCGGCTCTGTTGCTCTGTTTATGCTCCAACCCTGCAAGAGCAGCTAGTGGGGGAAATGAGATGGATGGAGCATGAGGCCAGGAGAAAATGGAGCATCTTCCTTAGCAGAAATAATGGAGTAAGGGGCAGAGAGGGGAGAGCACAGAGACTGTGCTGGAGACAAGTAAAACTAAGGCCTAGTAAAGTCCACAGAAAAACCAGGACCTCAGCAGGACTCCTCAATGCTCCACAGAAAAGCATGTTCTTTTACTAACAGTAAAAATATTAGGGATATCTACTTTTCCGAAAAAAAAAAAAAAAAAAAAAAAAGGCTGACAACTAGTTTAACACCGTAGCACAACGATGAAAAGCAGCACCCCGTTTTTCACAGAACTCTCTTCTTTTGCACTGATCTATGGGAGCTAAATGCAAAAGTGTCAAACACCGCATATAAGCACGGAGCAGACGTATTCTTCAGCATAATTTAGCACTTTGCTTTAAAACTGTGTGTGGGTGAGTGCTTCAAATTATAGCCCAATGACGCTAAGGTAGAGCAAAAACATTTCCTGCATGAGTGAGATTACAGGAGAGCTGTGTTTCAAGAGGATTGTTAACATACACATGTGCACATATAGGAACATTATGGAGACACATGTTGCCGTGAAGTATCTGCATGGGTTTTGGGGTATTGTTGATGAAGAAATGCACTGCAGACAGAGTGAGGCAGCTCAGGTAGTCAACCATTCAAAGCATCAGCTTGACTCCTGAACTTAAAGGTAGTTGTCTTTCAGGGTGTATGTTACAGAGGCAGGCTGAATGGCTGCTGGCAATCTATCATGAGATGGATGGGTTTCTCTAAGAAACACTTCTCGCAAATTAGGACTACACCTGTCTTTGTGTGAGTATGTATACATGTGTATGAGTATGGGGCTGGCGGCCTGGGAGCAGCAGATGTTTCTGAAAACACAGATGTAGTGCAGGGTGATGATGTCACTCAACATGGTCGGGAGCATTCATCATCGTTTACCTCGTCAATAGGTGTGATGATGTGGCAAATTAATGTCAGTTAGCAGTCCTCCATTCCCCGTGACCATCATACAAACACAACATCTCCAGCACTAATATTAGATTCCAGATCAAAAGATTACGCTGTGTTTGTGTGCAAATAATAAGCATTTAAATTTGGGATCAACATAATGGTGACAGTTTCAAGTTTCATGACAAAAACAGGAAATAGACTTGGACGCCTGAGAGACAGAATGATAGAGCTTGATCAAGTCTGAGGAGTTGGAAGTGGAGAGCTGAAATTAAACCGAAAACATCGGTGAAAATGTGGAAAGATTAAAAAGTTGTATTATGTTCTGGCAAACCAGCACACCTGTCAAGAACTGAAAGACATGTATCTTGTAAACACGTTTCTGAGATGCTCCAGTGAGCCCCAATAACAGGCCAAGCAGAGGTGCTCATATTTCAGGATGGGATCAGATATGATGAGACGACCAATCACTCCACACAGACATAAAACACACACGGTTTCAAAGTTCATTAGCCATGTCTGGTAAGATGCAGATGCCATGTATAATACAGATTAAACAAACGACAGCAGACACAGACATCAGATACTGTGAAAACATACTGAGCAGGCTGCAGGAGGGCAAGATTTGTATTTGAATAAGGATCGTAGTTTGCAGCATTTATACCCTCAGTGATGAACTCTTTACACATATGGATAGATAAACCATTCATTGTGGTTAATTAAATCTGCAAATATGAACAGGATATGTTTACTGATGTGCAGTAGTGGCTTTTCTCCTAACAGTAAACAGAGGAAACCAAAGCGGAGGCATTGAAATAATCACATCAGGAACGGTGAGGAGGACAAAGTAACAATGAAGGCAATCTAATCAATCATTCAATCCTAATGGAAAAGGATGCGACAGATCTCCAGAACACCTGGACGGTCTGACAGTGTGGCATTAGCAATTACTCCAGTCCATCTGCAGTGCACTGCCTTCAAATGGAGCAGATGCTACGCTGAATGCCTCTGCACAGAATCAACCTCTGATGAGTCTTAATTGTATATTGTATATCTGAGCGTTTGTGTATGTGCACATTGTGTTGTCCAACATGGAAATAAAGCCTAAACTAAGATAACAGGCGTGTCTGTGCTTGTGTAATCCATGTTTCACTGATACAAACTGGTCGGCATATTTTTGTGCTTGAAGCGCAAAGTTGCGCGATCCCCTCGCCTCAAGAAAGATTTAATACATATATTCCCAACATCAAAGACAAATACTTTGATGCAATACCTGTATCCAGGCTTGCTTTATGTTCCCATGGCTGTAAATGTAACAGGAATTGAGACCTGAGTGTTAAAATGCAGCACTGAGGTGCAAGGAAGCTGACAGGTGAAGTAGAGGAAGGATAAAAGCAAAAGCGTTGCCAGTGTGTAGAATAGAAGAAATGGTGTGGTAGTGTTGTTTTGCCTTGTCTACCTCTGTGCGTGTGTGTGTGTTTGTGTGTGAATAAACAATAGGCAAGATACTCATCACTGACCTTGGAGCACAAGTTATTCTACAGCTTGGAAGAATGCACACGCACATCCTGATAGTGAGGAGACCCTGTGGAGGATGAGCGTGTTCTCTGACTGGTAAACTCTCATCTTCCACAGGATCTCTTCAGGGCTGCGGCTTTTCCCCACTTCTATCTGTCCTGTACACAAACGACAATCAGACTTTTCAGAAAGACAGGTACGTTCTTCTGTTTGCAGATGAGGCTCACCTTGTAGAGAGCGCACCTCATGTATTAATGCTGTGTCCTTGTGGCAGCAGCCCTGGTTTGATTCCAACCCAGAGCCCTTTGCTGCCTGTTATCCACTCTCTCCCTCTCCTGGTGCACTATTAAATGAAGGCAAAAAGCCAAAAAATCTGATGATCAGAGTCATGGCCCTGCAGCAGTTGATTTTGTCGGTCGGTGTGAACAATCTTTCCTTTAGCTGAATGTGTCAAAGACCAAAGAAATGTTCACTGGCTTTCACCATAGACAGACTTCAGGGATCATGTGCCCGCAGTCCACCAGTACTAAAAACACTGATTTCATCCATTAAAAGGCAGAGCACAAGCTCAGAGTTCTTAATGTTGAAAGTGGTCTATACGTTTTTATTGATTCAGTTCGAACATGTGCTATGATACATTGGTTTGGTCAGAGCCACACAGAAAGCTCAGATCATCTCAGGGTCCTGTGATTTCTGCGATACAGAAAACAACTGCAAAAGGAGAAGTACTGTGGAAATTGCCAAAATATGGATGCAATTTTTAAAAATCCACATAGTATTCAGAAAAATAAAAACACAAAACTGGGAATTTGGGGGAAAATAAAACATCTGGAAAAAAATGAAATGAATTTTACGAGGCCCTCGGCACCCTCTGCATGGGGAATTCAATCTGCTTCTATTTTACCTCCCCAGAGATGACACAAACAGGTACATGTGGTCTTTTACTCTGTCAGCTAATAGCTTTTTAAGGAAAATATAGCTTGGCCTGTTTGTAGCTGTGGATGTTGATATCGTTCCCCCTGGTGTTTGGCTTAAATTGATCGATTTCACTGCTTTCTCTTATAGTTTTGGTAACAGTGACAGCTGTGATGTTGGTGTTAACCTGCGTTTGTGTACTGTTTATCTGTGTATATGTTGTATGTATGTATGTATGTATGTATGTATGTATGTATGTATGTATGTATGTATGTATTGTACTGGTTGCTGATTTTATTTATTGCTGCACTGCTTTTGTATTTACTATTATTGATTGCTGTCTGGAAAATTGCCCCTCATGGACATAAAAGCTTTACTTTATGACACAGTATGATGCAGTGCACGATGCAGTCAGTACAAAAAGCAATTCCATAATATCACACGAACAGCAGGGAGCCTCTACTCAAACACTGCAAGCCTTGATTTTTGTTTTAATCATCCATCAAGCCTCATTAGACTCAATTCAGTGAGTCAAATGCCTTCATGCCATCCAAAAACCATGCATGTGCATGCAGGCACTCACACACACACACACAGAATCCTGAATTTGACACCTCCACAGCTTGCAACCACCAATCGAAAAGTGTGACGGCGCTGCATGGTGTGGACATGAGAAGTCTGAACACCCTCCCCAGGGCTCTGACTGTACACACAGAGCTCAGGGCAGCTCAGTCAAAGGAGGATCCCCACATCCACTCTCACCAACACCTTGATAGTTTCTTTGCATTCCCTGCACAGTCGAATAGCTCACTGAAACAACATATCACTTTCGTGCTTTCCATCTTCCTTGTTTATCCCTCACCTTTTTTACACTTTGCACTTGCTCACACAAGTCTTGCCTCCATCACACACGTCATGCCCCTGCACATTTAGACTACGCAGGCAGGCCTGAACAGGCTCCAACAGCTCCCCCAAACACTCTTTATTCCAGATGAAGAACATGCATGATGCCTCATTCATTCCCAGCTTTTATTTTCATCTCTGTCACTCTGCAGAACGCACCGGAATACTTGGCAAGCAACACCCATCCATCCTGCACCCTCAAAACCCATTTTCCCCTCACGTTAGCTCTGAGTGATGCAGAGTGAGGAATGTAGTCCGTCTTTGGTTAAAAGCAACAAAATAAATGCAAATGCAAATTTCCATTAAGGATTGTCAAGCAAAATGTGGATGATAACACCCCTTCGTTTACCATGAAAGACAGAATATCAATTCATTTACCATAATTAAGGGAAATATGGAACTGGGGGGAATTCTTCTTCCCACTTTTGCAGCAGTATGTTGGAAATTGTTGAATCCAGCCAGCTGGAAGAGAGAGCGGGGGATATGAATTGAGTGGAAGCGGAGAGAAATGCTTTTCGAGGTGTCACCTCTCACACCTTGAGCGTGCCCCTTTCAGTTACAGCCCCACCTCTCCACTGCCTTCATAGTACCATCAATGCTTATGGAAACCTGCTCAGATGGTGAAAAAAAAAGTCAATCCATAAATAACGTTGGTCTCTGAACCATAAGAAACCAAGATGCTCGCCGACTGAGCACTTCACACTTTGGTTTCTTCAGTACACTCCATCTGTGCCCAAGGCGAGGCGTTCTCTCAGTGCAGAATATGCGATGAAACGCTCCCAGTTGCACCACATTTCTGCATACTCAGCACAAGCCAAGTAGAGTAAAATATGCATTTCAAACATATTTTATTTACATCTTAAGTAGCAAAATCAAATCCCATGTCTGTCACCCTGGAATCACACATTTTACTCACAAAACAGACCACGTTTCAAAGGATATCCCCTAAAAAGATATGATATGCTTGTCAACATCTCATGACGATGCTTCAGAATTCCACCAAAAACAGGAAGATTTCAAGGCAAAGGGCATCATGAGAACATCAACGTCAGAATGATTTTTGCTTAAGCTACTCTCTGTAAATCTCTTCAAAGAACGAGTGTCAAGAAAAGTGGCCTTGAATGTCACGACGAGCTGGACCATGTCAATCTGGAATAAAAACTTTCAGTCTGACTTTTGCAGCCCACCCTGTGTGTGTCTGATGAATACAGAGGTGCTTTAAAAAAGATTTTCCCGAGGCATGGTGAGCCATCAAAAAACTGTGAGAGTCAACTCTCTTTCAGTGTTCAAAAGCTCTATGAAGCCCAATTTAGCTTTGAAACATGGGACGTTTTAATATGAAAACCCAAAACTGCCTCATGCACGCTCACTCGGACCGGCATTGGGAGATGAAAGAGTGATGTGGATGAGCACACTGGTCCCTAACTGCGAAGGTATCTCTATCTGTAGAAGTGCAAGGAAGGAGACATGGACAGTGAATGTCAATGAGGGAGGGGAGGATAAACAAAATGCTCTCAAGTGCAGCCTGGCCTCTTTTTTATGCAGATTGAGAGAAACTGTAAGAGCGACGGATTGTGTGCTGCACAAACCTTTCAGCGCTTTGAATGAGGCACCCACCAGGTGGTAAAATTCCCTGCACAAAGCAGCTACTTTTTGACTCAAGTGTGAACTTTGCCATGCATATCCACCCTGAGAGGTCTACATAAGGAGTACATACACCTCATATCCTCGGGGTAGGACTGAGTAATACACCTTGGCTTGTGGAATTAAAAAGCGTCCTTTAAGACATTTTCCCATGGAATACTTCCCAGGAATATTTTACTTTTCCCAGCTACCAAAGGATCTCTTAACAGTCATCAGACTTTGACACAGAACTCAAAAAACGATGTACACTCCCTCACTTTTTGGTACTATTTAATATTTATTGAATTATCTAGGGTGCAGTTTTTTAAAAATGACATTATAAAGATAAATTCACAATTCCTCTTTATACTATCTTGAAGGTAAAAAACAAAACAAAACACAATGCCAGCAATGTAGAATATTTATCTGCTGCCATTTGGCATAGCCTCTTCTGTCCAAGTGGTTTTAGGAAGTGTACAGTAATCTGTCTTACTGCTGTGCTGAGGCAGTTGCTGCTTGCAGTGGCATGGAAGGAGAATCCACTAAAAGCAACCATTTTGCAGTATTTTGCCCTCTTGTTTGGTGCAACATTACTGCACTGTGTTCAGTGCTCCATCTGCTGAATTTCCCTCTGCACTCTGACTTTGGGGATGGAGGCTTTTATGTCTGACAATATGAACTGGATCTGGTTTAACTACTGCATGCAAACAATACAAGAGGATAGAAAACTAGACTGATAAACTCTGCTGTAAAAATGTAGCCTCTTTTCCTTTTGAGTGATTATTAGCATTCCACAATGACACACTGCTTACACACAGATCCAAACATCCCACTTCCCACCAACCCAAAATTAAATAAAAAACAGCAGAATCAAGTCAAAATGGTACAGTAGAAGTAACTTGTATGGTAAGATCTGCATGCTGCAGTGGGAACTACTCCCCTTCAGGTCATTGGTTCTAACCTTATGTTCTGTTTAATGCAGAGCTACTCTGTAGTGAGCATTACATTCCAGCTCCCTGCCAAAACAAAAGAACACAAGCATCATTGCCATGCAATTGTGCTCCGGGCCCTATAGATAGGGATTGTGGAAGAACTCAGGTTTGCCTGTGCAGCAGTGAATTGCTGATGGCTTGATTGTGAAGTATTTCAATTGGTGGGTGACGCATGTGTGCATGGCTCCTAATTTTAACTTGTTGGATCCAACACCATGCAGGCTTCATGTTATGTCCCCATTGTTTATCCCCCTTGATTGATGTACTCTTAAAGACCAAAAAACAGCAAATTTACTGCATCACTTTAGTGAAATCTGGAGTCAAGTTCAGTCTCAGGAGGCTTTGACATACATTTGAAGTAAATCCCACATAGCTGTTCAGAATCAGAAAATGCTTTACTGATCTACAGGAGGAAATTGGACAATGTTACAGGGGCACAGCAAACTTATATGAGAGCCCAAAATTATGCTACTCATGTACAAGTAGATATTCAAGAGCAGATGGTAGCAAGGCATCCATAAAAAAAACAGTCAAGCTGATTAACATGGCATGCTTGCAGTCTCATTCTCACCACCATGATTCAATCCTTCGGGTCTGGAGTGAAAATGAGAGCATTTAAGGGAAATCTCTGTGGTTGTGTATGCCATGAGCAGTGAAAAATCATCAATGGTGTGCAGATGCCTCACACATATTTGCAGATGCACTTTGTACGGTTGTGAATAGAAGTTCTGGTAGTGGGGGAGTTGAGGAGCAGGATGGGGTGCAGTGGGCTCGACAACAGACAAGAAGAGCGAGTTGGGGAAGTCATTAAGCACAAAGACTTTATCTTCATCTGCTGACTCCAGCAGTCAATTATCACTCTCATTAGAACACAGTAATTGCACCAGCCAAAGCATAGTGCAGAAACAGGCAGAAAATGGTCTAAGTTCAATTGGACAGTACACTTCAATTTCAAAATCTAAATGCAGCTTCATTGTAGTGAAGAAAATGTCCCCAGGTATTTGGAGGTTTTCCAAATGCTTGCTGAGCAGTAGCACATAATGTGGCACAGGCACAGTTACAAAAAAAAAAAAAAAAACAGCAAGAAGATATGTTTGCACTAAATATAACAGTGTTTAAATGCCCCTCCACTCAAAACCATGTTTTTCTCTTGTTCCTGCAGTTGAATGACTGAGCTTCATGGTGGAGAATGACGTAGGTGCACAGTTTGACACTGGAAAGCCGTTTTCACATTCATTGTTGAAAACTGTACATATTCTCTGTGCTCATTAAAAATCTGATTTTAAGAGGTGGCATGAGCATGATTTGTGACAAACAGTTTGGGAGCCTATCCTGGTCCAATATTCAGTATACATAGGCGTGTTGTGGAAACTTGAAGCCTCCAGTGCACAAACGCTGAGAGTGGACTTTACATTATATTTGGATATTCATATATTCTGGAATTTTTAATGATGGAGAAGGGGTAGGTGCTATTTTACGCAAAAATCACACCAGATACACATTAGACCATGTTAATGTGTTAACTTCCTGTCTGTATCTGCTTAATGGGTATATGAATAAGTCATATGCATATATGATATGGCTTGTCTTTGGTCTTACAGGGCAAACATTGGCTGTTTCTTTCACTCATGGCCATACATTCAGCTAAGTAAAGATAATTGCACATGGGTGTAGGGGACAATTTTTACATTAACCTTTAATATGGTGACCAAATAAGATATTAAATACTATAAAGTTACAACACATCGTCGGAAAATGGTGAATCTCTGGTGCAGAAACAGCACTGCAGAGCCCATCTAAAGGAGAAAACTCACTCGCTGTGTTTCAGTGTTATAGGAGCAATATTACATTGAAACAACGGCAAAAACTGAAAAACTATGTTGAAGCTTGCACTCATTCTCAACTTTTAATTGACAATCAGAATAGAGCTCATGTTGAAAAATGACATGTCACATGCAGCACAGGAATTCTGGAAACATAGAAAGACAATTAGACACGTGGATATACATTCCCACGCGCACACACAAACACACACAAGGCACTGAGGTGTCTGGAGAGTAGAGATAGGGCTGTCTCTATCAGCCTCTACACCTACCCAGAGGACCTAATCAGTCAGTGAATACACGTAAAATGGAGGCTGTCATCTACCTCCAGCCCAACAGACTCCCTGCCGACACTTTTCTCCTGCCTGTCCTCCTGAGAAAAAAAAGAGATGGATCTTCCTCTACAGCTGCATCCACAACCAAGATTTCCTACATCATATTTTCTCTAAGCTGTTGCATTGGCGAGACCTGGTCCTGTCTCCTTTACAGTCTCATCTCTGCAGTGAGCTCAAACAGCTCAAATATACGTTGTTTTTTTTTCTTTTTTAACAGCATTTAGGTTATTTTCTGTTTTCAGTACTTGTGCTCAACGGGTACCTGAATGTTTTCATTTCAACTTATGATTAATGCACCTCAGGAGAAGTGCTAGTCTGCAGCAGTCTGTCCTCTCTGCTTTATCAGAGCAGCCTCTCCCATCTTGTTGCTTCCATCCCTCCTCATGTGGACCAGAGACGGATGGAAATCAGAGTAATGGAACACCACTGTGACCCTGACCCTGCTTACGGGTCAGAGCCATTTGTCATGGCAACGACCCAGCACTCAGCAGCAAAGCAACATGTAATTGGTCATAAGGGAAGCACATGGACCTGGAAATGTGCACACCAACATGGGCTTGGCTACGATAGTGTCTGCACTAAGGTGCAGACTGTACAGCCTGCCCATACGCAGGTTGGGTTTTCCTTTCAAGCGTAGCTTTTTCTATGTGTTTGGGCCTTTTGTTCACGCACAAACACAGTTTTAGGTCACTGAAAACAGACCTTCTGGAAAACTTGTAGACAGGGAAAACTAAGTTTCTGGCTTGTGCATATGCAGCGTCATCTCCTTTGTCAACATGAGGCAATTTGAGTAATTGCTGGACTTGGTCAAACTAGTGCTGGTGCCAACCTTGCCTTGTTCTTGGACGAGACCTGGTCAAACCTGTTGGAGCTGGCAGCCTAATGGTAAGAGCTTTTTTCCAGGCTTCTGATTGGGCAGCATGGCTGTAGGTTTAGGATCATATTACCACCTGCTGGTGTAGCACTTAACATCACTTCAGTTGTGGTTTTGTGCTTCATATGGATGTTTGTTTGTTTTTTAACAGTGCTTGTGTGATTTCTTTTTTGAGATGGAAGGAGGAAAATCTTTTTTTTTAAAATGTCCACAGATGGACTAGGCCTACATCTAAAAACTCTGTTTACATCTGGATGCTATAATGAATCTACGCTGGCATGTTATTGTCGCTCTTCTCTGTCCACACTGAAATGCCAAAAATCATAAACGGAAAGCTTCCTTTCTCCACTTTTTACTGGCAAACAAATCAATCGTTATAGCAAAAGGGCCAGAAAGCTCGGTTACTCAACTCAAGTTTAACCTCCATTCAGTCGTCTCCTGTCTGACTTACACTGTGTATTATCATCACAATTTATCTGCTACTTAGTTGTTTCAGTTGACACACAACTGATCAAGTATAATGCAGTGATTTGTTCCCAGCTGATAAGTGGGACCTGTCATCCATACCCTGTTGGGTAATAATTACTGTGATGTTGCAGTGAGACGGTTGATCAAATCACTGTTCTATCCTCATGAGGATGTCTTGACAACTTCAGTATAAATAAAGATCAGAGACACCTGTATTGTGTGACAGTATGGCGATGTTCTCTCTCATTATTCTCTTATATTCCACAGCATCTAACTGTGTTTGAGTAGCCGTCATTTCCAAACATACTGACTTCCTCCAAACTACAACAATTAAGAGGTTTCATATTAAAGAAGGAGAGTGTTTTAGGAAAGTGTTTGGATGTGTAAAATGTCAACTTACTCTAAATTGTGAGTGAAAAGGGACAGGAAAAGGTTTGCTTTTTCAAATTTAGCCAGCATGTTGTGAGCATAGTCAAAACTCACATGCACACACAAACAAAAGATTTAATTTCTAAGAGGAAAACACAGACGTGGTTGAATTATTTTTTTCTGGGGGTTCCTTGGAGAATGAAGGAGATGTTTTTTTGTTGTTTTTGAGATTTATTGCTGTTTGTTTGCCATTTTGGCACTTTATGACTTGGATGCAACCACTGTGGAACTACAAAATGTGTGTGCGTGTGTGTATGTGTGTGTGCCAGTGGGTATGTTCAAACAGTACAAAGGGTCAGGGCTGAAGGGATAATAAAGAGAAAATGGAGAGCTGAGAAGGGTAGTAAAGAAGTTAAAAAGAAAGGACAGGAGGTTGATTAAGTGAGAGAAAGGACAAAGAGAGCAAGTAAGAGGAGAAAGAGTGACAAATGAAAGTGTAGTAGTAGTAGTAGTAGTAGTAGTAGTAGTAGTAGTAGTAGTAGTAGTGGTAGTACTAGTAGTAGTGTTCTTTGGGTATTTTGAAAAGATACATTGAATAAGTGGGATTAATGCATGCTGGACCATTCAGTGAGTGGTTAGACATCATCTGATGGGGCTATGTCTGCATGCAGTCAGAACTATGAGATGAGACGTTTTTGTTTGCCCTTAACTCTGCATGTGTGTTTGTGTGTTTTAATCAGCTTAGTATACTGGCACGAGGTGACATCAACTAGGCGCACAAAAGTATATTTGTTGTTTTCAGATTTCAGGTTCAGGTAGAAAATCTGCGAACAAAGTATTTATACAATCATGTGTTCACAAAGTGATGAACCTCACTCCATCCTCACTTGTAAACAACTGAGCCTTTCCAGGATGCCCCTTTCATACCCAATTCTGATCCTATCACCTGTTACCAATGAACCTGTTTACCTGTGGAATGTTTTAAACAGGTGTATTGGGAGCATTCCACATCTTTCACAGTCTTATGTTGCTCCTGTTCTGGTCAACTATATGAGCAGGAGACTGGAATATTCTGTCTAATCTGAAAAACCTGCAGATAAAGTATGAAAGTGCATATGACTTTATATAAATATGATCAGGAGGTAGGAAACCAAGAAACAGAGGGACATGAGGTGAGACACAAATGAGACAGAATGAACAAAATGTAATATAATACAATTCAACACCACAATAAACCTCATGACCTCTAGACTCAATCCTAACAAAACGGCTGAAGATGAGCTTGCACAGTCCATGATGCTAGAATCTATCGCACAGATTAAATGAGCAAAACATACGACACAGGCCACTCACAAGGCAAAGAAGAGCAGCCTCAAGCCTCAGTGTCCCTGAGAAGGACTGAAGAGGGATTGCTTGTGCTTAAAGAATATCCTTGTTCTCCAATTGTTTAAAAGTTTCTGCATTCAAATAATATCCAATTATACACTTACACCGTAAATGAGAGCTGCTTAGGGCATGTCAGAATACTTAGGTGTTCATGTTTAGGTTCTCTGGCAGCATTTCTATTTCCTTCATCTCAGTCGCTAAAAGAAGAATCCAATTAGTGAGGCTGAATATGTGGTCATGCCAAAGGAGTCACACATAAAGAAGCATTTACAGAAAATCTTGCTAACCATGGCAACCTCAGTGCATGTGGACCATTCTGATGCTTTGTTTTATATTGTCAAAACATAGCTGACATTTGATTATTCAAAATATGTAAAGATGCCAACTTAATTAATGGACTATATGTCTGCAAAGCGCCTCTGACAATATCACAAAGGGCTATCCATGCAACGGTGACGCAATCGGCCTTTTTCACATTTTCAAGCTGTCATGTCCTCGGGGATACAAACCCCCCGGATCCCAAAAAATAAAAAAAACAGATTAAAATACATCAAAAAAGGGATTAAAGAATCTGCCGACGCCCCTAAATCCTTCAAAGGGAGTCCGACTCTATCAAAGGATGAGCATGCTCAAATATGAGGCGACACACATGACACATGAAGAGTGCTGGTGTTCAGTTTATAATTTCTATTACTGTGTGGAGGAAGAAATTAGATTTCAGTGAAACGTGATATCAAAGCAAAGCGATAAGTGGCTTTGGTTATCTTTATATACCACAGTCGCCTATAGGTGAGAGAGGAAGAGGGAGGAAAACATAAGAAAAGCAGAGAGGAGCTGATAGGGCAGAAAGAGAAAAACTAAAACAAAAAGCTGATCTATTTGAATTGTCTCCTCTACATATGGAGGAGGTCAGAAAGGAAAGAAAACAAAGAGACTGCAAGATAGTGGAGAGAGGGAGAAAGGGGCAAAATGAATTCTCCATTTTCTCATTTGGGGGTTTCCCTGTTAAGTGGTGGAGAGGTGGGGCTCACCTCAAGCAATTCTTTAGGAGTTCAAAGCGTGCCGGTGGGAGGGGGGGCGGCTGTGTGGGAGAACGGCAGACAGTTAAGATGGGATTTCTCATTACTCGCGTCTCGCTCCGTGTCCTGGCTATCACTGCTGTATTCCGCTCTCTCGCTCGCTGCCCTATAATTTTTCTCCCCCTCCTTTTCTCTTACAGAGACTCAAAGTGAATACATAAGATTGGGCCCCACTAGACCACACTCCCCCTCTCTTTTTTCTTAGTCTGCTTGTGTTTCCCCAGTATCTGACTGTGCACACACAGGCTAAAACACACAGAGGCAGGATGTATGACAAAGCAAGAGCAAAGAGGGAACACAAAGCAGAGAGAGACGTTAGCATGTGCACATGAAGGTGACTTCAAAGCTCAGCGCTATGGAACACAATGAATGTCCTAACAACCAGAAGATCTCATTTTAATAATGCTTTACAGGAGTACATTGTGTGTGTGTGAGTGTGTGTGTGTGCGTGCGTGCGATCACAAAGCATGAAAATAAAATATTCTCATCTCATTAGACTGCATAGTAAAGGGAAGTCAATTATTTCAAAAATTATTCTATCCTGAGAAATTTGATGTTGGACTGCACTAATGACTACATTTTCTTTACTGATTGTTCTGCCATTAATATTTGAATAATTACTTTTTCCAATTACTTACATATTTATCTCACGTAGAAATAATCACAAATGTGTACCTCAAGTCACAGCCACAGTGGTGTCTGGGGTTGCATCTAACGATTATTTGAACTATGGGTTAATTTGCCGATTACTATCTTGATTAATCGGTTTGACTTCAGAAAACAGTGAACAGTTAAAAAGGTCCAAACAGTCCAAACACAAAGATATTCTATTTGCTATAATGTACAGTCCAGAAAAGCACCAAAGTCTCACATTTGAAAATATGGAGCCAGCAAATCTTTTCTTCAGTAATCACTAGATTAATGGATGATCAAAATAGTGGCCATGGATCCTGTCCTACTCACTGAATTATCAATTTGTGATTATAGCAATGCTGTGTGCACACATAAACACTCGGAGAGAGAGCCGGAGCCTCGTCGGCAAAGAGGTGAAGCGGAGGAGCAAAGCGCCGTGCCGGTGATGCTGATGATGTGTGGAAGTGGAGGTGTTTCCTTGAGAAGAATGAGCCGCACGTCTCCTTGCAATCAATCCCAGATATTACCCCGGTATATGTCAGATATGCTCACTGCCACGCTAGCCACCCGTGACTCATTCCGTCATTACATCTGAGAGGTCACGCCCACTCCACCCCCGCCTGCACCATCGTTCCTAGGCCTGATGGCCGTCTAAATGGCCTGCTCTCTCTACACTGCAATTAACCTTTTTATTGGCCACCTGCCAGCCAGCTGGAGATACATCAGTGGTTGTGCATGTGTGTATGTGTGTATGTAAGAACCATAAAAGCAATGGTGTAATGAGTTCAACACTTGTGTGTATGCATACGCACAATGGTTGAAGCTTTCACGTCTGTGAATTTCCATGTGAAAAGTGTGTCTGTGTGTGTGTCTGCCTCTGTGTTAGCTGACAGATTTCACCTGCTCCCTTCTTCAAGTAGAAATTGATTGAATCTAACATCCCATCATGGTTGACCCAGGCAGATCCCACTGGCTGTGAGGCTGTCTGATTGCAGACCTCTCTCCTTGGCACAGGAACCAAACAAGTCCCCTTTGCATTATATATCGATGGGACGGGTATTGATAAAGCGCTGGGATGGACTGTCTGCTGTCCAGCTATGCTTGAAAAGACTTGATGATGCACATACATATGCATATGCACCGGCATTTACTCAATTCACACATACACTAATACATAAAAACACACAGAAACTCTTGTTCTGTGGATTTTCTTTAGTGCACACTGCCAATGAATCTGCTTTTGTTCCAGGTGTCAGGAGAACTGCCATACTGACAATGGAGTCTATGATCACTATTATCACATTAATTTGTGTGAAGGATGAAGATGGCAAAAGCATGTGTTAATACAAAGTACATCATCTGTACATTAGATCAAGCACATACCCCCCTTTCTGCTGCTGCGAGATCAGCAATGCATGAGGCAGCTGTAGCGAGGAAACAACTAAATATGTCATCTCCAGGGTCTTCCAAATGTAAAAAAATTTCACTGAAATTCTAAGCGCCTCATTAGATCTTTAAATACGACATTGCAGTCTTATAAAGTGCCATCTCTCACACTTTCATCAAAGCTGGACCACTGGTGTTTAAAACATGGCAGATGAATACGGAGACATTTCATTTGGCCATTCCCTACTGAAGCGCTGTGCACCTACTGTATGCTTTTCAGTTTTGTCAAGATAAGTAGCGCCTGAGAGATCACATTGCACATGCAGTTAGACAACTGAACTCTTTGAAGAAGGAAGGAAAAACCTTCACAATCTCCCCAATGGTAATATACTGCCCCATTACCTTGTAATTCAAAAGCCTATGAAAAGAAACAGAATCACACTCAGACAGTAACTTCAAACAGGCACTCAGTATCTGAGAGGCTTATACTGTACTATCCCATTGTCAACAAGAGGCCTCTCTGGAGCGTCTTAAAATCTGGCAGAGCGCTGCTGAGCAGAAAGCACACAGTGAATGCATTCTGTGGCTCCTCCAGCTGTAAATTGAATTTCGGGGCACGACTTGACACAAAACACCTAATAATCCCACGTCACTTGCTGTTCCCAAACCGAACAAGGTCACACTGTAGGACTAGTAAAGAAAAAAAAAACCACAGACCCTTTTACAAGCATTTATCCAGTAGGGCAATGCATTCAGGCTCCAGCGAGGTGAAGGAATTTACAAGGAAGAAAGTACAAACGTTTCAGCAATTCAAGGACAACAAACAATCAGCAAGGGAAAGCAACTAAAGAACCTTTCACACTTGCAGATGTCATGCGGTTGTGCATTTGAAGGATAGCCGTGAAGTAGCAAACATTTCATGGTTAAAGAAAGACATCCGTAATATTACGTAATATTCTTTGTCTTATGGTATTTGTCTGATCTATGTGTTATTTATGCTTTACAGTGTGCATTTTACATACCAATTTTATTTCTCACTCAATGTTATGACCATCATTTCCACACATCCACGCAAGTATATTCAGTTATTGTGGTTCATTAAAGGTGAGACTAGCTAAACCGGGGAGTTGGTGAGGTGTACCACGTACTGTATTTTTAAGCATGGTGCTCAGGGAGTACAGGATATAGCAAAAAAAATCGATCAATTAATAAGGCTGATAAGTCTGGCAGCCCTTACCTGCAACAGAGAGACGGGCCGTGCGGCTGGAAATGGATCCCAGGTTATCGATAGTGGCAACGCACTGATAGGTTCCCTCATCAGGCTTATTGTGCTTAGAGTGGACCACGTGCGTGAAGAACAGCGAGCCATCGGGAAGAACGTGCCGCCTCTCATCTGAAACCAGGCTCATGAAGGTGCCGTCTTTCTTCCATTCTATGCGTGCTGTCGTAGCTGCGTCGCTGTGGGCCGAGCAGTTGAGCAGTGCAGAGTTGCCCCGGATGGCCAGTGTGTCCTGGGGCTCCACGGTGAACCAGAAGGGGCTGAAGGGCTGCGCTGCTGAACCTGGGGGCAACATGAAAGAGGGCAAAACAGAGATTTTAGCCAGATGCTCTGCACAGACACTAAGTCATGTTGAGAATGGGACCAATTCGGCCTAAGCAGCGACGAGCGATGAAATAAATGGGACTCTTGTTGCTGTCTAACAACTGATGTGTTTCATGGTCACTGCAGCTGATGCCAATGCTGATATTATTGATTTTATTGTACTAGCAGCATGTGTCTACTTCCCATCAGTGGTGGATGTGTACATTTGAGGCTTGCTGCAGATGCTGTCATTTGAAAAGCTTCTTCATGACCAGATGTGATGTATTCATGAGTACATCTGCTGTAACAGACGACTGCAAATTAAAGATTTTTTTGTATTTATACACTTTTAGGATTCTAGAGAGCTGTAAAATACTATCACTCTGGACTACACTACTACTGTGGCTGCTTTTTGAGTCCAACCACATGACAAGTGATGGCAAAATCACATCTCCTAAGACGTCATCCACTTCAATGGGACATTTCAAGAGTCACTCACACAAAATGTGCTGGTGGCTAAAATGAAAGGACACTCCTGGAGTCCAAGTGGCCCCAAACACTCAATGAAACATTTCCAAAGCAAAACATCTTTTTGTTCGTTCTATCTTTTCAGCCACTGTGCCTGAGTCTATCCCAGAGATTCCAAGAAGCTTTTCATTATGAAACCACAAGCCCCACTGGAATTGGACGAGAGGAACTGACAAATTTAACCCAGTCTAGCCTCTCTGGCAAGTTAATATCACGTCTTGCTTTATTATAAGTAGAGAGTGCAGCGAAGGAGTAAACACTTTGGAACGCGGTTGCCATTTCCTTTCCTCGAGCATAAATGGTAACGTCGCACTGACATGGATAGTGCCAAAGTCAGAGTAAGTGCAATTGCTTTGCATTTGTCCTCATCCATTATTCAAGCACTCCCACCCTAAGAGTCACACAGTGGTATTGTTTAGATAAATAACACCAATTATCAGTTCTGCAGGGATGGAGGGAGAGCTAGAAAAATAATTAAGAGGGTATGAAGGTATTTTAATAATGCAGCGAATGGAGTGAAATAAGTGTCTGAATGTTAAATGCAGTTTAAAATATGCCTGCTCTCTTCCAAGGAAATGGCAAGTCTCCAGGGGAGAGCGAGAGCAGAAAGAGACAGAAAGAGGAAGACAGAAAAGGAGAGAGACGGGGGGAGGGAAAGAGAGAGAGATGCTATGTCAATGGTTCAGCTATTTAACTACTAGGAGGTAATTTCTCTACCTTGCGGCACAAAGTCCCTAGTGTGAGATCCAAAGAGAGAAGCGGTGGTCCATTACGGTGGCAATATGGCTGCTTGTCCTCAGTGCACTTTGTTCTCTTGAAAGCACAAACAATTGCAGAAAATGGCTGAATGGAATAGATATTTTCCACTTTCATATTAGGGAATAAATGTAAGACAAAACAGCACTCTATCTACGCTGCGCAATCGTCTCCACACTTATTCACTGATAAAGACCAGAAGAGAGAAAGAGGCGCTTTCCTTATGTCTCAGTGGACACCGTTGGACCTTGGCCACTCCGACTGAAGCATCACGACCAGATTGATTAGTATGGTCCCTTCACCAAAGACAAGATAATTAGAAACATATCTCTGCTGTTGGTTGCCAGCTTACTTATATCCTCTTAGGGCTGCTACAGTGCCATTTTTACAAAAGTGAAACTATTAAATCAGGATGTAATGTGCAGCTACAGATTGGATGCAAGTAAAGCACAATTCCAGGATACCAAAACTTAACTGGAGCTGCTGATGCAAAGGCAGCTGCAAGTGCTCATACATATATTTTATTTTGAAAACCCCTTCAGGCAGAAGTGGCTGTGAGATTTAAGTGAATAAACAGAAGCATTAAAATTCACCTAGACCCAAGCTAGCACAACACATTTTCAACAGCAGTAAGTGAGAGGTTTTAAATTCAACTGAAGTAAGCAGTTGATTTTGGGAAATCGATGGATTCAGAGCGGCCTAGTGTACATACTGGGCAGAATGTGACAACACCAGCAAAGGTATTTTACTGATGGTGCACATGACAGATGGAGAGAGACCAGAGTGGAGTAGCAGTGGGGGGAATTTGTCAGTCCGGCAGACCAGAGCCACCATAGCATGCTTAATCATCTCTGCTGTACGCGGCTGGAACAGTGGGTGTGTGGGTTGGGCAGAGCTTCCAGGCCCGAGTCTGGCTCTTTTCCAGTCAAAAGACCATCTTCAGCCACTCTCTATCAGAGGGGAAAACTGAATGGGCTTGAAGGTCCTGCAGCATCCTATCAGAGCCAAAGCAGTCGCTTTTAGCAGCTTTTTATCCCTATCGAAGGAGCAGTAGGGGAGGGCTTAGCTTCAGCTCTACTGTTGAACAAAATGGCGAACCATCTGCTTTCAGTTGCAGAGACAACATCCACAGTCAGCAGGGCAGGGGGAAGAGAAAAAGAAGGGACTGGAGATGGGGATAAGCTTGGGGGGGATGTGGGGTTGATGCCAAGCTAAGGGGCTGGTTTGTGAACCACACTTACAACACTTTTAACAGCTTCACAATATCTCCACATGGAATCATTTCCCTCAAAATCTCAACACCACCAATAGCAGCAGTCAAACTGCAGACAAACACACTCACCAACAGAGAAGACGACAAAACAATGACGACACTGGTAGTGGCCAAAGTACAAGCTAAACAAATATTTTGATGAAAAACCAAACATCAGATGGCAAAAGGCTTCCAAAGCTTCCAAACTGTTGATCGTTCTTTGTATTCCATCCCTTGTATTTCCATTCTTTCTAGTTTGTAGAAAAACTACAAATCACAAGAAAAGTTTTGGCAGACCAAAGGCAAGCTTTGATTTTTAGGTTAAGAAAAAGTTGAGAGTTGCAGGCTTGGAAACCCCCTCTAATAAACACCTACAGAACAAGCTGCATTCTCTTGATGTATTCTGAAGTGTTCATTGACAGAGAGCTCGACAAAGCATTTCTTTCCCATACATCTTTGAAGTACAGGGAAGAAATCTAACCAAACCTTGCTGAAACAGAGCATAATGAAAAGGAGAGGAGATGATTGTTACACGAATGGGGATTTCTGCCTCTTGTATAGAAGCTTTCTTGCTTTGTGATGTGTTCATCAATAACATGCATGGGTCCAGACGGCTGTCGAATCTTTTACTAAGTAACACCAAGTACACCGGAATAAAATTAATTTTCCCTTAAATGTTTCTTCGAATACACACACACTTTTATACCAGAATTTATTAGTACTGAAACACTGCAGGCTTTTAACAACACAGCAGCAGAGTTTAAGAAGGAAGGTGGTGTCGGAAACCACATTACAGTGTGAGAAGTCTAATCTACTCAGGCCCAGCAGTGTGGGAGCCCCCGTTTGTCTTTGAAAAATAGGAACCGCCACACCAGGCAACCAGAACCAGGGAGAGGAGAGCAAGGGGCTCGAAAATGAGGTTGTCTGCTTGATAAGTATGGGCTGTTACCTCTGTCCCAAATCCACTTTGCTCAGCAGTCATAAAAGGTTTGGGAGCCCAGCTTACGGTGGTGCCCTGATATGCTCCCTCGCTCCCAGATGAGAGACAGAATGGAGACATGGAGCTGGTGCTGTATTTCCCATCTTGAGCCAGTGTTGAAAGCATATTTTTAGATGTTGCAGGGGCTCACTGTCAAGGTGAGGCATGTGTGAACTTAAATAACATCTTCACACAACAGCAACCTGCAAAAACTGGTTTCTCACTTGTGCAACATGTATTCTATGACAGGGATTAATTCTTCTATACAGACCCGTACACAGTTTACAATCCTGCAGCAGAGGACATAGTCAATCAGTGTTGGATGTAATATTCCAGAAAAGGCAGTAAAGAGGAGTGGGTGTGAGTCTGCTCTCCACACAAAGACCCCCTGTTCTCTCCTATTCTACCCTTGGCTCAGCATGAAGCCTCCTCCCTCATTGACCCACCGTCTAAGAGCAGCCATATTGACTACCCTCCTTATTGAGCCGCTCTTGAGGCAGAGCAGACCGCTCACAAAACCAGTCACATTTTCAACAACAGAGGCCCTTGTGTGGCTTGGATTTAGGGACAAGGAAATCCTGGACATCCTGAAAAGTAAACACACTTGACATTTACAACCACTGCAAAATGATAATTACACTTTACTACATTAAAGGGCTAAAGAGTGATATAGATATTCTTTTATCATCACGTAGGAATACGATTTTTCACACTCTTGGCTCTGTATTCCTTTTGTCTAATGTGTCACTGTGAGCTGTAAGACCTTTACAAGAAAACAAGCCTAGAGTACAAAATCATTAAAGCACATCAAGGATGAATGGAAACCTTCCACGGAGGTAAAGACAGAGGCGGAGGGTTGGCAATTTGTAATGAACCTGAGCACTTCATTCGCCGTGCTGCTGCCTCTCTGTTATTTCCATCCCTCCACTGTTTGTCCTTCCACCCTCAGCATCAGGGTCGCTTTAATGACACTAATGGAGATAGTTGTTTCTGCTTCTCTCCCACACTTTCCCCTCTCTGCTTTTTCATCTTCATGCCTCGAATCTGTGTGTCTTTCTCTGCAGAATCCTTCATCTCCCTTCTGAAGCCCATCTGTCAGCATGAAACACCTCAGGGAAATAATAATGATCTTGAAACCAAATGTGGATGGACAAGGTGTCTTTAATAGAAGAGGAGAAGGAGCTGCAGCTAACTTGTTTTATTTGAGGTATGTATCTATTTAGGGACAAAAGGAAAAAGTGTCCTTTTCTAATCAAAAGACAAGTGCAGAGGTCCCCTCAAGGACTCTATTATGGAGTGGTTGTAGTGTAGGTGGCTCACTTCCTTTCATTTTGTTAAAACTGACACTTGGGCACTTGCCTTGAAATGAATCAAAGAAGCAGAGATTTGAGTGGAGACACCTATTTCATTGCCAGGTAATAGAAAAGAAAGGAGAAGAGGCCACATTCATTAAGACAGATTAATGTTTTTGATTCTAGGAATGACATTCATCTTTTAAAATTTGTCTTGAAAACTGTCAGTGTTCACACATCTGAGAAAAGACTAAATATCACAGTGGAAGGATAAAAATTAAAGGCAAACTTAAGGTTAAGAGTCACAATGGCAACTGAGGGGCTGGATGACAGAAAAATACATCTCTTCTTCACTCTTGTCCAGACTTGTAACACATATTTGTTAGAGTTCGTTTGGCCGCTCAAGTATTCTTTTAACAGTTGATGCCAGGAACAATGGCTGGTATGCCTGAGGGAGATAGCTATGATCTGGGATACCACAACCCACTGATTCTGGTATTTTCAGCGTTCCCCACAGCAGTTGATGAAATGAGGGGTTAAGGCCAAGCCATAAAGGGATGGACAAAATGATTGGGGCGCCTCGCGCACACTGGCTGTCCTGCGCTGGCACCCACTCAGCTGGCAGATTAAAAGAGGAAAGGATCCAATTTTTTCAGCTCACAGTTCTCTGTCATCCTGTCTGCTCACTGCCATTGTAAAACTCTGGAGGCTCGGAGAAAACATGACAGGGTCACAGGCGGGGCTGAGTCACTGCAACAACATCAGCTTTGGTTTCATTGAATACTGCCGGAAAACGTTATTCTAATACAAGTGTCAGTCTCTCTTTAAATCAGATGCATATAGATTGTACTCAAATGGTTTACTGGTTAATAGGATTAGCAAACGCATTGAGTGCAAGAGTCCGGCAAAATATTCAACTTAAAACAACCATGTCCAATGGATTCTCTTTGTTATGTGACTGCAGTCTTGCTATTTAGTAATGGTGACACACAATTGTCGCAGGAAGAGTAATTAACATGTACTTAATCCCCCTCCCTCAATAACCACACACACTGACCCCCTTTCCTGTTTTGCAGTGAGAGGCTCAAACCAAGACCACCTTGGAGACATGACTCTTGCTGCAGCCCTACCAGGGATCTACATACCAGAATCAAAACTCAGACTGTTACTGTGAGGAAGTAAACTACAAATATTCAAAACTCTGCTTTTTTGACACTTAAAGTCTCACTTTCAATTCTAAAAGTCTGTGATTAGCATTTGTCTTTGTTTAATGCATTTTATGGACTAAACAAGTTAAAAAAAAAAAAAAAAGATTGTTTAAAGCATCGTACAAATAAATGTAAACGAGAGCAAAGCTCCAAAGACCCTACACTGCTGAGCTGAGCTTCTGAAAACAGTGACATACAAAATCTAGAAAAAATTAACTTTTCTAGGTCAAACGCCATGACGTGAGATTACAATTAGGGGGATTTGGTCTTTGGTGAATTAGACCACTTTTCTTATTTAAGGTTAGTCAGTCAAAATCATATGTGCTTTTTTAAATGTCTCTGCGTGCAGTCTGAACTGCATCCTGAATGCTGAGCAGACAAATGGCTGCTCTGAAAAGCAGGGAAATGGCCCTCCAACGCTGAGACGTTCATGCTTTGCACTCATTAGCATGGCATAAATTTTTCATTAACGTTTACACAATTACATTTGGAACCAAGGTTTCTAAAATATGCACATTTGCATTCCTCTGCCATGGCTGTCCATGTAAAAAGCTCATACATAAATCAAAATGTTTGCTTAATAATGAAATTAGTGACTTCACAAATACAAAAGTCTAAATTAAACTTGACCCGACTGACACAGAGTAATTGGGTTATGGTAGGCTACTGTCACCATTCAATGCTGAATTTAAACTGCAGTAACATAAGGGTATCCATGCATTTGTTCTACTGGGTAAACTGGTACCACACCTCAAAAAGCAAGGTATCATCTATATGCTGCATGCAGTACCATCAAAAACATACAATAAAAAAAGTTAAAGAAAATGTTATGTTATTACCCCACAGCTGAAGAATTATGTAGAATATTCTCTTATTTCCAGCTGAATATAAAGACATGGACGAGGCAAAACAGGGAAGACAGCACTTGAAGAATGGAATGCCAGACAGAGCTTCCAACAGATGAGTGTGTCTGAGAGGGAGGCAGAGGTCCAGGAGGGATTGGGTGAACAGGGAAACCTCTCTCACCTCCCCTGGTTGTGATAATTAACCAGCACTGATTGGGGCTCAAATTCCCCCTCTTATCAGACTCCCCACGGGCTCACGTTGAAGGATTGGCCCACTGAGACGACAGCACCACAGACGAGCATGCAGTGAGAGCTGGATTAGAGATGGTGCGTGGGTACAGTGGGAGAGGACGTCCAAAACACTGCCTCATGGTGAATAATTGGAAAGTAAAATAGCCAGAAACAGCATGTTTCTCGGGCTAAAGGGGTACCCACAGAGCAGTCAGACTAAAGGTTAAAACCATCACTTAATGTCAGTATTTGAGAATTGGGCTAACCTTTTCTGCTTGTGGGAGAAAGCCTGCTAAAAATCTCACTATGGCAGCAGATGTCATTATCTGCTGTTTGTGAGTAAAACGCTCTTTAAATTGAGCTCTCAAGGAAACTATCTAGTGCAGAGACAAAGTATGCACTTAAGACACTGCTGGGAAACAACACAGAACATTGCTCAGTGTTAAAACACAAGGAAATGTATTTCAGAAGCATTTGTTATATTTGCTGAAATTCTCTTTACATCCCGACAGCAATAAATAAATCAAATGCTCTGTGAAAAAAGAAGAAATCCAGTATGTGTGGCTGTTGCAGGCCTGTGACAAACCCATCGATTTCATTTGGGCCCATTTCATTTGGGTCAAATGAAATGCCTGGATGGCCTACCTTTCTGTCTACCTACGTACCTGCCTATTCACATGACCAAAGTCTTTTCACAAAGCTAAGCAGAAATATCTATCTTTACAAAAACTTAACCGACCCACTAACTTGACAGCTGTGAGTACTAACAATAGTGCTGTTATTTACATTCATTATGATAATGTCCTGTGTTTTCTTTAGGGCTGGGGTACCTGTACCAATACTTTTATGGCCATGTAGGGATGGGTTATCCGATATGGTCGTAAAATCAGTGAGCAGTGGGCAAACATGGCCAGGAAGTGGTCGACATGCTGGCCAGATTGAGTCGAGTTCCTTCTTTCTCCATGAACAACAACAGATAAGATAGTCATCTGAGACAGGAAAGCACATTTATCTTGCCACCCACCAGCTCCACCCCGTCCCCACTAACCCTGATACTAAAGAAAACCATGTGGCTGTAATGAGATATCCTATAGATTTTTTAATGAAACACAATATTGCATTTTCTTGCCCCTGGTTTTTTGCTATCACACTCACTCATGCAAACACATACACACACAGAGGAAAGAAAATCAATATAATCCAGTGTGCCTTGCAAAGTCAAACACCCAGCAATTTATCAGCATTGGATTTCAAAGTCTGGGTCTTTGCCTATTTCGTCCTTGACTGCTGTCATTTTGTCATTTTTGTGCTTCTTTTTTTTTTTTGATCACAAGAGAAAGGCTTGTGTACAGCACAATTTCCCACACAGTGTGGTCACAGTTAAGTGCAGCATTTGGTATGAAGAGCCGGGGATTAAAGTGCAGTGCACATGGGAAAAGGCTGCTACAGGTCACATACAGCTACACATTCAGTTGATCACAGGCTCTGGCTCAGCCTCCTTTGAGCGGTCAAGTGTGGCCAGTCTGACTCTGATAAGCTTGCTGCCAATTACCAGCCCCACACAAAAACATTTCAAACCATCTCAATTTCTCCCCTTGTTAAGATAAGCATCTGCATGCAAATTCTGCTAATTGCAACAAGAAAGCTGAGTCACCCCCTTTCAAACTCTCAATGAACATTTAAAGACTATTACACTAGCCGATTATTGCCACAGAAATATAAATACCACAATTATTTAGCCATGAAAAAGAAAAAGAAAAAACCCCACATCTTGACACAGTCTCAAATTGGTATCCGTCACAAATGACTCGACAACAGAGTGTCTGCCTTTAACCTAGAACACACACCGGCAACTCTTAAAAACGGAGTTATATAAGCAGTACATACATAAATGCAGGGCTTCTCATCCTTCGCACTTTTTTGTTCTTTTCAGCGCAAGTTGTTTGTGGCTTCAAAGTGGTTGGCGAGGAGGTGCTGTTAGCGGGCTGCTGATAAAAGAGCAGCCAGTTGCTGCATGTTCACAGCCATTTTAAGGAAACCATTTAACACTGAAGCACAGGAGAGATCAAAGCCTTCAAGCCAACACTGGGAGGGAGACTCAATTACTATTTTACTTGAAACCGGATGTTACCCCTCCAAAAATATCTTCAAATAACTCTGGACAAAACATTCCGCGGTTCAGGAGGGACACGATCTGAAGACAGTAGAGTAATAATGCTGGAGTTAAGCGTGGCTACGGGGGTCAAGTGTTTGCACCAGGGGCACAGTTAGATTACAAAATGAAGAGGCTGTGTGAAGCATAAAGGGAGGTCTCTTAGATATTATTGCTGCAGTGTACAAGACTGTCAAGCTCCCTTTGAAGTCATAAAAGAATGTTTTTTTGTGGAAAGAAGCTCTTTATTTGCAACAAAAGCACACTTGTATCAACTCCTGCTTCCAGCCTGCAGACATAGGCCAACTGCCCAGTCAGTCCACAGATGGTTGAGTTGCCAAGCAAAAATACCTTTAAACCATAACAAATAACAGACAGCGGAGTAGACAAAAAGACATACTCTGGATTTGCCTCTTTGATTTTGTTTCTAATTTAGAGTTTGAATGTCATGTAACCTCTTTTTCTGTTCACGTTTCCTGTCAGTACCCATATTTGAACCTACTTTGAGACAACTTTTTAAAACCAGGCAGTGCTGACAAGTGGTGGTAAGTTAGTATGAAAACCTCTGCAGAGCTAAACTCATCCAAGTTAGAAAGACTTGAGTTATTAGGGTTGATGCCACCTGCTGATCCTCTCCCTCCTTCCTTCTTTCTCCGTCATTCCTTTGGGACTGTCTGCTGTTTCTGTCAGCAGGTCTCGCTTTTCGTACGTTAATTTTCATACAGCTCGTCCGCTTCTGTTCAACCATTACACGGCTTTGTTTGCGCCTTTGTTCCACTGCAACCGCCGTTTCTCTTCTTCATGCTCCACCACCGAGTGTGAGGCCTGTGCCAGTCTCTAAGGGTGTAACTACAACAAAGAGCTTGGAGGATGTTGTGGTGCTGGTGGTGTGAATAGTAGGTGAAGTATGGCATGAATATCAGCCATTAACAAAGCATCGCATCACCACACATACTCACAAAAACTGCATTCTTGGTCACAGAGACTGATTTTGACATAAATACATGCATGTGCCCTGTGTTGATACCCATTTTACACCGCAGCATGAAAGGCCTTTTCGTTCTTTTTCCTGCCCAACAGAGGCTGAACACTCATTATGGAGCGAGCTTATCTCTGCTCTCAGTCCTGTCGGCTCGGGCGGCAGGAGCTGCCCAGGCTGTTGGATGCTAATGCGGATCATATTGCAGGTGAGGAAGAGGCGCAGTGATGTGGCAACAAGACAGAGTAATGGGTTTTTTGTTGTGCAGTCAAGACATCAGGAAAAAAATCCAGCAGGACACAGCAAGGTGAATGTCACTCACTGTGTGTTTGTTTGCGCGTCTCAAGAGAGGAAAAAAATCATCTCATTTGTTTACAAAAAGAATTATGGCTATGTGGCCTCAATCAGTCTGGTTTAGATAAGGCCTGAATGAAAATAGAGCCTAGTGTCCCAGCAGTCACAAAAGGATGCAGTAACTCAATCTCAGGGGGTACCATTTCTCACTGCCCAATCATTTTACCGACAACATCACAGCATACAATATATGGTGCGCTTTCATTCTTAAGTCTGCGCTATCTCTATTTACAGCCAAAGGTTTTTGAGGACACAATATTGAAAAGTAAAACCAGCAATTGAATTCCGTCAAAAATGTCCTTTTATCTACAAGACACTGACTGTATGTCTTAGTGGAGTTCTTGAGATCAAACTCAAAGGCAGAGTAGTAGTAACTACTAGTTGTAGTAAATACTCCTTGATGCATTTATTCAATGTTCACTGGTGATGTTAACACAGGTTTTGCAAAAGAAACCAGCTTCACTAACAAGCTGTAACTGCTTTCGATGTATTTATGCTTTAATATACTGCTTGCGGCCATGAGTTTAAAAGTTTGTGTTTGAAGACCTCTGAGTGAAAGCAACAGAAAGACACGACTGTTTCCTCTATGGTGGCTCATTGGCCTGCAGCAATTATACCATATTATCAGAATCAATTTGGCAATCCTCAACTGACAAAACAGTGCTATCTGTGCAACTGTTGGTGCATCTCTACAAGTTAAATAGACGAATCCCATTTCCTGTACACTGACGGATTGTATCTTAGCTCTATTGTGTGATTCCTGTGTGTGCATGTGTGTGTGTAACACACAAAGCAAGAGTCTAGCCCATCAAGGGGAGTCCCCCTCACCCTCCCACCTTTCTGTCAGTATCTCTGTCCTTCTCACAATAAAAACACAGGAAGCAGAGACCATGAGCACTTGACACAGACTTGTGCTGTGGCAGATCTGATCAGAGTGCAGCTGAAATTCCCTCTTAAGTGTCAGCCAAGGTGTATAAACAGACAACCACTGACCATGACCGGATCGTGTGCAAGTTCTTTTGTTTTTTTTTTAACAGTATATCATAAGCAGATGTAATCTGTTGTAGAACAATCCGCTCTGAGTGCCCCCCCTTCTGAAGCAAACTGTATCACCAGTAAGACTTGGGTGAAGTTTCATCACTATTGGCTCAAATATGGCCGTCAAATCTGCTTACTGGCCTACATATTAAGCTCACTTATCAATCTTATCAGGGAGGCTTGTATCAAAGGAGCATCAATAAAAGATGAGAGGATTATGTATTTAATATGCTACATATAGCTTACGTGATATAGCGGTCATAAATAATTCACTGAGAGGTATTCGATAGGGGCCTGTGTATCGCTGAGGCCACGCTTTTCCGTCATGTTGAGGCTCATTTGACAGTCTTCTCCTAAATGAAAACTGTAGACTGACATCAATTGTGAAAACTTTATGGAGAACAGAATTTGAAGTTAGGTTGCATTGTGTGTATTCAGCTCATGGTATTGACCCACTCAGTGCTCCCAAACAACAGCACATCCCTCCCCAAACAACAGTGTTTCTCAATAATTTCTTCCCTACAATCCTGATGTATAATGAGGTATGTTTCTGTAAGTGTGTGTGTCTGCCTGTGTATCCAAGTCTCAGCCACACCAAGCTGTTGAGTAAATAAGTGGCTGAGTGGCAGCAAGTGATGAGCAGTAATGATTTGTGTGCAGTGCAGTCTTTTCCCCTGAGAGTTTCATGCACCCCCCCCACCCCAAACACACTAAGGCAAGAGCTGCTTCCATGGGGGCACTCTGGCCCTGAACCCATCTAATCCTCGACACAAGAGTAAGGCCCCTGGTGTGTGCAAGTGTGTGTGTGTGTGTGTGTGTGTGTGTGTTCCATGGAGCACCCCATGAATGCATAAATATACAAGTAGCTGCTGTCCCCAATCGGCTGGATGTGTGTGTGTGTGTGTGTGTGTGTGTGTGTGTGTGTGTGTGTGTGTGTTTGTGTATGTGTATGAATGAATATATGCCAGGCAGGTTAAACAGAGAACCCGTCGAGGACCTATTTGTTGCAGTTATGCAGATTAGCCATTAAAAACAACAACCAGCACTGATAAACTGTAAACTGCACTAAAAGATATTAGTGGCAATTAGAATTATGTTAAATTTAGGGTAAAGTTCATCTGCAGCTGATGGAACTATGTAGGCTACACGGCAACAGCAAACAGAGAGTCAATTTACACCCAGACTGCAGTCTAATCTTTCCTCATCAAACAATTTACCTTCTTCTCTGCCTGGGAGAAGCAATGCTACAGTACGTGAGACTTTAAGCTCTAGGAAAACAAAAATACTATTAGTCACCACAAATAGTTTTCATATTTAATGGTCTTTCTCAACCAGAGTGCTTCTCACTGAGTTCCCTTGTCCGCTCCATCCCGCCTGCATGTTTGGTTAAATTATTAATGTTGCCCTTGCAGGCGGCAGGTTAGCCAAAAGGTGGGACGGTTTGTATGTAGTGTGCAGGGGCCACTTCAGTCCTTGTTTACATGCTTGTGGGGATTGTGATTGAGTGTTCACCTGCTAATCGCCCACAGTGATGTCAGTTGTGCTGACATGGTCGCTATGGATTTACTCAAATACCCGAAGCATTTAATATACATACGTGCCCCTGTATATAAACACAATACAGGCATAAATCCACATGCGGCATGCACCCAAATGGATTGGAAATTCATGGCTTGCAAAGGTTCTGTGATTAAACCAAGCACTGCAGGAGAGCTGGAAGTGCGCACGCTGAGACCAGCTGTGGTGCAGCGATACGAGGAGAGGTCTGCCCGTTGGAATTAGCTCAGAACACAGAGCATAATTATCTTCACAGGCAGGTAACAGCTCCACTCCGTGCTGCTGGTTTAGGCTACTCAGACAAAAGTAAACAAAAGCAAAAAAGCAAATGCAGAGGGAAGTGGTTTAGGAAGAAATTAAGTGGCAGAAGGAGCAGTACACTGATGCATCCCAGAACACCTTTATCATCATTTAGATTTCGGAGGGGGTGGAGTCAGACTAGGTCGAACCAGGGAGAATCTTGAAAATGTATCTACAGTTTCCTGAGCATTGTTCCCGTCTTTTAAATCTCCTATGTGCTGATAAGCACTAAGCACAAATGGACAGGATCTGAGTTGTACTGAGACTATAATAAAGTCCACACAATTGTTACAAAGACAAACACGGTACACCGATATTTCTAAACAGTTCATTGAGTTGTGACAAGAGTTATGTGTTGCTTTCTCTGTGCAGGCGAGAGCTCCATGCTGCACACAAAGAGAAAAAAAAAAGTGAATGTCAGGGCAGTGGAAAAAGGGATTTTAATGGCTTCATTTGACTCCTGACAGGACTCTGGGTTGACTCCAACTCTGCCTTTGATGGGTGGTAGGGATCCAAGGGGCACCTTTGTTCAAGCGCTTAGGCTCTGGCACTTTGGAGAAAAGTGAAACTATGAGAGTAATTTGGCCAAACAGTGCGTGCATGTGTGTGTGTGTGTGTGTGTGTGTGTGTGTGTGTGTGTGTGTGTGTGTGTGTGTGTGTGTGTGTGTGTGTGTGTGTGTCTCTAAGTGTTGTAAGATGGGGGGGGTGGGGGCACGGGGACTACTTTCATCCACATCCATTTGGTTTCCTGTCATGAGCACAGACAGCACAAAGGGTGAACAGAAGACCCGCTCTGACGGGGGATTATGGTAATGGGCACCTAAGCAAAACGGAGGAAAGCTAACTGTCGTTATTGTTACCCTAAACACAACTTGATTAACACGATACAGAAAAACTGAAAACCTCCAAAAATAAAAAGACAAATATTCACGAACACCACCTGCAGGCACGAAACACTAGTTTTCAGCTTCCTGCTCTTTTTGACTGCCTCAGAGCACGCCACATTTTCTGTCATATGAACCTGTTTGTACATGCCTCTGGGACTTGGATAATTAGCTCTGACGCTCAATCTATTTTAGGTACTAGCCAAAGTGCTGGCAACTGTGCACCATCACTGCTTAATACTGTACATGAAAGGCCTGAATGAATGACGAATCCGTCCATTTGCATTGGGCTTCTGGAGTGTTACAAGACGTCTGGGTTCTGTTTCCTCTTTTTCTTTCTACGTTTGCGGGGAGGGAGGAGGAGCGGCTGTCATGTTGAAAGGCAGGGGTGATAATTGGTCCTGGCTCTTTTGATGTGCAGACAACGCCATAATCCGTCCTAATCATATTAAAGGGACCCTGCTTGGCCAGCAAGGGCCATCCAGCTATAGTGAAGATATAGGTAATACTCCTTGGCTTCAATCTGAACATGTAGTAAGACGCAACAGGCTGTCCTTCTAATTGGCTGTGATTAAGAAAATTGCCCTCTATTCTGGCTCTTGGTACCTTTAAATACCCACATTACCCACAGGTGTATTATATACATGTCTGACATCATCTTACCATTAACCTTCCAGCATTTATCTTTGTACTCAGGCAAGAGAAGACAATCAAACGAAGGACATCAATCCAAAAGGTGAAAGGATTAATGAGAAGGTTCAGAAGAGTTCTTAGAAGTGTACAGCTTGTCATGTCAGCAGGAGGACAAAGGACTGAAACAGGAGAATGAGGCAGTCTGGGACCATGTGTCCACACCCTGGGGGCCCAGCCAGTGATCTCACTGTCCTGGGAGGCCAATATGGCATTTCCTGCTTGCACCCTGGAGCTAGGCACTGGGCAAAGGATGTGTTGTGGGCATATGGCGGCAGCATTTTCTGTTTAGCATGCTAGGGATTTTCTTATTGATTTTCATAGCAGCAAATCTTTCAAATTAGTTGTTCGTCCCACTTTCTGAGAGCAAATTACCACTTGCAATTATGTTTCATCAGCTCACAAGGGGGAGAAACATCTAAGTGGCTTGATACATGTAGTTAGTAGACATGTCATGTAAATGAATTTGGACACCTGCAAGGGATTTAGACATCAAACACTGCTCTATCAGCTGTTTAAAAACTGAAACTGTACAATACTGCAACTATGAAACGCTTGTCTTTCAAAATATAGTTGTAAATGATCAAATTGGGTACAGAAGCTGTCTGCACATCTGCCTGCGGGTTTACAATGAGTATCAATGTAGAAGGCTCAGTGCACAGTGGTGTTAATCCTTCAGCAGCCCTCGCATGTCCCTTAACAGTGAAGCATGCACACACAGGCTGGTAGACGATGCATTATTATGGTGAGAAACGATTGCTCCAGACCACAAACATTACGTGTGCTGTCATGCAGTCAAGCTGCAAAGTCTACATTTCCTCTATGTTCTTTATTCTGAGATCGGCACAGGCAGATACATACACAGCCTTCCTTAAAAACACACTTACTGTCTTGACATCTTTTTCTACTGGCAGCACCAACAAACATTTATACTGTCAGTGGAATGACTGTTAGAGTCTGGTGTAACAGGCACAAAGAGATACTCTCTCTCTCTCTCTCTCTCTCTCTCTCTCTCTCTCCCTCTCTCCCTCTCTCCCTCTCTCCCTCCCTCCCTCTCCCTCTCCCTCTCCCTCTCCCTCTCCCTCTCCCCCCCCCCCCCCCCCCCATGCAGGCCAACATGTTAACTAGCGGTGTTTTATTACTGTTCGAGGGTTTGGAGTGTGATTGAGCACCTGGCTTCATACTCCAATCAGCATCACAACAGAGCTGCTAAAAATACCCCTTTTGCTAAAAGTGATAGAAAAAATTTGAAAAAAGTGTAATTGTATTATGAGGAGACATTTATTATAGATTTTTCACAAGTAGATCTCTGCAACAATTTAATAGCAAATCTGGTTATTAGCTATTTTTAAAGAGTCGGGTGCCCATAAAAACACTCCACTGTTTATCGTATGGCTCTAATTCAGCCTACGAGTGCCTCGGTAACTGCCTCACTGCTGTACAATAAATCTTCGTCAAGTTGTTGATCTGACAAGTACAAGAGGTTGCAATGCATCAAGAGCAGTCAACGTCTGTCAGATGTCACACATTTTTACATTAAACACTGTAAAAAGATCCTCGTCTTCCAATCACAGTAAATCCCACTTTGTACGAGATAAGACCCAAGAACCCATGGATGGTTTCTGTTCCTTCAACTCACCGGAGAATCTTTGGTGTTTAATTCAAAGATTGATAACAGATTAAATGTATTATGATAATCAGGATTAATAATATAATGATATTAATTATAGGATTTTAATCAATTTACAGACAACATTTTAATTACACCTCGATTCGCTTTCTATTCGCATGGGCATTGTCTGTCTCTTTTGAATCAACTACAACTATGGCCAGTCTGTCGTGATACCCGACGTAATCTTCCAATCGCACAGGCCTCATTTGTAAATGTGTGCATGTGTGCATGTGTGCGTGTGTGTGTGTGTGTGTGTGTGTGTGTAGCTCAGAAATGGAGGAGGATGGTGGGGAGTGGTGCTCTGGCATTGTTGTAGGAATCAAATAGCGTTGCCATGGCAACCCTCTGGCAGTGGCAGCCTGTTTGCAGTAACCAGAGAGTAAAGACCCCTAGGGACCCCCTTACCTCCCTCCCCTCACCCCTCTAGCCTCCGGCACGTTTGTGGGGGGGTCGCAGGGATCCAACTGGGGGTGTCTGGCATTGGTGAAGGGGGTGTCCTTTGAACAGACATGCACAAGCAACCAATGGGCCCACTGTCCGTTCGAAAGCTCTTGTCATCTCAAAAACGAGTTTCAATTTTCATCGGCGAGTTTGCTTTCAAACATCAGCGTCCAACACAATGAGCCAAAACAAGAGCTGGAGCCTGTTGATAGACATTTGGAGAGCTAGAGGACGGAGAGCAGAGGGAGGAGGAGCCACTCTGTTCGAGCGGAGAATACACACACACACACACACACACACACACACACACACACACACACACACACACACACACACACACACACACACACACACACACACACACACACACACACACACACACACACACACACACACACAAACCCCCTCCTCTGCCTAACACAGGTGGGTATTGTCTGCAGCGTGGGGCGCTCCTGGCAGCCAGCCAGCTCGGCTCAGTCACTGGGCTAGTCCTGCTTCAGTCGGCTGGCTGCGCAGGTCCACCATGGCAGACTAAACGTTCGCTCCAAAAGCAGCTTTTAACTGTTTCCTATCCACCAGGGTTTGATTGTGAAGACTTTCACACTTTCAGGTCAAAATAAGAAAGGGAATCCCATGTTGATGCAAAAACAATGCCTATCAAAATGCTTAAAATGTAAAAGCACCAACACGGCCGAGAGCACACTTGTTCCTTAAAAGAAATAATCATACATCTCCATGCAAAATTACATGATGACAATGGCCCCTCAGTGAAATTACTACAACTGCAGATATATAAAGCATTTCCTTCCAGACTCAGACTGGTTACCTGGGCAGAGCCTTGTGCTCCCCAAGGAGTCCTGGTGCTTCTTTTGATTCACCAGACTGTAGAAAGAACTCTATATCTCTGAAAAACATCACCAATGCCCCTTTGTTCTCTTGTGCCGATGTCAGGTCAGTTAGAAAAAGGAGACCAGCAGTCAACAAAGGAGAATATATGCTGGCACAAAAAGAAGCAGATGAAAACAGGTCACTGATTAAACCGTTAACATCTCAGCCATCTACTTGGTGGAAAATAAACAAATGATCAGAAAAAAGCAAATTTAAACAGCAAATTAATAACTAATCTAATTATCTTGCTAAATCATTTTCTCTAGAAGTGTATTTCTGAACCCTTACTTAAAAGAGCAAAACTGCGCATGTAGGAGGATTGTGTGTCTGTGTCAAAAACATCAGTGGGTGTCTAAATAAGTTCATGAAATAAACATGTCAGGTTCAGTAAACAATGGCATATACCTTCATGTGGTGTCTGTGTCAGCGACAAGACATTCATACACATGTGACTATGCATTCTATGCCGACAAGTGCATTAAATATTTAGGGGGTTTTCTCGACATTTTCTCAAGTATACCTCCAGCTCTGCTGATGCTGTGCTTATTGCATACTTCCTTTGTCATTTTAAGGATTTGTGTTGAAAGCTATTCGTGTGACGTTTGTTTGAGTACGAGTGTGCATATAGTATAAGAAATAATGACAACAAATAAATAAATAGTCACTTAAAGTCACTAAAGCGTAATATAGTGTATGGGGTTTTAGAATGTCAAAATGCTCACTCAGATCGTAGCAAATAAAGTCAAACATAACATCATACATAAATTGATGCCAAAGGACTTTTACCGCAGATTTATTACTGAACCCGAAGACCTGCGAGCTGTAGCTCATGAGCCTCGGGGTTTTTGTACAGAGGTTATTGATGGAAGCATTGATTAGCTGTCAAATTTAAACGTAAAAGGCAGTCGGACCATAATTTCAGATCAATCAACAGGGGCTCAATGTCAGTCTATAATGTGCAGTGGTATGTGGCCAGCATGGTGATGATACAAACTGCTACATGAGTGCTGAAGATGCTTCAGGCTACAGTGAGCAATGCAGTAAAATAGTGACAGAAAAAGAAAAAACATCACTCTGGTGACATTTAACAGAGCTTTCCTTTGTCTAAACAACATCCCACTTAAAAGAAAATAACTTTTAGTTCATTATGTTTATTATGCACTGACAATGGTCCCTGGAGGTAAAGTTTGAAGTTGTATGAGTGGGAGGAGTAGTGGGTTAGTAGGAGTGTGACAAGGAGATGGAAAAGCGTTTTCTTCCCTCAACTCTTCCAAAAAATAGAGGAAGGAAAAAAAGAACTCTGGAGGGCATTTGGAGAAGGTTTTTTTTTTTCTCAGCTTTAATTACAGGCCTCTTGTCAGACAGATCTCTCTCCAAGAGCTATAAATTGGAGGGAGGTGGTTGGAATAGAGACTGAGCAACTCTTTCCCAGTCTCTAAGTCTCTTTCACTTTTCACTTCACAAACATGCAACAGGCAAAAGCACACAGAGGGCCATAAACACGCATACATGACAACAATTCTTACACGCAAACAACAGAAGTGACACAACAGAGAAGCTACTGCTTCAGACACAAAGGGTTAATGTCGGTTCAGCAACTAGCTCAGACAACAAAAGCCACCATGGAGCTTTGACTGAGCTCATCCAACGCATTCACCCACACAATTAGTTCTAATAATAAACATTAATTAAAACACATTATAGCAGCTCAAAACACAATGACCAGCTGAGAGTGTGTGTCTATCCACACACACAAACACATACCCATGTAGAGGGAATGAAAAATAGGCAAGATAGTAAATAAGGATAAAACAGTGATATAGATCTCATTTGGATTTTCTCTGTGGAACCAAACAAACACTTGACATTCACTCTGACACAGCTCAGATCAAGACAAATGTCCAGACTCCGGTGCAACACTTGCCCCACGGGACCCTCTGTGCTCTTCTGTTCCCTCCAATAAGGCTGCAAAATGAATAACAAGTAGCCGCGCGTTGCAATTTTGTGTTTCCACGATTTATGGTTGCACAGTAGAGTGGCACTGAAATGTCTGTTCAATTTTCAATTACACTGTGGCTTAACAATTTATTCTATCACTTGTGTCCAGTGACATCTTTTGTGCATGTGTGACTGATATTAAGGTCAATGTGGAAAGGCAGCTGTGATGGGAAAGAAGGACACAAATTTCACATAAGCTACTTTTGAGACAAGCAACGAGTCGAAAAGAATAGATGGAATCAACACTGGGGAGGAAATGCTGCGTGATTTGGTGAAGCATTTGCATTCGGTGCGGCTGTGCCTCAAATTAATTAGTCATTTGTAATTATTTGTGAAATGATTTGTTGTTTGCATTTTGTAAGCAGAACGAGAATAAATGTAAGACAGTGAGGTAATGACAAGACTTTCAAACTGCTGCTGCTGCTATGAGAAATACTGAAATTGACCAACTTCAATAACACAATAGAGGCTTCACAATATTAAGAAACCTGTTCCAAAAATCACAGTTATAAAAAAAAAATACACTATTTTTAATCAAATCTTTTGATTCTGCTGTCAAGATGTCAGGTGAACTGCTCGATATGTAAAATTATGGCACATATCTGCTGAGCTGGTGGGGGGTATTTTTTAGTCCATCACAAGATTACGGTTGACACAGCGTGCCACAGTCCGTCCCCTGAATGCACCGTCTGCCACTACAGTAGGTCCCCAATGCACCAAGCTGCCAGCCTGTTTCTACGCATGCATGATGATGGGTGACACTGAAAAGCCAAAGGCCCTGTCGCACCATTACAGCCATTGTCTGGGAGATTAGACAAAGTTAACTTGTGAACCCACACGACCAACACTTGAATGTCAGTGCGTATAAACTCGGGCAAACAGAGAAAGTTTTCAACATGTCAACACTTAAAGCTTCTTCAGTGTGAAATCTGAAATGTCTGTGCATGCATTTTTGTTTTGTCCGTCACTATAAGGATTAACAATTTACCACATACTGTTTTATCTATATTTTACACAAATTCAATTCAATTCAATTCTTCTGAAGGTGAAAAAAAAAAACATGGCTGGTTTTAACTCATTCATGTGGCTAAAATCAGGCCCGGGCTGGACTATTACCTGGTTTTACCACATAAATGCAAGGTGTCAGCATTCAAATTCCATGTGCGAAAATCAATACTTAAACAACATTTTACATTCACACTTGACATTTTCTGATTCTACGGAGTTTTGCTTTACATCAGGCCCGTTTCCCTCTCTCCTCCATCATCCACTTCTTCATATGAGGAAACCAGCACAGAAAAAGCCAATATCCTGCTTAGAACAACCTGTTAGCCTGCAGCTACAGTGTTACAAGTAAAGGGGGTGACAAGCCTTGTACTTGCTCAGTACATCAACTGCCGAGGCTTTCATAGCTTTTCCTCATTTTTTGCAGCCCCAGCTACATCCTCAATGCCACCAAGGAAGCAGGGGCCCAGCTATCCCAGTCCAATGTTGTAAGGTGTGGAAAGAACCCCATGCCACGATGCCTCCCTTTTTTTCCACCAATAGACGGGTGCGATATCCAATTTTAGCATGACACCTTTGACACGTTGTGGTGTTCCCTGCCGTGAAATCTGTTTGTCTGCTGGGTTTACCGGCTAAGAATGTCCCACCGTGCAAACACATGTGTCACATCCCTTCCCCCTACACCCTCTCCTGTGGCTTGGGGTCCCCAATCCCCCATGCATGATCATTTGCATCTCATTACCTGCTGTAAAACAAACACTGTGCATGGTGGCAGTGTGTGTGGTGTACAAGTCTAATTCCTGTGTCCAAAAGCATTACATCTGAGAGCAAATTGCATATAGTTGTGGGTGTACAGGCAATATTACCTGTGTCAATGAGGGTTAAAGCACCTGCTGCGCCATTGATTACAATGTCCAACCACAGCTCAGCGGGGTGTAATCAGGGCCGTGGAGGATGGGTGTGCTGGTTGTCTTTCCTTGCTTCAGCCAAGACCCCATCTCCATTTCAAAATCTGTCTTTTACCTGGGTGTGTTCTTTGTCTTTCCACAGCTTGAATGCTCTCTTTGAAAACCGTCTGTCCGACGGAGAGGCAGCATTATGCATACAAACACAGACGTGTGGGCAATCAGACATAAAACTATGTGTGCTGAATTTAGAACACGGGCAGACACAGACATGGCCATGTGCAAAAAATGCAATAATGACAGCAGGAAGAAACAGGGACTCAGATATGCAGGAACATATGCTCAAAGTCTTTACATCCTTGACAATACGTCCAACAAGGTCACCTTATGAAACACTGGCAGGGACCCCCCTAGTGTGCCATTTCCCCTCCTTAACCAATCTTGAATCAAGAAAATGGTGTTGGACATTGTCCAGAGGGTCAGTGAGACAAGGATACCAGGGAAGCAGGCGAGCACATAGCTGTCTGTGTAAGAATGCCATGTAATATTCAGATTTACCAAAGTGAGTTGCATGGCAGGCATTGTGCCTTGTTGATGCCACAAGGGAGCTATCTTGGCATCGGCATGCTGCATGCCGGTTACACACCAGACAATGAGAAAAGGCAGAATGGCGTGTGGGGGAGATAATCCACCCTATGCACAAACAGCGCCGCCCCTCTGGCTTCCGGGGCCTTCCTTTTGTTGACAGGGGCCACAATGTCGCTCAATATTCGACCTGACAAGCAGAGCAAATCACCGCGACGGAGCTGAGTGTCAAGAGGAAGTGGATTTGTTTGCTTATTGAGCTGGAGCAAGCAAGGTGGGAGGGAATGTAAGAAAAGGAATGAGAAGAGGAGCTGGACGAGTACAGTAGAACAGAACGAGGTAGGAGATCCTGGAAGTAACGCAAACAGGCAGAATAAATCTAGTAGCAAACAAACAAACAAACAAACAAACACACAAAGAACAAAGAGGATTAGGGAGAGAGCAGGGAGGGCTGTTCTGTAACTCAGTGGGTCGTTCGACATTCAGAGAATTGGGCGAGTAATGAAAATCTCCACAGTGAGGTGATGATGATCTGAAGAGGAGCTGTGAGGAGGCGGCAGCTCCTAGAGAGCCCTGCCAATACCCAGGGAGATGCCTTAGACACCATTTTTTACAAGCTGTCTGTGCACGAGTGGGCGTATGTGTGCTTAAGCACAGGGACCATGGATTTCTTTGTCACAGCGTGGTCGGGAGATCTTCGTTTCATTTCCTGTGATGTGAACACCACAGTCTCTACAAACACTCTTCCACCCTTACCTGAAAGAAGGGGAACAAGGGATGAACTGCAGAGTGGAGGAGCGTCCTAGGCAGAGCAGTCCACACTCTGTTTTTGGGGAAGTTTCTTTGTTTTCACCTGTCACACACACACACACAGCTGTCTGTTCAAGTCCCTGAGGGGGAGAGGGGGTTGCAAAGCCCAACGGGACCCTTCTACACTGTCAACAAAGAGGCTAATCACTTTACAAGAGTGTCAAGACATCCAAATGACCCTGATAGAGCAATAATGGCTGCCATGACCACAGTCATAATCCTTTTCTGCTTACAATAATTTTGATGGTGTCATGGCATCAAGAGAAAACCAAAATCAATAAGAGCAGAGTGACGTAATCACAGATGCGCTGGCTGGATTCTGCAGGCTGCTGCTGCTCTTAACTGTCTGACTGTTATGGCACCCCCTTACACAGTCAATTAACCAGATTCATTAACCAGCCGATATATCTCGTTCAGAATCAATTTGGCCCTCATCTCTCTGTGCCTGTTTCAAGCCAAATAAAAACCGGCATGTAAAAAAAAAAAAACTGACACTAATCACAGATAAATAAATGGCATGCATTAGGTGGACATTTCATGGTCTATGTCAAACCATTCATTTTCTCATTTCCCGGGTCATTATCAGTTGCTTTTTTTAGTCCTCAGTCTGCTAGTCAGCAGGGAAGAAGTAAAAGTGTGCGTTTCTTTCAAAAGATACAGGGTACAAAGTAGGGAAACAAAGGTTCTACACGCAAGGAAGCAATTAAGGCTACAAGAGGGGCCGTATAATGCCTGAATGTCACAGAAAACCAATGTCCATGATTTCCATTATTTTTCCATCATCACGTTTAAGAGAACAAACTGATCACAAACAAAGGCCTTTATATTTCTTTTCCAAACCAGTAACAATACTATTACTCACAAATTGTGACCAAAGTTATTACATTCAGTTTTATATGTAGCCTTGCTTAACCCGGAGGTTGGTGACACATTCATTCACTTCTGGGTTTAGTCAGAAACAACCTCAGTAATACTATAATTTATTATTTCAAGGTAAAGCACATTTTCTCCTACGACTACCACCCTCTAGCCTTCAGTGCTTCCTCTGAACGCATTTTTAAACTTGGCAGCTGAGGCTGTGATGATGAAGCCTCTCCAAGCAGTAATGTGATGGTAGGAGATACTTCCAGATGAGCATTTATCACCTCTGGCTTCCTTAGCTCCTTCTCACGCATTCACTGGATTCACTGAATGGGACATTACATATTGATAAAATCATCTTTAAAAATATTAAAAGCATTTTACAAATAGAATAGTAAATAACCATTTCCTAAGAATTAAAAAAATAACTAAATTCACCCAAACAACACCACAATCACCTGTGAATGTTACAGGATAATGTGCTAATGCAATAACACCCAGATTTGTAGCTTCGCTTTACAGTAATTCTGATTGTGCACCAGTGCAATCTGTTTAGCCTATATTACCTTGTCAAGGCTTAGAACAATCCTTTTTGAGGATTAAGTCAAGGCCTGTGGAATAGCATTAATCTGGCCTACAGGAGCAGAGCTCCACACTGCAGACGGATAGAGTAGGGTCAGAGAGAAACAGCAGCAGATGATAATAAGAGGGGGACAAACTCATGCCATTTCTCTGAACTCCATTCCATGCTGGCCTGCGGGGCTGAGACAGGCTGCTTAGGATATGTTGCCATCAGGATGAGAAAAGCTGCCAGGCCAGCCAACCCTGTGACACTACATATGGCCCGTCTTTGTGCAGGACACACAACTGGCCTACATGCGAGCCAGTCTGAGGCAAGTCAACTGAGCCAACGTGCTTGGGTTCTTGTTTCCCTTTGAATAGTAACAGGGTCACCTCAATAGTCCCCCACCAGCATCCTATATTTAACCTGCTGCTACTTGGTGGCCAATAACATATTAATATAACTCTGTTGAAAGCCGATTTGCTTAGGTGTTAAACTGATCCTCTGAGGGGCCGTTCGGTTTTCGTGTGACATCAAGGTGACTTACTTTCAGCAAAGGTTTGGTTAAGAAGAAAGAGTGCAAATAGTTGAGATAGAGGCATTGCTTTGCCAGAAACTCCAATTTGGTGCATCAGTCTCATGCGGGCCAATCAATCTTTTCACTGTCCACCACTTCTATCCCATAATCAACATTGCCTGATCATGTTTAAAGATCAAAAGTTAAGCTGAAAGGGTTCTTTAAAAGGCATACTTAACTATGTAAGAGGCTCTTCTGCTTGAGATAGACACCAATTTTGGCCCCACTGGTGAGGAAATGTGCTCTTGGATAAGGGATAAGAGCAAACTGATGCAGAGATGCTGAGAACGAACAGATTAAAAGTTTCCAGAACATTTTCAAATGAAAGCCTTTAAAAACTTAGCTTTGAGATCAAAGGGGACTGGCTCAAGTAGTCGAGTAAAGCTGAAGATATGTGGCATCTGTGCGCAATTTGCCTTTAAATCAACCGTTGAGGGTTAGCAGGGATAAGCGCCTTTACAATGCAAATTGAATACGGAAAACACACACACATAACAGTTGTTCATGAAGTAATCAAGAGTGAAACAGTATATCTAATACGGCCCGAAGGGCTTTCACATTCACTGCAGATGCAACAATACCAGAGAACAGTCAGAGCAGTAGCACAAAAGGCAGTATCCCTGTACTATGCCAACATAGCCCTCCCTCTTACACACACACTGAATGCTTAACAACAGTAATGTCCACCATTATTATAGCTGTAAACATCAACCTACATCCTGCTAGCAATGGAAACATCACGCCCATTATCCTCTCCTATGACAGAGACAATAGTGTACGGGAGGGGAGCAAGGATCGAGCATCCTATTTTCTGGCAGCCTATTACAAGGGACTGTTTGGAGCTTGATGATGAATAAATCATTTCAATATGGCTTTGGTGGAAGGGGCAATTAGACGCTGCAGCTTGAGGCTAATCAAATCCAAGACTCTCTCTCCTTCCTTGGCATCCATTAGAAAGGGTGGAAGACGGAGGGTGAAGATGAGATGCTAAACATTAGTGGCCTCTGTCTTCCTGCAGACACAGTGCAAGTCAGTTCTTCCTACTGCCACATTTGTTTACAACAGCTCTGCAGAGCGAGTGGTCCTGCAGTGTGTGTGTGTGTGTGTGTGTGTGTGTGTGTGTGTGTGTGTGTGTGTGTCTCACACTGGTGTAGCACTCATTCATGCTTCAGACAAACAAGAAAACACTACTGTTAGCACAAACAGCTGGGCTAGATAGTGGTGAGGATCTTGAGCAAACAAGGTTTTACGCTACAACAAAATCAAATTCTGAGATTGCAGGCATGGTTGCAGGCTTGGTACTGAAATCACTATAAATCATCTCTGGCCACCGTGGGCACATGGGTAACCAGGCTTTGCATGGCTGGGTTGATGAAGTTGTGCAGCTGTCATCACGTTTCTTCTGGATGTCCACTTGTCAAGTCTTATCAAAACTGAACTCACAAGCTTTAATTTACCTTGAGCAAAAAAGTCATTATGGCAAGAGCAGACATTTATTATGAAGCACTTGAACATGCAAAAAATGATATGTATGGCTGTAAACAAGGAGCTTCACGCACTGGAGAGGAGGTTAATTGATTTTGAAAAAAATCTAAAAACTCCACTTGTGAAATTGAGGCCAGATGAGTAATCAAGTGAACATGTGGATAAGATGCTCCTGACAGGACAGTGTTAGAATAATGCCCAGAACATATACTGCTCCAGCAAAAAAGCTCCCCAGAGGACACAGGCAGGCATGAGGATGCACACACATACAGTACTCGTCTGCCCGCCTGACAGAAAACCGTTTCAGTGACTACATTCTTTCTCAATCTGTCACTCATATTCCCTTACCCTATCTTGCAACCCCCTAAAGTAAAAAATCTAACTACCAAAATGAAAAGTGTCTGTCAGCGTTTGCCAACTCACACCACAATTTGTCTGACGCCGACTGGTGTTGATTTCCCACTCTTGAGTCAAAGCTTCCACAAAAGCCCATTTACTGTCTCCTCCACTGTCTGCCTCTTTCCGTCTCTCGGCCCTCAGACTACTGGGAGGCCTGATGCTCATGCCAGCTCAGTAAGCAGAGGGGAGGCGATTGGCATTAATAATCCCAAGCATCATCAATAAATCAGGGAGTCAGTGCTTTAAGACAGCAGGTGATGGTCCATGCAGAATCCCCCACATCAAGCTAATTCAGCATGCTCTGAACACTGCAGGAAGATGGAAGGAAATAACAAGGGGGGGGGACCTTTGGGGCTGAGGAGGGTTGGAGTGGTGGGATGTTGGGTTATCACTGGCCAGCACAGAAATACTGTATGTACAGGAGAAGGGGACAGTTCAAGGGACGAGTGAGAAAAGACATTTTAGTTTGTGAGGGGAGCTCAATGCTGGACTCTATTACCACTGCTAAACAGTTTCAATTCTCTATACAAAGTGAATTGCGTGTTAGCATGCAGTATATGTTGACTCTGTACGTCTGTGTGTATTATCACCACCTCGCAACCCCCCACCATCATCCACACCACCATCACAAGCCCCTCCACCCCAACATACACACACTCATGCTGAATTCCTAAGCAGGGGAGTCTGCCTGCCCTGCACCAAGGGAGTGAATTATTTATCGTAGGCCCTTTGCAGCGTGTCAGCGGCTCCGCGGGATGAAATGATATTTATGGAGCCCCCTGGGCAAGGGTGGGGAGGACAGAGGGAGAGACAGAATTAGGGGTGGGGATGGGGGAAGGAGGAGCGAAGGTAGTAAAACGCACGTGTGTGTGAATATATATAGTATATGTAGCACTTAGAAGGTGAATGGTAGCTGATTGTGAAGGAGAATGGTTGAGGTGGAAGGATGAGAGAAATAAAAAGGCAGCAGAGACAACAGTGAAGCACAAAGGAAAATGCACGCTAAGAAATGTCACCGGTCGGGGCACATGAGATGGAGATGTATCGATCAGGGGTACAGGCTGGCATGCTCGGATTTTATACATGTTAGACCCATGTGAGTCAGCAAGGATTAGAGAATGCTTTGTAGTGCCCACTAAATCAAATGGAACTGATCGTAGTGCACATTTGCTTGCAGCACCTCTTTAAAAGCATTTTACAATGCTTTAAATGCTGGTAGGGGAATTTTCAGGGCCGTATTTAACAAAATCATTAGTTCTATATTCTTTTGCGTCACATATTGCTTTCATCCAAATACTGTGATGATAATTTCGACTAGATCACACAGTCCTAAAATGTGGTATTTAGTTTAACACATAGACAAGTGGAAGACAGAGGGGAAAGACATGCGACAGACGTCCTGGGTTGGATTCAAACACCAGGGGTCTCAGGGAATGTACAAACCTGAGCCAAATGCACCGGCAGCCAGCATTGTAGTATTTCCAGTGTGATGCGGGGATAATCTAAACAGCATTGTAAGATGTGGACCAGACTCAAACCCGTACGCCAGGAGCACACAGTACCCAACCCACACTGCTCGTTCAAAACCAAAGAATGCACCGCAAGCAAATTTTACTTGCAAGGGGACAGAGAGGAGGAAAGAAAACAGAGGTCTTATGTAAGACATGGAGAACCAACTCACTAAGGCCCACGGAAAGAAAGATAAACAGAATGGCTGAGGAACATCAATTAGTTACTCCAAGACAATAACACAATCAGCACTATTTGGAATTCAAACTCAGGAAGTTTGAATTACTCCAGAAAAAGTTTGTCCCTTTCTGCCTCCAAGCAAAGATCACTTTCACCACAAGTCAGAAAGTCATAACAAGACCACTTGGGTTTCAAAATGGAGTCGGGTTACTCTGCACCGCAGCCTGCTGTGGCAGAGATTATTGTGGCAGAGGGGGAGAGAGCTACAGAGACAGACAGGGATGAGCAGTAGGAGGGAAATCGGTATCAGGCATGAGAGGGGCTGGGCCACAAGCAGTTCCCTCGAAAGGAAATTAGCTGGTGAGTCTAGTAAACAGCTTCACCACTGGTTCCCGTGTAGCTCAGGGGCAACACATCAGACGGTGAGGAGGTCAAACACAACAAAATAATACAAAACATGAAGACACAAAGATTCAGGCTCCAATTCTCTCACCTCATCTCTATGTGGCGTTGTACAATTTCTTAATCCTTAATAACTCCCTTGTTTCGCTTTTCATATTCATATTCCAGACGGGCTCTGCAGACCTGAATGTGCTCACAGTGACTTGGAGGGAGGGGGTGACAGGTCACATGATTGCAAAGGGGTATTTACTTCCATCATCAGGATGTAAATGGATGTCAGTGAGAAAGGACAGAATTGGCATCTGCTTTTTATACTCTGTGTGTGTGTGTGTGTGTGTGTGTGTGTGTGTGTGTGTGTGTGTGTGTGTGTGTGTGTGTGTGTGTGGGTGTGTGTGGGTGTGTGTGTGTGTGTGTGCGCGCGCGCGCATGCTCCAGTGAGAGCATACTACAAGTGTGTTGGCAGGGTCTTTCATCTGTGAGGGTGAGACGTCATGGCATTGCAACAGCAGTGGGGGTAATGGGATTCAGTTAATGACAAAATTAATTGAGGGTCTGACACCACAGGTCGCTGATAAGGCTGCTCTCTCTCTCTCTCTCTGTCTATATATACTGTATCTTCATTTTAGTGTATTTGCGTGTGTATGTGTGGTTGGGGTACATTAGCCTAGCCAAGGAGAGAGGATGGTTGGTTCCCAGGTGATAATACTCTCCACTGCTTTTGGAAGGCAGAGAAGAAAGAGGGAGGGGGGGGGGGCAGGGTAAAGCAAAGGGAGAGGAAGAGAGATAAATAAGAGGTGCAGCCAGGAGAGAAGGAGCGGGGGGGGGCAGAGAGAGAGAGAGAGAGAGAGAGATTAAGAGAGTGGGGCACAGTGTGTACATGCATGCCTGCGAGAGGCTGAGCACTGATAGCGCCTGTGGGATGAGTTGGTGGGTGACAGACATGTTAGAATTCGCCACCATGCCACAGAGGATAATGCATCCCTCAGCAGGAATGTCTAGAATAACAAGAACCACTACCTGTATCACTAACTGGACCTACTGTACATAGGCAATGAATTGCAAGAGTCGGAGAGATAACAATTCCAGAGGAATGAGGCCTAAATCCCATTTAGTTTGGTTAGCGTACAGAATGTATCTAAATTATTAGAGAGATTTGCTGAGTACTCATTTCCTATAAATTAAAATAATAAAATGATATGGAAGCCTAAAAATTTAAGGTATATTTGTATCTTACTATGTACTGGGTTGCAAATACTAGACAACAGGTAAGACTGAGGAAGGGACCTAAAGTGTCATCTGGCAACAACCGGCATACCTGCCACCACAACTGCCATCCATCCTATCAAACTTATGGCCACAGCCAAGCCATAACTCATCACAATGTGCTTTAAATGAGGGTATGAAATACCTAAAATAAATTCAATACGTTCACCAAATACTGCAAAATACTCCTGTGTACTGCAAAAACATCATGCAATTACACAGCGCTGCAATCACATCCCTGCCTTCACCTGCATATCAAACTGGCAAAATTCCTCTTAATCTGTCCAGTGTGTCTGTGTGATAAAGGCGCGGTATCAGTGCTGTGTTGGTGGGTTGCGAGCCCAGACTGAGGGAGCACACACAGCACAGCATGCTTGTCAGGAAGAGCAGCACTGGCCCTTATTGAATGGTGTGGCAACTATCTCTGTCTGTGCGCCACCGATTGTTCTGATGTGTTTGAGTGTGCTATGTGTTATGTGTGTGTGCCATGTTATTGTCTGTGCCCTCTGCCTGCTCAAACATGGGCATCTGTGTGGCATTTGTCTGCATTTTTATTTGCCCACAGAATTGCTTTTGTGTCTGAGTGTATACACATTTTGCATGGAAAGAGCTATCTGCTTGAGGAGAGAGGGGAAGATGGGTAGTTTGGTCTGCCGGCACTTCAAAGCCGCTGTGGTTGGCTGATTGGCTGCCTGGCTCGCCAGTTGACTGAAAATCCCCTAAGGGCAAGCAGACCTCAGATTTGATTACAAACCCAATAACGTGAGCTTCATATTTGCAATGTGAACAGCGCTCATAACTCGATTAGACAAGTGATTATCTCAGCGCAGCCAGATAGACACCAGTCAAAGGTGTCAAATGAGCGAATGGGTGAAAGAGGCGAGCTTTGTAAGTTCTTCTTGTCAATTATTGTGTCCTTGAATGACAAAGACAGACTTATGTGTAGAGGGACGCTTATGCAAATGAAAAACTCTTATTTCCTTGCACACAATCCCTCCCATCAATCCTGACCATAAATCACTTTCACATGCATCGTTTTTCCGCCTTGTGCAACGTTATAGCTTTTCATGGCATCCCGTCACCGTTTTCCAACCACAACAAAAACCACCTCAGCTCCCCTCGACAGTCCTCACACATGTTTCTTGCCACTGTGACATTTGCTCTCAGAGAACGAACTCTGTCTGTTTTTCTCCTGGCCCTGATTTTGAGCCAGTGGGATGATCATTAATTACCACGGAATGGGCTGCTAATGGTTGTCTGCACTGCTCTCCAACCCCCGACCCCCCCTCCAAGCTCTGCTCCCTGTCCTGGGTCTCCATGGCGACCTGTAGCTGAGTGGCTAGGGGCCTTTTACTAGGAAGTGGATGAGGTATAATGATTGGAAGGCGGACCTGACCCCTATGCTTCCTGTGCCACTTGACTAGGCATAGTGCTTATTAATGGACAATTTCTCTGGCACCTCACAATGGCCGTGATTTACTAACAAGTCCAGGAGGGGCTGAATGGGTGAGTCCCTGACAGACCATCCCAGGTTAAAGACAAGCTTGAGAGAGTTTTGGGGGTGTGCCGGGTAAACTTTCCTGTGAATTACTGCATAAGAGCTCCTTGATTGTGCCAGTGATGGCTGTGAAGTGCCTTGGACTATGTCTCCAAGGACATTTCATTATCCACCAAACCTAGTCATTTTCACTTCACATTTAGTGAATACATGCAGAGAGACTGACTGATAAGACTGGATCAGGCCAGAAGGACACTGCAGTAGCTTCAGATGCTCATTTTGCATGGGCCTTCTGCATGCTTACTGTTTCTTCGAAAAAGAAAAGAAAAGAAAAGAAAAGAAAAGAAAAGAAAAGAAAAGAAAAGAAAAGAAAAGAAAAGAAAAACACAATCGCAATTAAACCTCACATGTATTGGCACGACATGACACCAAATGGAGAACCTGTTGGTTGCTTGCATATGTCAAACTGAAATGGAACAGTGGACAACCCACTGCCTAAAGATGCACTTCTCTTCTCCTTATCTCATCGCTTAAAACAAATACAAATGAATGTGCTCAGCTGCCTCCAAAAAGGAAATGATGAGCCTGGCCTGTATCCCATGACAACGTCAGGGAGCATATGGCACACAACAAATTCAATATGAATGTAAATGAAGCTCAAATTAAAAAGCTACACTGGATGGAAAAAACAAAGAAAAAAGAAAAGCACATGTAGTTTTCCGAGTGGATTTGAGATATGTTTAATTTTCAGCTGACTAAACAATTCAAAATGCATCTGAAGCCGGCGCACGCTCCTGTTTGGTAAGCAAACTGCAAACGAAGAGTGTAGTGCAGTTAGAAAGCAAGCTGACATTCCCTGCAAGGCCACTTGATGCTAGGAGATTAAAATCCCTTGCTTCTATGTACTCTCCTCTTGAAAGGGTTTTGTCATCCATGTGTACAAGGTCAAACATCTCCGACGCACCTCCATGGCTGGCTGCGCACAGATGATATTGCGGTTTTATTTACATTCTCATTTTGCAATGGTTGCCTGAGTGTAGGACTTTCATAAAAGCCTGCTCTTCCCTCTGAGAGAGACGTTTTCTAAGTGGAAATGGAAGGAATCCCAGCTCTAAGAACATAATTCTGGGTTAGATGAATCATTCCCCTTATTCCATTTAAACACCTTCTCAATGTCAAACAGCAGCCACCAGCCTCCCAACGCGGGCTGAGTGGCCTTTTCCCCATATCAATGAGCATTGTAGGGGATCAATAGAATGACAGGAAGACAGATCACCTCGGGCGGAGCAAGGAGGGCACTCCCATGAGGAAAAGGCAAACAAATTCCGATGGGCAATGCTCCCAGCTAAAGCCTGAAACCCCCATATGCCACGTCCCATCTTCACAGCATCCTCTGTGTGGTGTTAACACACTTAAGCATTCTTCACAGTCACATACACACATCTGTTAATCTGATAGATACACAGAGGTTTGGTCTCCACTGCATTCCTATGAACCTCAGTTAAGAAAAGGTCACCAATCATTCAGTAGCAGTTGTCTGTTCATAGCTTGCTTGCCCGGTACTGCTCGTTAATCTGTAGATACAGTGAGGTTTGGGCATATGGTTAGCAGAGAGTGACTCGGACTCAACCTAAAACCATTAAGGTCACGGTTACTTTCCTTTCTCTAAGCAAGTCATCGGGAATGCTGGTCTAATGCTCAGCAGCATTATAGCATGTACTGCTTAAACTACATTAAGGATATCACAAATACAGTAGAGGATACTTACACGTATAGCAGATAAGGATAATCCCACAGAAATGGACAGGATATACGATTTTTCCTCTATGGGTGTTGTAAACCTGTCCTTAATCTGTCAACTGGGAGTCATACGACCATCCACCTCCCTTTGTCATTGATTTTTTTTCCTTTTTTTTCTTTGTTCTCTGTTTTGACCGTGACGACCAGGACTGATTGCTGATGCTATGAGCCTTACTTGCTTGGTGGTTGTTTTGAAAGGAAATGTACTGCCAGCCATAGAGACACTCAAAACACAACACCACTGACTTGAAAACGAGTACAATTTCAGAAAGCCATGACTGCTGCCGAGGATGCTGCTGGCAGAGCAATTCTGCCACATTTTTACAGTCTAAAGTGGGAGATGATCAATCAATCGTTGAATGGATGGAGATTGATGGAGCATGCATAAAATAAGGAAACACGAGAGGTCACAAATCTACCGTTTGGGCCACGACAAAATATTATCTGAACATCTGATCCCACCTTTCCACTGTGAATAGTTTTTATATTGTTGAGACAATGAGGCAGTGTCAATCTCCAGAGGATTTTTGGGAGCTAGAAGTGACACCAGAGCTGTTAACAGGACAGCAAAGAACTACTACACATCTAGGTCCCATTTGTTTAGGTATACATTTCATTTATCATGAGAGGATTAGTATGGCAGTACTGTCTTTCAGCGGCTAAAAGTACTGTGTTTATGATATTATCCATGATCATCCCATACACGTGATTAACAGGATCACGTGTATGTGCACTTTTGAACCAGCTATACAACATGTCAACTATTGTGCAATGTAATGCATTAAATCCAATGACAAGTCTTCTACATTAATATTTTCCATTTCATGCTAAAAATGGAAACTTAAACCAGATTACTTGTCAGTGTTATTCTTTGGTTTGTAAATCTCCTTTACTCCATTTTGTTTGTTCTCCTGATTCAGGCTTCTGCTTAAACATCAACATGATTCTGTGTTTCCATCAACATATTTTTATGCGCATAATGAAGAATTGCATTAGATAAGGCTGAAGGAAATGGCAAAATTCAAAACAACCTCCTCAATTTTGCAAAATAGTTTTCTCTGCTCGACGTGGTTCTGCTTTAATGTGCTTAATGGGAGATGGAAACACCTTTTTGAACATTCAACTCTTTTAACTGCGTTCTCTTGTTGCACCCTCTTCTTCTGCAATGGTATGATGGTTTTCTGCCTGGAAAATGCCCCATCCTACTGCTCATCATGATGAACCATCTCATAATAATAGCATAACAGTTGTGGATGGAAACAAGCATTCGTTCACATTTTCTTTTGCCAATTTTCTCGAAATTTGGCTAAATGTTCGATACATCCTGTGGAAGTGGATTCCTGGGCTTATATATTTAGATAAATCTTATGATAAATTATAGATGTTATTGCATCTTTACAATGTAGTCTGAGTAAAGAACATTAACGGGTGATGCTTGAGAAGCTTATGTTTAGGGACCGTTATTTCAGATCAAATGACAGATGCAATGCTGAAGTGACAATCAAACAGGAAATAATATTAATAAAACAAGTCTTTTCCCACTTCACAATCAGAGGAGTGTCAAGAATAGCTTGTATGCACTCCATTCTATTCTTAACATCTCGACTGACTGTATTTGTCATTCATTTGTCACTGTCTGTACGTTTCTGTCAAGAGAAGCAACACAAGAAGACAAGCTAATGTCCACATCTTAACCTGCATAACACCACAACTACTACAAAGCGGGAAGCCAAACACACTCAAATATGTTCTTTCTCAGGTCTGCCTGATGGTGACAGTTTGGGTGCTGCAGGCTGTGTGGCCAGCGCCATAATGATATATGCACACCTGCTATGGCTCCTGGCTCGCAGTCTCGCTGCTGAAACAGTGGGGGGAAGGGGGGAGAGGGAAGGGTAGGACAGGATGATGGTGGTGAAGAGGGGGACAAGGGAGAGAGGGTAGACAGACGCCTTGAGGGGCAATGCTGGGGGGAGGGGATGAGAGAGCAAAAGAGCTAGAAAGCTGTATCTATTATTAATGGTAGTTTGGTGTATGGAGAAAGAGATCTAATGTGGCCGTCAAGGTTGTAGTGCATGTGTAATCGACAACGGCAGATTCTCTCACTGTGCCTCTTAAGTCTTTTCCATTCCCTATTCTCCTCTGCACATCCTATTTCTCTTCTCTCCCAGTACATCCTATTTCTCTTCTCTCCCAGTACATCATCCCACTGTTTCTCAAAAACAAGGAATGCTTTGGACACAGATTATCCTCACACAACAGGTTGCACAGAAGAGCCACACAAAAGGAAATTACCACTCATTAGTTGATGAAGGGATTAGATGAGACAAAGGTGAACACAATAAAATGGGATTGGAGTGTTATTGGTAATGTTGCCAATAAAGCTCTGATTCCAGTGTGCGAATATGTGTCCAGTTTATTTAATTGATCATCACATCTAACACCTAAGTAAAACACACTGCACTTGTAGAGGTCTGAATTTAAACATTTTAAGATGTTCAGATTCACACACACACACAGACACCTAAAAACCGACATTCAGCCACTAATGCCAGTTTTCCTTGCGGGGGCAATAAAAACTGTTATTGTCAAATATATTCAGACTGAGCACATTCTTCCAGAAATAAGCTGCTAATGAGCACAAGTGGTACGAACATCCAATGAATTTTTCAAGAAATATTTCACAGCATGACTATGTTGCGGGGATCTTCACTGTCTGAGCGCATGGTTGTGTGTGATTCGTTTTTTGGTAATTTCCAATCGTCCTCTACAACAGACCTGCTGTGGGGCTTGATTTTTAATGTAAGCTCAATACTTAGACCTCAGTGGATGTTGGTAACAATGAGTATCAGGGAAAAAACACCCTTTAATAAAAGACGCAATGTACCTTAGGGTACTGGGAAACCCACTGAACCACAACTGTGCAATGCCATATGGAAATAAATTAAACACTAAAAGATACTTAGAACTAATGTCTGGGGTTGCAGGCACACAGAAAGAAGCCCTTTGGCCCAAAACCAGCTGGGGCGGGCCAAATAACCGCACCACCATGACGAATCTAATACAATTACGCACATCGAGGTGTTAGGGGGTTGACAGAGAATGATGAAGCCAACATCAAACACAGTGTTGATAAATGGAAAGCAGGGAGCGGCTGACCAGAGGAGGTGTAGGAGGGGGGAGGGTGTTGAAAAGAGAAGGAGGGTAAGGCTGTTATTGATTGTACTGCCTGTGTTCTCGTTGTGAGGAGGATGACGAGGGGAGGGAGGGCCATGTGTGAAGAATGGAGGGCAGGGTTCGCCCCACGGGCAGCAGTTAAAGCCTTGTGCCCCCTGAGAGCGCACCAACTAGCCTCCAATGAGCTGCCCATTGGTCACACTGAATATTTGATTGACACACACACTACCAGTTACTACAACTAACACCTTACTGAACCCATCCCCCTCAAATAAACACAACAATGCATCTAGGGCTGATTGAAATTCAAAGGCAAGTCTTGACGCCACAGGCATAGACAGTGATGGGCAGAAGGGGGGTGACAGTTGTGGCTCACTAGGGTCCTATAAAAAACAGATGCTAAATCACTTAACAACTCCTAAATTAGTTGCTTGGGAATCTGCTGGGACATGGGGAACCTAACAGGCTGTGGACAACACGTAAATGGGTAGCATAGTGCAAAGACTTGAAGCTAAATGGACTACAACACAGGGAAGATGGCCTCACTGGTGCACATTTCTTCACATAACACAATGCTAACAAGCCACTGCAATGCTGCAACAAATATTACAGACAAGAAGACCAGTTTAGGAAATGCATGGCAAAACTGACAGTAGTATTAGTCGAAAAAGCTCTGCTCTGAAGGACTACCCCACCTCTCATCACCTGAGCACCCAAAATCAATTTATCGGAAACGAGGACATGAGCGGCTGGTGACTGACGACGCCATGTGTGCATCTCATTTTCTTGAGGGAGGCTTTGCTGCAGGATTTATCACCACCTCTGATCTCATTTCCTTTTCATATGCTAGTAAATCCCAGGTAAGGCAGACGTTTGGGATGATACAGGGAGAGTGGCCAGCCCAGTCAGATTGGACTCCTGGAATTAATCTGGGAAAATCCTCAATGCTAACCTGCTTAGTTGTCACTTAATCTAGGGTAAACCAAATATCAATTACACTAAGCACAAAATGTGGGCCAGATAACCACTGATCTCTTACCCAACAATGAAACCAGAAAGGCAATTTGGAAACTGTTTCATTTGATTAATTTGATTCTTGGTGTATAATTGGCATACATTACCTTAATGCAGATGCTTATGGAAAAAAAATCATGGCGGCTAAGGGGGAAAAAGTGGGCATTGCCAGAAGAAGAACACACATTGAATTTTGTCTAATGAGTAGGAGGCTTGATAGTGGACATAACCTAAATCCCACCGACATTACCAATCTTCTCTGAAAGCAGGTCAGCTCAAATACGCTTATGGTCTACACTCCAAGACAAAACAACTTTCCCCTGGAGGGCTTCTCAGGTGACAACATAAGTAACACTGTCTGGCTGTGAGTCACGCCTGCATTCCATGGAGGAACATGAGCATGTTGCAGCCAGGTGAGGTTGGCAAATAGTAAACAGGTTGACACTGAGGACTGCCATGGGTTTCACGCAGCAGATTTGGTACCACAACAGGTGACATGTTTGTTCTCTCAGTTTCTTCCATCACATGCCCACACAAGCATGAGACATGCTTCATGTAAGAAATGCAAGCCTGCATTAGACAATCATGGATTCAAACTGTGAGCTCCAATTTCTCAAAAAATTGGGTCAGTTATGACCTGACCAAAACAGCCTAAAAAAATCTACAATTATGCGATGAAATACTCCCTCATTAGCTGTTTTTTGACCACACCTACTGTGTGCAGCTACCTCTGAGCTATTTTTGACTAACCAAAAGAAAAGTCAGCTTTTATCACCCAACCTAGTTTGGTCAATTAGGAACACAATGAGCATCCTGCACACTCCTGTGTGAGTTCAGTTCATTTCCTGCCTTTATTGTTACAAGTGCTGGGCTCATTCAAAAGTGGATAAAATGGGGGGAGGCCCAGACACTATTTACTCAGCAGGGAGAGACATGAGTCCCTGGCTTCCTAATGGCTTCCTGCATTTCACACAATTGTTTCCCCTCAGGAAATCTTATCGATACAGACCGCTGCCGAGTTGACCAGAAAACCCACAACACAAGGATACTGTGCTTTAATTAAGTATCTTTGAATGGGAAGATGACTTTTCTCAAAATATTTTTGAAGATGTTAGATGATCTATATCAATCTAATTTCCAAATGTGCTCTGTGATGTGTTAAAACCACCATAACTGCAAACAAATGAAACCGTTTAGCCAAGCTCCATGAAACATACAAGTCCATGCTGTCATATTTACAGGTTATGCGAGTATATTTAATATATGGAGAGAAAGAAAACAAGAAATTCTATTTAAAGAACAGTTAACTTACACGTTGGAGCTTCTTTTTAACCAACACAGCCTCTAAGACGTTTTGTCATAACTGAAGTTTCCAGCTTCTGCACATTTTTGTACCTCTGAACAAAACCCACCTGACTCTTTGAGGTACTGGTGACCAGATTTCTTGCTAAAATATACAACACACTGGCAAACAAGATGGTTTTACCTTTGCTGGACAGCTAATCCGGCCTCTGTGATAAGATGCGCTAAATGCATCAAAACTCCTGGTGAGACAACATACAAGTGAATTTCCCAAAATGTCATGAGTATTTCTTTAAGAGCATTTGAACAGCCCAGTAAAGTGGAGCACAGGATAATAATGGAAGAAAACTCAACTGTAGTTAAAAGTTCCCAAAGACACAGTGGGGTGGGGAATTAGCACCAGCCAAATGCTGGTAAAAACATGTGGCTTGTAGATTTCAGACACAATGATTTACTATTGAGTGGCCTGTGAATTTGAACATTTATCTGAGTGGCTGGTCCACATTTCAAAAAGTTAATTTCCCACCCTGATTTTCAAAACCACCAGCTGTATTTCTGGTGTTACATATGAGAAGGGGTTAGCACAGTTAAGCTTCTACAGCACGCATTTGAGCCACAGGTATGTGTGGGACTAGCAGAAACACAGCCCATAAAATCCACACTCAACCACTGTCTAGCACGCAAGGAATGTTCTCTGCACACTTCACTATCAGCGTTGAGCCAGGAGGGGCTATCCTCGCCTGTCCTTTGAAGTCTGTGTGGGAGAAAGGCAAAATGGGAAAGGGGCAGTAATAGTCAGCTAGAGCCAAGAGGCTAGCTATTGCGAGGTCAGCCAATTTTTTTCTCATTAGAAATTAATTACCGATGTAGCCAGTGTGGGGGCCGAGCCACGGTGTCGCTAGGCATCCCATGCATCGCCCCACGGGGAGCACTTGAACCCCTGACCCCCCCACCACAGTCGCTTGGGGCCGAAAGGGGTGCGTGACATGGCCCTGGCCCAGAGACACTGCCCCGCCAGGCTGGGAATGCAGTGGCACTGTGGGGGGATTGGGAGAGGGACAAAGAAGGGGAAGAGGGGCTTCACTGATTCAGGGCTCATTGGGTTAGAGAGCTTCATTAAGTCCCCTGTCACTCTGCAACAAAAAAGCACCCCACGGACAAGCAGTGGCTAATAAAACCACCACCCTTTATAACTCAAGACCACTTCTGACATCTTCCTTTGAGGAGAAATGAACGTGTACAACTTGGTCCCCAGCTTAATGAAAGTATTCAAATCTTTCAGCTGAATGAACTGTTGCTTCACGCTGAACATGGGCCGGTGAGTAGTGCCAAAACCGACTTGAATTAAGCTGCTTTCACACCTGCTTAATTAGATAATGTTGGGTGAATTTTCATTTAGACTTGCTACACTTCACTACAATATTACACGGCATATGGCCCAAACAGACTGCAGGACATATTTGAGGATCCTGCTCTGTGTGAGTGTGTGTTTGTGTGTGTATGTGTGCTCTTTGAGTGAATTTGTTCAGCAGGTGTCCTGAAAGCTTGAATGACAAGCTTATGCACTCAGGACTAATTCAGACCACTCCAGGTAAATGAAGTATGACAGCAGAAAAAGCATTTTGCTTTTCTCTCAATCCAGTAATTCCAGCATTTGGATTGTTGGTTGCAGAGAAGTTTTTACAAGACCTCAATGTCCTTTACAAGAGAATCATACATTAACATTTTGAATAATGGTTCCACCTAATGCTTACTGCACAGCTCCAATGCCTGCTATTCATGTTGAAAAAGTGTTTGGCGAGCACAGTTTCACATTTTATTAAGGAAAAAAATATATCTGCTGAATCCGGGATCCTACCAAATAAACACAGCCATTTCTTTGGCTGTTACTTCACTCATCAAGCCAATGTGGGTATTTACTTGTCCATTAAGGCCAAACATTCGAATTGTGTGCATCCACACACTTGATTATAACAATCATGCATCTCCCATGCATCCATTCCACACTGCAACATCTGGCAGCTCTCCAAAGTCTTTGCATTCCCCATTTGGCTGGATCGCTACTGACAAGCACTGAAAGAATCAAACAATTAGTCAACAACAATTTTGATTATCAATTATCTATTTCAGTCATTTATCAAGCAACAAAAACAAGCAAATGCAAAAAAAAAAAAAATTGTTGGTTCCAGCTTCTCATGTGAGAGGCTTTGCTGCATTTCTCTATTTTATATCATAGTAAACTGAATAGATTTTGTTTTTGTACTGTGAAAGAGGTCACCTGGGGAATTCAGACTTCATAGACTAAACAATTAATCAATCAGCGAAAATGACTGTTGTACTAATTGTAGCCTTATTACAGAGAGGCATTCTTAATCTGGCTTGGAAGAAAAAACCAAATGCTGTGTGCCCAAACGTACCACGCACCTCACCCTAACATGATTGAAAAGGGAGGAATAAATGAACAGACAAGTTTTGCTGTAGTCATTAATGTTCATCTCCCTGTGTTCTTGACGGGACACCTCATTAAGGATCTGCTGGTAGCAGCTGGCTTGCTATCCCACCCCATTACTGCCCCACCATGCCAAAACCTCTGCCACTGGCCCTCCCGCCCCTTCCCCCACTCAAACACGTCCCCCGTGTCTCATATGACATCTGTGTCTCGAGGTCCTGTGATGGAATGCTGCTCGCCTGCTATGCCTCCGCAGGTGCTCCCTGCTGGTCGCCATCCATTTTGTAGCCATGCTGGTGTTGTGGCTGAGTGACCTGTCACAGGCTGAGAAGTAGGACGAGTGGAGTCAAGGTTCAAGGGACAATGGTTAAGGAATCAGAGGGAACTGATGCGGCTGCTTTCCATCACTGCCTGTGGTGTACACTTCAAGCTGCAGTGTACATTTACCTGCTTATCCTCCTCACCAGGCTCATCCTCCTCTTCCTCCTCCATATCAGACAGAGGAAGGTCATGTCTGTATTTAGACACAGCTCAAGAGACTGTCTTCCCAGATGCTGCTCTCAGGTTCTGTATGGCTTCACCTGACAACGACTGAAACCCAGCTGTACTCTATGTGGGGTTAGAGGCATTTCGGAACATTGTAGTCATCCCAGGAATGTCATCAAGTATGCACTTCAGAGAAATGCTCCTGAGTCATAATGTCACGATGTGATAATTGTGCAGTTTCCCGCTGTATTGTGCAAGCCTGTCAGTAATGTAACATGCCTCTCAGAATCTTAAGCTCCAAAACCCAGCCAAAACTTATCTTCATCAGAGTCCATAAAACAGATACTATCAGAGATTATTATCTTCCAAAAAGGTCAAGGACTAGAATCCATATTAGAAAAGGGATGTTCATAACTTAGGAAAGGGAGCAGGGCTTCATTTTATCACTATAATTACAGTTGCTGGGGTGCATGGCTCCATATCAAGTACAGTTCTTGAGTCAAAAATTAGGACCACTTCAAAGACAATCCCGGTTACAACAGCTCTGTCATTTTAAATATCTGAATGCATGTCTCGGTGTATATAAATCGAAAGCAATGAAAGCCCATCCAAATGCTCCTGTTTTCTAATGTTGTAATAAAAAAAGAGGCCCCAGTTCCCTCACTTAAGGCTTGACATTTTCAACAATAGTAAAATTTATTCAACACAGTTGTACTGTAAATCAAATTTAAAGGCACAATTAGCATTTTCTATGGCCAAGCTCAAGCTTATTTTGTGTTAGAGCTGTGTAACATTTATATAAAAGGAGAAAGCCATCTTTCACGTAAGTGCTACTGAGGGACACATTTGTTCAACAGTGAAGGGCCAAGAAAGCAGAATCAAAAGAGACGGCCAATTCCATTACATCATGGCACTGTATTAAAAAGGCTTAAAGCAGTAATTTCACCATTTCAGCTGCCTCTCTTGACCTCCGTTAGCTTTAGATGAGCTCAGAGTTGAGGAGGAACTGGCTCCAATAATATGCTAAGAGTCACTGCAGTCAGCGGAGCCCCATGCCAAAAGGGAGCTCCCAACGGCACAAAGGAGCCTCTATCTGATGCTGAACCTTTCAAAGAATCGTTTCAGCTTGGTTTTAGCAGCAGAAACGTCAGTTAATACCAGGAGAATTTTCCAGGGGTCACCATAGCAGCAGGTGAAATCAAAATAAAACCTGGGAGGTTGATTGGAGAGGCTCCAAGAAGAACTGAGACATTGGTTGATATATACATGACTAGCAAAGAGCCTACAGTGGTCTTAACTGTAAACCCTAAATTATTTAAACTTAATGTCTGAGACTCAACAATCCAGAACAATACTGTGCTTTGCATGCTGAGGCACTGCCATGGAAAAGTACTGTGAAGGACAAAAAAATGACACCTTCTTCTATTCTTGCTGAGGCCTAAACACACTACGCCTACTGTGCTTAAAAGTTAAGTGGTTTCTATGGATTTCCACTACAGAAACCGGATAAATCAGTTCTTGGCTTGTAAAACAGACCAAGAAAATTGTGGAGAAAATACAGCAACTTCAAACAGAATTCTTCTGGCAATACTCACCAAAGTTGCAGCAGATCATTATCTATTGAAAAGACACCATAATTAGAAATCTTGGTAGGCATGCTGGTATTGAATTGGGTTATGTGTGGCATCTAAAAAAGCAAAGAGTTGTGAGGAAAATCTCAACAGAGCTTGCCAGTGCATGTCAATATTTTCCAGCTGCAAACATTAGGTTTTAATTTATGTGAACCTTTTAAAATCTTTTCCTAAGCACATTTTTAGAAATCAAAGTTCTTTGGCAAACCCAAACCACACAACTTCCAACCTCTTTGCAATTCACAACCTTGTGCAAAGCTGTAATTTTGTTCTAAACTGAGCAAAGACCTTCACATTAAAAAATTTGGCTATAATCATATAAGTAGTATGGCAATCAACACATGCCTCCCCTATTTTTGTTTCTCAAAATATGTGCGCACTACATAACACTGAATCGATGACACCAAGGTTGCTAGCTGCTGTAGAGAATGAGCTCAAGGCTAAATGGTCTAATTTCTCTCCATCCTCTCAGGAAAAGCAGGTAAACCCTTTTTCAGCTGGAGAGTGAGTTGAAGTCAGGAAACTCTCTGAACCTTGTAGATAAAACAGCTGTTCAACCCCAGATGGGTGGCATACGCCTATACAAACACCCACCCAAACATACACACATATCCCACCATGTCCACTGCTGCCAAGAGACACAGGCCAGGCACAAGATGATGGCAGCCAGCTCGATTGAGCAGTGCTCACAATCCTCCCTCTGTGACTTGACTGCCCCCACACCCTTTCAGCACATGAAAAGTTTCTTTGACTGAATGAAGGCTGAGAGGCTCTATGTGTATAAGGTTGATTGATACTTTATGAGTGAGTATGTAAGATCTCCTTCACACACACATACTGGTAAACCTAGCACCAGTAATATGACAAGTATTGTGAAGGTAACAATTTTTGAGCTTAGAAACAACAATACAAGTTAACTTGGGGAATGAAATAGATCAGGCCCACATGAGCCATTAAAATAATTTTGAGTTGGCAGGAAAATAAATTGTACCATCTATACTGGCCGATTACAATGATAAAAAAAACGTTATATCGGAAAAGCTGCATTGATTCTTGTTTGCCTGCATTCTCTTTGAAGCATGGGCCACTTAACAACTGCACTACACCATGATCTACATCACTGAGAAGACTTTCAGGTTAATTCATCACACCCTGGATGTCCTCCAAAAAGACGGCAGAGAATATATTCATGTCTGAGAGCTGCAGGATGTTGGGACTACAGCAGGTACGGTGCAACCAAATGAAGGTTATTAATCAGTCATTCAAGAAGAATATGAGTCGCTCTTAATTTACAACATGGGCTGCTGAATGATGAAACCTGCGACCTCGTAATTGTTTTAAATGTAAATTATGTTTCAGGTTCTTAAGAGTAACAACTAATTGGGGAAAACGAGTATGGCAATCTACAAAAAAAAAATCACGATAGATAGATAGATAGATAGATAGATAGATAGATAGATAGATAGATAGATAGATAGATAGATAGATAGATAGATAGATAGATAGATAGATAGATAGATAGATAGATAGATAGATTAAAAACAAGAATTCAACCACCAAAAAGGCTCAAGAGATCTTATTTTAATCGGTAGTGTCTGTAATATGCCCCCCAGGGCTGTAAAAACAGGTCTGTGTATAACAGTCTTGCACTCATTAGTCCAGGCTCATCTGACAAGCACAGCTTGCATGTGTCATAATCCTATGCAGCTGCCACTACCGACAGGAGACACCACGACAGGAGTTCGGCAGAACCAAAATAGCAAAAGTTTGAGGAAATTTTTCAGGGAAAAAACGCCTCACTGTCCTGCTGAGGTTAGGTGGTATAAAGATTCCTTTGGAATGGCCACAAAGCCCATTCTTTCAAGGTTTTTATAGAATGCCAGGCAAGGGGAAAATACTTCTTGCTTGCTGTACACTACTTAAATCTAACATCAAAACACACAGTGCCATTTGCTGCTGTCATGTCATGCTGTAGTTATAAAAGACATGCACTGAAGCATGGTAGCTTGGCTGCTGTAGTTTTTCTGTATGCAGGGAAAGACTGGACAATGCCATGCTGTCCAACATGACTAACTGTGACTGCAGTCTAGCAGAACAGAAATATTATAGAACGTGGAGGACTACTTGCTATTCATACAACCTTCACTTACAAGTCTTTTTGGCCATTTTGTGTGCTGCTCTGGTCAAGGCTCCAGTGCTGCTAGTATCTGCATGTCAGGATGATCAGTTATTTGTTTTGATTTAATATAGACCCTTCATGTACAGTGGCCAGCCTACTTACTGTAGTATTCTACATACCAGTAGTCATCGCAGTCGTAAAACAACCCATAGTTTAGTGAAACGTCAGCAGAAATGGTTTAGTCAAAAGGTGTGTGTGTGTGTGTGTGTGTGTGTGTGTGTGTGTGTGTGTGTGTGTGTGTGTGTGTGTGTGTGTGTGTGTGTGTGTGTGTGTGTGTGTGCATATACAGAGAGATAGCAAGAGAGAGAGAGTTAAATATTAAATCAAACCAATGAATTCTCCAATGACATGCCCCACAAACAACTTGCGTTTGTGTATGGGCAACCCACTGCAGTGAGGTTCGAGGAGCAGAGCGTGACCAGTTCAGTCCTCCACAGAACAACAGAAGTCGCTTTATATCTGAAGTGCATGGCAGCATGATGACAGAGATGATAAAATAGACTCTTATTGACATGTAGCCATAGTTTCTGTCTCTCCTTTGTATGCTTTCCTCGCACTGATGCTATGTGCGTTAGCTCCATGGAAACTGAAAAGTCTCTGCTCTCCCAGAGGTCATTAGGCTGAGCATCATTCGATCACAGCAAAACAGGGAAGCCTAGAGAACAGCGCCACAGATATTTTGTTCTATTTTCAAAAGGAAGGCGAAAGGAGAAGTGGAAATCAGTGTGGCAAACATATGTCCAGCTATATCTCCAAAAATATACAAATTTTCTTGATGTAATGTCCCCCGGGTTACTCTAAAGTCTCACAGGAGTCATCACACAGGGCAGTGTGGACAGCTTTATGGCCTTTTGATACTATCCAACTTTTTTTTTTCAAACTCCCAGCAAGTTTTTTACAGCTTTTTTGTTTTGACATGAAAGGGACAGCAGACACAAAGAAGACACAGAGCAGCCGAATTGGAAAGGTGTTGCGTCTGACATTGTTTTAGTCACAGCAGGAACACCTTGATGTGAGTTGCTTTTGTGAACCAACCAATCATAACACAGAATAGGCTGGCTTTCAAAGTACAGAGAAAACTGATAGTTCTGGACAACTTCTATACCCCTTTTGCACCACATTAAATGAAAGGGTTTTCCCATGCCCAGGGAGCTGGGCTTCCCCCAGGAAATTTATTAGTGGAAGTGTTAAAAAAAAGAGCCTTTTTTCTCTAACAGCACATACAAAATGTCCTGGTGGAATTGGTGGACCAGAAACCACTGCTATAAATGTGGGGCCTTTTAACATTAAAATAGCGTAGCTGGTAGCTTATGCGTTTGCATAGCAGAGGAGCTTGCCTCACACGCTTCCTGAATAGAAAAAAAACTTCAATTTCCTGTTTTTATTCCAACATTGTGACGTACGTTGATGAAGTGCCATAATTACCTGTTGTAATTAATTATACAAAGTGAATGTGCAATCTGTAAACCTGATTGATAAATTACTGTCATCTGATGAGCTCTGTCTAACAGATTTGTTCGCCATCATTTCTTCCCATCATTCCCACCTCCTGACAGCTGCTACCTGTAATGTGAGTATCACTTGTGCTGGAGCTTACTGAGTGTCTAGGCTTTTTCAGAAATTAATGAAAAGCACAGCAGGAATGCTAAAAAATGGAATGAAAAAATTACAGCAGTGCAGACTGCTGTAGTCTGTTGCAGCTCCAAAATTGTGGAACGAACTGTTGCTGCACATTAGACAGGCCTCTTCACTGTCTAATTTTAAAACTTCTTAAAACGCACCTTTTTTCTTTGGCTTTTCACACGACTTAGGTTGTTGATTTTATGTGTGCAGATATTTTATTATTTTATCTTCTTATCTTTTTAATCTTTTTATTTATTATGTTTTACTGTGTTTATTTTACTGTACAGCACTTTGGAAAACTTTGTGTTTATTTAAAATTGTGCTTTATAAATAAAATGGATTGGAATGGATTGGATAGACAAATTCACCATACTCCACCTGTGGTGACACCTACAGTGACAACTCAAGAGCACATAAAGACAGCAAAGGTTTGAAAATGTATTTAACATACACAAGACTAGGCAACTTGGTTGAAATTAATGTCAAGATGTAAATATTTTTCAGTACGTATGGAAATATGGTAAATGTGATAGTAAAATCGCATCAAATAAACTGATTGATTCAGTGGTATTTCAAGGCCACTCAATGCGTACCAGAATCAGAGGAGCAGGGGAGACTGCATAGGCTGTAGCCGAGAGACAGAAAAGGCAGACTTAAGTAATGTTTCTCTGCACCACACCACTAGATGCAGCTCTGATAGAGGCAATTTCATCTGAGCAGGGGGTCAGCAGAAGCCACAGACTTGTCCCTGATCCCATCTGGGTCTCAGACCATGACCCTTGGCTTCTCTTGACTCGAAACAGGCCCACCTTCAGTGGCCTGTCTGTGCTTCAAATACACAGGGGGCAGTTTTGAACATGTGCTGAATAGCAATCAGTGAACAGAAGGAAAAATACTGGATTCAAATTTATAGAATTCTTACAGCTTCAATCAGGTGTTTTAAACATCACTGAACATCCAGACTGCTGCTAATTCATGAAATTTTGATAACACGAGAAATAAGCGCAAACCATGTAAGTTTTCAATGATGATCATGCTATAGTTTAACTCCACTATGTCTACATAAATCGTTCAGTTCAGCCTACACTGTAGGCACTGTTTTGAATAAACTGGAGAGCCTTGTTAGATGAAATAACAGCCAATGATCCTGTTGGTTTCCCACAATAGCCTGCTGAAAGCTAAAAGCTAAAAGCAGGTGATTACACTGATTCCCACCCCCAAAAAGATGCAACAGCAGATGTCATGACAGCCATTCAGAAGATATTGATCCACCTTCCCCTTGCCAATTACCCATGACAAAATGCTTTGACAGGTCGGGCAAATAATTTCAATAATTGACGTTTTTACCTCCACAAAGCTTGGACTAGCAGATTTAGCTGTTACAAAAGCAAATAAGAAGAAGGTACAAACAAGTTGCTATTTTCAAATGTGATCCCAATCTAGTGACCTGACCACACCACTTCTTACAGAATAGAAACAAACTGAGCCTCCACATCAGTGGCTATCGCAGATCAGTAGCATTTCCTAATGGGGGTGGTTTCCATTAGTGAAGCAGATGAATCAAACACTTGGCCAAGTGTGCAATTATCCGTCTCTTGGTGGATGGAGGTCATTAGGACTTTATGAGCGATTGGAGCCCATAAATAAATGATCGGTAAACAGCATATTCTACATGACAGAGACAGCAGGTGACTCTGCGTGACATCCCCCATCTCAACTCATCACAAGATGATGTGGACATGTGGAGAAGCTATTTTGAGCAGAAGATGAAGTTGCAAAACTTATTTGTGCAACCTGCAAGAACAGAAATCATTTATTACACCTTGCGCACAGATTACACTGTGAAACAAGGGTGATGACAGAATTATTCCTGAAATTCAGGATGAGTAAGATCCAACTTTAAGCCTTCCTTCTTCTTTTCCCCACAAACTGGGATGTAGGACCACCTAGGCATTCCAAACACAACAACACAAAGGTGGTAAATTATGTTCTTAGCAGCAGAGTCCACAGAGAAGACCTTAAATGTGGCAAAGAAAACGACAGTTGTTTATAAAGTCTGGGCAATGTTGCATCTGAGGTGGTCTCAGAGGACAAAACCCTGGTGAGTGGTCTGAAAGAGCAGAGGGGGTTGCTAAATGTTTACACATTTCAGCAAGTTATTTGCAATGTCCACCGGGACACAATCAGCACACAATTCCCTCCCAGCAGGATTACAGAGATAAGATAGAGCCTAAATGGATTTTACACCCCTCTAAGAGGAACTTGTTTACAAAAGCCAAACTTTTTAGGGCATTTTTTAAAGTTCTAACAACTTATAAGAGCTACAGAGGACAAAGTGGGAAAAATGGCCGCAGTTGGGCTGAACTTTCACAGGTTATTTCAAAGTAAAACAAAATGTGAGGCTATCTATTATGTCTGTCCCCATACCAAATGAAACAGACTGAAACTCTTTCAGTTAGGGCTGCAACTCTGCTAGCTTTGATAAAGATAAGTTCTTGCCACAGTCAGGACCTCAAAGAAATGTGTTTTGAATAAACAGATATTTTCAGAGAAGGGGACCCCACAATTAGTAATTTGAGACTCTCTCTGCGTGTGGGTCTCAGTCCAATTCTCTGGAATCAATCAAAGCTCCCAAAGGAACTCCCTGGTCCCCTTAATCTCCTGGTTTTATTACTTTCCAGACAGTCGGCCTGTTTCACCCTACCCCCATCTCTCTCTTTTGTACTGATCTCCAGCAAAGCCAAGGAGGGGCTTTTTTTTCTCTCTCTCTCTCCCTCTCTATCTCCCCTTCTACCACTGCAGAGCGCTTTTCATGCAGGAGAGGGTCTTTCATCAGGCTCCACACGCAAGAGAGCCAAACAGCTAGCTCCGGCCTGTCACTCCAAGGCCTGTCTTCTTTGCACATTCATTCTTTTTAAAATAAACAACACAATTTCAAAGACAAGCGGACTGTCTTTCTTAAAACACACACACACACACAGACACACACACATTCACACAACTATTTTGCATATCACGAGAATGATGGGGGAAAAAAACTGGGCCATGTTGCACAAGAATCAGTTACATTCACAATTTTCCAGACCACATGCTGCTGTGTTTGATAGCGTCTCACAGCTTAAATGATAAAGATATGACTGTGTCACGATTGGGTGTGTGATAAGAACTCAAACTGTGCACTCCAATGACTGCTGGAAAGACTTTTTTCCTCATGGCTCTCATGCCTTAGAGTACCTATAACAGATTCTGGTGGGTTATGCTGAGAGACACAAACTCTAATCAATACCCCTAATATCAAGATATCACCTCTGATATCAGTGGAATTTCTCACTACGGAGCACCACCAGTTGGAATAAGACAATGTGAACTGCACACTGCAGTGCAGTGCCCTCACTTCAAAACAATTAACAGAAGCAAATGAATTGGGTTCTGTTTATCCATCACCTAAACATGTATTGACGCCAAGGTAATGAGGTGTCTGCTGAACTGATGATGCTAGCTTATTACCTGACAGTGAACACTAATGACTCTCAATAGTGTATTCTTTCAGATTCACGTTCCTGCCATCTTTTGCATTTCCATGACCACAGAGCGAGTCGAGCACAGATAGATGGAGGATATCAATTCAACAAACATGTATTATTTAGCCTTTCAAATCAAAATTCACACAGTCCGAAGGCATGCCTGTGAAACAACTACACCGCATGTCTACCAATCCTTTGAAAGACAAACTGAGAAACCTATCAGCAGTTGTGCCTCAACACCCTGTATGCAGACAAAAGGACGGAGTGAAGAAGCGTGTTGCTTTACTGCTTGAAACGGGGCTGGTCTGGGAGTAAATAGTGTGCCTGTTATGAAAAAGTAGCCCACTTTTAAACTTGTCTAAATGGTGAAGATTATGAGACCTAAACACAGCGGAATTAGCTTCCTAGCTCCATGTCTGATTTTCACAGCTTACATTCCGCTTTTTTTTCCTCCCAACTCGTGATAGAATGAAGGTAAGTTTCTTGAATGGAGGCGTAAGGAAATAGACTTAGTGCCGAACAAATAGCAGTGTATTACAGGCATTTACCTTTGTCGACATGCTTTGCCGCGGTGGTCTCCGTGTAGAGAAAGGTGAGACAGAGGAGAGAGAGGAGCGACAGAGCTCCCCGCTCGGCCATCACTTTTCACAAATAAATCTTTGCAGGCTTCAGGAACCCCGGGGAAGCTTTTATAAAAGAAATCCTTTAAATCCCCGGCCACCTCCTGTAAATGCGCAAGGGGGAAAAAAAGTTCAAAGTCCTAACATGTGCAGAAACATCCGGAGCCAGGTACTTTTAAAACTGGCCGGATGAAACATGTAGCTGCAAAAAGAGCCGCAGGTTAGAGAGACTGTTTTCTCAACTTGGTCGAGGCAGAGGTCGGAGAAAAAACACTGAAATCAATCCATTGCCACGGAGGCGCAGCGCAAGGACAAAAAGATCTACGGGCCACTGAGCACCAACGCGCTGACTTTAACACTCCGATATCTGCCAAGCGCGTAAAAGACTAGAAAGAGCTCAGTTGGAGAAACGATAAGGTCCGACCAGAAGGAGAAATCTCCGCCGCGGCCAGCTCACTGCTCACGGACGGGACGTAAGAGAGCAGCGTGTTGAAGGGCTGGATCTCCACCGGCTCCCCGGAAAACAGGGTGTGGAATCACACGGAAGTTTGGATCCCGGCTGCCTGTGTGCTCAGGCAAAAACTAAAATATGGTGCGGCATTTCAGTCCAAAGACAGCGGCTCATCTTTGCACGACAAATCTAATGATGAGCTAAAATTATGCGCATTGCTACACAATATACCGCATTAATAACAAGTTAATATGAATTTAAAGTCTAAAACACATGCACCGTATTTCAGAGGATTCCTGTCCCATTAAACTCTAAATTAACTACAGCATATATTTGTATGAACATTTAGTTAAATACCTCTGCTTGGGTTAGATATATTCCTTAACGTTGCTGGATAGGTCCAAACCCCTTAACGTTAAGAACATCCACCTCTTGGTCTTCATTTATCTGATTTCGTTTGTTTGTTTTTACTCGTAACTAAAATGTTAAGCCTTTGTAGAAAAATACATATTCTACATGCAGTCTGGGGTTCACAAGTCACCAAGTCTGTCACAAAATCATATTATTTACGTTTGAAACGTCTGCACTGGTGGTTAGCTAACAGGAGCTAGCTAGCGTTCAAGTTACAAAGCTAACGCTAAGTAGCCAAGCTTTCTGAAATATAAATACAAGTCACATTGGGGAAAAAAAACCTCAAAGGTAGCTCGCAAACACGTTTAGAAACATTGCCAACTTCTCAAAATACTTCTCACTTGACTCAAAGAGCAATTATTCAGATTTTTCAACCAAAAAAAAGTTTACCTGTATCACTCCATGGACTCTTCTCTCTTAAACCAAACAAAGATGGCGGCCGGAAGTGACATCCCTCCTATGTATGATGTACCAAAATGTTAACATATATAAAAAGTATAAGACAGTGCTAACACAAATAAACGAACATGGTGATAAAATGTTTAGTCGTAATATCAGATAGAGAATGTTCTTTGTCTGGTTTGAACTAAAGAGTCTTGATCTCACCAAACTTGTAAAACATTACAGTTATTGCAAACCAAAGAGCTGAGTTACAATAAAATGTTTATCTGATAGCTAGCGTATTTTAAAAAAGATGCAAAGGAAGAGATGGAGTCTATGACTCAAATACTGTTAATCACTGATGCAAATCTGAAAAACACTTCTCTAGTGTAAGAGCAATTATTATGTGAAAGGTGACCTGTGAAGAAATATTTTTCTTACCTACAATTAAATTGTAAAGCAAAACGTCTTTGCCAGTGTTTCAGGTTAGTGACAACAGCTTGATAAGCTAATGCTAAGGTTCATTGCCCTTAGTCAAACACTGCCTAATTCAGCTTTAATTTTTTGCATGGTTGCATAGAAACAATGAACTTTTCATTTTACCCACCAACTCACCTTGCTCTAATCTCTTATTTCTACAATAATATTGTCAAGATAAATAAATCGTTGGGTTGGCTGAAATTGTTCTGTCAATAAAAAAAGCTGAATTAAATTTTCAGAAGAATTGAACTCTACCCTGACACTGTTGTATTATCACTTACTTCCTGGAACCTCTTTGACATTATTTAGGACTGTATATTTTATGTTGGCCTATAAAAGCTGATGTCAGAATATGTTTAGCAAATAAAAACATGGATAAACTGAATTAAGGTGGGTTTACCCTCCACTGCACTTGAGCTTTCATTGCCGTCAGGGGGACATAGAGAGGGATAAATCTGAAAAGCAGTAAAACATGATCTTAATTCATGTCACAAGAGTCCTCTACATCCAGTTGTCATGAATTCAATAGCAGTGAATCAAGTGAACCCCACTTGACATTTTTGCCCTTTATAGCCTAATGCTGCCATTAAACAGCTCTCATACAGTAGACCTAAATCAAGCTGCTTTCATACATCCATGCCCACATGCAGCTGTCCCCATAACTAGTTTACAAATAGTCCAAATAATGGGAAAAAATCTTTTCCTGTTTGGAATAATGTTCACAGCAATCCAAACAGATGCAGGGGCCAACATTTGGAACTTAATTCCAACAGATGATGTCACATGGTGGCTGGAAATCAGAGAATAGGATTAAGTCCTTTAAATTTCAGATCAAGTTGATTAAAATAATGCTGGGGGTGGTGTGTATTGTTGTAAAACAGGGGATGGAGGAGGAGATAAAGTAAACATCCTTGTTTTATGACGATATGGAACTGAAAGCATTAAATCAGGGTGAAAATGTGATGACATTTGCATCATTTCCCTTTTTAACAAAGGCTCTGTATTTGTTGGTATAAAAAGTGGCTGCTTGTTTGTCGTTAAATGGAGCAGAATTATGAAAGCAAAGAAAACAAGTGCTGCATTCTCCGTCAGCTTGTGACTGGCTTTAGGGAAAAGGGAAAAGGGAAGGGTGGCCTGTTTGCAAACAAGTGATATCCAAACACTGCTGCATCATCCCATAAAACAAAGTCTTTCACTCAGACCCATGGAACAGCTCCCCCTACTGGTTTGAGTAATCCATGACATATTAATCATGACCATTTCCCCCCATGGGCAGGACAGAGCCTCTTTTTGTTTGGTATCACTGTGGCTGCCCCAGACTTGTTCTCATTTTAACTGTCAAACATAACAGTTATACTTTAAATTAACAACACTTTTTTCTGCTTCACTGATTGTGTGGTATGCCTCAAGGCTCACCTCTTGGGCCAACATTTTTTCTTTATACCTCGTATTATTTCTCTGCTCTTCTCTGTTACAAATATAACTATATGCCTGGGCAAAGAAAATTCCTCCACTGAATTGTGATTATTAGCTGAGGAAATTCCACCCAGTTCATACAAATTTGGTATCTTGTTATTGGCCTTGAACACATGTCAAGAAAACAAGGACACATAGCACTACACAGTTAAACAGGGCTGCAGAGGTGAACGCATGAACGACTCAGTGTGTCATTTGTAAGTACTGCTATACTTCCTGGTGGGCAGAAGGTGGCGGACAGGCTAATTATCGGGGAGTGAATGAATAAATATACTAATAAATCAAAGTACCTCTAAACAAATTAGTATTTACCCTTCTACAATTATACTTCTTGTATTCAGTATAAACACTAAGTAACATTCTACAAAACTGCTTCATACAAGGGTTTTTTGTTTTCAGTAACATTTGCCAATCTTGGAGACACACTTACATAAATCACACACTGTAATTCTCTCTTTCTTGGCAAATATTGGTATTTTGTAGCAAAGCTTCTAGGAAATCTCATAATATTAACACTATCCAACAATGTGTTGTACTTTAGTATCATTTTTTTGTATTTTCAAATGGTGGATTTATCATCATACTGAGACAAAATTACAAACACTCTCAAAAGGAGGGAAACTTTTTTGCTGCAAAAGATTGCAAGTTATTTGATCATCTCATTAATGCATGATGTTCAGGTAAGTTCATGTTTAAAGCATTCAGTAAAGACAACATACTGTACAGTCTAACAAATTATCATGGTCTTGTCTTGTAGATGGGTTTACATGGATGGCCAATATACTGTACCAGCATTTGTTCCTCTACAGACATATCCTCAAACTGGTGATAAGAAACCAAAACATTTATTTCAACACTACATGTAACCCCACCACAGATTTTTACAGTATGCTCCGCTCTTTATAATCAAGCCATATATCCCACGGCAGAACCTGTCTGTTAAAGTGGGTTCACATCCATGGGCCAATTTAATTATGTACATGCACACAGCCGGGCTCAAACTCACTTCTAATTCTTTAACAGTGTGTGGTTTTTTCCCACAGCCTGTTGCTCTGCACTCTGGGAACATATTTCTTCCAGATTAAAGAACAAGGTCATACCAAATCTCAAATCTCCAACATTAAAGAGATATTCACATCATAAATCAAGTAATGGCAACCGCGCAGTCGAGGAAATGGCCATTAGATTACTGCACGGAAAGGATAGTGGATTAACTTGCACTTGAAGCAGCTGCTGAGAATAACATTTCTAAATATTCTGAACTCTGTTAAAAGCAGCAACCATATGTACAGTACAACATATTCAGACATCATTAAGTTGCGTGGATGTGTGTGTGTGTGTGTGTGTGTGTGTGTGTGTGTGTGTGTGTGTGTGTGTGTGTGTGTGTGTGTGTGTGTGTGTTTCAGAGATCTGAAAGGCCAAACAATACCGATTACAAGAAAACCTACATACACAAACACACAATATATCTGTTTTATATCAATTTGTCATTTAATTACTAATTAGATTCTATATAATTTAATTAGAACAACCTTCTCTTTCATATTACCACTCTAATAATATCCAATAGTATCACCAAATCAGCTATTCTGCTCAAATGATTGGTGTGGATTACCAATACTGGCACTGAGTTGAATGTGATCCCAGCATGATCCTGATCTTATTTAGAACCAGATTAAGAGGCACGAGGCTTAGCTCATAGTAGAGCCGGATGAACGGTCTTTTGCATGGCATTTGGTGCATCCTGAGGATTATTTACACTCCGAATTAAATACCACCTCAACCAATGAAAATAAAAGTTCAGCTCCAATGCTGAATTATAATGCAAGTTTAGTTAACTGAGCATTTATTGAATGTGATGGACAGTTATGGTCAAGGCAGCAGTGTTGGTGACTCATTGTGTGTATCTTCACCTATGTGTGTGGTTCACTGTATGTGTCGAAGTCTGAGCATTTAAGTTTAAAACTAAGTTTGAGTCATAATAGCCTCAAGTCAGGGGATGTCATTTCAATCCTGAGCCATTGCTGATATTTCCTCTAATCTGACACATTTGACCGACATGGATGGATGTTTATTTGTGTGTGTGTGTGACGGTTATTTGCCCACGGAGACAAACAGCTGCTGTGTACCTGGCCCAAACCCAGGGCTAAGGATGGCAGCAGCACATGGCATCATTGAGCATTCTCACCTGCCACTGCACAACACATAACTTGCTTCAGCAGGAAGCAGCCGGTGTGTACTCAGAGACCCCATCATACATGTGCTTGCCTGGGCACATTTTCAGAGCCTGGCACAGCTCACCTCACACGTCAGCATTTTCTTTCCCTGTCTTCACTCTTTTCCTGGATGCTGGTAATCATTGTTCTAATTACCTCTCAGTGTGTGGCTGAAATATTGCAGCATGCAGCCCGCTGAAACCAGTGGCCTGCTTGACATTAGAAGTTGTAGAGAGGATGAGGATGGAGAGGACAGAGGAGCAGATTCACACTCACACTGGCCACACAAACAGGGATCTATGACAGTCTCAGTTCTTATTAGTTCAGGTAATGGTGTGGATTTTGTTAGATTAGTTAAAAAATCCACAGTACTAACTACTGTCTGGAGGTTTGTTCTTAAAGGAGCCAAATCTAATGTTAAATTCTGTTGAAAAGTATTTATTCCCAATTGTGAATGACAGCCTGTGAATTGAGTAAAGCAGGAGACAGGGTTAATTTGATCAAATCAGGTCTGCTGTGTTTGTGGGGGTCACAGTAAAAGATGCTTCCAGCAGGTCTCTCACCTGGTTGAAAGCGCGTCCATATCGCAGAGGCCCAGCCCTTAACTGTATGTTGTCACCCCTCTCTCCCCCACCTCCACCCTGCTGCCTCCCCGTCTATCAGGCGGGACCGCTGGGGATGAAAAATGAAGTGTCAATCTCTGCAGTTCCTCGAATGAGACGGGCTCCAAAAGCAAGTCAGTCCCCATAGATCCCTGTATTAAAATGTGGTTGAATTTTTAAATTATATTAGGGCTTAAAGTTATGTGTAATTATGGGCATGACTGCTTTGAGCGACAGCTAGGTGCTAGTAGGCTTCAGGCTTCATTTGGCCCACCTCGACTCCACCCATGCTCCACCTCTTTGGCCACTTTTGGATCTCTTTGGGGTTTGGCAGAGCCAGGCACTGCTAAGATGATTATTTCCAGAGCCACCGATACTAAACTTCACTCTGTGGGTGATGTCAGGGAGACTACATCCATTTTTTAAACAGTCTATGGGCAAAAGCCAAAATAAAAAAATCTTTAAAAAAATTGTAGATTTTTTAAGATTCAGAGATTTATTTGTCACATACACAGTGTGAGCAGTGCTTAGCTGTCATGTCCGTTGACTGTGTATAGTGGTAGTAAAAGAAAATGGAAAACAAAATGCACAAGCATTAACAAAATAATAATTAAAGATAAAACAAGAAAAAAAATAAAACAAAGATGAAAGTAAAAGTATGTACAATGCAGTAGGTAACAGAATCTAAGTAAGTCATAAAAAGTAAATATGGAACGTGGGATATGAAATATTGATCAAAAGGAGACATGAAAATATGGGCCAGAATGTAGATATTGTAAATAATGAAATATGAATGACAAATCTTAAATCACAGCAGATTTAGTTGTATAATTCAAACCTGGGATGTCTACATACATGCACATCCACAAATATTTTGCAGGTGCTGGCCAGCAAGTGTGCAACCTCACTTATTTTCACAGTGTTGTCAATCTAAATAAACGTGAAGAATTTTAAACAAGACAGTAGTGTGGGGGTATTTTTCTTTCCCTGCTAAATGTAACCTTAATGATAGCTGATAGATAATGCCTTGGAACATATGGAAGTATACTACATGAATCAAAAGTTCAGAAATGTGTTCACCAGATGGGATAGAGCCAAATAAGGAAAACGCATATAAACACTTAACTAACACAAGCATAAACAGTGCAACAAAGACGGGTCATGAAGTGCAGCTATGTTTGAGGTCTGGCAGTCATCACTTTGATGTATGAGCTTTCAAAGCGACGTCAGCTCCAAATTCTCTGTGGCCAAACAGCAGGTGCATCTATGTAAAATTGCTAAATTGTTTCATATGTCAAGGGGAACAGTCAGAACAGATTAGGGTCTATTTTACCACTAACATACACCATAAATTCCAAGTATGCTGTGGAGGTAAGGGGAATATCTTGACAGCATATGCCAGAGTCAACCTGCATCAGCGAGGAGGAGCAGAGCCATGAGCTGAAAGCACCACTGCACTACTAAATGTCATCAAACCAAACATGTACGGCCCACCACTGTTTGCAACGTCGATTTAGCTTCATCGAAGTGTGTTCTCATGAGAAATGATTCTATTGTACTTTATCTACCCCCTGTAGGTCTTTTGGGGCCACAGGAGCCACATGTATTATGCAGGATGCAGTATTAAACTCATATATTGTATAGGTCTGATTGATGCTGCTTTGAAGCATCCAACATACCTGTTCACAGACACATCAAACATTTGAGTAAAGCCTTGAAATAAACTTTATATGTCAGACAGAATTGTGCATATGCATTGTTGCAGAACATAAAGTGTTCTCTGCTTTCTTTTCTTAAGTGGTTTTCCTAATTAGTCAGTTTTGTGCTTTAATTGTAAAGCAGGCTAAAGAGTGTGTCATTGTGGATTTTTCTTTTCTGGGCTTTTGTCTCCTCAGGAAAGACACATCACTCTTCTTTTTAAAGGTTAGCCAGTGACAGTAGCGCACAGGTGTGCTTAAAATGTCAACGGTTTCTAATGAAAGGAATAGAAATTCAAATCAAAGCCATTAAGCCCTGCGGCTCTTGGTTGGCTGAATCTGTTCACCCCGCGACAGTTCACAGGCGCAATCCAGCGGCCGTGCTTATTTCATAGGCAGGCTTGAGTGATTCTGTCTCTGGTTCATTTGCTGAATATGGACAGTCCCTGCACTCCAAAGCCATACATGTACATTCAAGCGCAATACATGAAAGAGAAAAGGCATTTACAGGGGGCTATTAAGTTGACGGAAGGTGTAATTTGTCAAAACCGTCATTTGAAACATATTTGACAGGGAAAGATAATGCAGTCTCAAGAGTCCGCTGCCCATCTTCCCTTCCTCCATGTTCGACTCCATCTTGCGAAGGCAGAGGCTTCATCCCAGCAGGAGCCTGCTGCTCGGAGATGCTAGGCTACCATACCGAGCAGCATAAACATCGGCTTCAAAACGAATACTCGATGCTGTGTGGATTTTGCCATGGTGCCCCACTTTGAGTTATAGCCACTGAAATGTTTAAAGAGGCCAACTGTGGATGCGCTTGATTTTTTTTTTTTTCCATTTCATGAGTAAATATTTAGAGATTCAGTGGGAACCCTGTTGATACATTTCAATTCAAAATATACTGCAGTAACCCTGTTGATATATTTCAATTCAAAATGTACCACAGTAATTGTGACTGCAAGTGTATAAATATGACGACAAATAAAAATAATGACATGTACAGCCCTCCACCATCCCCAGCACCGCACAGAACCCAATCAATTTTTCAAGTCCATGTTGACACCCTCTTGTCCTCTCCCCAGATGGGGTTGGTTTGTTTTATGCTGCTGCTCTGAATGGATGGCTTTCTATCGCTCGTAATGAGCACCATTGAGATGAGGTGAAGTCACTTAAGGGGCTGTCTGGGCAACACATGCAGCCTTCCCAAGATGTACGACCGCAAGCTGCCTTCCTCCTGGCTCACCTCCCACCTCTCCCCTCCAGCCCCAGCTCTTGTGGTTAAGGGCCTTCTTCCTGCCAGAGGAGGCTGACTGTTGTTGTTGGAATTGCCGTGGCCACTTACAGGGGTTCTCTCAATCAACAAGGACTGCAACTCTTTAAATAGGGCTCGGGGATCACGGGAAAACACAAAACAAGAAGCAGCACCTAATCTTCTATGCTCCACGCTCTCTTAGTTCAGAAAAATGCATTCAATTTGACCTGACAAATAGGGTAGAGGTTTCCTTAAGTGTTTCATTTTGATAGTAGGTGGCCAATTTTATGAGCATATCTTCTGTGCTTATCCCCCCATTTCCAGCCTAAGCAGGATCTTTTGGCCACATGGGTAATGTAGTGTAATGTTTTATCCATGATGGATGATCATAGGCCTTCACTAGGGGAGGTGGGCAGTAGGCTAGGCACTACGTAACAAGTCTATGCTACAGCCGTGCTGCCCAGACTGACAATGAAATGGAGAGTGCCATATTGTTATAATGGGAAAAGGGGAGAGGGAAAATAAGAGAGAGAGGGAGCGAGGAGGAATACAGCACTCCAACAGGGAGGAAAAATACCACAATCTGTTCTGGCAGAACAGATTGAAACGATTACAGTGAGAGGAATATTCAGTTTTGGGATTTTTTTTCCTTCTGCTCCACCTCATCTGTCATGAAGCGCACGAATGCTCTGACCAGAGAGAGAGAGAGAGAGAGAGAGAGAGAGAGAGAGAGAGAGAGAGAGAGAGAGAGAGAGAGAGAGAGAGAGAGAGAGAGAGAGAGAGAGGACACAACAGTCACTACCAGAATATGCCTTTATGTTTGTAGCATCTTGGATCCTTCTTGGTTTTATGAATAACAGCCCAGATTCCAAACAAGTAGGCATGTAAAACGTATGTAAAACGTACATAAAAACAGAAATCAATCGTTCCTGTTCCTGAGCTCATGTTGTAATCTCCTTCATCCAATCATGTGTTCACAAAATGGTGAACCTCGCTCCATCCTCGCTTGTGAACGACTGAGTCTTTCCAGGATGTCCCTTTCATACCCAATCATGATGCTCTCACCTGTTACCAATGAACCTGTTTACCTGTTGTGTGAACCAAACAGGTGTTTTTTGGGAGCGTTCCACATCTTTCTTAGCCTTTAGTTGCTCCTGTCCCAACGTGTTTGAAACGTGCTGCTGCGTCAAATTCAGAAGAAACATATAGTTACAAACATCAATGGAGCTGATGAGGAGAAACATTAAACATATTGTCTTTGTACTGTTCTCAATTGAGTTTTGACTTAAACTCAATTTAAGTCAGGATTAGCAATTTATCACATTTGTTTCATGTTTTACACAGCAAGGAATGAATTTTCAGTCACGTGACAACAAATCATCTCCATGGCGACTGAGCAGCTCCATCCACTGAGGAGATGTCCTGGAAAGCTATTTAGTTGGACTTTGTGCTGAGAAATGTTTGAACAATCATTTCCAAGGTCTAGAACGAACCTTCAAGCTCAAGAGTGATGGCACTTCAGGATATTTCCAGTGCAACAGAAGCAGAATAGAAGAACTTTTTTTTCTGATGCTATCAGCTGTTATCTGCAGGCCTGTGTTACTCACTGCTTAAAATGTGCATAATAACTTTTTTTTAATTCAATTGTTTTCCCTAATATTTGAAAAAAACACAGAGGCAGATATACATCATTAACCAATAATGTAACTGTGTTCCTACATTCAGTTAATATGTCTCACCTGTGACAATCAGATAAAGGTTGAAAATGCCAAAGATAATAACTGTCACATGACAAGTTGTGTGTTCTGAGCAACAGGCGTGGTTGCACACACACAGTGTATGTACACTTGTTGACCTCTGAGTAACAACAAGTGTAGGTCCCCACACTGGATGCTGAACGGCATTCTGGGAAACATAGTTAAAACAGAAGTAGAAGAAGCGGTTTGAGGTTAGGTGGGTACACTAAAAAAAGAAACTCCCAAACTTCAGTCGACCTGAAAAACCAGTGATGATATGATGTGCCTGAGATGCGCCCATCTCTTATGACATGCTTTCTTCCAGAAATGCATAAAAGTGAAAATATTTTCAACGGTTTCAGCGCTTATCAATCTGACACTTGGACCAGACGGCCCCAGGCGCACCCAGCCGTTTTGCTCCGCCATGGTATTTTAGAAACAGATACGTCTGCAGCGAGGCGTCTATGTGTGATCCACACACACATATTACATTTAAACACCAAGATTAACGTTAAACCTGATCAGCTTCTCTTTTTTCCCTCACAGAGGGAACTTAAAACCATATTTTAATTCACAATACGGAAGCATGTGGTTAGAATGGCTCTCCCAGTTTACTTTGGCACATTTAGGACATCCAGAACCTTCAATAAAAATGTAAAAACAAAATTATAATGGAAGTGGCTGCAAAACAATCTGCCCATGTCACAGCAGCCAAAGCCAAAGCAGCTAAACATCTGTATGATCACTGTGAACTGAACATGCAACACCAACATGTCAGGCAGAAAAATGACGCATTAACTCCCCATGGCCCATTACGATGCATTACACTAGCGTGCCTGTCTCCTCTCCAATAGTTATTTATTCCTGCCCTGTAATTAGGCCTGCCTGCAAGAAAAAAAAAAAGTCGATTTGTTTACCCCGATGTTTCTTTCTCATTATGTCTGGAATACATCCCCCAGAGAATTACTCTGCATGTAGCCTTCGGAGCACAGGGGTAGCCAGGGTTGTTTTCAGCAATGATGGATAGTTCTTCCTTTGTTCTCCTAAGGAAACACAGTTTGGTTTTTTTCCATTTAGGTATCAGTCATGGAACTGAGGCATGGTCATTTGCATGTACTATAAGTGTATTACCTGTATCTGAACAGTAGACAAAGGATAGGTTTGTATAATGGATGAAATGTACTTTTTGCAAATTAGAGTCAAATTCTCACTGAATGTTACACTGGCGCCTTGACTCTGTCTGTAGCACAGTGTGTTCTATAGTCACAAGCTTTCTGTCGTGGCTGTTATTGAGACCTACGTGACTGACAGCACGTCATGTCTGTCAAATCAGAAGTGATATGTTTTTGCACTCTGCACTTGCCTCTGGTGGAACAGACATTGAAAATACATTGTTTCCGAAAGCAGTAGCTCAACAGAAATATATACGACAGTGCAGCGTGTGCTGTTGTTTTACACAGATTTATAGAAGATTTGTAATCGTGTTTATTGATGTCATCATTTAACAAGACTGAGTCCACAGCCACACTGGCAGATCTGTGAGGCTGCATTTAACCACAACAGTACTGTGAGCTAAATTCTCACATCAGGATGCTCACAACTAAAATACTGTCATGCTGACCATCTTAGTTTAGTGCGCCTGTGTGCTAACATTTGCTAATTAGCCTCAAACACAAAGCTGGGACTGGTGGAAATGTCATTAGTTTTAGCAGGCATTTGGTCATAAATGAAAGTATTGCACAACTTCTAATTCTGACCTGATGATGCAGCTCAATGAAAAAGTTTAAATATTACCAGAAGTTACTGGAATTTGTTCTCCTGAGGGGAAAATGAGTGTGTGTACCAGATTTCATGGCAATCCCTCCAACAGTGAGAGACATTTAACTAAAAAACAAAAATGTCAACCTCACGCACCAGAAGAAAATAACTAAAGTCAGTGGGATTCATCCTCTGGGGACCATGAATGCATAAAAAAATCAGGGCAATCTAGCCAAAATGATAATGAGATATTTCAGCCTGGAGGAATGGGTGGACCTCTGCGAACCAAATGAAATTGCTGTCCATAGAGTCACGGCCAACACCTCATATCTGAACTTGACTTGTTTGCTTTAGTCATTAAACAGAACACAAACCTCCTAGAACATCTTATTAGAGTTAAAGAAGTGCTGACAGCCATTCATGGTCCAGGATTGCAGAGGACTTTGTCTTCAAATTCCTTCAATAGCAGAGCATCCTTGTTGTCCTCAGGTCACCATATATCTGGAAACAAAACCGAGGGTGCTCAAATTTGTTGCTAATAAATAACAGAACAGTTAATCTAACTGTACTTCTGTAGATTAGGATTGGGAATGATGTGGATGAAAGGGTCAAATCATACGTAGACAGAGAAATCAATAATAATATATAATATAATCGATGAGTCAGTCTGAGTTAAGCCTTCTTCTGCCGCTGCAAATGTGTGATAGAAGATGGCACATGAATCTCACTGTGATGTATGTCGTCTTAAAAGCTAAAAATTCACCTTTGTTGTCACATCGATGTACATTCAAAAGAAAAATATCTGCAAAAAAAAAGCCCCAAATCTATGCGCAGACTAAGAAACTGAAAAGAAGATCATCCACTTCTCATTTTTCTTGTATCTCCTCAGTTGAAGCTCTCTAGCTTTCCTCCTATTGTCATATTCAATAACAATGAAAAAAGGAAGAAAGTGATATGCAGATCACCAACTGTCTGGCACGAACAGGCCTTGCTTGAAATCACACATCTCCGTGCAGTGCTGCTCGCAGCTTGTCTCAGCAGGCTCCTTGTTAACAGGATAGCACCTCCAAATCTGCTCCTGCAACACCTCCCAGCACAGGTCATTACTGCAGAGCTCGCTGCTGATGCCCAATCAGATTCTAACACGAAAGCATTTCCTCCAATCAACCAGCAATGCACCGAGGGAGAGATACTTATATACAGGCATAATAACAATTCCCTTAAATAACATGCAGAAAGACTGAGAGGGAAATGAGAGGTGGTGGTGTGGTGCTAAGGCAAGCATCATTATCACATGGACTGCAGATGAATAGATTTGGTGTGATACTATGAACACACCCGAATCCATGTGTGACTGTGCAATTACAGCACATTTACTGCACCAGCTGCTGTATAAATCGAGGCGTTTGTGCAGCGTGGTGTGACAAACGCTCCCAGGAGATTGAACGGGTTGCTTTGAAGGTGAAATATAGCAGAAATATATCCACACTTGAAGTTGTGTTAAGAGAATATTAAGTCACTGGTACAATTGAATGACGCAGGAATACTAAATGAAATCACATCAGGCTTGTAAATTCTGTAGGATAAATGAATGAACAGACCGGTAGACGTATGCACACGCATGATGATGATGCAGGATTCAGTCAAATGCTGCTGAGGTGCTGGAGAAAGGTGGATAAGTGGACAACACCACACTAAGCAGCGGGCAGATCCTGGGTATGAATGAGCAGAGGAGAAGAGGATCAGACAAGAAAACCGGCCTGGTTGAAGGATAGGACAGATGAAGATGAAACAACGTGAGAAAAACACGTCTTAATTGGTTGTCGATCATGTTATAAGGAACAGAACCAGGTGGGGAGATTTCTGCAGGTAGACTCTAGTCATGAACGCCACCTGTAACACTGAACAGTGTGTGCTGGCTGTCCTGCTTTGTGAATGTTCAATGCAGGAAATGAAAGCATGTGCTTACAGGACTCTGTTTAATCCATTGCAAAACTACAGTACCTCAGTTAAAACAACCTCTCAAAATCAGCAGTAAATCACTAAGAAATAATAAATGAATGTGCATGTACTGAAGTACAGTTTGGAGGTACTAGTACATGCCTTGAGTATCTCCATTTAATGGAACTTTATACCTCTGCAACTACATTTTCTTCTTTTTTCTTGAGAGTTATACGAACATATTGTCCCATAAAATATAATCCTTTATTTAAGATTTTACTACAGATCAGGATATAAAGTAGCTAAAACTAGCTCCATCCAAGCTACACAGCAAATGTTGAGTGGACATTAAGAAGTTTCCTCTGAGTCTGAACTGGACACTCTTAAACTGCATCTAGGTGTAAACATGAGTGTGAACTGGTGAGCTGTTAAGGGTGTATACTGCTCATCGCCCAGTGTGTTGGAATAAGCTCTACCCCCTGAAACCCTGGGTGGGTATAAATAATGGATAGATGGATGCTTCAATAATAATGATGATCCAGGAACTTTGAGGTTAAAAGTTCATTCTTGAAATTGGATACAGCAGTTCAAGGAATCAAGATCATTTATTTGTCACTTCACACCACAGGATTGCACACTGAAAGCTAAGTTGTAGCCCCCTCGTGCTGCATAAAACCATATATACAGTCAATTAAATACACATGCGCACCAGAAGGTCATAATTCTGTAGTGCACATTGTTCCTGAGCAACGAAATGAACCTTGTGGTGACATTATTTTGTCAGTGAACTCAGTATTTGCATGTTTACTTTTTGCAGTATTTTTTACATGTTTTTCATTGTGTTGTCTCTGCTTTTACTTCAGTAAAAGATCTGAATACTTCTTCCCTCCACGACTCTTTCCTTTCCACAGTGACATGAGTTGGAAGTAATCATGTGCCTGCAATGACGGGAAATCAACCCAGACTGAACTCACAGAGCGCCTTACAGAAACTCTCTGTTGACACTGTCACTGCACTGGGGACTTTGTTCCAGTAGCCTCTCTTTCATTGCTGACATTGTGTGTGACACTTACAGCGCTGCTGCCAATTAAGCCATTCATAACCCAGAGACAACGCACTTGGCTTTTAGAGCTGGATGCTGCAGTCACTTGTTGGAAAACGCATTTCTCTGATGCATTGAGGTCTTTCAGGAACATTACTATTCCTTCTGTTCCGCATTAGTGGGATCAAAACAAAAGATCCTTCTTCTGACAGCAAAATTCACTCTACCAACTTAAGGAGAGCTGTTATCAAAAGTATATGTATTTTTAAGATCAGTTTTGCTAATTCATGACCTGGAAATGTTCAATTATTGAAGTGACTTTCAGTGAGAGCCATAAACACAAGTCAACATGAGAGAGAAGCTGGCAGTTCAGCTCAGACATCTATGTGAGGCACAAAGAGAATATTTCAGCACACCAGTCTGATCTTAAAATGTCGGGGACGACTGTTCCAAAATGTATGATGGAGCTGAATCTGTCAGAGCCTTAAAAGTACTGACAACCACGAGCACACGGTATAATTCAAGCTGGGATGGATGGAGGGAAAGTGACAACTTAGTTCTTGTATCTGATGTTACATTTTTGACGTTAGTTTTTAAACATGCAGTAAGTGCACGATTCAATTAGTTTAAATACACAACATGCAGCCAAGCTTCAAAATCATTCAAACAGCATATTACAGTATGATTCATATTCCTAAATCCTAATCTTGCAGTTAAAGTGGGAGGCTGACCCAGAAATCTGACTGTCATAAATGGGTTAATATATATGTTTGCATTTGTCAGCTACAAAGGGGGTCTGGCAATCAACATTTGGCTACATGAGCTTTCAAAGCAGCATGAGGAGTGCGAACAGAGCTCCAAATACTCTGAATCGTCTGTGCCAAATTCCTGGTGCACCGCTTAAAAACTGCAAAATATTTAATATGCCAAGGGGAAACTGGAAAATCATTACAGTTGTGCCAAATACAAACCGAACTGACAAAAAGGCAAAAGGCTTGCTATTAGTGAGATACTTGGAAGTTAAACTGCTTTTTTGAGAAGAATTTTGGTTTTGTGAGTCAAATTGTACATAATGTGATACTATTTAATACTGTACGTGGTACTGATAGAGGTTGTAAGAAAATATTATTGTCCTTACTGCAGCTTTCATTTCATTAACTGCTATCTTATAATAACAGGCCATTAAAGCTGCGGTATGTAACTTGTATAAAAGTATTTTTTGTCGTATTTGTTAACACTGTCCCTATGCCCAGACAGCAGTACATGAAACATGCAATCTGTGAAAAAAAAAACGGCTCCATTGGTTACACCTACTGCAATTTGCAAGAATCCACCGCGCCCGACACAAAACAACCAATCAGAGCCAGAGGAGTGTCTGAGGGAGTGTCTGACATCTGTCGATCTGTGCTCACACAGGCTGCTAACCGCCCCTCCCTCTGCTCATGCGGCATCAGGAGGCTAGTGAAAGCTATGGTGGAGAAACAGCCAATCACAAAAGAGAAACTGCTCATACCGCCGCTGCCAACAACAGCATATATGGCTAAGACAAGTAACCATGAAGCTAATATGGTGATTGTTACAGTAACACTCAGCACGTACGGTATGTTAGCAACTGTGATGTAGCAGCTGGGCAGAGTTAGCTTGTTTCTGATGCTAAGGCTAGCGTTACTGGTTGTCACGGCAGCCGGGCAGATGCCGCAGGGAGGAGGGGCTTGGAGGCAGGGCATGAGTGGAGCGGAGAGGGAGGGGGAGTGACGTGGAACTTGTGTTGGTTCAAATTGTCAGGCGAAGTCTGCTCTCATCTCCATCTTACCTACTGCAGCTTTAATCATGTTGCAAATGCTGTCATGGGGGACCATTTAAAAAAGAATTTTTCACGTAAACAGGTTTATTGGGTGAGGCGTCATCAGTGTCATGTAAAGCTGAGATGTTTTTTAAGTTACTACAGTCTCCATGTGTATGGGAGATTGTGGTCAAATTAAATATGCTGCATTGATTCTCACCTACCACTGAAAAATCGATTTAATAATGTTTGTCACAGTGAACTTGTCCCGTTTTAATGCCACAGCTGACTAACAAGTAAATAAAGTGTTTGGGTTCATGCTGCTCGGTCAGTTGACTGCACACCAGCAGCAACAATGTTAAACAACACAGACTATGTGTATCATTACCTTTGTTCCTTTTACTGCATGGTGCTGCATTTTACTGCCTGCATTTGAATGTGTCGCATGAAGAAAGGAGGTGTAAATAAAATGAATGATGGCTTAATTCCATTTAGCTGCTTCCATTGCAGGGTTCTGGCATTGTGCATGCTTGCTCACTGTCACACTGTCACGGCTTACTGGGACACTTGAATAGAACATGGCCACCGTTAGTGTTAGGATTAGTATTTTCCTACTAAGTCAAAATGTCTGCTGCAAAGAGGGCCTGGCAGTCATTGCCTTATTAAGGCTATAATTAACTTGATTTGTGTACAAATATAAAGATATGACCTGATATTTTACTTGTGTTTTCTATTTCTGTGCCATGACTTTAGTATGACATCGTCTAAGGTGCTGCTAATGAAGACTCACCTGTCACTGTGCAGGGAGTGGATGGTGTGAAGCTGGGTGACATATGGAGGGCCCTGGAGGTGCACTTCAGGTTCCCATTGAACAGGTGGAAGAGCCTCCCTCTGGACACCCAAAGAGTGGACAACCACAATGATCGGAGGGGCCCCAGTTGGCACAGCCCCATCCCTCAGTCCTGCAACCAGACAATGTGCCAGGGAGATGGTATGTTGCATGCCAAGGCACAGAGCCATGTCTGTGACAGCTATGCCAGGTGGGAAGGGGAGGGGGTCCTCAGAGAGGCAGCGGTGTGTGTCTGGTCTATTACAGGACACAATTGTATAAGGAACAATCACACAACAGACGCACGAGCAACTCGAACACACAAACCAGCAGTGATCACTGGAACAAAACCCTCTGTGAAAATGGTGCTCGATGTACAGACAGCTGGTTGCCATGAAACACACACACACACACACACACACACACACACACACACACACAGGTCTATGTGGAAACAGGCATCTACAGGTTTTACTCAAGGGAAAGAGCCTGCACAGTCACCATCTCCTGCAGAATAGAAAACATTTTTTTCCTCTGGTCGATTTTGTGTTAAATAAGCACTCAGTCCTCATAATTAATGATCTCCAAACTCAAAGACGCTGCATCATCAAGCACTTTGCTGCTCAAAAATATTACATGACACAGACAGGCGTCCCACTATGACTCTCATTCATCAATCAGTCAGCATTACTGTCGGCTCAGCACTCATCAGCATGCTTCAGGACGATGAATCACTGCGAGCATTGAGAGTAAAAAAGAAAGGTCAAGCTCGGAGCAGAATGAAGTCGCAGAAGCCTCGCCCTGCTCTGATATCTCAGTGGCCATCAATCAAGAGCCCGAGCCATTCAGTGATCACAAATCCGTCGCCTGTGTCAACCTCAATCATTTTTTAAGTAAGACTGCAAATTGGTTTATTTAACAGGGATTCAGACCCACTGATGCAATCATATGCTAATTAAGGGCACTGTCAAAAGTCCAGTGCATGATAGTGGGATGGTGCCCCCTGTTGACACATCATCTCTGCACCGATGGCTTTATTGCTATAGTGATTTATTCAATTGAAAATGTTTGACAGTTTCCTACTGTGCTTAGATTATTATGCTCGGTCTCACAGACACAAATTTCCTGCTATCTATAGCCACACTGTTTTGTGCACAATAATAACAACATTTTACAGCAAAACAAGGAACGAAAACCTGACCAAAATTAAGAGGGAGGGATTTAAAAGAGGATATTTATTTTAGGATACTTTTAGCTGAGGGGCCCTGAACAGGACAACCTAGAACTTACATCATTGAATGGGATACCTGTTTACCACATGTGTTAGAAGTGCTTTTAAATAGCCGAGTTGTCAGTGACAAGGTGAGATTTTGGACCTGTTTGCAGGTCCTGCCAGATGATTTCAAGCAGCCTCACAGATGTAATGCAACGCCAGACAATCTGTACAATCTTGTTAAATCCAGTAAAGGGCAGCAAGAATTTGTGTGACGTTGGTGAAAGTATTGATCTCTAGATCTACGAGTGAGAGACAGACCTAATCTTGGTTAAATGTCTCGGTTGGATGGCACAAGACTGCATCAGACATCTGAGACTCAAAAAAAGTCAATAAACACAGTTTGTTTGCAAATTGTTGTTTTCTTTTCAGAATCAGGGATTGAGTGTGACTAATGTGAGTATGAAGATCAGGAGGTGTAAATATAAGGATCTCTGATTTGGAATCGTTAAAACAATGACTTGCACAGTATGTTAAATATCTGTATGTTATAGGGACATAAACTGCAATATAGAAGTCATAGTGAAAGTAGAATACACATTTTTCCACACACAGTGTATTGAAGGATACACACAGAATACCGTTTAACCTTGAAAACTGTTATTATTATTCCTCCACAACAATGGGAGCAGTTTTCATCGGTTTATCAGCCTTTACTCTGCTTCCACTGACTGTTTTCTTCCACTGTGGCCAGATTACATTGTGGAGAAGCAATTAACACATGGATTACTACAAAAGCTTTTGATATGCAGGCTCTTCAGGAACAAAAAAAAAAAAGCCTTGTGGATGTTTGTGTGGCGTCTTCACTGGCATGAAATGTGTGGTGTGGCGATGATACGGGGGAGGGAAGTTGACGTGATTTACATGCACACGTTTCAAAGAATGTTGTTCACTTTGGTGGATTATAAGGGTTACTTTTAAAAATAGAAGCGCGGCGATGCTTCTATAATCTATGCATGAACATCACGTTGGCCATCAGCATTAATCCCACGGCAACAATACATGCACTTCAAGCTAAAACCCAGCAGTTTGAAGTTGTCCAGGCATCGGTGGCGTCCTCCAGCAGCAGAGAGATATCTGAGGGTACAGAGAGAAAATGAGAGCGAGCCGGAGCTGAGTCGGTGGAGCTGTTCATCTTGCAGACAGAAGTGGAAGGGGAAATGTGCTCCTCTCCACTAAAGACAGCCATGATGATGAATGGGACTCTGTGAGACCAGTTAAATATCTTGTCATTGTGTGAATAGAGGGTGTGGAGCTAGTGTGCCAGTTTCATATGATAGTAGTCTGCAGATGAGTTAATGATTATGGGTCTGGGCTCATGAATGATATGGTTTTCAACAACGCAGCACAGTTTGTGCTGTACAGTCAGCGTCTGAACAAATCAACCTGGCCCTCGGTTTCAAAAAATGTCTTTTAGGGACAGGATGAAACTGTAATTCTTCTGAAGCACTTATCCGCTCAGAGTCACACTATGTGGAGACGTTAACATGCTGTGTCCCAATTTCACACTACATCCAGAATGCACTAAAATGCAAACTGTCATAGCGTACAGTTTTTGCAGTTGTTATACGAGGAAATCGTGTTCTTAAATGTTTAGTGCAAACAGGAAATGATGCAATACGGGCACTGACAGAACTGGAGTGCAGCTGTCAGTGTAATCTCTCAAGGAGAATGCAAAATGTTTTCCAACGGTTTGTTTTCCAAGATCATCCTCGAGCTGTTTTACCACCATAAACAATTTGTTTTAACGCTTTGGGGTTTTAATGTCCTTTATCTTTGCGTAGTAGTGTCTATCAACAGCAAGTGTTCATGCTAACCCTTCCAATTTTGAATGTTTAATTTCTGCTGCATTATGTACTTTTCTACTGTGAATGCATGATACTTAAAACCTTCTTAGGCCTACAGTATTACTGAATTACAGCCAGGTGAGCTGCAGCACTGACACTGCACATTCACATGTTTATGACTTACGGGTTTTCACGTCATTTGAGTTGTTTGACTATACGTGAGAGTTAAAAATCAGCTTTTATTTTGAGGTGAGGCATTGATGCTTATTTGCTTTTTTCAGGAACCTCTAACATTTTTGCATCAAGTCATACATTTCTGAAGAATCCTCGTCATAGTCTCCTGGTCATACTTGAACTGGATGTTGACACAAATGGTATTTGCAAGTCAGAGTGTTATAATTTCAGCAGCTCCCACATGACACAAACTAATAAAGCTTATCTTATTACACAGCTGATCTGAACACAGTCGGCAGGAGATCTGTCACACTTGTCTCCTTGTCATTTCTCCTGATCCATCAGCTCCGTCTAGACTGACCCCGTGCTTCCCTTTCACCTCTTTCTCTTTCTTCTCTTTCTCTTGTCTCTTGTTGCCGTTCCCATGAGGTTTTCTTCTCAGATTCTTTGCTGTCTGCTGTCTCCAGCTCCCTCTTGTTCTACTTAAGGTGGTCTTTGAATCCTTCTCTCCCTCTGTATCCTCATTCTGTCTCTCCTCTCTCTCTCTGTGCACAAGACTCTCCTCCTCCGGGTCACACTCCTACTTCCATCCTATCATCTACACCATTATCATCATCAACATCATCATCATCCAGTTCCCCAGACTCATCTCTCACCTGTTGCATCCTGGAGGCTCGTTGTAACCTCTTATCACAGCCCTCCATTGTGGCTGACAGCTCACTCTGTTCTTCTGTGTCGCTCTTTGTCTGCCCTCATTACGGCGGGTTATGGCGGGTACAAACCAATAACAGCCAGGAGGAGAGGAGCCTTCTAATTAGGCACATATTCCGCCTTCTCACCCATTACTAATTCAACCAAGAATAGGAAACAGCAAAAGAATGCAAAGAAAACATGCAAAAAACTAAAAGAAAATACTCTTCCTCAAAAATATAGACTGCATCAAAGCATCATCTCAAAAGTCATCCCGATAACCGTCCTGGTAAATGTCCTGTAAATGCAGCACAGACTCCGGCTGAAGCTACTGACTTGGCTTTATCTCTTACAGCTGCATTGTTCAATTTTCTTGACCACTTCAAAGTAGAAACATTCCTCACCAACCTGAAAAACACCCACATTATCGCCTCCTTAAGTTGCTGAGTGTGTCGTCGCAGCAGGGCCTCAGAGCGTTCCTGGTGGAGCCTGGCTGGAGACCTTTGCTGCATTTCTCTCTCTCACCTCTTGTCATTTCTGACAAGCATTTTGTCAGAATCTGCAGAGAAGGAAAAAGATTCTGCTGTGAGAACCACAGAAAGCAGAGACACCAGACCAAGAGTTATTTTAGCGCTTCGTCCTCATAGATTTTTATCCTTATTTTGCTCTATTTTTACCTCGATTTGCATATTTTTTATTGTGTTGTTTTATGCATTGTCTTTATTTTTACTTCCATCTGATTTTCTTAATCTGTTTCCGTGTTCATTCTGTTTTTTTCTATGTAAAGGACTCACTTGGTGCATGTGATTTCTTTCTTGCAAAGCACTTTCAGCTACAATTTCTGAATGAAAGGTGTTAAACAAATAAATTTTATCGTTATAATTTCTTCATAATGGATATCTATCAAATACACATAAAAACATGTTGGCAAACAATTTACAAAATCCAGCAGACACAGAGCAACATCAGCATTCGTTCATGTTTCTGTCCACCTGATGAATGAAGACCTCCTTCTGAGCCTTCACCCACAACTGAGAAAAGTCTTTAACTGTTACTGTCTCTGTCTGCTGGTTAGTGCTGGGCAGGTAGTGTATGCTGATTTAGCAGTTTGTTTGCTGCCTCTGGGATGAAAAGAAATAAATCAGTGCTTAAAGAAGCTGAAATGATTGTACCCTGCAGGATATACACTACGAGCAACCTCTTTCACATTACTATTCATCCATTATTAATACAAATATATAACTGGAGCTTTAATGTTTCATAACTAATGTTAGTAATGTTATTGTCTGGTTAACGTGTCCATATGGTGTTTTTTTTATATGCTATGAGACATATCATGAGCGAAATGAGCAGTCAACGCCATGGCTGAGCACCTTGGAACTGCAGTGGACCTATGAGAGTCTCACAAACCTGGATTCAGACAGCTGGAGTTACATATATAAAAGTACGGAGGCCCATCAACCTGCAGGGTGGAGCTCGAGTGAAGCGAGGGGTATCAGAGGAGAAGCCAGGTGTAGCTACACATCAGTATCTTGCCTCATGAGTTAAAAAGAAGCCTGATTCTGTTCCACCCCTTCATCCTGGGGACACAGCGAGTACAAGCCAACATGTTGGTCCGTTCATTTGTCTTGTGTTTTATCTGGTTGTGTCCAAACAAACCTGCAGTGTGCTACATGATGTTATCTGACGTTAGTCTGCCAACTTATATGATGAGTCATCTCAAATGCTGACAGGACATTTTATATGCTTCAGGATGCTGATGATGGAAGCGACTGTTGGTTTGATAGCTAAGCTGCTGACTGAGATGACGGCTGTACTCATTAAGATAAATCTGACAGGAAAAACTTCAGGGTTGTTGTTTGAACATGTGTGTCTGATTTACTCTTGCACAGCAAAAGTAGGGACTATTTCGACCCATACATACTAAACGAAGGCAAAGGTGTAGAATTACATCTAAGCCATTTTAAGACATGAAGGGCTTTTTTTTTTTATGGGAAAAAACTCAAAATATGTATTTTTGATGAAGGAAGATGAGTTTTTAGGGGTTTAATCAAAGCCAGGAGAGGAACTTTAAAATATATCTTAATTATTCAGAGCAGGCATTTTAAAAGATTCAAAAGCCGTGCCTTTTTTTATTCCACATAGCTTAACAAAGCTCAGCCTAACACAAAATAATAGTAACTCAGAGTGAATAAAACAAGAAAGCTTGTGAGTGAGCAGTATGGTCCAGGAGCAGGAGACAGTACATATGAATTAAACTGACGAGGAGCTCAAAATGCTTTAAGATGTGAACACTGATATCCCAAAATCCCACTTTCTGAATGAAAACAACATGTTTGGTTAAACTCAACAGATGAGCACATCATTCATGAGCACCCAAACAGAAACACTCCAAACAAAAGGCATATGGAAACATTCAGTGGATGTTTAGTGATATAACACATGACCAGCAACATGTCAGCTTGTTTTCGGTGACTAAGTACCCGTGGACCCAGTTTCTGATTGCCCTGCAGGTGAAAGCACTTCTCATGTGGCGCAGAAGGCCATCTGGCACAAGATACACCACAATTTGGATAAAATAAGCCAGAGCACATTGTGACCTTGTGCAGTGAACTCACAAAAACAGAATGAATGTTTGAGTATCAGCAGCGGGTTTTTTTTTTCCCTTTGACTTGTTCTTCAGGAAAAAGCTCATAGGGTGTCATATGAAATGATTTGCCGTTTCAAAACTGAAGCCGCGGCCGGCCGAACGCTTGACCAAGCAAGAAGCCGTCTCTCAACTTCTCATCGACCATCTGGACGTAACTCAAGACGAGGCACGGAGCCAGATTTATACAATCCCTCCTCTGGGCTGTTGGGCTGACTGATGAGGTGCTACGCAGCAGCCCTGACCCCGCTCAGCTCTCTGCTTCTTCCAATAACAGCACACACTCATAGTGGCATGTCCGTGCTGCCAAAGAGCGTTGCCCCTGATATAACTGTCTCCATTACACAACGCGTCACTACGGCTGTGTGTGAGTGCACGCATGCATGCAGCAGGGAGGGTGTTATGGTGCATTCCACAGTGAGGCCCATTGTATAGAAGCCACAGGGCCCATAATAAAACCCAGCGGTTGTAAAACATGACATTTGACAGTAGCAGAGTAACCTGAGAGATCTGACTCCGGATCTCATGAATGACATAGCTGGAAGTAATGGCCGCGCACTAATGAACACCGGTGTTTACTTTAGCTGTTTAAAGTGGTAAAACAAACACTTGACCACTGTCCCTCATGGTTACTTTATTTCTTGAACAGCTAACAGTGAGCTGTTTTCACTGTGTTGCTCAGAATGGTAAAAGTAACATGCTGAGGGCTGGGAAAGCTGTTATATCTCAAGAGTCACCACAGCCTCAATGGTGAATTTGTCACAATGACTTCCTTTCCCAAGCCTCGCCTGCTGACCCGTACCTCTCCCTGCACTTCTGCTCGCCTTGACCTTGAAGACAGCTCACCTAAATCTGGCTTAAATTACACTCCATGACTGACTGGAAGCCACACAACCCCCTTCTTCCTCTGCTCCCAAACCCCCCAGTTCCTCAAAAAACACCACTATGAGTGTAGAGCGAGCAGCTCGAGCTCAGACAGCCTCTCAATATCTCAGACTCAAACACTGCCAGGCAGCCTTTCTCCCAGCTGCAGCGCTCCATGTCCTTTCTTCAGCCTGAAGGACTGCCTCCTCCCATACGGATTAACACAGCCATTTCATTCAGTGGAATCAGCCCGGAGCAGGTGCTGCACTGATCCAGTAATCTCCACGTCAGATGGATTACCTGGCTCTTAATCAATGATACGATTGACACATCCACATCAGAAATACAGTTCCTATAAGCGGCGTGGCGCCTGCTTTAAACTGATAAAAGAGCTTCACAGTCAAGCACATTTAAGTGTGTCTTTCTTTTGCTTCCTCAGGTAAAAGACTCAAGGATGAAATGAGGATCCACTCTGTTCTGAATGGCAATTGTCTGATTTTTTCCATGCAATTCAAGTCATTTGAGTTTGACAGCTCAAAACTTCAGCTGGCTCATAAAAGCTGGTCATTAGGAGCACATTATAAATCCATTCATCATTCATGTGAATGGCCTCATATCACCTAATTTCTGGCAGGTTATTTTTGGATCCCCCCTCCCTCTATCGCTGCTTTTTCTGCCCTTACGCCTCCCTGCTGCCATAATGACAGCAACCTGTGGAGCCTTGCAAGCTGCAGATACGACATGTTCGCTGGCACAGGCGGAGGCTTCTGTGTGATAGGCAGAAAATGATTAATGAGAAGTCTGAATGCATCGCAGGAAATTCTCCAAAAACGTCCACTTTTTCTGCTTGCAGCATTTCAAGAAGCTGACAGAAATGACGAGGTCTAGGATAAGAGCCCTGAGGGACTCCCCACTACGCTCTCGCTCTTTGAGTTTGACGGTAAACAGGTGGCAGGATAGATGGATGTCTTCCTAGACAACTAAACACTGATGTAAGTTGCATTTGGCGCTCTAGCGTTAACAGCAGTGAGCCCGACGCTGCATCAACACCCCTCTGTGACTCTATTAGTTGTGTCATCGCTCATCAGATAATTACTACACCTATACATCCTCGCTGGTTTTATTCATGCTGGCATTAGTATTTTATTAAACGATCACCTGCTGACGCCGGTGTCAGATCAGAAATAAGAGTCTGTTTGTCTTTATGTCTGCATGATCTGGCCGCACAATAACACATTTCCTATATTATTATTGATTTATTATGTCATGACATGATTCTACTTTGATACTTTATTCTGTTATCTCATGTTTAATTTACTGCTGCTCTAATGTTAAATCTCCCTCCTGTAGATCAATAAAGTTTTATTGGTAACACTTTATTTCAACCCCCCATTTGGCATCTATAAGCAGTATTCAAACAATAAACAATAATTGGTTTAAAACACTCTGTATCACGCTCCAATGTAGTTGTTAGCAGATATAAAAACATATTTTCAGTGTCAACAACCGCTGTCTAAACAGATCATGAATGATTTACAATTTAAAGTTACATCATTTAATATATATACACATATTTTCTGAAATATGAACGTATTGTAGTTATTCATAAAGTGTTTATTCTTCTGAAATCTTGTACGTGAACCTTGAGTGAAAATGTTTTTGTCAAACTGTTATTTCCAAAGGTTACGAATGAAACTTTATCGTTTATTTAGCCTTGAACATATTTCTAAATGTTTTCTAGTTTAAAACCATGTTATCCACCGCTATCATTAAATATAATGCAGCTATACCGTAATATGCATAATTCATCTGTTTATAATCCAGCCGTGGATGCTGAATAGAAGAAGCTACGCTTAATAAACATGTAGAAGTGTTCCTAAATCTGCTTACAGCTACATTAAAGTGTGTTTGTGTGCTGCTTAAATGCCACATTAAAATCTTGTCTATGTTTGCTCTCCAGGTGAGAGTTGCTGCGTGTTTTGAGATTTTTCACATGCCAGGTGTTGCTGTGTGTGAGCTTTTCCTCAGCAGCTCAACACGTGTGAAAATGTCACCCTTCACACCCTGAAGACTAAACTCGAGACATTTTCAATGGGTTTGGTTGCTCTTGGTGTTTGCAGTTGTAGCTTTTGCTTTTCATAAATTGATTTTACACCTTTTATTTTGTTTCTGTTTTACATTTGTACACATATTTTGACATGTGCTTGAGTTTTATCATTGCCATTTATTGTTATGTTGTGCCCTTCACTTTAATTTGTACGCATTATATAAATAAATTGACTACTTGTCTGCTAGCGTTTGAGAAATCCAGGTATGCTTCCAGCTCTTTCCTCCTTCTTTCTTTGTCTTGACCTCCCATTCCTTTTCCTCCACGTTGCTATGCAGCACACACCCTCACACACACACACACACACACACACACACACACACACACACACACACACACACACACACACACACACACACACACACACACACACACACACACACACACACACACACACACACACACACAGCTCCATCAACGTACCTGCTGGGCTCAGATTACAAAGCCTTTGCCATGGGAAGGGAAATGCCCCTCAGGAAAGCTGTATGGGAGGTTATGTTGCTGGCTGCCTCACCAAACCTTTTCACTCCACTCTATGGGCTGTAATGAGCTGCAGAGAGGGCAGCAATAGTTAATAAAAACGTGAAGCACATGGGAATGGGAATTTTGCTCTGTTCCCATTTCATCTTTGTGAGGGTTTGTGTGTTCAAACATGTGGGAAAAGATATGTTTCTCGAGATTTCTGCACTCTTAAATAAAACAAAGCTGGCTTCCAGTCTGTATCGCTTTCTCTGGCAACACTGAAGACAATGTGTTCTCAAATGAATCCCTGTTTTCCTTTCTTTCTTTGATCTTTTAAGTCCTCTTCTTATGAGTCACAGCATTTTCTTCCTAATGTAGACAATGTCTCCGCATCATTGAGACATAATTTTGGCTACTGTTGTATCTACAAGCTGTGTTTACTGTCAATAGATGACTTCATGAAAAGAGACTTCCATTTCTTGCCTTGTTAATGTGTGAATAACTGTCGAAGAGCAGAGCAATAACATGTAAATTAATGTACATATATGTGTGTGAATGTATGCATAGGAGGAGATAAAGAGCCATAGACAGAAGGAGGAAAATGTGACCCTTGTGGCTTTGACCTCCTTTCATCATGATCACTAAACACCATCAATCACTATCTGCTAACCGGCATCCCGATGACTAAACAGTGTTTCTCTGCAGTGATGAAAGGTGCACAGCACAGAGAGAGGAGGGGAAGCAGCAGAGACACAAACAATATAAAGAAGAAATATGTGTTATTGTAATGTTTTCCGTAATTTAAAGTATCCTAATCAAAGCTTCTGCTAAGACGTCAGTATATTTAATCCTTTCAGAATGAAGACATGCGATGAATGTGTTTCATTGTGCTGCAGCACAACGCTGCCATATTCCTAAAACTGCCTCGGGGACATAAAGCTTAGCCATAATGAATCACAGCTTGTGGATATAAACATATGTGCCTATAATTTAGCCACCAGAGTAAATCAGAGATACGTTTCCAGATAAACAGGATGAAAGAGCTATTTGGACATCTGTGACTGGCCACGCAGATTCTGAGCAGTGTTTGATATATGGCAGGATGTTTGCAGGGTTTTGCCATGAACCTTGCAACGTGAGTAACAGATTGTTTCATAATGAAGGCCATTCAGCGTGCAGGGCATACGTTATTCTCTGGTGGATAGATTTAGTCATTCACAATCATGGCATGCCCGGGTCACCTAAATACTTTGCTCTGTTCATGCAAACAAAGCAATGTTTACAAGTGAGAAGGAAGGAGATTTAAAACATGTTCAGCTGATGTATGCTGAACAAACTGAGATGTTGAGAGACGTGCAGCGTTGACAACCTGTTCCCTTAACACTGATACCCAATGCTCTGGCAGTAATTTGCAGGCTGACTAACTGCTCCGCCAGTTTTCTTTGCACGGCCACTGACAACACAGGCTGGCAGGACGGGAAAGCAAAGGCTCATCAGCAGGGAGGTGGAGATGTGTGCAGCCCCCTGTGTGGTGCTTCACTGCTTGGGGTTTAATACCTGTTGAGTGGACAGAGATTTAGTGAGCTTGAGCGCTGCAATCCCAGCTTACTGTTGTACAGGTGCATCTCTCTCCTCAGGTTAAACTCGCCTCAGGGCAGCTGACAACGCTAACTGGAGGAGTGTCAGCCTGCTGGAGTCTGCTGGGCGATCAGTTTGACACTGTGGCAAAGGGTATCTTTTATGGAGGGTGTAAAGAAAAAGCAGCAGAAATATTAGCTGTTAATATATGGAGACACAATTATCTATGGTTTTTGAGCCAATAATGTGTTAGAGACGGACACCTTTCTCATATTTGCAGTAAAGCATTCAGTATAGCAACATATATCTTTAATTTTGCGTCTGTTTTTGGTTAATTGAGTTGATGATTATATATTTTTGCAGATTTAAACTGCATGATAATGCTGGTCACACTCCCAGAGATTTTTATCCTATTCTTTGTTTTCGCAAGACAATATGTTTCATGATGTTGACATAGCAGCTGTCCTGAAATATTTCTATAATAGTGAGGATCTAATCTCGTGCCTGAGGTAGGCAACGATGTGATGACATTGTATAAACGGGCCAAATGTTGTGCTGTTTTTGCTCGTGCTATCACGCAGTAAACAGCTTGGAAATGGGCAAAGAAAAAAAGGGAAGGAAAAAGAAAACATGCGAAAATGTGCATCAAAGTAGATGCTCCTCTGCTTTGGTGTCAAGTAGCCGGCGGGTAGACAGCACTCGCAACACTTTCATGCCTTTTAAACTGCATCTGTGCTCTCTCACAGGTTTAACGGCTGCAGCCTTGAAAACACAACCAGGGACGAGATGAAGTGAGAGAAAAAAGTGGGAAAAAAGGTCAGGTTACTGTCAAAATGACTAATTAATTAGTTGTTTTCTCATTGAGGTATTTTTTTAAATTTTATTTTTTTTCTTATTGTCCACAAATCCATGAAAAGCCTAATACATCTCCACAGCCCCAGCTTCTCTGTGGCCAAATTTTGCGTGCGTGTGTGCATGCGTGTGTGCGTGCGTGTGTGCGTGCGTGTGTGTTCATGGTAAAAAAAATCAAACACAAGAATCAGAAATATCAGGCTTTGGACACACAGAATAGAACTGGTTGTTCAATTCATTGTAGGTTTTGGTCTTTTCATGGGATTTATTAACAATAAGAAAAAGATAGAAGACCAATAATTTAAAATACATTATAAAGTCCACACCTCACTGGGCAACAGTCATTTTGTCATAGAAAAAGCAAAGGTGTCACTGCTAACATTAACATTGAGTCCGCTCTATTTATGCGTCCCAGTAAGGCAGGCCAGTGCGACAGAGAGCCAGCATGCACATTACCAGGACCCTGAAACTGAAGCAGCTAAATGGAATCCAGCCATCATTAGATTTATTATTTACACCGGTGGAAAAAGCCTGTTAGCTCGGCGCTTAAAAAAATATCATTTTCCAGCTCACGTCTGTGCTAACTGTGCCTGAACTGATCATTGTCATTCACCTTATCATTGCACTTCATGCTCTGAGTGTTTTATACATTCTGAATATAACATCTGTTCTTTTATGTATAAATAGAGAAACTGTATTATGTAAAAAACAGATCCACCTCTATTCACAAAGGCTGTAAATATTTCAAGGGTCCAGGACCAAATTCCAAATTATTCGCCATAGGCGTTATGTTTTATGAGAATAACTTCTCGAACTTCTCCATAATTTACAACTCTCTGAGGGCTCTTTTTGGACTTACCTGTGCGCCGGCTTTGCCCTGGACAGCAGTGGAAAAATGGCACTTCCTCACACTGTAAGACGATGGAAACGTGCTCATAGCTACTGACATCATTACACCAAACAAGTCTTCATCTGTTTGGAGTGTGGAGGAGAAATGCTTTGTTAGTGACTACACCTGTTAAAGTGCAAACAGGAGCAGAGCTTTACAAAGTCAGCCAGGTTATCGATCTTGTTTTCTTTTTATCTGTTTGATGATACGCTGAGCTTCTTTAATCTTTGCACCTTTCTTAACCTCAAATGCAGGTAAATGCATCGATAGCTTGTTCTGTGTCTGAGCTGGAACAAAGACTTTGGAGGAAGCCATGACTCCTTTGCTCACGTGACCTCTCTTCTCTCTCTGACCCGACCTCTCGTTGCCCTCTACCTTTTAGTGCAGCTTTCTGACTAATGTTTACACCCGTCTCCTCGACCCTAATGAAAGGCAGCCTTCAAGGACGAACTGCTTTTGCTCCATTAAAACCAGACAAACTGAGAGTCACACTGAGGATGTTTGAGAACTGGGAACTAGGGCTGTCAGTTTAACGCGTTAATTAGATTAATTAATTACGCTGCAAATTAACGCGCTATAAAAATTAACGCAATTAATCATGAGCGGCAAGTCAATGCGCAAGCATTTTAAATTTGGCCCTTTGAGTGACCCGTAGGCTGCAGTGGCAGGTCGCATCCTACCTGCGCCACTGGTCAAAAGCAGGGTGACAACAGACATGGATGCGACACCGGAGAGTGAGGCAAGCCTACGTGGACCTTTGAACGGCAAGTTTATTTATAAAAAGAACAAAGACGGGACTGTTAACAAGAACGCAGTGATTTGTACCTTGTGTAAAAAAGAATTTTCCTATCACCGTAGCAGCTCCAGCCTGAATTATCATTTAAACGCTAAACATGTAGTTGCTGCTAGTGCCACTAGTGCTACCGTGAGCTCACTCCGCCAACCCACACTTGCTGAGTTAGGAAAATGAATGAGCAAAGCCACGACAGAAAAACTGACAAACTCAATCGCAAAGTGGGTTGCTGCTGATTGCAGGCCAATTTCAATCGTGGAAGACGAGGGCCTAAAAGAGGCGTTTCAGATAGCGTCATCTGACTCTAATTTCCAGCTACCGTCGAGAACTACAGTGATGAAAAGAATTCACCAGCTGTAATGTGAATGTCAGTGAATTGTAATGTCCTAGAATTCAAATTCTTTATTTGGGGACCTTTAGCAGATATGAGATTAAAATGCGATTAATTAGATTAATTAATTACAAATCCTGTAATTAATTAGATTAATTTTTTTAATCACCTGACAGCACTACTGGGAACATGACAAAACCCTGGACAGTTTGTCCCTTTGAGAATCCCTCTTCTTCCTCCTTTCATGGAAAAGCGTGCAGTCAAATGTTAACACACGCCTTTATCAGGATGTGAGACTGGTTGTCTTGAGTAACAACATAAATGTATTTGAAGAAAAAATAAAAACTGATGGTTGACATTTTAAAGGAATAGCTCTAAGAAATATGATTATTGCCAATGGTTAGCTGAGAAGATTCATACACCTCTCATGTCTGCACAGTAAAAATGTATCAGGAGCTAGCAGCCAGTTAGCTTAGCTTAGCACAAAGACTGGAAACAAAGGGGAAACAGCTAGCTGGGCTCTGTCCAATCAAACAATATCAAATCAATTTGAATGAATGGACATAAGCTCTCATTCAAGATGGAGAACTAACAGATTTCTTATCAATTCAATTAATTTCTCCATCAAATTTCTCACTCTTGGTTCCTGTTTTTTCTTCTCCCAGGAGAACACAGGACGCGATTCACAGAGCAAACATGTACACTGCTGCAGAAAAATAAACATGCATTTCACATCAGTGTAAGGGAATAATCCACTTAGACTCCTTTCTGTACCACCAACAATGTGGAGGATCTGTAACAAGACCAGACATGTTGGTCATTTCCATTTCTCTTTCATGAATTAATTTTAAGGCACTGGCAGATATGAATATCGGACGGAGCTTTTTTACCGCTGCTAACAGAGAAATAGTAGAACATTTAAAAAAACGGGATAAGTCGATGGTGAGTCCACACAGAGATAAAGGCTTTCCACATGAGGGCTGTAGCTCCGTCACCAGACTGATTTTCTCAATTCAAGGGATTCATAATCATTCTGTGCTTTTAATTAATGTCCTGATAATGTTCCAGTAATCATTATTCACACTCAGTGCCAGAAAAATTACATGCAAGGAGTGGATTTAACGCTACAACAATGCATTTTCTAAGAGTAACAAATGGGAATAATGAAGATTCATTGGATGTCACTTCCGCTTAAGAAGATTATAGTTTATTTTATGAGTGTGTGTGTGTGTGTGTGTGTGTGTGTGTGTGTGTGTGTGTGTGTGTGTGTGTGTGTGTGTGTGAGGTTGTGTTTGTTAATTCTCAGAGCGTGCGGCAGCACGCTGGGGTTCACCCAAGATGCTGTGTGTGTTGTAGCGGACATGATGTGTAACAGGTGTGAGGCGGTGAGGAGGGGAGTCGTCCGCAGCTGTCCCTGTGGACACCGGTCACGTCCTCCCCCATCTGCCTTCCCCCGACGTCCCACCAAGCCTCTAAAAGCCTGGCTTGAGTGTGTGTATGTATATTTATGTGTGTGTGTGCATGTGTGTGCAGCAGCCGTTGAAAGCCTGCTTTCTGCAGCCAAGTGTCATCACCCCTCTATCCAGCATCCCACAGCCCGTCCCCCCTGTTCTACCCCTCAGGTACCCGAGGACCGTGGACACATGTGGTTTTGGCCATGTGTCCATTCAGCGTTGAATTATCATGCTTCACAGTCTCGCTTCGGCCAGCAGCAGTCCAACCTTGACACTGATCATTACGTCTGGGTGAAATTCAAATTCAAATTTTCAAATCGAAGACTCGTTTGAGAGCGTGAATTAAAATCACTCGGGGGGAGAAATGATGAAATTACAGGAGCTCTGTTACATTTGACTCCTTTATATGTTTGATGTGCTTGACTTTCATGACGGCTTATCAATTCTCTTTGCCTGTCGCAAAAATGCGTGATTAGGTTCATTATCTCAGATTCACATGTAATTGGAACATTATTTGACTGGCAATAGGTTTATAAGTAAATGGAGGCATATATTTTTAGTCATTTGATGTTTGATGATGTTGGTCTGTCAGTCAGTCCACTGCTTTGATCCACACCGAAATATCCCAACTGCTACTGGATGGATTGTTATTAAATTTCATACAGGCATTTCTGTATGTCCAGTACTTTAGTTTTTGACCAAACACCTGCAAAACTAATGTTTTTCCCATCAACCTTGGCTGTACTTCATGTATAGTGTTAATCATCAAATGTTAGCATGCTATGCTAGCGTGCCACACCCACTAAACATCAGTATGCTAGCATTGCGAACTTGAAGCTAGCATGGCTGCAGACTCAGTTTTGTTCAGTACCTGGATAGCATGTATTTTTCCCTCTGGGTGAGTTTGCAGGCAACATATCCATGCTGTTCTCTAACACATAATTCTTGTGTTTTGCAGAGCCCCACACATATGGCAAGAAGACACAACAAGCTATAAACAAGAGGACTGTCTTCACCCCTGGTGCCTGCAAGAGCCCGTGAGACAGCTGCAGAATTGAACAAAAGCAGATTCAAAAACAGCATGCTAATAAGGCAAATGCTTCTTGCACCAACCGAGCCTTTGTCAGAATGTACCCACAAAATGCCAATCAGGCCAATCTGTGACACTGGAGAGAGAGCAAAGACGGGGTGATGAGCCAGTGCTTTGTGATACAGATCCATGTGTATTTGAGGCTGAATGTTAGAGCACAGGTTTACCATGGCATGACTAATAAAAGAAACTTTATCAAACAATAGAAAATACACACAACATTACAGTAGTTTAATGATCGGGGATCATTAAAAAAACATGAAGGAAACATACAGAAACAGTGAAACTAGCGTGAAGACAGAAGCTCAGCAGTGTTTGAACAGCTGAAATTATTGTCATTCGCTCACATCCCACACACCAGCGATTCTTTTCCAGCTTGAAGGTAAGCACCAGCTCATGACAGGCTTATTTTTTCTTCTACATCCAGAGTTTTGCATTTAAAACAGAGAATGCCTCTTTTTTTTAGCATATGAAGTGTTTCAACATCTGGCTCCGGTTTAAATGAAAATATATGCAAATGATCGAGCTACAAGTTTTTCCCCTCATTTCAGTTTTCCTCTCTGAAATATCACATCGATATACTTCCTGTGGCTTAATTTCATCTGTGCCTCTTCTCCTGTTTAGCCAGGAAAATACTGTGTTTTCTTTCCTTAAGGGCCTCCTGATGTCTGACGAGATTCTGACTGACAGTTTAACCAGAAAATCATATTCCAAATGGAAATCCATTAAAGCTCAGTGACAGATTAGTAAAAGAGGTTGCTTGTCCATGGCAACACAATACCCCCCCCAGGTAATCCTGAAATGGGATGTCACGAAGAGAAAATGAATCCGCAAAACTTCCTGCTGAACCGTTATTGTCAAAGGGGTGAGTGTGATTTAGAGGTGACCTGAAACACAATGCTCAATCCTAACATGTGTGAACAAACAGAGCTGTGAGCTTTCACATGCAGCTGCAGCTCAGTGGCATTCACATTGTGTTTAAAGAAAGCTGCTTGTCGACTTCTCTTCCCGTCACTTTAAACTAGAGGCATCAAATGAAAGGTCTGACCTCGAAGGAGATACCATCTGCTGATTTATAACATCATGAGAAACACAGATAACAATAAGACTAGAGGGATAAATGCGATGTTGGAAAGCTCATGCATCATCCTCCCCGGTACAAATCAGTATTCATAAAAATCAAACTGGCAAGACAAACATGGCTAACAAGCATCCAAGATGTGCATCATGCGATCGCAACATCCCCAGTTAGAGGCCGACCTTCGCCGCTCGAGTCAAAGGTGAAACCTGCGTTTGCATTTTTCTGACCAGCGAGCCGTCGTGCTCGTGAATCATAACTGTGCTCTCGTTCTTCTTCTTAGGAGCTAACGTGGGAGCAGCATGACTTTCTTTAGCCATGACCACGATCTGTCGCTAACCTTATGCAACGAGTTCGATGTTTCGGCCTTAACCAGACTTTAATCTGATCAGAAGATGTTCGTTTGAGTCATTTTGTTGTTGCCCTGCCAACAGATACAAATGCCAGATTTTGTTATTTAGGTATGAGGACTTGTTGGGTCAATGAAATGATTTTCAGATGAAGATTCGTGACCAAGCTGAAGGTTTCATGGTTGATTTCACGCAGTTGGTGGACCATCATATTTAATGATAACAAAGATGATGACAGTAAGATAAATTAAAGTCCTCAAATGACCGAGCAGAGTATGAATGAAGGTCTGAACTAACAGACTGAACACATATTAGCAACAAAATTGCAGTGTTGTAGCAGCAATTCAAATATCTCAGAACACACAAAATTTACAGTAAGCTCACCAGAGGAGGTAAGAAAAACCCTGTGCTGAAAATATATGCACATGTGCATTAAAACTCCTGTATGAGATAAAAAAAAAGAATAAAAATAGGCTAAGAATTAAGATGCAAATTTAAGTTGTTCGATTTCAAGTGCTTCATGTACCAGATAGGATATCAAAGCAGTCAATAGTAAACAATAACACAGATAATAATCCGACTGTTTTCATTAACATATTAGAAATAACTGACAAGCAGATTTTCCATATAAGACTCTGTAAAAACAATATGTGGTTGTAAATCAAACCTGAGTGACTTTAAGGTTACCAATAAATGGCTGTCCTTTGAGGAAAATATTATAGAGCTTTCTAAAAATTGTGTGTTGAACAAAAGCATCATGGGAAGATTTACAGATAACAGCGGAGATCTTTGCAAACCGCCAACGGGTTTTTAAATTCAGAGTAGCGACGAATTGAGACTAAATGCAATGCATAAAGAGAAAGCGTTACCGGGTCTGAATGGACTTTTTGCTCTACCTGCTCTTAAATATACACACAAGCCCAGCTTCGCCATTCATTTGTCATGACTAATACATGGTTCCAGCCACTGATGTGATGTGCAGCACAGGAGCTGGGAAAGCACTGGTTCATTACAGGCCCACCGGGTTTACTGCATTTTGATGGATTTCCCCTGGACTCTCCACATGGTCTCCACTGCACATCAGGTAATTGCTGTTAGTCTAAGTGCACTACCACCAGTCCCTGGACTAAAACCCTGATGGCACATTGTCCTTCCTCCACTCTGTGTGTGCGTATAAAGACGAGGGAAGGAAGAGAAATGAAGGTGGAGATAAAGTGTATTTCTGTGTGCGTGTAGGTCCGTGCATTTAAAAGGCAGAGTGAGATTGAGATTTGTGATAATGATGTATGAAACATAAACCCGGGGTCATCTGTTCCAATAAAGCCTCCAGTCTCTCGGCCTCTCTCTTGCATGCAGATGAACCAATATAAAGGGCACGCTTGGTTTCACAGGTTATGCTCTCATTTCTCTGCAGCACAGACAACTGAGGGCTTAGTTTACTGTGTCTCTCATATTGAGATGATGGAGAAAAAAGGAGACGGCAGAGCGAGAAGAACAAAGGAAATGTGGAAAAAAAAAGTCATGACAGAAAAAAACACAGAGAAACTCCAGGTTTCCAATTAGACGGAGGAGAAAATGGGATGTGGAATATATTGGAAGGACTGTCCAGTGTCAGTGAGCAGGGTGGGGAGGTGATGGCGGAGGGTGGGTGAGGGGGGGCTGCCGGATTAGAGGGAGATGAGACGAGAAGCGCTGCATTGGCCTCTCTTCCAGACAGCTCATCTCTGCTAGCTGCTGGAGGCTGGCAGAGAGAAAATACGCACCGGGGGGTCTGGCTTTAGAAAGTTGCTGCAGCTCTTCTGCTGAAATATCTGACCTCAAAGCCGAGATCAGTTGGCTGTTCACACTCGTTTGTTCTCCACTGGAATGTCAGCAAAGAAAATATGTGACACGTTTTATCATTGATTTCTAGATTCTGATGATGTTGAGCAAAATGACAATTTAAACCTGCTTTAATTTCATATTTGAGCACTTGGCGACAACAGGCTGTAAATGCATCAATGACATATAATCCATCACCTTTTGAGCGACCTCGTGAAGGGAAGTGTCCGAAGGGAATGACTTATTACGTTCTTGTGCCACAGAGGTTGTACACAGGTGTCTGGGGGTGATAAAGGGAGGATAAAGAGGGCAGGACTTTGACCCTGAAACAGCAGTTCGCATTCAATCCTGAGTCTGGTTAAGTTTAGGCAACAAAAACACTTTGGTTAAATCAGGTGAAAGATTGTGAATTAATTTAAATGTTAATAAAGTTTTGTAAACATTGCAGACACATCATCTTTCTCTAACTGAAACAAATACAACCATAATAAAGTTTAATTGGGCTTTAGTTGCTGCGAAAGGGTGTTTCATGGCAAGAGCAAATATTGGTGAAAACAACAAGAAATATGTTAACACTTGGCAGATAAGTTCAGCGTTGCCATTTTGCATCTTGACAGATACATTAATCAATAACTTTTCCTCATTACGATAAAAATGCAAGCTGCAAGAATATAAATGTAATTTCAAGGAGAGATCCGGCAGATACGTTAGATTCAGTCGTGTTTCTGGTCACCTGATGAATGTACAGCCAACATTCACTCTGTTTTAGCTTTGTTTTGGCCTCCATCAACTCCTGAGGACATGATCTTTAGCTGCTAAAGGCTTCGCTACGTTCACCAGCTAGTCGCTAACTGTGTCCGTCTGCTGTTCGGTGCTGAGCAAAAACTGCCAGCTGTGGCTGAAAACGATGCTACGAGTGCGGTGAGAGTGAACCAAGACAGTAAAGCTGTGGGCTGGAAACCCAAAACAATGAGCTGAAAGATGCTGAAAAGCGTTGTTGAGCTGTCACACATCACACAGTTATTTAATCCATTATTAATGTAAAACAATGTGATTATAGCAGCTTTAAACCTGTATTTTTGACAAAAGTGACACCTGTGCTGCTTTCCTTATTTTCTTATGCATGCACAAACAAACCTGCCCACGCACATAAAACCTCATCCCTACTTTAAAAATTTGTATTATTTTTTACTTTTCAAATGTTATTATTCTGTTGTGTTTAAGTTATATAAAGGCAGCTGGACAGTGGAAAAGGAAAAACTGACTTTTATACTGAAATGTATAAGAAGGTGTGTCAGACGGTGTGATTGAAATAAGTAAAATATCATTGTTTAATTTCAGTGATATATGTTTAACTCACTGGGGGTTTGCCAGCCGAAATTTACTGAGGTCTAATAAGGAGTAAATGAGGTGTGGGGATGAAATAATGGTCAAAAGGTTTTTTTGATTCTTTTGAATTTGCTTGACTAGATAAGCAAATTAAGAAAATTAAGAGTATTCTTTCAAATGGACCCATTCTCTTTCATCCATTGATTCCTATCCCCCAGATAAACCGCACAGGTCAATGAATAAACATTGGACCGTTTTAGTGCTTAGAGACAGTCTCAGAGCAAGAGGCCTAATTCAAGTAACATCTTTTCTGAGGGATCGATTCCGTGAAGAAGCATAATGCTATGCTTGGTTGTTCAGCTTATCTCAAGAAAGCAATTCCAGCACCACCGGCGGCATTTGTTACTGGGTTGTCTTAAAAAAACCTTGCTGCAAGAAGTTATTGTGCTGCCATGCCATAGTGGAGAGGCATTTAAAACAATGAAACGGCTGCTCGGGGGGCAATTAAACCCAGGTCAGGGCTGATTCATGACCCATTTGAATGACACGACAAACTCAGTTCTTGGTGAATATTTGTATGTCTGCATGCACATGCACACACCAGTGCAGAGAGATCATCACTGACATTTTCACACCTACATCATGTTTCCCAAAGCCATGTCTTCCTATAGGAGAGCTGCATGTAAACACTGGCTGGTGGAAGCACTTAAAGCACAGGTTCAGTTTTCCAAGTCTATCTTAATACAACACTCACACGTCTTTATGAAGGTTGAAAGAGTTTTTGCTCACTGTAATTGTTCCTCCTGTCCATACAGGCCACAAAGAGACCCCATCTTAATGTAAGAGAGGGGGACAACATGCACAGTTTGTACAAAAATGAATGAGAAAGTTCATCTGATACTCAGAAAAGGCGCTCAGAATTGATTTAATTAAGTCTATCTTCCACAGTATTTGTGGTTGCCTTGAACAGTGTTTCCTTGTTGAGCTGTGGTGGAACAAAAGTAAGAAAAAGGCCGTGACTCTGAAAGATGCCCACGCCATTTGCCTATAGACTGCTGAACCTTAGTTTCAGGAAGTTTAACACTTGTTTCTAACATGAATTTTAGCTCATTTAAGAGCTTTTCTGGTATTCTGTGAATTAGGCAAATATTTAAGTATATGCATATTCATTTAAGTATTTAAAGGCACAGCATGTAATTTCTGCCACTGGGGGTCTCTCAATCAAAAAGAAAACAAAAGCCAGAGTTTGATGATGTCGTGGAGCAGCGTGGGATCATGGGAGTTGTCACATTTGATGTGACTCAGACAGAAATGTTCATAGACGAGGTAATGCATTAAAGTTTTATTCGCCTTAGTTGAGTCACGTTCAGGGACTTCCTTCATCACTCTCTCAAGGCTCATCCGCTGTTTCCTGTGTGGACAGACAGGTGAACAAATCAAAGGCAACTTATGGATTTCTCTGTGCTTGAACATCATTGGAAACATTTTGGATAATGCCAGTATACAGCTCAACAAAATCGTTAATCGTTTTAGACATTTTAATGCTGAAATGTTACACATTGTGCATTTAAATCAATATGCAAAACAATTATTAACACTAACAGGCACTGAGTGTTCTTCAACTATCAACCACACTCTGCAGGCAGTCAGGCATACTGTCTGTCTGCTGTGTGACTCTGCTACATGAATGAATCTGGCGAGCCCCAAAGCCCCCAAGCTGTCTCTTTGGTATTCTCCGGCGTACGGCAGCCGTTTGGCATGTACAGGAAGTGTCGAGGGCAGCGGGTATGTATGAGAGCTGGTGTCAGCAGCAGCCGAGTCAATTCGAGTCTACAGGTTTGTACTGACTGCAGCGAGTGCATACAGCTACGGTAAGGCCGGAGGGGAAAACATGTCAGTCAGTCACCACCCAAACCGCTAAAAGCTAAACTTTGTCACACAGCACACGGGTGAGTTTTTAAGACAGTTTGAGGTTGTAAAGCTTCAATTTTGATAGCTGGCAGTTAGTTTGATAAAATATAAAAGGCGTGCAGACAAGAGAAGGCTTGAGGTTTTTCAATGTCAGACCCAGAGTGCGAGGCTGTGGCTATTTCCTGAAGTGGCACACACACGAGTCAGTACAAAAGATTGGTTTGTCCATCAATTATGAAAGAGCCGCATGAAGAAAGGGTTTCTCGACGGCCGGTATGGAAAAGATGAATTACAGTAACGATTCAAAACATGCATGGGAGTACTGTAAAAGTGAACTTTTCCTTTAACCTATGCAACTGTCGCACAAAAAATTAAGAAGTCAACACGATATGCATAGCAAGAGGGACCCCCTGTGTCACGTCACCCGAGCACAACATCAGCCAGCGATTGATCCCAGCACAGGAAACAGCCTGACCAGGTTGGCAAGGTTTTTCAATTATTCACCCGCCCTCGCCCTTGGCCCGAGGCTGTTCAGCTCTTTTACCGTTGCTCTCTCTATACCTCACTCGCTGTATTGAATAAGAAAAACATGGAGGAAGGCTCGATGTGATCCACCACTACAGGTATCAGAATTCACTCCACGAACAGTAAAACTTTCCCTTTGCCTCTCTTGTGCAGCAGTCGTCAGGAGCCTTTGGCTCTGAGTCCTGATCAAAGTAGATTAGTTCAGATTAGGCACTAAAGCTTCTGGTCTAACCTCGCACAAACAAGTTTTATGATCATATTTCCAGAAAGATAAGGATTCACTCTAAAAATGTAAACTATAAAAACTGTCCACACCATCTGATTGTCTTTTTCGTGTCTGTTTTCCTTTGAAGTGACATATTTTGTCATTTCATTTGGTTCATTACATTCATCACGTAGTCAAAACAACCACATTGGCTAATAACAGTTTCCAGAGAAACAGCAACTTTCTCTGTTTGTAGACCCAAATATCTGCTTTATTCTTATTAAGAAAAGTAGGTCCAAAGTAGCATTGCTCAGACGGCAGTAACACATCAAAAATCTGTTGAATGATAATATTTATTCAAGATACAACACAATACTCTATCATTTTATATGGTCGGTCTGTACGCCCTCCTTAGGTCCATTTAAGGGAAATCTTAATGCTGCAGCATATGATGATGTTTTAGATATTAGAGGACTTCCCACAGTTTGTGGAGGCCCTAAACCAGAGCCATAAAGTTTAATAATAGTTTTTCAGAGTTTGGTGGAGGAGAAACTTGACTGGTCTTCACAGAGCCATGACCTCAATCTCATCACACGTTTGGGATAAACTGGAAAGCCGACTGCCAACCAGACTTTATCATTCAGCATCAGTACTCGACCTCACTGACGCTCTTAAGGCTGAATGGCAGAAAATTCCTGCAACCAGGCTCCAAAATCTGGTGAAAAGCTTGAAACCAGAAGACTTCAGGCTGTTATGTCAGTGGATTGATGCCACTGGTTTGTAAAGAGACAACACAATCACATATGGGTGGTATGTTTGAGTGTCCACATACTTTTGGCCACGGCATCTCCTTCTGTGTACATTATGAGTGGCGTACTGCATGTGAGAGTTCAACACAATAACTGATGATATCACACTTGTAGTTTCACACATATCATTGCTGCAGACCAGCAGATTGTCTCTCATCACAATTCACTTCGTTAATTGCTTTTCAAGCTGCAATATAGTCATTTTGCCGTGCAGGCATCGCTCTGCTGCACCCATGATATCACCCAGGAAAACATGTGCCCCCCCGATGCTTCACATCTCGCTGTTTCAAAGGTTCCTGTCTATATGACTTAGCATCCTCTTTTTCCATGGAGGTTCCCCTCTCGACTGAAACGGGGCTGTGGAGCCGTGAACACATCCAACTGAGCCTCCTGATTACAAGCTCTATTTATCAGCTTCCCCAAGACTGCTGGCCATGCAGGAGTCTCTGCTCTCGTGTTCAAAAACACATTTTAAATGTAACCCTGCTGCTGTTAAGTGAATTTTCTAGCTTTGATGTGCTCAGGTTGAGGATTATTTATGCAATCTATAAGTTACAGAAAGCTGTTTTGATGTGCTATCTGCCTTCCTCCACGCTAAATGCTGCTTTGCTCTTTGAGACGTTCGCATCTCCCGTTGTGTTAAACTGCAACAAAGCTGTTATTGCAGGTCATTTGAATGTAACTGCTGAGTTTTTGAACATCGCAGTGTCTTCATTTTGAAAATTACGAGGCTGAAATCTCAGCTGAAGCCACTCCAGCCTTTGATTTTATGTTCGCTCGGAGTTCAATTCTCGCTGTCGAGGACATTTTGTCTCTGATTCACAGTTCTGACTCTTTTTAAGATGGCGAGGGGTCAGCCTTTGAAGAGCTGCTGCTTTGAGTCATCGCTCAAACTTCAGTTAACCAACATCATGCATTTTACTACATTTGCAGCATCGCAGTGCTCTGCTCCTCATTTAAAATGAAACAAAACTTTAATTATCTTTTTTCTTTTATCTATTTTACATATTTTCTTTTTTATTTCATAGTGTTTCTGTGAGATCTACCGCGAGCCTAATATCATTGTTATGGGTGATGGATAGATCAATTTATATTTACTTCTATTAATCAGTGTATAAATGGACATAGTTGCTGTCCATTATAGATTGTGGAATGTCCATTTTTTGTGATGGTATGTGGCTTCTCATTGGCTGACAGCTGATGTGCCCTGATTGGCTTCACCTGAGAAAGGTGTTCTTGTTTCTCAGCTTTACCTGATGAAGCACTAACTGAAAAATATCATGTAGCAAATTTGACAAAGATGGTGAACATGCTAAACTACCGGCTAAGCATTGACAAGTTAGCATTGTCATTTTGAGCATGTTAGCATTTAGCTTACAGCTTTACGCTAAATGCTGTGCCTGAGAACGACTTAAGTTCTGTGTGGAAAATGTCAGTCCAACGATGCAGTGGGGGTCCAACACAGGGGGCGACAGTGCAACGATGCAGAGTGGTTCAGCGTCTAGACGTCTAGATGTCATCTAGTGAGGCAGTTGTGCAGTGTTTTTGCATCTGATAGTCCTTTAAATGCATTAATATGTTACACAAACCGGACTCGTGACTCATCTGTACCTTAAAAAAATCGCCCCCACCTAATGCTGTTTTAACGCAGAGCTGATTTCGGTCTTTGCAGCCTCACAGAGCCACTAGCATGGCCTCTATGTGTTGTTCCAGTGCTGTGATGAAATGCTGTTCAATTAACCAAGCCCCAGTATTTGGCACGTTTAACCTCTTGCCTGATTTAGAAGCCACTCAGCCCTTTTGAATCCCCCGAATCAGCCAACGCTGTCATGTGGTTGATGGTGAGAAAACAAGAGCTCAGTTTTTAAAATCTTTACCCCAGTTAGCAAACACACCAGTAAAACATCCCTGACAGGAAGCATGGCGTTTGAATCTATTTTAAATGTGCTCACAGCGGAGGAGTGGGGTTTATTGAATGACAGGATGGCTGACATGTTGGTTTACGCTGCAGTAGTCCTGCCTACCTGCCTGCGTGGACTCTGCGTGGAATACAATCTCACGACAGGAGCTCAGATAGCTGCACAGATCAATACTGCGAGAGGGGAATGAAATACATGCTTACCGGATTACTGCAGTGACAGTATTTTGCTTACATGAGTAAAATTAATTCTCCCAGGCTGCCGCTGAGAGAGATGTGAAAACAATAAAGCGGGAGAGTGTGAGTGGACTCTTCTAGGGCGATATCCCATCTCATAAAAACCTGGGGAAATACAGAGAGAGAAATGGGATTTAGGCCGGAGGAAGGGAGGGGTGAGCTTGTGATTTATGCTCAACTCCTTTTATATGACTTAGCAAACCAGCCTCATTCAGCAGAAGGACAGTTTTTACTCTGCAACCAGCTCATGAGAGGAAGGAGTTTCTTTCTTAGGCACTAAAAAGCACCAAGCTTAAATGTCCACTTCTGCAATGGGAGTCTGGTTCAGCTTGTTTGAGTGGAAAATCACATTAAAGTCTATCATAATGGAAAAACTGACCGGGGACTTTAATTGAATTTCACATATTTAGCAAGGCCCGTGCCATAAAAAATGATGTCCCAGTAACTAAATAACTGAAAAGTGATAACCCCCCCGATTCCTCTCTTCATAAATAATGCTTCATTGCTCCTTTTTGAATAGTCATATTGGTTTATTTTGGATCAGCACTCCAGTAAATAGAAAATCGGCTGTTGAAGCAAAATTTTTTGCCTCCCAAAGTATCAGAAATACTTTGAAATCCCACTTTGAGTCAATGCAGTGGCAGTTTATTTTAAGGCAGGTAATTATTCAGATCTAGAGCTCTGCAACAAAAGTTCTCTCAAAGTAGTCAAACACATGATAAGTTTTAAATTGTAGTTTGTGGTTGCGAGTCAGAAAGGAAGCCTATGTTTTAATGTTGTATTTGTATGAAATGTAAAGGAAAGTGGGCAGCAGGCACGCAGATATAATTACTGCCTAAAGCCATTGAAGAAGTTGTGGGTTTTTCCAGGGGACTGCTGGAGGATTAGTCGGTGCGCAGACAACCTCTGTCTTTACGACTTCTGTCAAGCACAAAGTGTCGTCTTGACAACAAAGTTAGACATCAGCAAAGTCGAGCCTAAAGCCTAATTAATAGTTCATGAGGCTTCAAATAAATTCTACTTTTCATTTGGCTTCAAACCTACCTCCAGCTATGCTTGTGATCAGGTTCCCTGGACTCAGCAGCCTTTGTTATAGCATTGTAATCTTAGTTATCCCTAAAGTCTCATCAAAGACAAACTTCTATGCACCCTCCAAAATAACCAACGGGGACAAACTTCCCTTCAGAGCAGCTGGATCCCGTATTCATGTCGAAAACAAAGATCTAAACAGACATCAATTTGAAAATTCAAAACCAAGGTGACATTGAAAACAAACCGATGTGACTCACTGTGTAGAGCTTCATGCATTTCTTAGTGTTAGTGCACATATTGTACATATTTTATAGCTATGGGGAAAATGTTACTCCTAGCTGTGCATATACAGAACATTTTTCAAAGTATCCCTTTGAAGAGATAACTTTGAGAATTATCTCTGCTCTGCACATAAATTCCCTTAACTGTTGTCAGCAGAACATCCACTTTCCTGCCTCTTTCTTCCTATTAATTTACATGCATATGGAGCGATGGGAAATGAAACACTGAACCTTTGTTGAGAGAACTGGTGGTGATGCTCTAATGAATGGCTCTCTCATCCCTGAGATGCAGTTTGTGACTGTGACTTGCAGCTTGTGGCTGACACATTGGGGTGACACAATGAGACGAGGCTTGTGGAAAGACGGGAGAGCGGAGAACCCAGATAAAGCTGCTCTGCTGAGCAGCCAGCAGGGGGTCTTTGAGTTGTCTCCAGGAGAGGGGCGGAGGGGGGAATTTTGGGAGGCAGAGCTCAGAGTAAACAGTATCTGCCGAAAAACAACAACAGCAACAACCATGCTCCCTAATCAAGTGGCTTTATTGAAATGCAAAGCCTCGCTCCTTCAGTTCCCCACGAAAAACCCAGAGTGATTAAAAGTAAAATACATTATATGCACCATTACTCTACCTAAATTACATGTTTAAACACCAGCTAAGATTTTACAACATCATATAATTAGGCATTATTAGTGTCATCGTGAAATATGGCAAGAGTCTAGTGAAGCTCGGCAGATTAATTACATGAAACAGCACCTCGCTCAGACGGCGCTGGATTCGAGGCCTCTCACGCTCTCTCTGTTAGTTTTCTGTCTGTATGTTCTAATCCATCTATTGCTGCCCTAAATCCCAAACACTGGTTTGTGTTAAGCCAAGTGGAATTATAAAAGGGCAACCATTGGAGGGAGCGAGACGAGTCGGACGTTTCTGAGAGTCATTTTTAAACCTTTAAAAGCAGAGGAAAGGAAAGTACCCATACTGTACACCCAATTTAACAAGGTCAGAGACTTAGTCAACCATCAATAAGAACATGTCAGTTATTAAACGAATATTTTGACGTTTCTTCTCCACACTAAATATAAGGCTATAGGTAGAAGCCTGTTAGCTTAGCTTAGCATAAAGACTGGAAACAGAGGGAAACAGCTAGCCTGGCTCCCTACAAATGTAACACAGTCAGCAAAGTAAAACCTCTAAAAGTGAATTTGCATTATTACAGAAAAAATGTTCATGAGCGTATACAGGCTGTCGAGCCCACAATGGTTGCCTGGCAAGGTCACATCGACACTGTGACTCCAGGAAGTCACTGCGAGTTAAATAGTGAGCTTCAGAGTTGTCGATATGCAGATTTTGTCAGACAGAGCTGCGCGAAACTGTTTCTCCCCATCTCCAGTCCTTATAAGTGGTGAAAGAAGGATTCAGATCTTTTACTTCACTAAAAGTACTAATACTGCACTGTGAAAATACTCACTACAAATAAATTCCCACATTGAAATCCTTGCTTCAGTAAAATATGAAAGTATTATCAGTGAAATATACTGAAATATCAAAAGTAAAAGTACTATTTGTACAGTAAAATTAATCACTGACAGATTTCCACTTGACAGAAAAGTCATGAAAACTCTTAATTTGCAAAATAAGTCGTAATTAAAGTTGTTAGACAAATGCAGTAGAGTAACAATATATTACTCTCTGTGTGTAGATGTAGTGGAGTAGAAGTATAAAGTACAGTACATGAGTAAAAGTACTTAGCTACATTCCACCACTGTAAGCTAAGAGGCTGCTGCTGGTTGTAGCTTCATGTTTACCATAGAGGATGAGAGCGGTATCCATCTTCTAAGAAAACTGCAATAGCACCCATAAGCAGTATCAGAAACACTGTAAACGCATACATAAAGTGAAATGCTGTTGATGTGGCGGCTCTGCTCTGTCTCTGCTGCTTTTAACTGAATGGTGATAAATGCAGTATCAGACCTATTTACCATCTGATCCTTTCCTTTGAAGCGGTTATAGCAGTAAAATCAGGTCAGATCTCCAGGCTCCGCTCGCACAAGTTGAAGTACAACACCAACACAGTATTTCAGATAGAAATATTATGCCACATCTGCTATACAGCACGGCTGTAAACAATACAGCGTGTCTAAAGTCTGAGCACTGAGGTCTTATTTCACTCGCTGGCTCAGAATCCTCTCAGTTCTTTACAGCCTGCCAAATCACCACGGAGAGAAGGAGAAGCACTCCGCTGGGAAATTTTTCTTTTACACCGTTTGTTGTCCCTGATCACAGGCGCGATGCATACATCCAGAGCAGGCGAAGCAATTCAGCCCGCACCATAAAGAAGTCTTATTGGAAGGAATAACAACCGCCTAAATTTGGACATCAATGAGGAAGTGCTTTTCATGCACTAAAACGAAAATTGAGCCCAAAACACAAAAACGCGCTTGATTTAGTGAGTTTAATCATCTATTGATTATGATTTTGCAGAGCTGAAGTGGAGTGTAACAAATAAAGTCTTGATCTGCTGTGCCCTGTTAAATAGGCTTTGATTACCACCTTTTATACGTCTGCTTGATAAACCTGATTTATGCCCCCCTTCTGCTCTGAATTCTCCACCCAGGCATAAACCCTTGTTACTGTGAAACTGGACTGAAAGTTAGAGTGAGCGGTCATGAATTAATAAAACAGCCCCTTAAATACTGAAAAGTCTAGTTTCTGGACATTGATATGGTCAGCAGGCAGGGAAGTGCAGAAAGACAGAATACAGATAACGCTGCTGAGCCAAGGTCGCTCTCTTGTGAAGCCACATGATCACATCTATACATCTGAAGTCCACTGTTGTTTCTTTTATAGGTGCAAATCCACAACACGCTGGAAAAAGACATAATCAATCTAAAGTGTGAGGCTTACATATTAGCAACTACACATCCAACAGTGACGTAGCAACATTAGCATTCATTTGGAGTCGTGTTTCTGGCCACCGAACAAATGTTAAGTCCAATATTGACTCTTCTTTTAGCCCTGCTTTGGTCTCCACCAACTCCTGAGAGAAACTTTCTTTTAGCTGCTAAATGGTGCACTATGTTCATCAGTAATGAGCTAACTTTGTCTGTTAGCATGCTGTGGGTTTATCTGAGCTTTGTCTCTGAAAACAGCTGCTTGTTATAGATAAAAAATGTCACTATTCCGCATGGCAATTTGACCCACTGTTGATAAGAAAATATTGGTGAGTGCAACTTAAATTCAAGACGGTAAACCATAAGGAGACTTATGAACACATGCTGTACTGAAAAAAGGCACACATTTGATCAGAAGTCTAATACAGAGATTAAGCTGTTGAGGTGAAACGACACCTGTGAAACGCTGCGTTTCAAACGGCCAGCCTTGTTAATCAGTCTTCAGAAACACGTTCTTTTCAGCCTCTGGTCAGGGCTCTGCGTCGATTAGAGGTGAAATTCAAGCTCAAAGATGCCTCAGATGGAAGGTATGGAAAATATTTACGGCTGATGAAAGATACCGCTCATCTTTTGTTGCTGCCTACACTCTCTGCAGAGGGTTTGAATGTTTCTCATGTCCTCTGACCTTGAGGACTTCACCTGTAAAAACCAACAAGTTAAATGAATTCTATATGTGCAGTGATCTCACGTAGAATAGTACTATAGGATACTCGTACACAACAAGCCAACACAGGTTCAGCTGTGGACTAAGCTTCCCTCCAGTCAGCCGCTGATGTTGATATGTTTGTCATTTTAAATTCATTTTTAAAGCCTTCCCACGAGGCACTGAGCATCGTAGCTTAAATGATAAAGCTACTGTTATTCTCCACTGTTGTTATTGTCAACAAATCCCCAAAAACAGACCCAAGCCCTCACTTTCAAACTCGTCTAGATGTCTGTGTAGCTGCGTTCAAGCCTGCTCGTTCTGACTGACGTCATAAGTCTCTAAAATCAGGTCATGCTTCCGGTGTCCTCCATGGGACTTCCTTTCAAAAAAAATACACTTAACGGCGGGAGACGAATCCTTTCTTGATCCCGTTTGACTCGTGCCATGAATTACACGTGATGTTTGTCAGTTTTTATCACCACAAAGAGTTCCCTTTTTAAGAAATGAAACATAAGAATAGCAAAGTGCCATTTAGTGAAAACGCTCAGTGAACCACATCTCTTGTCTCGCACAACACACCAACATGGCTGTCACCTTGGCACATTGCACCTATAAGAGGCGAGAATCACTCTGAGTCTGGCCATGTCTAGAGCTGTAGCTCTGGGAAAGAACGAGCACGATGGATTGGATCTACGAGGTGTGAAACACATCACCTGACGTCACATGACTTTTGGACATGCAGTCGTTCTAATTCTGCATTTTCACAGTCTTATACTTCATACTACTTTCTTGATTTGCAAAATCTAAATTTAAATTGACAAACATCATCAGGTGTACTTCATGGCACCATTAAACGGGATCAAAAACGTATTTGTCTCACCGTTAACCACATATTTTATCTGAAATAAGGTCCCGTGGTCGTCCACAGGAAGGGGAGGGACGTTTACCACTGTAGTTTACAGCAATGGTGCATTTGTTGGGGACAACTTTCAGCTGTGGATTAACACACATTTGGAGCATTTACAACAGCAGGATTTGACTCAAAATAAACTACAGTGCTCGTGTTCATGGTCATGAAAGATTACATCCCACTTTAACAGTGTGGCTCACTTGTTACTAGCTTTTGGACACAGTGGAGCTCTGGACCAGGCTAAGTTTTGGGAACACAAGCAATACTTGTACTTTTTTTTAAGGAATTTGCAATAAGAAAACTACAGAATATCATCAGCCTTTAGCTGCTAGAATACTTTATCAGAACTGCTTGCTGGTTGCTTGGAAAGCTTTGGGCTGCATCTGACAACTTCCTGCATGGAGGAATGACCCAAGGATCCACAAGAGCCTGAAAATGTGTGCAATTATCTCCATATTTAAACGAGTGAAAATGCATTGATTTTGTGTTTTTGTCAGACGTGTTGCACAAACTGTTCTTACTCTGTATACGATGTATATAAATAATGCCTCTCAGCCGATGAGAGCTGAAGTGTTTCATTTGCACAAAAGCCTCAGTAATGTATTTGATCTTACCATGTGTGCAGGAAAAAAAGATGTCTGTAAAACATCAACTTGACATGCATCGATTCTAAACCAGGTTCATATCTGGCGGAGCACATTACTGGCATGCTGTGCTGCGGTTTCTTCGAGCTTGAGAACCACATGTGAACCCCCACGGTGAGCCGCATGCAGGCTGCATAAATATTTTGATAAAAAGTGGCCTAAAATTTTAATGGTGCTGGTATTACTGTTCAAAACGAGTTTAATCTTTAAACAAAATTGATGGGTTCACGATTGAATCCTCCGTTTCAACGCCATTACATTAAGATGCCAGTGGTGCAGCCTAGAAATTTGTAGATTGATCCGTAAGGAATGAGATGGAAGATTTATTGCAATCCCCAAGGTGGATTGTATTAGACAGGGCCAAAACATGTTTTCTAAATGGGCAGACTCAGCTTCATTTAGATCATTTCATAAATTAAATTCATGTATAAACAGAAAGATGAGCCTAAGATACCATTGAAGATTCATTAGTGAGTGCAATTTTTATAAACGAGGGTCCAGGTAATTTCAGCACATCATATCAGCCTTCGGAGCATGAATTCAGTACATAAATTTTAGAGGCTGAGCGCTTCTATTGAGAAATTGATAAATCATCTTGTGTTCTGCCTAACAGGTGGATGGAATCGCTTACTAAGCCTAAAGCGTGACCTCAAAGATATCAAAGATGCTTACCTTGATGGAGAGGGAGGAATCACGTGACCTCGCCCAAACTTCTCTACTCTCACCTTGTGTCACCTGACACTGTGACCTCGCCCAGCCTTGTGGTTCCTCATCTGGCTCTATGACCTGAACATAAACAGGACGGATCAATGTTATGTCACCACAAAGCCTTCTGTACTCTTATTTGAGAGGGCTTTCTTCTGATAAACAATCAACATTTCAGAAATTAGAATCTTTGAGATGCTATTTGATTTGAGACGTGTGTAGAGATCTGCTTTTCAGGAACTACTTACCAAATATGCATATTCAGTGTCATACTACACACTAATTTTAAGAAAGCTAATGTTTTGAAACGTGTTCACGTTGCATAGGCGACAAAAGAAGTATACTACAAGTGTGCAGCCATGCTAGCAGCTCTGTGAGGCTAAACTTGCTTTGAGGCAAATGCTAACATCAGTATGCTAACATGCTCACAGCGTAAATGCTAACATATTGATATTAACCATGTGTGCTATTTTAGTTTAGCATGTTAGCATGCTGATTAGCAATATACACACAGTGTCAGTTTTTAGTTTTGCAGGTATTTGGTCATAAAAATACTGAACAAACTAAAATTTTGAGGAGCCAAAAAGTCAGAGGATTCATCAGCGTGCATTGCAATCCATCCAATGACTGTTAAGACATCATTAAAAACACAAATGTGAACCCCATGGTGGCACCAGAGGAAGGTCAGAGGATCACCAACGTCAACAAACGTCTGTGCAGAATTAGCTTGTTGAGATATTTCAGTCTGAACTAAAGCAGCGAACTAATGGCCATCAGTTTGATCATGCCGCTTGCATGGCTAAGGATGCAGTATTTATAGACTATTAAAAATCACTGGATTAGTGAGTGCACTGTTAGATACTATTTTCCCTCGATGCAGTGCACAAAGACAATGAAGGAGCTGCCCGGAAAACATAAAAATAACGATTACAGTTTAGAAAAAAACATGATTGCATGTTAAGTTTAATTGGCAGTGGCATTATAAAGTTGAAGTTTTATTGTATGTGCATGGTGCACATACTATAAAACAGTTAAGTATCTGTATTTCTTGTGTAACAACTAAAAACAGCATACAATAAAGATTAGTGCTATAATTAGTATGTAGTATGGAACTGGGACACGGCTTGTGGAGAGACTGCTGAGCTCAGAAGAAACTGGACACAAATGATGTGCAACTGAGGTAACTGAAGAGAAAAAAGACAGACAGTGTGTGGAGGACCAGTACTGAGCGTGATACTCGAGAACTTATTACTATCTGGGGAGCCATTTAAATGAGCCAGACAAGGGGCAGAGACTGCATAAGGAGCTGTGGACAGAATCACAGTAGTTTTATGTCATGTACACGTGAAAAGCTGAAGTTATAGAACTGCAAAGTAAGAAAATGGGAGTGAAGGTTAAGGGCCGAGCTTATTTAAAATCCAGACAGTCAGAATTCAAATATCAAATAAGAAAGACTGAGTGGACAAAGGCAATAAAACATTTCTTACTCTTTGGCCTCGTCAGCTCTGTGCTGCCATGAAACAAACAAAAACACGGCCTGCCAGCTGTGAGCATCCTGGCAAACAAGTCAGTCAACAAGTGAGACTGTCAGAGCTAACAACAACCAAAACAGTATAAAAGTTATAAAAAGAAGTCCAAGATGGGAATTTAACAGAGGAAAATAAAGTAAAATGACTCTTATTTCATAACCACATCTTACCATTACTATAATGACACTGGATTTATTGGCCTATCAGTATAAGTTACATCCTTGACAGTACACAAAAACTAAATAAAAAAAAAAAACCCACAATGAGAAAATAGCACAACTTACCATTCCCTGGAGCCGGAGAACTCTAAATGAAACTTCCATGAGGTACTGAGACGCTTCCACAGGCGATTTGAATTGTAGAAAGATGAGAAATGGAAAACCAATCTTCCACAGCTGCACTGAAAAATAACTGCAGCAGGAGCAGTAATTTACAGGCCATCAGCTGGCCTGTAAAACTTACGACCACAGGCAATTCAGGCATGCACAGTTTAACAAGCCCCTAATGAAAAAACCACAGTCTCTCGGCGATAATGGCAGCGCATGTACAGTAGATGCATTTCTGCATCGTCAAAACATAAAAAGCAAAGAACGGTAACACTGGCTGATCAATGGCTGCTGCTGCCTGCACCTTCAGGGTCAAACCACGATTCACTCTTCAACGACAGCATGCAGCAGAGGCAGGAAGACTTCATCCATGTCAGTCTCCAAGAAGCTAGTTTACAGATAGTTTTTAACTCTGTCAATTAAAGGGTGAGGACGGTGTTCTTAGCTCTACACAGCATATGAATCAGTATGTTTAATACATGTAAGCCATCAAATTAAGCTCTAAACATACCAGAAATAAAAAACATGAACCTGAACACTTGAATCATATCTGCTTATATTCCACTGAGCTTATCTTGGCTCCATAAATGAGCACTCCTTGATAAAAACAACTAGACGAAAAGGGAGATAAATAGTGCCAATAAACATATAGTACAATTCTACAGACACATCAAAACAGACAAGATGAATAAAAAATAAATAAATAAATAAACGGTGGAACAGCAGGTAGTGCGCATGCCTCACAGCAAGAAGGTCGCCGGTTCGATCCCTGGGTCGGGCGGGGCCTTCCTGTGCATGCGTGGGTTCTCTCTGGGCACTCCGGCTTCCTCCCACAGACCAAAAACATGCTCATTAGGTTAATTGGTGACTAAAATTGCCCTTAGATGTGAGTGTGAGCGAGAATCTTTGTCTGTCTTGTGTGTTGCCCTGCGATCGACTGGCGACCGGTTCAGGGTGCACCCCACCTCTCGCCCGTTGACAGCTGGGATAGGCTCCAACCCCGAAAAGGGATAGTCGGGTATCGACAATGGATGGATGGATATACAAATAAAATAATAAACCCTGTATTTTCTGGCACAGCAGGAGGGATCCTTCCTTTTCAGGTTGTACAGCTCTGTTTCACTACAGTGAAGAAAACTGGACAAATTTCCTGTTTCCAGGAAACTGTGTAATATCACGGCACGTTGAGGAAACGAACACTGAGGGGAAAAACATCTTCTGAAATGTGGTACAGCTTACTAATCAGTATGTACCATCTAAGTTCAATCAGAGCACGTGAAATGGTTTCAGGTGATACAAGCACAGTACGAGTACATAAGAATTATTCATTTAAGAAAACAAAAAACTGCACTCAATATTTTAATATCTGGTTTAACCAAGGCTTTAGCATGTTTACAGGGAACAGGACGATGAAACACATTATTCATACAAACTCATGATATGTGTAGGATGGATTTGAGGCAGCACAGTGTGGAGGAGGTCGAACCAACACGTCCATTATCATACACATATTATTATTACTATGTATTATTGTTCTGCTTGAGGTTTCTGCCTGTTCAAAGGAAGTTTTTCCACGCCGCCGTCACCAAGTGCTTGGGAGTCTGTACATAACGGAGTCTGGTCTGGACCTGCTCAATACAGAAAGTGTCCTGAGATAACTTTTTTCCATGTCGAAGCATTACGAGGACAAACGACCACAACACAAGCTAGAAGAGGGAGAGACTGACAGGCAGTAACCTCAGTGGCCCGACCGCTGGTCCACAGCAGCATCAAGTCTGTCCTGAGCTGGAGGACGAGGACATACATACCCTCAAAATAAATTTATATCATCTTACCCAACATGGAAATGCTCTCAGTCCTACAAGCTGTCCTAAAAAAAAAAAAAAAAAAAAAATCACATCCAGTTAGAAGAAGCATCTGCGAGGTCCATGAGGGATAAATAAAAAACAGGATGAATTCATTTTACTCTGATCAAACTACATATGAAGAGGCCTTTAAAATGCCCCTACAGCATGAAGCCTGTTCCTACGAAGGGAAGACGTCTAATCATCTCCAGGCTGCAGTAAAGTTTGAGAGTTTTTGATCGACCATTATCTCAAATAATTACTCAGTCAAGCATCTGTCATTTTTATCTTCTCGGGATGTGTAAATAAAACTGCAAGGAAAAAAAAGTCTTGACTGAAACTGGTTTACTTTAGTGAACCTCTTCAGAGCTTGAGCTGTAATCATCATTTAAAACATATTCAAAAATACTCCCTAATTTTGTTGTTGCACCTGAGACTCCCCCCACCTAGCATCCCAAAGCCCCTCCGAACTGACAGCTAATGATCTCACAGCAGAGCTCTGAAACACCGACAGCAAGCAGGGAGGTGATTTTGGGATTTGGAGGCTCTGTGGGTGATTCTGGGTACGAATCTTTACTTCCTGAAATGCAGATAGAATTTTGATTCCTCTGAGCACTTTGCTTCTTTTAGTAGTGGTTTAACCAGTGTTTGAAAAGTTAAACGCCACCAAATATTAAATACACAGAAATAAACATATCCTTATGTATGCAGACTTGACATATGCGGGATATATTTCATGAATAGCTTTGATTAATATGAACAAATTGCCTCATCCATATTGTAATTCCTAATCATAAATAATTCAGTTTGTATGTGACCTTCAGTACGGATAATTCATGAGGTCCGATTTTAAACCACAGCAGTCTGGTTCCTTATTCATATGTTTTTTTTCTTACCTCAAACATTAGCAGCATGACTGAAAATATATTTACTTGGTGATTACTTCAATTCTGTTCACAAATATGAGAAATCTCATATGAACAATGTCAACACATAATTCTACTGTGGAGAACAGAAATGTGTTCGTTTGTATGTAGTTTTAATAGTTCTCGTTCCTGTTCAGAACGTGGATTGTGTGTCAGATAACGGATGGACTTTGAAAGCTCTTAAACAACACTGTCCCCTGTTGGTGGTGTCTGCTGAACCAAATGACCTTAACAAGAGAAAACAGTATGAAACCACACACACACACACACACACACACACACACACACACACACACACACACACACACACACACACACACACACAGGACTTCATCGAACAGGCGAAGCAGCTATTTTCTTTAAAGTTTCTTATTTAATTTTAAATACATTACTCTCTATAAACATTACATTTATCCACATAGAAAAGCATGTGTGGCTATTTACACTCAACCCTCAGAAAGAGTCCTATCGCACAAACAAATAACATCCTGTAACTACTCAAGTCTCCCTTTCTCTCCAAGGATTTTAGAAGTGATTGTCGCAGCATTTCCTTCACATTCATTAAGCTGATGGGACTCCCAGCAGCAGAGGACTGACGCCTTCCATTGAAATGTCAATACGAGGAAAATGCATCATTTAACCTTATTGCTGAGCTCATCCACGTAACACCTGCACAAACGCCCCGTTCTCATTCTGTCGGCTAGTTTTTGTCGATTGGTTGTGACATTTGCACCAAACCTGCCACGTCTACATAGATTTACCAGAAACAGTTGATTATCCCAGAAGTTTGGTTTGAAAAATATGAAGTGTTAACTGACATTCAATATTCCTGAAATAAATGGTATGAAAAAAGTGCACATTGACCGTTTTCAGTGTAAAGTATTGTGTAGGACATGTCTTTGCGTCATGTACCTAAACTAGAAGCTGATAACTCAAAGCTTCGTGTCGAACTACGATGAGCTAAAAAAACACAAAGAGCTTGGCTGTTTTTACCTCCATAACATGAGAGCGATCTTATGACACAGACAGTAGCCACCGAGCTAATTCATGCCTCCACCTTGGATTTCCTCTTGGAGGTTCTGGGTTTGGCTGACTCTGCAGGTTCTGGGGAGCCTGGAGGATCAGTCGGCGGGCTGGGGGCCTTCTCCACATCTGGCTCTGGCTCAAGGGGCATGGAGGGGCCTTTGGAAACTCCTGAAAATAACAGAAGCATAACAAAGGATGCCATTTTTTCACTTTAAGTTCACATTCACATTTACATTCACATCTGTAGCTTTACTCAGAAACTTGTGGTTCTCCTCTTCACACACCTTCCATTGATGTGTCCGTATCACATCCGGCAGTATAGAACTTGACTCAGGCACTGAATTAACACACAGTCACACTGTGCTTCCATCTGGTGAATATTTGCTCCGGGTCCCATTCGCTCCAATTAAAGCCCACACAACAGACGAACTCAAGCTGGCGATGGCGAACTCGAAGATCAGAGTTCATCTCTGTTCAACTTTACAACCCTTTGAATGTGAACCAACAGATCCCAACAGAGGCCGAGAGAAACACTGACGTTTCACACGATATCAAACTATCAGACCACAGACTGCAGCGTCACGACGGCTCTGTAAAATATTTGTTACCCACATCGAAACCATGACACCGCATCATTTCTGAGGCTGAGTGCAGAAACCTAATGTGAGCGTACCTTTAGAAAAGTTAGACACGGCATATAATTACATTTCCACTTGTGACATCCCACAGACAGGCAATTTAGATTGGCTTGTTTAAATAGTGCAATTTCATCACATTAAAGAGTTGATGAAGCATTAAGGAGCAGCACTTTGATGCTTTAACACCATGTTTCTGACTTAAACAACAAAACCGGGTGAGACTCAGGGGGCTTCTGAGTGCCTGTAAAACACGACGGTACAAACAACACTTACCTTTTAAAAGACTGACGTTGCTTTCAAATATCTTTTCTTAATTGCTTAACTTTGGCCGATGCTTTTGAACCACTCCCTGCACTCTGACAGTTCTTCCTTTACAAAACCCGAAACCAGGTCTTGAGGGGTAAGTTGTTTTCCATGTACAGTGTCTGAATTTTAATAACCACTCAGATTCAGCAGGTCCCTGTCTGTCATAGATGGATCCTGACCTCCAGCAAAATGTATTTACAGACTAGCTGTTACAGCACAGCAATAAAGACACTGACACCAGCAAATACATACCTCTACTTTAAATAGCCACCATGTCTCGCAGTGACTTGATGGTATACTGTTAAGCATTAACTAGCAGGTATATTTACAGGCTATATTTGTATATTCGCAACATGCTGGTCGTTGAACGCTGGCTGCTGAGTTTTAGAAAGCAGACAGATTGAGCTGTGTAATTATGTAAAATGTCTGTCACTGAACATGGATGCATTGTTCTGCTGTTATCTGTAAACAGCCGAACAAAAGCGGGAGAAAAACAGCCCACAGGCTCTTGAGCAGGAAATCACTCCTGTCCATTTACGTTTGAGAACTGTAAGCTGCAACAATCATTTCAGAGTAGCTTTGAATGCATTAGCCTGCGTGTGTGTCCTTTTTCCACCCCACTGACTTTCCTTTGTTGCCAACAATATATACTGGCTAGAGGTTAGCTTCTTTCTTCACATATCCCATTTAGCCTTAGCTCATGTATTCAATCTACCAGTTCAGGCAAGAGGCTGTGAATACACAGGGAAGAGGGATTTTTAAGTTCCCATTTAGAATGGAAAATTGGGCTTTGGTTTAATGTTAAGAGGCGGAGACTGTGAAATTTGTCATCACCTGCACTGACAGAGTAACTCTGAACTTTTCAGATGAAGAATAATTTACGTGCTCACCTCATTTTGAGTTTGTGCTCAGAACAAAAGAGAAATGTTCAGCCTGCTCGGTCTCATCAGAACCTGATTCAGAGCTTATTTCAAGCTTCACCACTTAAGTTTGTGTCACATATCGAAACCAGAAGCTACGCCGAGGTGACAGAATATAAACTGATGCTTCCTACATCCCCTGCCGTAGTTTGTACCTGCTGGTAGCTGGATGTTCTTGTTGTAGCTCGCGGCAGAAGACATGGCTTGGCCCAGAGCTTGGTTCGTACCAAGGGGAGCACCAGGGGTTTTGGTTGCTGCGGCAGAGTTTGGTTTTGATTTGGAGTCCTTCCCTGGTTTGGTCCACACCAGACTCTCTGTCACCTGCAGGGCAGCTCCCATCTTCTGAGCCATGTCCATCAGCTGTTAGTGGCACGCAAGCAAAGACTTAAATACTGTAAGTAATGGCTGCAAATACTGACTCTGAGACATCATCGTCAACAGTCTCTTCAGTACCTCAGAATCAAACTCAAAGTTGCTACTGCTGTCTCGAAGTACGTTGACTTTCCTCTCCATCTCCTGGTACTGATCCAGAGCTCCCTTCTTTTCGCCATGATTATAGAGGAAGATGGCAAAGTTCAGGTTGACCAGAGGGTTGGATCTGGACGAAAAGAGGATTTTAAATGATGAAACTACACACTCAAATTAACAGACATGTAAGTCAGAGAGTGTAAGACAGACTCACTCATCCATTGTCACAGCTTGTTCATAGGCTCTGGTGGCATTCTCGACATCCTCCAAGTTGGTCAGAGCCACTGTTAAGAAAGAGCGTGAGTGGTTTGTAGGATATATTTTTAAAAGCTATAGCACATTCCCCGCACAACAATATACTCCTACGTACCCAGTAACTGTTACCACGGTTTTAGGCACAAATCATCGGTTTACTCTTTAAAGATGTGATCCAGCCATGAATTATGTCTCTGTCTCTTGAACTCAGTACCTGCCAGCAACATGTAGAGCTCCCCCATACGTGGGTTCAGGTTGATGGCTGCGCTGAGGAAGTGGAAGGCGGAGGCATACTGCTGCATGGTCAGGTGTACCAGACCCAGGTTGTACAACACTTTCCAGTCAAAAGGAGACAAGTAATGGGCCCGCTTCAGACAGCTGATGGCCTGTGGGAGAAATGAAGTTTGGAGAGAGAAGTCAACAGCTGACAGGACTGTTAGGCTAGTATTTTAATAATGCATGATCCGATGAAGAAGCTGAGAAACAACAGATTCTGAACGGCGGTGGATTTAAAATGCTTCAGGGACACATCGATCAAATAAAGCTTTATTAAGTTAATTCATTGAAGGGTAATGCACATGCATACGTGTGGTGTGATGCACATTTCAGCCGATGGGTTTCACACTATTGCAACGATCAACGGGCGGCAGTAAAGCATCAAGAAACACACTAATGCAACAAAGGCAGTGAAGAAGAAGACTGCAAGCTGATAAATATGGATGACATAAAGATTGCAGGTTGGTTAGACCTCAAGGATACACAACATGTTTTTTTGAGTAACACTGAATGCAAACTAACAACAAAATGTACTTCATGTACCAGAAGTAAAAAACCTCCCAGAGAGTCACGAGACAAATCCGAGGGGTTGTGAGATGATTAATGGGGGAGGAAAGATAAAAACACAATGTTCTACAACACAAATCTGTATTCATTATTTCTTTCTGTTGAAATATTGGCATAAGTGGCATAATAAGACATTTTTTTAAAAGAAGTCACAAGCCAAAAGGTTTGGAAACCACTGGTTTAACACAAAGCAATGAATTTTATTTTATAAGCTTACAACATGTTTTTTAATGTACAACTAAATCTGAAGTAAATTAGCATAAAATGTAAATAATCCAGGGAGGCACCTCAAAACTGTAACAGTAAATGTCACGTCAAGTAACTTTCCACCACTGCTGGTATTTACTTAACTTCATATGAAATGTCCTCTTTCAAGGAACAAAAAGAAAAGAACTGTAAATTAAATATTAGCCTAAACTGAAAAAGAAGTGAAGCGTATTACTCACAGCTACATATTTCTTTTTTCCAAAGAAGCACATGCCGATGTTGTTCCAGAGAGGGGGGCTCTCAGGCACGGCGCATGCTGCCACTCGGTACTTGTTCATGGCCACATCAAAGTCCCCATGGGTCTGCATCATGCTGCCTGCAGCCAGGATGGCCTGGGAATAAAAACAGTGATTAGAGAGGTATCAGAGGAAGACGTGGCCTTTATAACTGCACGTGATGAAAGACAGACTGTGCCACCTGAGAGAGAATGACCTTTTATTTTGACAGCTTTAAAGAAGTCCACCTCACTGTACACAGGTACCCTCATAGCAAAAGTTTATACAATGTGTGTTTCAAGACCCACATACCTTATAATTGTTGGGGTCAAAAGTGAGGGCATTTCCAAGGTGTTCAAAAGCTTTTTGGTATTTCCCGAGCTGGCAAAAACATGAACGCAGAAAATTATACATCTACTCCATTTTAGATGTTTCTGACACCTGCAGTAAATGTCACTCTTAATCCTGTAGTGCTCGTCGCTTGTGTACACATAATTTCACTGAAAAGGTTATATAAAAAAAATGTACCTACCTGTAAAAACAGCAGGCCGAGAGTTGTCAGCAGCTCAGTGTTCTCTGGAGAGAATCTGAGCAGAGAACAAGACGAGTCTAATGAAAAATGTCACTTTATCTTTGCCTGTAATTACATTTAATGCCTGCACTTATTCTTAAGCAAACATAGTTGATATTCAGGGAATCTGCTGATTATTCAATCAGGGTTTGATTCAGCATAATTGTGGAGTATTAATTAGAACCTGTGGGGGGGCGGTAGAGAAGGTAGAGAAGAGGCAGATCTACATTAAAATAAGATTCACAGTGGTACGTCTCATTAAAAGCAACACCAGTATCGGGGCACTTGATTAATTCATTTAACCCCAACGGGAGGTAGCCATAATGAGCTCTATTATAGACACTGATGTCATTTTCTTATTTACACCACGGCCTAATGTTTAAATATTCAGCATGTGAATAGAAGTCCAAATGAATCAAATTTAAACTGAACTGAAAAGGGCCCCAGTTTAAAAAGTGGCAAAGTTTGTGTGAGACTGAAGGATGACCACTTATTGAAATGAGCTCCAAAGAGTGAAAATCAGCAGATAAATCAAACCTCTTGAGAGAAAGGCATCGTGAAGAAAACTGTGCAACTATTAACAGCTTTAGGTTGGTTTCATTTATATTCTCTGGATTTGATGAAAAGCTTCAGCTCCACAGATTCCTCTTTAAATATCCTCTCAGTGCTTTTCAATGTCGTCCACAGCTGAGCTTTACTTACTCCACTGCCCTCTTATACACGTCAATGGCCTTGTCCGTTTCTCCAGCCAGCAGATGAACCTTCCCGACCATCATGAAAGTCTTGTCGTGCTTATTTATCTGGAGAGCTATGTTTAGATGCTCCTCAGCCTGACGGAGACAGAAGATGAGAGCGATCAATTCACTGGAGGAATGAGTATAATTTGTACAGTACAGTGCTGGAAATCAACGTACTCACATTTTTCAAGTCTTTGATGAAGAAATAGCACAATCCCAGATTATGACTGATCTCCTGAGGTGAAAAAATGTGAAATTATACATGGGAGGTTGGTGCATGCTTAATTGAACAGGGTTAAATGAAAGCGGAGCTAAATTTTAATTCCAAATATGCAAGTTATTGAAGACGATGGGCTCTATTTTTGACTCCACCGCCGGCGCGGTGCAAAGTCAGGTCCGGTTCACCGATGGGGCGTGGCAGCACAGACTTTGGTAGTTTCGTGCACTGTGCCGCTGGTGCATCTCCTCCTCCTTCTCATCTCAGTCCCACCCAGCGGCGCAACTCGGAGGAGGGAGGGGAGAAGGCATGGAGTGGGTTTGACACAGCCAAGTCAAATCTTCACCAATCACAGCGGCTCCTCGCCTCACCATTAACAACGCTGCTGGCTGGATGACTGAGCCTGCGCAGGAAAGTGTCCCACGCCCCAAACTTCCCCCAGGAGGAGACTGACGTCACTCATGTCTAAATATGAGGTCCTTAGATGGTAAATCCTCAGCCTCCTCCTCATCCTCCTCATCCTCCTCAGAGCAATGATGTACTCCATCTTTGCAGATAACATTAAGCATTACTATGATTACATTTGTATTTGGAATGAAATGATGTGGGTAATAGCGGACAACGATCATCACTTACGTTTTTTCCCGTGTGTCTGTCTCTCTCTGTCTCTCGAGTGCTCTGAGACAGATGCAGTATATATGCTCTGTAGGATGCCACGGCTGTTTCTGGTTGGCACAGCGACGTTAATTGATTAGTTTGCATTCCTGTTTCACCTGTGTACATTCGGTCAGGGTGAGTGACCATTACGCATTCCGAACGCGCTTATGATGTGGTCAGATGAGATACTGATCAAAACTGAGCGCACTTTTGCGCCGCCGGCGCAGACTGAAATGGGACGAAAGTCCAAATGCACCGGCTGATTATGTCGACACCTCCCCCTACTGTGCTGCAACGCCCATCCCGGCGCACCTCTGTACGCCTTGGTTTACCAAAATACCAAGTGACTTTGCCTGCGCTGCATGAAAATACCACTGCACAGGGTGCACGGGGTGCGCAGCCTGCGCCACGCCGGCGGCGGGGTCGAAAATAGAGCCCAATGACTCTGTGGAATACAGATTCTACTGAGTTACTGACTGTAGTATTACCGTACAGAGGACATTTCAAATTTCCAAAACACACCTGCCTGGCCAGTACAAAACCATTTCATAGGCTTCAGAGTGAAACAGTCCTGGATCAATGGGGAAGCTTAATTAGTTAATTATTAGTTAATTAGTTTCATGAAGTTCTTTTTGAAAAATGGATGCACAAGTGAGAAAAAGAGGTTCAGTCTGGGCATTCCCCATCGAAAGTGTGGGGAGAAACTCTTGGGAGGAACACTATTCAGAGTGAAAGACGCTGGGCCCACTGAACACTTTCCCTTTCCAACTTTAAGACAAAGCAGAAACTCAGTACGAGAGGGTTTCTTTTCTTTTACCCAGTCTTTCTCGTTGAGTCTTGCAGCTTCATGATAGAATTCAATGGCTGCTTTGTGCTTTCCCAGGAGAAATCTGCAGAAAGAACAAACAACAATAAAGCATCTGAGAAATTAACCCATCTTAATCACTGCGTGCTGAATAGATATTCTAACAATCCCACAACAGTGAAAACAGTCACTTGGCTCGGCTGGATTCATTTTTCCCTCCAGTATTACAAAAAGATGTGGTCGTAGCCCGCCTGCAGTTTGTTTGTGTATTTCTGTCCTACGTCTGTCTTGTTACTTAAATGGACACGGGTTGATGCCACCCAGGCTTGAGGGAGGTAGACTCACAGCGATCTGGCCACTTGCTTGAGATTGTCAGCGCTGCTGGGGTTAAGGATGGCACAGCTCTGAAACAGCTCCAGGGACTGCTGGATCTTACCCTCAAGACGCAAGATTAGTGCTGTGGCAGGAAATTAAAACATAAAAAGAGAGGATCTTCATCTACATGAGCAAGTAGAAAAGCACATTAAAAATCAAAGGCACAGCATGGGGTCCAACCAGCAGATTTTGGGGAACTAAAGGATGTACTGGGGAGCCTGAGAATTGACACTGAGTCTTCACTTGATGTAGCTATTAATTAACATCATCCGTGTGTGAGAGGACGGTTACGATAAAGCTACAGCTCACCTTGAACATATATGGCATATTCACACATTCCATTAGTCTCCTGCAGTTGTTCTTTGATGATCGCCTGCATGGACACAGAACAGGAGACAATTTCTACAAGTGAGGTGTGATTAGGAATGCTTGCATGTATGGCCACCATGCTTGGAAAGAAGCAGTCTCTAAACGACTTGCATTTAAAAAAAATGCATCACACCCTGTTCTGTACATCTACATCCGCATCAAAACAGACTGACGGCCCTATTTTCAAGGCGGTGCAATGACCAGTGCAAGCAGCGCTCTGACAGTTCGGCATTTTCCTGACCTTGAAATTTGCTTTGCCCGGCTGTGTGGTTTTGGTGCCTAGCGCAGAGCACAGGCTGCACAGTTGGTATGAGAGGCGAAAACAGATGGGAGGTTGATTCAAATGAAGCAGAGCAAGTATTGGTATTTTGGTGGAAAATGTGGCTTCGGCTTCGCTCTGAGAATAGATGTCTCAGAACCACATCTGTGTCCGGAGCGACATCAATCTCCTGTCAATCTGATGATTTTATCAGCAAGAGCAAACCAAATACTTGCTTAAAACATAAATAATCTATCTTATCTAACATTCTCCAGCCATGAGATGCTTTTAAATCAGCATCAAAAAGTGCATTTTTATTTTATTGTGCAAGTGCAACGGCTTCAGGCTGTATGAAAAGCTTCTCCTTCACTTCATGAAAGCTCCGCAGCCATCTGAAGGCAGCAGGGCAGATGTGTTGATAAATCTGCAGCCTCCAATTAGAGACGTGCCACTCGAGATGCAGTGCCATTACGCACAGCACGGCGAACACCTCTACACACATCAGGCGAGTTCGTTATAACTCTGCATTCTGCCCGACAGACGCTGGGTTACCGAGGCTCGCTCCTCCTCTGAGAGAGAAACTTTTGAAAGGAGAAAAAAAAAATCTGCAGTTCATGTTTTATTCTTAATATGTATTACGAGTCAAACACAAGTATGTCACATTTTATGATGTAACCACATGTAACATGAAATAAACAACAGACACAGTAGAATCAAAACTGAAACAGTGTCGGATTGATGCGATCAAATGTACTGCTTCATCAAACTATTTATTATTATTGGTTTCTCATCATATTTGTACTGATTGACTATTAAAAAAAACACCATCTGCCTCCGGCTGCAGATTCACATCGTGCCCCTCTGCACCATCCAGACAACAGCAAGATTTCCTGCAGAAGTCCATTCTTTATTTGTTGAGCTATTGTCATTGTGCATCACTGTGATTGGCTCAGCTGTTTCAGAGCGATGAGACCAGTAATGTGACTGGCTGAGAGTGTATTTATTAATCACAACAGCCTCCGATCTATACTGCGCCTCACTCAGCTCAAGAGACCTTCTAAGAGTAAGTGAGAAGGACTATTCTAGTCATATATCTTACAAGTACAGGCATCTATTCAGAGATTTTATTAAGTACTGACTGGTTTCATGTGGGAATACACAGGTCAGTACAGTTTATTGGGTGATAATAAAGTACAGTATTAGACAGCTCCCTGTACATGGCGTGCATTCATTATCTTCATTATGTTTCAAAGGTCAGACCAACTCTGCACACTGACACAGGTCAATGACAGACGTATCCATGAGGAAGAATGGAGGTACTTTACCTTACAGGTATCATAGTCTTTGCGGATGTAGTGCTGGTGGATTAGCCAGTTTCTCCTCTCCACAATGGGAAGCTCTGGAGCTGGAAGGAAGATAATAAGGTGAGAAGACGACAGAACAATGTTTTGAAAAAAAAAAAAAAATCTAGGCTACTTTAAGCTCATTACCCTTTACTGTTCAGATGATGTCTTTTTTTAGTTGATAGCTGAATGATTAATCCTGAATGTGCCCTCCTCTTGCAGTCATTAGTAAGTCTCTGATCTGACAGTTAACACAGATGTAACACGTATACCTTAATCCACAGGCTAAATTTAAGTCAATTCATCAAGCACACTGTGAATCTTAGCTTCTTAGCATGTTTTTTCTCTTGCAAACGGATGGCTCAGACTACCAGGAGCTACGACTAGTTGGACTATTTTTAATTCATAGTCTTTTTTTAAATTTGTCATCTGAATAAATAATCCTGAAAGAACCCCCCCTCTGCAGTCACCAGCGAGTCTTTCATCTGACAGTTAACATAGATGTTAACACTTCAACCAGAGACGCAGGGATAAACTCTAATCAATTCATCCGCCATGCTGTAAATGTCACCTTGTAAGCAAGTTTTTCGTTACTGTTTTCTTTTCTGTCACTCTTTTAATGTCTCGGCAGGTTGAGATATTCTCCTCGTTGCCAGGGCAACAATGTCTCTCGCAAGCCAGGTGCTTGTGACAGAACAGAGAGGCTATAGAGACAGACTGAAGGAGGGATGCTGGAGGTATGAGCAGCACAACACAAAGGCAGCTTCAGAAAGGGTTAGGTAACCTCAAGAACTCAACCACAATGTTCCAAGTCCTCCTCCCAGTGGAGTACAACATTTCATTTCACAAGGAAGCAAACGTAATTCCAATTCGAGCAAGTTTGATTCTGGTAATCCTGTTATCTTGCACCTACTACCTTCCTCTGAGGCTAAAAATAGGATTCGCGGCAATGTGAAACGAAGTGCCGGGCTTTGAGTCTGCCACTGTCATTGGGGGATATCATTAATGAACTGCCTGAGTAAAAATACGGTGTGAATTACACCAAAGCTCCCTTCTGTTTTTATCTGTCAAGCAGTGCTCTGTTGATTTGCTGCGAGAACTGGAGCCTCTTCCAACTACTTCAGAGAAATCCTCTCCATCGCTGAGTGTGAAACTGCATGGGCTTCACACGTTTGCCCCGTCAAGATTCAGAACAGCCCTATTTGTAGCACCCTAATCCGCTTTCTTCCTGCTGAGGCAGCAATAATATTCTTGTCTCTGGGTTTCAGCTGTGGCCCTGTGGTGCTCCAGTCTCCACTTGCACAAAGCAGGGCATTTTTGGTGAGAAGAGATGGGATACATGTCTGATATGTATTCCTACAACTGTTATATGAAAGAAGGGTAGAAAGGAGCAAGGAAGAAGAGCCCAGCATGACGTCTCCTAAATATAGTCCTGTGAAAACTGCATGCAAAACATGGAGGAATTTTCTCATTGTTATATTTGATCTGGCTAATGCTAAGACAGATTTGCCTTCCATGTGCTTCAACCATCTGTTAAAAGGGGATAAGAGCAGAGGAGAAGCATGCTGAGATCAAAAGACACATGGGGAGAATGTAATGGAAAATATGATGAAAATTATTTTGGAAGTTTTTCCATAAAAACTTCAAAAACCCTTGGTCTTGTCAAGTCATTTTAGTCGCATATTCTGCTGCCATCCCTAATTCCTGCCAGGAATTTGACAGAAATGGGTGTCAATATTTGGAAAAAGACAAAATAAGTAATAAATAATTTGTTCTATACTAATGTTAAGAAACTGACACACACACACACACACACACACACACACACACACACACACACACACACACACACACACACACACACACACACACACACACACACACACACACACACACACACACAGGTGAGATGACCTCATGCTCTTTCAGCTTTTCCCCCTGCTGGTTTAACAGAAGCTGATCTTAGGTCTTTCTCATGGGCATGCTTACATTTTGCAACTCCTCCTGGATGTTCCCCACCAGGAATGTAGTTACTGCATTGCACAAAATTTAATAAAAAAAAATCTAATGTACTTGTTGTACATACCATAATTCATTCTGTGTGTGCATTATATAACCCTAATTACATTTCATGATGGTAATTACAGAATGAGTGTGAATTTGGTAGCTTATGGAGACAATTAAACTCAGAATTATATATTTTTTTCTCGATTATTTAAAATTTTTTCGACTTTTAGACAACATAGTTCACTCCTTGCTCGTATTTAGGTGACTTTGGACCAAATGTTTCTGAACGTTTCTGTTTTGATTACTTCATTACTCTGTCATCTTACCTTACATTACCATACTTAGGGAATTGATTTGATTTGTCTCCTCAAATTACTCTAAGCACACATCAGTCAGCATTTGCATGCCATGTCTAATGCAAAGAAATACAATACCATATGACAGCATAGCATGTACATAATTGCTCTCATAGAATTTGCATTTTTAGGAGCACTGATAATTACAAAACATTGTAAAACAAGGCAAAACAAAAAGCTTAATCCAAGACCAGCAACATTAATTGGTTAATGGGACATTAATTATGATGATGAAATATCCACAATGATCCTCAAACATTTTCCACACAGAGAAACGTGGAACATGGCTCAGCCGCACTGTGTACACAGCTTCTTACGGTACAGAGAAGGGTGAGGGTGACCTCTGCAGGATGATTACATCCAAACTGACTCCATTACTTTCCTCTACCGGTTACAGAAAAATTGTCGGAAATGAATGTCAAAAAAGGTGTTGTGAAAGTCATTTTACAAGATGATGTGCAAGCGCCAACTGTGACATGGTACCTTTAGGTGCTCGACGTTTCTTGGCTTCAGTAGCAGTTGGGAGCTGAAATATAAGAAAGATATGGACATATATATATTTATATATATATCACAGCATACAATGCTTATATTACATAGCAAAATATGCATTTCCCATGGGCTGTATGTACGTTGGCAAGACCAAAATAGATTGGCAGCACCCAAAAAGAGTTTGCTTTTGATTCTTCCTGTTAACAGGCTGTGTGGAAATACAGGTCAAGGTTCAGACTGACTGCCTACTGATACGCTGTGTTCAATTGTACAGAATAGAAAAGCACTTCCTCAATTACATGTTATGAGCCTGTGAATGTACTGCCTTTGTATATTGTCCAGTATGTCAGGGGCTGCTAATGCAAAGGAGTTAAAAGCTGAAAGAGAGGCAGCTGATTATAACTGTATATGATGCTTGCTAAACAAATGAGTCACTCAACTGCTCTGCACTTTCTGCACATTCATCACTTAAATGATCAGACTCCTGAGAGGTACAATATAAGAGATTGATTGGGGGTATTTTTCTGTAAATTATGAACAAACAGGCTCACACTACGCTTGCCACCCATTTAGTATTCCTGTACCATCAAAGGATAATCAAGTATGACAGCCTTACAAACTCACTACACACTACAACTCTTAATGACAACCTATATGTTTTGATCAGTTATTGCAATGCAATTTCCCCTTTCCATTATCTTTGATACAGCCGCCTCGCGTGCAGGTGGATGAACGCATGCGCAATCCCAGTGTTTTGCTTCACATCATTTAGTCCGTATTTCACTCACTTGTGGATTATTTCTAGTGCACCCACTAACGTTTTGGTGAAACAGTGTATTAATACTCTCTATATTTCATCACACATTAAACGCTAAATGTTATACTCGTAGTACAGCTGGGATCTGTGATAAAGACAGCTTCAGTTACGGCAGAGTTGGACAGTTAATAACGTTATCTAACCTACATTAGCCTACGTTACAGTATAAAGCGTGGGCTAACGATGGTCAACATAATCGAATGTTACCCACACACTTCTGCTATTGTCGCCTCACTGTAGCTTTAGCTGTTAGCTCTCAGGTTTTGGCTTGAATGAGTGAGATTAAAGACTAAAGCAATTTACCGTTAGCTGTAACGTTAATCAACTTAGCTGCGTCTTAGAAACGGTTAGCCAGGCAGCTAACATTCAAACGTCGAGCGTTACACGAAGGCGACACTCAAACTTAATGTTACTTTAACTCATGAGGTGTCACAGTATTACTTCGTCCGGTGGAATGATTGTGTGTACTCAAGAAAACGATAACTAGCTTTGGTTTCGCACTCACCGCCGAGGCTTTCTCCTCGTCCGCCATCTTGGGATGATCAACAGCAGAAGCTGTTGCCATGGCTACAGCAGTGGAATGCGGAGGTGTAGCTGGATGTGTGAATGTCTGTTTGCCCCGCGCTCAACGACTCCCAACCACGAAACGCTCAAAAATGATCAAATTCACAGTACAAAGATGCACTAAAAGAGCTTTTGTGTTTAGGGGTCTACTCGCCTTGCAGAGAGACAAGATCCAGCCAGGAGGAACATCATGAAAACAAGGGCCAGTTATTCACAGGTATGCTTCTGTTTTGGATTCTAGATTTTCTCCATTGTTGACATAAGAAACAGGTTTTTTCTTTAAAGGATAGGTCATATAAGCAAAAAGTGTGCCCTAGAATGTAAAACAGCAAGTCTTCACTCAAGACCAGTTGCAGTTAAATTTACTTTAAATGCATTTAAATGTACAAGTCCTGCAGCCAAAATCCTCGTTAAGTAAAAGCACAAATGCGCTTAAAGTATCTAAGTGAAAGTCCCTGTGCTGCAGTAAAATGTCCCCTGTGGCTGGTATATTTAATCTATATGACTTTATCAGATTGTTAGTACTGATGCATTAATGTGTAAACGGTATTTTACAGTTTTAGCTGATGAATGTGGAACTGTGAATCTGAGGGGTCGTGAGACGATTAATGGAAGAAAAACAATGTGAACCATCTAGTTTTACTTTTTCTGAAATATTACTGGATAATTTGAACAGTTATTTAAATTTAGCTATTTTAGCTATTTAGCTAAAATGTGTCTTTTGGTGTCACTCCTAAAAAACACTTGAAACATGACAACTACATATTTTTACAAGTGTAAAAGCACTATGGCTGTCAGATAAATGTACAAAGTACAATATTTGCTTCTAAAATACAGCGGTGCTTAGCATAAAACGGAAATACTCAAGTACTTAAGCATAAATCTGTATTTAAGCACAGTGCCTGAGTGAATGTATTTATTTTCCACCATTGCTCACGACAGGAAAACAAAATCTGCCTTCTTGTTCAACACATGGTTTGAAATCATGACTTCACACCTGCAATCACACAATCAAAGCTGGAAAAGGCATTTCAGTCTGTTTCCTGGTCAGACATCTTGAATAAAACACGATGTCAGTCTTGACATGTCTGTGCAAGTGTTACCCCCACCTTAACGTTCACACACCTGCATCCTCTGCCTGTTTGTATTCATCTACATGTGACTTCACACTGATGGAGTCATCTGTTAGTAGCTAAGAAGTACCTTAAACATGATCCAAATTTTCAAAGGAGAAAAAAAATGAGTTTATTCAAAGTTAGGACTGAGAGCCGAGTTCCACCAAACGCCCCTCCAGTAAATATGTTTTAAATAGAGCCACCAGTATGTACAACACACCTTAATAAACACTATGCTCATGAATATTCACAAGTAACATGAAAATACTAATATCTAAATCTAAAAATACAAACTATCTGTGAATATTCAGCAACACGGGCCTTCTGTCTGCAGTGTAATTACTATAACAGTCAAACGACAGACAATCAGCAGATAAATATTGTGTTCTTTCTGCTCATGAATGCACTGTTTTTAGTCAATATGTCTACATTCTACACCCCGTCAGAAACTTTATATTAATGAACCTGCACCCTTTTCCACTTTAATAACGATGCTGCAGACTATGACAGAAACATTACTGCACTTAACATAAAACATGTCATCCCAGTTAAACCTCATCTTCATCTGCCCTCAGAGGAGCTTTATGTCTCACTTCATCTAAATCAGAAAGCTGATTAAAACAATAGAAAACCTTCATCCCGACACCTTCATTAACTATCAGCTGATCCTATACAGTTTTATACACATGAAAACATTTAGTGAGCAAAGTTAAAACAGCTAGTGTCCATCAGTAGTGGAACATGTCTCATTTCTGACTGCCTGAGAGGAAACTAACTAGAAAATCAAGAACTTCGTAATCTCATGTCAAGTATTCTCTTTATATAATCCCAAATCTAAGCACAGTGTTTATTTTGAGGCCCCTGAACATTATTTCTACATGAACAGTGAGGCAGAAAAGCCCTAATACTTTTCACCAGCGCCTTTAACAATGACAATCATTAAAACTGAACCAATTCAGTGGTTTCATTTATCAGCTGCAACCAGCAGCTCTAAAGCGGTCAGTCGGTCCACAAAACCCACCCTTTCCCACCCTCTGATGGCCACATTTATCACGCTAGGAGGCTGAAATTTGGCATGGAGGTCAAGTGTGTGGGTATGTGTTCATGCCAATTGGCTGAAAAGGGGGAAAGATAATGGGAGCGGCCTATCAGAAGCGCATAACTTCCAAACAGATTCACAGATTTGCACAAGACTTTGAGGACAGTTTGGTCATGAGCCAAAGGACAGCGGGTTAACTGTTCAGGCCTTGTGAGGTTGTGCGTGTGTGTGAGTGACTGCATGACCATGTGGTTGCGTGCACATACGTGGTCACAGCTATTGCTGATTTGCATCGTTCTCGCTCTGCCTCTCTTTGATTCCACTTCACTTTGTGATTTCCTACATTTCCCACGGCAGCTTCTGATGGCATGAATTCTGAGCACGCTGTATACTGACGAGGGTTCAATAACAACGAAGACACGTGCAAGTCATTACATGCTTGTCTTCTGTATTGTACCACAGTCTCTTCAAAAGTTAAGAAGTGGAGAAGGGGGACGCCTCGCTAGACTGATCTCGTGGAGAGAAGAATTTCCCCTCATAATAAATTACTCGTTTTCTGGCCCATTTCATTAAATAATCCAACCCTCATCCCCTAAACCCACTGAAGAATGTTGGGACATGGCTCGTCTGCTATGTCTGTCTGAGAGGAGACTAGCCTGAGGCACTAAGGATGAGGGAGAGGGGCTAATTTCCCTGACTCCTGCCAAAGGCTCCCTGGGCAGCGGAGGTGGCAGCACTTGCTGCAGCACTCTGGACAGTTCGGTTGGTCAGGACTCCTTGGGAGAACTCCTGCTGGGCCTTGGAGAAGCTGGCACCTGTCCGTCTGTACTTGGAGTGGACCTGGCGATTGGGAAAAGGGACACAAATTAGGGCTGTGAAAATGAGACAAGCTTGAGCAAACTGAACATTGTGTTGACTGGTTCCTGGACAGTTTAGACTGTGGTTGTCTGCCAATGAGCTCGTGTTTCCAGTCCCAGCTGTCATTTATCAGTTCGGAGGATATCTCCAAACAAAATGAATGGCAGGGAAATTTAGTGCAAAGTTCTCATGAACTATTGTACTTAACTGAAAGGGAAAATGGACAAGTGTCTGACACTATGTGCATTTTAAAGCAGACTTGCGTCAGGAGATGCAAATCAAACATTTCTCAACATCTTTATGATTACAATTTGCTTAAATCCATTAGATCTATGCTTTTATCTTGAGCAATATAACATATTTTTGACTGTGTTTTTTGTTCTTTTTCTATGCCTGTCTCTTATTCTTGCTGTCTGTAACAATTTAATTTCCCCGGTGTGACATCAATAAAGTTTTATCTTATCTTAACATAACATATTGTGCAGGCTTGGTCGAGGGCTGACCTGTCTGAACCTTGATAACCTTCCACAGTTTCTAAATCTCCTTCCTCCCTCTGAAGCCTTGGCTGTCCTCTCGTTGCAGATACTGCTCAAACTTTTTGTCATCGCCATTTTTAGCTTCTCTCGTTATGTTTCTCTCTTTGATCTGCATGTACCCTCACTGAGTTGGAGGAAAAATAAACAATACGAAGCCACAGTGAGAAAACCATTATTTATATATGTAAGCTGTGCGATGCTCGACTTCCTATTTTGAGCAAGTTCAATTAATTATAAGGCAACGCCATATTGAATTTTACTGCAAATGTACAGTTTGTGTAGACTGCAATGCTTTAAAATAGCAAAATCAGGCTTATGTGACCGACCGAAAAACACATGGTGTATTTAACTTGACTGGTTAATATGCAAAGAGTAAGCAGACTATCTGCAACGTACAAACTGTAACATGGCTCAATATTCCTTTTTATGACAGGAAGTTTTACATTAACATACCATTTTCAGCAGGATGATCGCCAGGACAGCGTTTACAGTGAAAAAACCAGCCACCACCATCATCACCACAGCCACAGCCAAGTTTGTGCCGATCATGCTGATGGATGAGATCCACCCACTGTCAACAACAGAGACATTAAAACAAATGTGTCACTTCAGTTTCTCTGCACTGACTGCAAGTATGCAGCAGAATTTTTAAAACGGTATGAAAAATACTGAAATCAAGAGGCATGAGTCAACATCCTGACCAATGGAAAAGCCCAAAGTTTGAAAAAGTGAATGATGGGAAACTAAAAAGCCTGATATATTACATGATACAGAGAAGAAACCCAAAGAGAAAAGTCCCCACTTACAAAGCAGCAACCCAGACAAGTTAGGGCAGCAGGAATCTGTCGAGGAGATGCAAGAGAGGAGATACAGAGCAAGAACACACACGGACACACAGAGTAGATATGAATGAAGAAACACACTGACCCATGCATACTCACATTCACTAGGAATCTACCCAAAACAGTGCACACACACACTCACTCTTACTAATGACAACAGAAACATGTTGTTAGCACTGAACAACTGTCTCATGCACTTGGGCCGTTTTCACACCCGTAGCTCAGTTGCTCTGGTCCAAATCAGTTGATATGTTTGTAATTTTGGGGAGTTTTCCCCCTCTGAGGTCCTGTGTTCTGCAGCATGTTTCTGTGTTATGCCATTTAGCATGGAGCGATGGCAGCTGGCATTTCCTCCTAACCGTGGTAATTATCTGGGCAATGTACCAGACGAAAGTCTACCAGCTGAATGCCAAATGCAGGAAACGTCTTGAAAGTACTGTCTGCTTCACACTTTGCAAAGATGTGCTGCCTTCAGGCGACTGAGCAGAACAAGGGAGTTAATACTGAGCATGTACAACGAGGCGTTTAGCTCCAACTTGTGGAGAACACCGGGTGGTTTAATCAGATCAATCAAAAAGCGCAGGTGTGAAAACAAGCTCACGTCTCACCTTCAGGCTTTCACCCAGCGTGCAGAGAATAGTTCACTTAAACAAGTTCCCACTGACCTGTTTCCCCACTTGGGGATCCCGACAGTCTGGATGATGTACACTGCCACTTGGAAGAAAAAGACAAAGAAGAAGAAGAAGAAGCTGAAGGAGCTGTCAGACCTAGAGAGAAAAACAGACAACACAAAGGACAAGTTATTAAAGATGTTTAGCAAAGAAGATATACTGGATGTTTCTCACAGACCAGAGACAAAACAGCCATCTGTAAAACCTTCAAAGAAACTTTATTTTGCAGACATTACAATAACGATTGTTCAGAGTATCTTTGGAGTCCAGAGAAGGTCTAAATGCTGCTTCAGGCGAGTCTCTTCTGCCAAGAAAACGAGGCTTGTTGAGTCAAGAGCGGCTCTGTATATTTTCTCTAAGCCCTCTGGCTCAGTCTGAGGATGAGGGTGTTCACAAAGTTTTATTAAAGTAAAAAAGGAAACACTATTTCATCTGCATGTGTCCCGACTTCTTCTTCTTGCACAATAAGAGAATCTGTCTTCATCAGCACAAAGCTAGTGAAACAGCGTACCTGAAGGCCTTGTAGACGGGCCTGTACCAACAGATGAAGGACACGGGGGTGAAGAGGATGAACCAGAGGATGGACAGGCCGAAGTCAACGCCGTACTGAGAGCCGGCAGTGAAGTAAGCCAGGCAGGCCAGCACGTTGAGGAAGAGGGTGGCACTGTGGACTGGACAGACACACAGAAAACTTTTCTTCTCCTCTCAAACAAGCCTTTTATGAATTCCAGCAGACCGTCTTATTACCAACATGTATTATCTGTTTTATTATTAGTATTAATCTGTATTGTTGTTTATTTGTCTCTGTCTTAAGCTTGTTTTTATTTTGTAAAATGTGGAGATGCTGACGTCTGTATGCTGTGCATCAAGTTTTACCGTTAAATGAATCTATGGCTCCACTTTTGTGGTACGAGGAGGTTTTGAGTACAGACTGTATGCAGGGGTACGTACACATCCAGAGGTAATACATCCTCTTGCAGATCCTGCGGTACTCCTCGGGGATTTCCTCCTCAAAGTCCTGGTAGAAGCAGGGGTTCACAGGGAAGAACTTGGGAAGAGGTGGCCAGTTGTTCTCTTTAGCTGACGGAGAAAAAAAAAACACATCTGGATTAACACTGAGAGTGGTGTTTCAATTCTTAGTGTTTGTATGCACAACATGAGCTTAGACCGACTTACCTCCAGCGTTGAGCGCTCTGCCTCCGCTCCTGTTCTGTAGCTCCTGCTCCTTCCGCTCCAGCTCAGCGGCTTTCCTCTCCAGCTCCTCCTGCTGTTTGACCAGGGTGGCCTGGCCAGCAGCTACACTCGCCTGCTGGGTGATGGAGGAGGTGACCTCTTAACACCCAGCTCAATACTGTCACTACATCACTGCAACTGCATGCTGCATTTTACCTCTCATTAACTCTGTGACGGGAAATTCTACTTGCTAGTACAATTCACTCATTAACTCAAAGCTGTGGTGAATTATTATTGTCCTCATCGACTGTTCGAAGCCGCTGTCCCAAAGACAGACACACTCTGGTGAGTTAATCCCCGCTGACACACAGAATGGCTGAAATGTGATTTCACAGCAGCTTATTGAATTTCATTATCTCTAAAAGTGTGTGTCTGACTCACTTGTGTGCTCTGCTCGACGGAGGTCTGCAGGATGGCGGGCTGAGACGAGACGGGGATGGTGGTGTCCGAGTGTTTTCCCTGTGAAACGATGGAAGCAGTTCTGCTTTATAAACAACCGTCTGACCTCTCAGTGATGGAACAACTGGACATCACATCAGTAGTTACAGTAAAAGCGGAGGAGCAAACCATTTCAGTGGCAGAGAAAGGGTTGAACTCGCCCATGTTTTCAGTGACTCCGCTGGTGGCTTGTGTGATTGAGGCATCCTGAAAAAGACATTAAACACAACTATGATGCATTCAGGGGTGGAGGAGGTATTCACGTCCTTTACTGAAGTACCACACTGTAAAAATACTCCATCATAGGAGTAGGAGAGTCATGCATTCAAGACCTTATTTCAATGTAAAAGTATGTACAATAAGCAACACGTACTTGAAGTAAAAGTACTAATACAACACAGTAAAAATACTCCATTACAGGCCAAAGTCCTGCTTTTAAAACCTTACTTTTAACGTAAAAGTATGAACTGTAAACAACTTGTACTTTAAGTAAAAGTACTAATGTCACAAGGTAAAAATACTCCAATACTTGGTAAAATCCTGCATTTTTACTGAAGTAAAAGTCTGTAAGTATGATCAGAAAAATCTACTTAAATGTACTCATTATGCAGTAAAATGGTCTCTGTCAGTGTTTCTCTATATATCCGATGTTTCTGGATTAATATTACTGCTGCATTAATGTGTATGTAGCATTTTCCTGCTGTAGTTGTTTACGGTTGAGCTCATTTTAACCACTTTCTGTACTGTACAGCAGTTTAATCTCCAGCAACGCATCATATTCTATAACATCATACGTTTCTAGCATCACTGTCATGTGAGACTCACATGTTTTTAACTTTTCATGAGCTCAGAAAAAAGCCTGTTTTCAGCTTTGTGACGATGCATTTTCCAGCTAATCCTGAATGATCCTAAACTATCTGATTAATCTTAAAAAGAAGAAACACTTAATCCTTCAGTTTATCATAAAACTTTAAAAAATCTGGAGCTACAGAGAGGAAGGCTATGAAAAATTGTAATCTGTAAAGTATTTGGAGCTGTCAGATAAATGCAGTAAAAGTACATTATCTGCCTTTATGCTACTTCATTATCTGAAGTAGCATAAAGCTGCATAAAATGGAAATAGTAAAGTAGAAGTACTTCATTTTTGCACTGAAATACTGCACTTGAGTAAATGTGCTGAGTTACATTCCACCACTGTATGTATTGTATTGTTCAAGCCATTGTTTGTATTTGGTACTCTGAATGTTTGTGTGTGTGTGTGTGTGTGAGAGAGAGAGAGAGAGAGAGAGAGAGAGAGAGAGAGAGAGAGAGAGAGAGAGAGAGAGAGAGAGAGAGAGAGAGAGAGTCTCAACCAGTCCAAGAAGACAAACTACATTAATTATTAATAGACTCTTGGCCCTAGATGCCATTGGTCTCAGTTCAAACTCAATTTCTTCGACCTAATCAAGCAAGAGGTGCTTCTTCTTAAAGCAAACCGGCCATACGTGAACACACACATCCACCTTTAATCTCTCCCTCCTGCAGCTGTTGGGTGCGGAAACACGGGGACGTGATAATTACTCTGAAAGACAAATACAGCCACCTAATGTCGGAGACAACTACAAAGAGCGACACTGAATCCCACAAAATCCGCATTCTGCTTTCCATCAATGGCGCGTTGAAGGGAGCCACAGTTCAACGTGAGGAGGCACCTGTTCGTGGCTCCGCTTACCTGCGCAGGTGAGTTAACAGCGTACCATAACGCGCATAAATACGCCGTTTTACAGATAATGGTTAAAACTAGGCCATAAGTGGACTACAACGTGTCATACTTCATAATAGTGGCGATTCTTATCCAGGAAATGTTGAGGCCAAACCCAGCAACCAACCAAACAGGTTTCTGTTGCAGCGTATCTCTTTCAGTCCTGACACTACTCAAAAAAAGCCTCTGAAAACTCGGCTCGCGCAGTAAAACAAAGCAGCAGTCTCACCTGGAAGGGGTTCACGTCCACTGGGTCAACGAAGGGGTTGCTGTCAAATCCCGACATTGTGGAAAAGAGTTTATCGGGTGTGAAATAAACAAGACGTCGCCTCCCGTCTCCCCGGCGGCGGCCGCTGCTCCTGATGGTGTTGCGAGCCTGCGCGTTTGCGCATGCGCCGCTCGATCAGCGGCCCGCGTCACTGGAGGCTGTCCGGAGTCATTTCTCAATTAGACTTTATTTCTAGACAAAAGGTCAATTGGTTTCAAATGTGCGGTCCTCGTGACAGTCTGAATTCAGTCCACGACACGTCTGTCTTCAAATTAGATCAGTATGTCGCGGCAAACGTGCGAAGTGAGCGCGTTTTAAAACTTTACTCTGGTCTGTAAGGCGTTTAAGTTGCCTTTAAGTGCTGTCGGAATTGTGGGAATGCGACCACGGGTCAAGCCTGACAAATTAGAAAATGGGAAATTAATACTATAAGCATGTTATGGGTTATTTTCATTTCTTTTGGTGTGCATTTTATTCATTTTGGTGTCTATCAATCAGCTGCACCTGATTATTCTGTATTATATATATATATATATATATATAATCTTCTTCATTAGGACACTGCAGCACAGAAACTACATTTACTTTAAGGGTTTGTTTTGTTTTGACTCCTCACATAATGAAACAGTTTTTCTTCAGTTATTAACAAAATGCTGTAATTTCTTTCACTTTCATTAAAGGTGAAGTAAAGGTGGAATTTAAACAATCTGATCCCCTCTCAGGACGGGCAGGTTATCATTACACCTTGTTGCATGACATTTCATCATCGTACCTCTTTTGGCTGTTGAATATGCTTCCTAACTGCTTTTACTTCCATTAATGGCGGGATACTTTCTGATATTCAAAAGGTGATGAAGCAAATGGACTTTACGAAATCAAGCATTTCCTGGTCTCTTTGGGCTACATAAGAGACAAGCTGAGTTTCAATAGCTCAATCTCCAGAGGAGTTCATTAGATTTAATTTTAAAGTTAATGTTTTTACCAGGGGGGAAATGGGTCCTTAACCATGTACATTTTCATTTCTGTGACAATGAAAATGCGCAGTAATAAATCCTGCTCTTCAAGTTCAACAGTCAAATGATTTTCCATGAAAGAGGCAGCACCTGAAAGATGAACAAATGTAGAAACACAGAAAAATATCACCTGCTCTCCCCGGAGGAAGAGGCCTGGACTGAAGTCTGAATTCATTTCCATGAAGGAAACAACAGATCCCTAAAGCAACGACACAGCATCCAGGCAGAAATACTGAACCCATGGTTACCAAAGATTGTGAAATCACTTCAAAACGTGACCACTGATGTCTGAATATGTGCTTCAATATACACAAATTGTTCTCAAATTGAAATGGGACTACAATACAGCAAATTCTATGTCTTCAAGGCAGATGAGATTTAGAGGATAATATGGCCTCTTCTTTTAAGGCCTCTGTGGTAAATAATGGTAAATGATAAAATGTAGTTTAACAGTAGCACAAGTAGAGAAGATTCATGAGTCAGCAAATTAACTACACAACAATATGTAGTTTGCTAACATTAGCCACCATTAGCACTGAATGGAGCAAGGGTGCATTACGAGCTCAGGCTTCAGATGAATAATGTGTAATTTCTTCTTTTAAAAATGACTCACTGAAGCGCCTCCCTCTCTGACTCCACACCTACACCATGGCTAAATTGTTCTGGTATGCTATCATATAGGTTTTGAAATGATACATGCTTACTCAGCAAAGTTCCCCGTAGTGAGATTAATAAAAGATTATCTTATCTTCATGACCGTGGATCAACGTCACTTATCAATGTACGATTCTTGGCTTGGATCAGGCACTCCTTTGAAAAGTAAAGTCACTTTTGCTTTCCTTACTATGACAACTCAAAATGCTTGCTGTAGAAAAGGCCTATCAAGTATGTCATCCGCAGTATTTTGACATAATTATATTGACTACTTCAACACAGGCCTGAATAACAGACAATATTGAGGAAGACACTTAAATGACAAACATGAAATTCTCAATAATAAAGACAAAAGACCAACTTTATGTTCTTGCTTGGTTGCTATTGAGCAAACACTTTAGAGGCAGGAGGTGGGGGTGGGTTTGAGAGTCTGGTGGGGGATAACAATAGATTTCAAGAATAGAATTGCATTTGTCCGCTATACTGTACATATGAACTGTACTGTACATTACAATTGTTGTATGGCTGTTAAGCAGTGAAGGGATTTTGTACACATCCGACATTCTTTACAGAGCTGGGATCCCCTTGGCTGGAATACACACCAGCTGAACTTGGTCCCTTTGATGGCGGTATTTCCCTTGTGAGGGGAAACAAAAAGCAGCACAAACTTAAAAACACGTGAAGTGGTTTTCTCGTTCTCACACACACGCGCGTGAGCGCTCAGCACGTGCCCACACACACACGCACACATAAACCATCCATCCAAAATCCGTACATCTCTGTCCAAGATACTCAAAAAAAGGAAAAAAAAAAAAAAAGATAAATATTTGACTTCAACTACCCAGCAGAGGCTGGTGTTCCGGCTTTGTACAGTATTTATACCTGTATATTATATGCTATAAAGAATTTCTGTGACATTAGAATTTATTAAATAAGGGAAAAATAAATTTGTAATAACAGAGCAACAACTGCTTACACTGATTGTTATGAACTGTAAACTCATAAAGCAGCTAATAAGTGTGATTTTGAAGTTCACTGTAACATCCGTGACGCCTGATGTTGCCTGATTTCCTCCAGCTCTGTAACATTCCCTGATACTAAGTGGTCTTCCGCATATTCCAACATTCCCTTTTCTCTGTCCTCCTGCTCGGTGCGTCTTCTCTTGGCGCTTGGTGCTGCCAAGGCACTGTGAGAGCATGGGTGGCAGTTTAGTCCACAGAGGAGGCGTCCTTCCACTGATTTCTGTCCCTCTGCCAAAGATTGCCCTCTTCTGGGGGTAGAAACACTGTACACGGCACTTGGGGACACTTCTTTGCAGACTTCAACAAAGAAAGGCTAAGCAAGAGTGCTTTGAGAAGTTGAGATCAGTTGCCATTGCGTTACCTCCCATTGAGAAGGTAAATGCCTGCCAGGGAGTTTAGCAGGGAGTGCTTTGGAGGCCCAGAGTCCTTCATACCATGAATTCATTACTGCCATACAATACCAGCTGCTGCGGTATGTCTGGAGGGTCCCTGCCATGGCCGTCGCTTTCTCTGGAGTGCCTCAAGGTTGAATGCTTGGCCCCCTTCAGTTTCTGTTTGCCCCTCTCCGGATTGAAGGTGCCTCGGCTTGTAAACTGGGGCCTTTCGTCAAACCCTTCCTGATCTGCGGTGGGGCTGCTTTCAATGCTGTCGGATCGGGAGGCTTGAGATGCATTCAAGGCCTGGGCTGGACCCGAGCCTACGGGGGGAGACTTGGCGTGGAAACGAAAGCGCCGGGTGGTGGCAGAGGAGGACGACGAGGATGGGTGGAAGTGTGATGAGGAGGAGTAGGAGGAAACGCTGGAGCAAGAGTCCACGGAGTCCAGAGAGTCAGGCTGCCGGTGGAGAGCGCGGCGTCGGGGGCTTTTCCCGTCAGACCTCCGAGGCCAGGGGGAAGTCAACACCGGACCTCTCTCTGCAAAGGAAGGCCAAAACATGTCAAGATTTTTGCCTAAATATGACTAAAACTTGTACATAATAAGCTGAGTTTGAATGAAATACCAGAGAAGTCAGAAATGGTTCCCTCAGAGTCCACATTAAGGTTTTCAGTGCTGTCAGCGGTACCGATAGAGGCCTCTGACTCCAGGGTCTCATCATCTGATGCTCGTGGCTCCAGAGTTAGCATCTCAAAAGTCAGCTCCTCCCTGCAGAGGCAAACGTTACCCAGATTAACAGACACACGTAGTGCTAATAACACATGCAAACCGGTCATTTTTGTAAATTCAGTTCTTTTCATTTACAGATCATGTGACATTCTCAGGACATTTTAAGCACGGTGAAGGTGTTTACTTCTCTTTCTGCAGACTTTCTATTTGCTCTGTCAGCACTCTCTCTTCCTGCTGCATGGCTGCCTGCTGATGCTCGGAGATTTCGCCAAACGAGTCCGCTCCCTCGTCGCCGCTTTCCTCTATCACGACGTCAGCCACAGACTGCAGCCGTGGGCTGACTGGCGGCGAAGGCGTATGGTAGCTCACTCGCTGTACGTGGCCTTTTCCCTGCAAGACAAATCAAGAGCAGACGTCTTCTCACTAATGCAAATATGACATTATCGTAGCTTCGTAACAAAGCAGCACTAAATGAAACCAGCAGCTACTCGCTCGGACATGCAGGGACTGAACCACCATGAAATGAGCGAAGTTCAGCAGCATTAGACGACTGATCAAAGCCAAAGACACAGCACAATGATACACAGACTTTACCTTTTTAGCTGCATTTGGCTGCTTAGAGCAAAAGTGAGAAGCAAAAAGAAGAAGACTCAGTCAGTTTTAATGCACAGTGTCACGTGTCTGTCAATGCTAGCCACTGATTTGCTGCCTCAGGATAGTTTCTTCTAGCTGAGAGGCCGATGCTGCACACATTTCAGGAGGAATCCTACGTAACAGTAACAATATCAAAGCATTGACATGATACTCGCTGGGGAAATGTACAATGAGATTTCTCCAGTGTTAGATCAAGATCTCTGACCACAATTTATCCAGAGAAATGTCCTATTCTGGATTTTTTCATGTGAGCTGTCACTGATTGTAAACTCTTCGGGCAGTATTTGGTAGAAGTCAGAGAAATGTAAGTCATGGATCATGCTGAGAAATGCTCCATCGTTCATGTAACGTAATGCAAATCTAAACAGAAGCAACTGTGTAATGTCCTTACTTTCAACCACAAGACACAGATTCAGATTAGCCATAAAACAAAATAAAAAACAGAAGCAGAGACTGGGTGGAGCTGATGATCCATGCTTTGAGGGATGGATGTTAATATTTGAAGAGATGAGACTATGCAGTGATCGGCACCACAACAACATCACCACTGGATGATGGTTTGGGGATGCAATCTGTGGTGTGGGTATACATACCATCGTGCGCGCTATGCTCATAAATCTAACAGCTATTAGTACGGGTTTCTGAATAAAGGAAAGGACAGGTTAGGGAGGATCCAGAGAGGAGAAAAGCAGCTTTAAAAGGAGCAAACCTGGGAAGGTGTAGCACTTTAAGGATGGCTCAGTCAGGCAGATTTAGCAATGAGTCTGATTCATCTGATAACAGCGGGATTAGTCATGTTAGTCACAGTACTTGAACTCACCATTGACCGTCGAATGAGGGTCAGTCTGCACTTGGCCTTATTCTCAGCAAACTCCAGGCTACTGATGTCCTTTAGTCGCACTTTGTACTTGTTCATCTGTTCACAAATGATAAGCTCCACACACCTATGGAGGGACGGCAAGAAGGAGAACCACTTGAGAAGGACAGGAAATGCTTAATGTCAGACCGCACTTTGTGAACCACTGACTGAAGCAAAGGCAGCGAATTTATGTGACAGACATGATTCTTACGCTGTTGTCTTGCCGATGTCCTGGACACTCTGCAGTGGATCAATGGTGTCGGGACAGCGCAGGATACAGGGGGCAAAAACTATAGCCAAGGCGTTAGCTGACATGCGGTTTGTCTCCTCTTGCAAGGCAATCCTGAAAGCCAGAATTCAGCATTAGAATAGGACCAGAATCAGGAAGGAAATAAAGCAGTTTCATGCATTAAACCCACTCTAGATTACCTGAAGAATTTTATTACCTGACAAGATGAAATATGAGGCGTTCCAGCGTGTTTAGGTGAGTTCTGCTTAGCTGGTCAATAACTGAATACACCCCTCTGATCATTTCCTTTTTGTCCTGCAAACCTGAGGAAGCATTTCCACAAGACGAATCACCATTTACAGTTTATTTCACCTGTAATAAATTATCATAGCGGGCCGAATCTGCAGTGTGAAGCACCTGAGGGAGGAGCTGGATATCTGACGTTGACCACTTACCCATGGCGCGAATAAACTCTTCATACAGCTCAAACGTCATCAGAGGATTAGGCAGGTCTCTCAGCCACTGCTTGAAAACACTCGCAATAACATGGATGTTGTAGTCATCCAGATTCATGCTGTCCACGTCTGTGTGGTGACAAGGAGAATGCAGACATTTAGTAATTCAACATCTATCTCCCAGCTTTAAAAGCCAGCTAGCATCATTGAACCGTTAGCTAGAATCAACAGTAAAAGTCACCTGTGTCGAGTCCCTGCTTGAGCTCTTTAATTTTGTTAGCAGAGCCTGATTTCCTGTAGATTCCTTCAGTGTAGAGGCCATGCATCTCGATGTAGTTGATGAGCTTCTCCACTACCAGGGGCACCGTCCTCTCGTCATTAGTCAGGCGAGAAACTTCCACTCCGAACTGTCTGGAGGAAAGCTCCGGATCAAACTGCTCACAGACACAAACATGACGTATAAACACACAGACGTGTTGTGTAACAGCATGCAGACACATGCAAAGAAGATATATTCTCAGTAAGTTCAATCTGTTAAGAGCTATCACTGCCAATGACATGAGCTACTGTACATAAACTCACAGCCACACAATTAATGTCATGGGACATCACGGTGCGGGTGGACAATATGGCCGACTCACCTTCTTACTGCATTTGGTGGTCGTCTTCTGGCAGCACTTTCTGTGGCAGGCGTAACGGCACACTGGATAAACACAGCCAGAGAAATCAAACAGGTCATTTCCATTATCCACAGAAAGGCAGTGCCTCCTCATTATTCAGCAAAATTTGGGACTAAAAGTAAAAAAAAAATGTCAGCGCTTGAGAGACCAAAGCGGCATTGGCTGGCACGAAGAAAACATCCTGTGCGAATAAAGAACAAACTGTGTGGAGAAATCTGTGGAGAGACGGAGCCGCAGAACCCATGAGTCCAGTTGAAGACTGATCTGATTAGGGCTGAGGGAGGGAGGGGCTGAACACCAGACTCTGAGTGTGTGTGTGTGTGTGTGTGTGTGTGTGTGTGTGTGTGTGCAAGTTCACATGAATGTCTGTGTGAAGGTAAGGCGAGGTATGTGAGTTAATGCATAAACAAGTAAATACGCACATACATTTTTAGGTTGCAGCCAACAGTTATTTTCATGAACAATTAATATATTGATTATTTCATCAATTAATGGATTGATCATTCGTTGAGAAAATAGTGAAAAACATCTGTCATGAGTTCCCAGAGCTCGAGGTCAAACTGTCAGAACTCTTGCTTTGTCTGATCAACAGTCCAAAGCTCAAAAATGTTTAATTTACAACAACAATAAACAGAGAACAGCAGCAAATATTCACATTTAACAAAGTAAACCAGCAAGTTTTGGGACTTTTTTCATAAGAAAAAACAGTATTTCCAACACCATCCATGTTTTTTTTTTAATTAGACTTCCTGAGACGTTCTGCGTGCATCGCTCACGTTTGCACACGCAGGCTCGGTCCATCATCCAGATGAGCGAGGAGCAGAATTCACAGTATGTGGGGATGCTGTACTGGGTGGACTTGAAGATGTGGCCGTTATGCTCCTCCACCTGCAGGGGGCAGCAGAGCAAAGGATCACTCCCCGTTCACCTGCATATTTCCTCTCACGTTTATGTCGATGTTTTATATTCTTTTCTCTTCTGGTCTCTGGTGTATTTATATGTTGTCTTTCCAGAGAGCGATTAAAGACTTACGATGTCGGCGTCCTTTTTCCTCCGTTTTTTGCGTTCAGGTTTTGGTAGCTGCTGTAAGAAAAAAGAACAAGATATGTTTTTTGTTTTTCATTAGATGTGTCACCATCCATCCATCCATCCATTATCTATACCGCCTATCCCTTTCGGGGTTGCGGGGGGCTGGAGCCTATCCCAGCTACAATGGGCGAGAGGCGGGGTACACCCTGGACCGGTCGCCAGCCAATTGCAGGGCCACATGTAAGGACAAACAACCATTCACACTCACACCTACGGACAATTCAGAGTCATCAATTAACCTAATGAGCATGTTTTTGGTCTGTGGGAGGAAGCCGGAGTACCCGGAGAGAACCCACGCATGCACGGGAAGAACATGCAAGCTTCACACAGAAGGGCCCCGCCCGACCCGGGGATCGAACCGGCAACCTTCTTGCTGTGAGGCACGCGCACTACCTGCTGTGCCACCGTGCAGCCCTATATGTCACCATATATAAGCAATATCAATGAATATTAACCTGATGTATAATCATAAATAAAACCTCTAAACAACTCAGACGGCTGATGAACACCAGAGTAAGAAACATCCACAAAATGAACTTAAAGTATGAAAAGAAAAAATACTCATTACGCAGTAATACGCTCCCTCTTAGTGTTTTAATTTTAAATCTGATGTTTTTAATGTGTATGATGCATTTTACTGCTGCAGATGTTGGAGCTCATTTGAACCACTTTATACACTGTTGGCTCAAACCTTAAAGGGGTACAACCAAACCTGCAGATACATGGTTCACACCAGAGATGAAGGGTTTGATAAACAGTCATCTACAAAGTAACTAGTACCTTAAGCTGTCAGACAAACGCACGTAAAGATACATAAGTACCTCAAGACTGTATTTGAGTAAATGTACTTTATGTAACTACACTGAATTCATTCAGAGGAGCATTAAAATGTCTTTTGGCAGTTCAGACATTATCAAAAATCCATGATTGTGTCTTTACCTTGCTGACTGTGCTGTCCAGAGGTTTGTACTCTGTCATGAACTCATCCAGGAAGACTTTGAAGGTGTTGACCCACACTGTGACGGGGGACTCCCTCCAGTCCCTCTGCTCCTGCCGCATGGTCTTCTCCAAGATGTCCTCAAACAGAGCGTAGAGGTCTTTGTAGCGGATACTCTTACCGTCATCCATCTGGGGAGGAAGACAGCGGGGTCACGGGACGATCATACTATCGATGGCTCAATGTTGGACATAGTGTTTCATTATAAAACATCCTGTCCAGCTACTGAAACTTTATCTGCTTTCCAAAGAATATTTTAAACGATCACGTGTCGGCAGCACTTACCGCCAGCGCTGTGGAGTAAGAGTTAAAGATGTTTAGGCGGAATTCCTTCAAAGCCTTTTTAAACACGACGTCCACCATGGTGTCCTTCTTACTGTCCTCTGTGTCCAAGTCGCTGATCTAAAATATGACACCACAGACATCTTCACACGGATATCTGTAGCTCTAAAAAGATAACTCAACACTGCATTGTGCTCATCTGTTTCTCTCCTTGTGAGGAATTTAAAGTCCACCTGCAGGCCATTTAAGCATCTTTACCCATATGCATCAACAGAATGAGACAGTGAATGTTTGGCTGCACCTTCTTCATCAGGAAGTCGTTCATGCTCCTGTAGTCGTTGGTGCAGGTGAGGATCTGCAGCGCATCGTTCTGCCACTGAGCCGGCTCCAGAGCCACGCTGCTGATCTTAACGCTGCGCCTTCGCTTCACCTTGGGAGACGGCTCCTTGTTCTCCTTCAGGTCTCTGAAGCCCCGGTCCAACGTCAGATCGGGACTGCAGGGGGGCGACATGTTTTCCTGACCTGCTGCCAGGAAGAAAGTTCCAGTCAGCGACACTGCAGCAGGATTGATGCAGTGTTGATACAGTGAGATGATATTTCAGCACCCAGTGTCTCCCACTGGCTATCACCTGGACATGATTTAGCCTCTGGGGGTGACGGCCAATGTTTCAATGCTGGTCATTGTTTACAGTCCGACGTGTTTGTTTACAAAAACTTTCAAAATCGAATCTGGTCCCTTGCCTGACCAGATTCTGCATTCATATACAGATATTTACTTATAGAAATAGCAGACTGTGTAATTTTTGGTTATAGGAGAGTGCTTGAAATGGATGTATTTTGTGTTTTGGGTACTGCACCCTCTCCCAGCAACGGCCCAGTGTCTCCATAGTCTCCATCCAGGGAATCAGCCCCACAGATCAGCTTCTCTCTGGATGTCTTCTTATCTCCATACTTGGTTTTGCCCCAGAAACGCATCTTACCACGAACCCTGTTGCACAATAAAACAAAACTGATCAACATTCTTTGATCACTGATGAAAAAATGCAACCAAAATCGAAATAGCTTTAACTTAGAAGTGACAAAACGTTCAGGTGAAACAAACCTTCCATCTTGCGAGTTCTTGCGCATTGAGTCCACTTTGCCCAAATCTCCTGACGACATGGCTTTGTGCATCTTCTTTTGCTCCTCAGAACCTGCAGGCTGCAAGGACATCGAGTTGGATTACATGTTAAAGACAGAACAAGGCTTCTCTACGATGCACAGTTCAAGTTCAGGCCAGTAGATGGCAGCAGCACATCACTGGAGCTGCTGCAGCCACAGTGCACATTTACCAGAACAAGTGCTGTGATAGTGATCATATTACAGAAGCAATAACCCAACAAATAATGCTTTTTACATTCTTAAAACAAGGAAATAATCAGTTTTTCCAGGAAAGAACTGTTAAAAGACAGCAGGTGTGAGGTGATGAAGAAAGTCAAGAGTGACGTTCTTCATCCTTTCTCCCTTCAAAGACCAGTGCTACACGCTAAGAGAGGAAAAATGACCAAGTGACATGCAAATACTGTTAATTGACCAGGAAGAATAGATAAGAGAGAGAAGTCGGTGTTACAGCTGTGAGAGAAAGAGAAGCAAATTGTGTTAGAAAAGCAACTACGTTCAGTGTTTTAACATTTCAAAACTCCATCATGATGCACGTGTGATCTCTAGAGGGCTTGTCAAAGCAATAAAATTTTGGAGTAAAGGTTGTCTGACAACCTCGAATTCACGTCTTTAAGAACTGACATGAATATTTGCATCACGCATAAAATCACCCTATGTTTGTTGTTCTATTGGAAGGAGACTGTTTATGCTTTATTACACAACACCATGTTAGCAGGCATTTCAAAATGTCTTTGAAATACCTGCCTGGTAGCACTTTTGAAATGTTTTCCACTCAAGTTTCTAGAAACCAGAAGTTTGTTGAAGCTCAGTTTGAGGTGCGAAGTGCTCTCTCTGCTCAGAGGGTTAGAGATTTCAAAGAGAAGCTTTAAGAACGTAGAGAGGGCCACTGCGGGCTTGAATGGGGCCCGTTACCATGTCTGAGTCACTGAAACAGGACCCTCCTAAGCCTGCCTCCGTGGAGCTCTGCTTGGACAGAGGTAGAGTGAAATGACGGGGGCTGATGGGGCTGATGGGGCTGTCGCCATCAAAGTCATCCTCGTCCGAATCGCCCCCAACTGAGAGGGTGGGGGCGCGGGTGAGGAAGTTGGAGCGGGTCCGTGCCATTCTGGCTTTCTTTTTTTGGCCCGCTCTGCCAACCTGGAGTTTACCAGAAGTGATAACAGCATGTTTAAAAGGAGCCTTTGACGACATGTAGAAGAGCTTCAGTGCATTTTGTTCTTCATGTGGGTCAGGTGCGTCGTTTTTAGCCAAGATGGAGAGTTCGGATTCATTAATTCATCCACAACATGAAAAGGCACTCCTGCAAACACATGCTACATGTCTACTTTCTAAAGAGAAAAGAGGAGCTTACATCCCGTCCTTTTGTTCCTTTAGCAGGTTTGGAGGTTGGCGTGGGGCCCTCTCTGGGAAGGACTACAGGTGTTTCCTTAGTGACAGCATCACTGTCAAACCTGATGGACAAAAAAGAGGACAAAATTATTAAAAACAAATTATTAATGAATCCAAATACCGAATTCATTCAAGCGCGCCACTGAAAATGTCATGCATAATAAAATACAGTGTTTTTGCGCAGATGTAATGGATGTCATAGTCTCGTGTTACTTGTCTATTTTCATTATTATTACAAGGATTTTTATCACATGCCAAAAATAGAGCAAGCAAAACAACAGTGATGTATTAACTAAATACTCACTTTGCAAATGTCACTTTGTCCTTTGGAGAGAAGAAGATGTTGCCCGGCTTGTCTGTCATGCTAACTGTGGTCACTTGGCTGCTTGGTGGCTTCTTGGCAGTCGTTCTCACTCTGGTTCCTCCTCCATCTTTGGACTCCAGTGTGAGTTTGGGTGCCCAGCCCTCAGCAACAAGCCTGCGTCTTTCTCTGGGAGCTGAAGCGGGTGGCGGAGGCAGCTGGGGCTGAGGGGCACGGCCCTGGAGGTCTACACCCGTGGGAGAGTGCGTGGATGGGGCAGTGGAGTCTGACCGTGTCCTGGTCTGAGGAGCTCGGCCTGCTGTTCTCTCAATCAGCAGGGAGCTGGGTCTAAGGGGCTTGCCGGCAGTTGCGGTTCCACCAACACCTTGCCCCCCCTGTCGACTCTGCTGTATCCTGTGCAGAGCTTCTCCTCTTTGCTTCTCGAACATGTCTCTCTCGTACTGAGCGAAGAAAAGGCGCTGCCGCTCCAGCACTTCTTTCTGTTGCCTGATCTGCTCCATCATCTCCTTTTCATTCTGCTGCTGCTGATTACGCTGCCTCTCCTCTTTCTCCTCGTTCAGTCGCACCAGTTTCTCTAAGACGGCCTGGTCAGCCTGAGGGACAGAGGTAGAAACAGGGACGGGACCTGGAGGCGCAGGAGCTGGGTCTGGTTTCTGTGGCGATGGTGTCAACTCCCCTGTCTGGGCTGCAGAATCTCGAACCTCCACAGGGGGACGGAAAATATCACTCAGCTCTTCGCTTAGCGGCGTTTCTTTCTGCATACTGATGACCACCACCACTGGTCGGCGCGCTGACTCTCGCCTTTCTTTGAGGGGCTTGGTGATGGCTGTGGTGGCTGCAGAGACGGCTGCCTCTGTGTTTTGTCGAGGCTCTTCTGCAGGACGACGGGAGATGACTGCGCTGCCCTCGCTAGCAGGGACGTAAAAAGTAGGGAGGTAGTTCTCGATTTTGGGCGGATGTATCGGGGCAGAAGGTGCTGCCAGATCCAGTTTGGGCTGGTCCTGGTCCCCTGGGTGGGCATCAGAAACCCCCGTCCTGTGTGGTTCAAGTGGCTTCGGGCTTCTTGAAACAACCTCCATGTTGGGCTCAGGTACTGGCATTACTGGAGGAGGAGGGGAGCAGGGGCCCTCACTGTCTGTCCCCTCCTCTGAAGCCTTGGGTGGCTCCTCATCCATGCTGAGAAGCTCAAAGCTGCCTTTGGAGCTCTGGCTGTCAGGCGTCCCCTGGGGTGAGCGAAGAGGTGGGGTTGAAGGAGGCACCAGCTCGACAGACCAGCGCCGCTCCTCAGACGGGGACGAGGCTCCGCCGCTGGTTGCCCGGACCTTGAGGAGCTCCAGGCTGAACTTGGCCTGCTCCAGCTCTCTCATCCGCCGGCTCTCTCTCTTGGCCCGAGTGGTCTTCTGGCCGGGCTCATCTACAGTTCTGGACCTCTCTCGCACCACCACAGCGCCTGCCTGGATGGAGGCTGATGCTTCAGTTTGAGCTTTAGAGGGACTTTCTCTTGTCCTAGCATGTTCTCTCCATTCTCCTTCCTCCTTAACTGCGCCCTCAAGGCTGCTGAGGATTTGGAGGCTCCTTTCTCGTTGCTCATAGGAACGATCCTCCCATGTGCTGAGGTCCAAGCCCATGATCGTCTCAGGCGGCTCCTCCTCTTCTTCTGGCGAGGGAGTCACCTGGCCATTCTGCAGCTGGAGCAGCTTCTCCTGCTGCTCCTGTGTCTCCCTCAGCCTCTGTTCTCTCAATTTTTTGAAGCTGGCAATCAAGAAAGCATGGTTACAGCTTAAACTGAACTACTCCCTGCTCCTATTATCAAGATACATTTCAAACAGCTAAAGTTAACAAACTATATCCACCTGAAGTTTTCACCAAACGTCTAGTCTGATTTAATTTGTAGAGCTGATTTGGGTTGGATTGCTTGCGTAATGGCATACTCTTACCAAGCTTGGCCTATAAGAACACTGAACAATGGCCAAATACACTGCAGGAGCTGTGTGCAAAGATTAATCTGGTTGTTTGCTTTTGCTAGATTAAATACATCTTGCAATATACAGAACAGAACCGGTGCTATTGCTAGGTGTTTAACAGTATGGCTTACCTCTGCCTGGCGAGGTAGCCTCTGCCAGCAGCCTGTAGTTGCACCACGGCGGCATACAGACGCAAGTAAGCTTCTCTGGCTTGATGACAGCGCCAGGCTGTCTGAATAACCAGAGCTGCCGTGCAGCGCCGGTAGAGCCATAACCTCCACGCCCTCTGCAGCACCAGAGCAGCCTCCCTCCACAGCCTGAACCTCTGACGCTCCCTGTAACCTCGCCAGCGTGTCTGCAGACACAAAGCTGCCCCCTCCTGGACTGCAGGGTCATAATCCTCCTCCTCCTCTATGGATCGGTACAAACGCCACCATTTCTGTGAAGAGAGGATGATAACGATGATTTTCATGATACTATGATGGTTTGTTTATCTTTTTAGTCACAACCTACTTTCACACCCACTGAGTACAAGAACTCCGTTACAAGTATGAGCGTCTTTACTTAAAGGCTAATTTCAACTTTTTTTTTTTTTTTTTTAAAGGGACTGAAAATTTAATTAAATTCCAAATAGACTCGACATGTCGGTGACTGACAAGTCAATCATTTCTAATTTCCACTTTAGAAACTGAACATAAAATAAAACTTTGAATACCTCTCAATGCATTCATTTAAAATTTAACACTGGATAATATGCATGAAATCAATATCACTATGTTATTAACAATATCTTTCGGACACTGATTATATTGTAAATGTAAGCAAAATCATAAAAAACATATGATGATTAATGCAATGATAATCAAATAAACTTAAAACAAAAACTTGAATAATTAACTCATTAGTTTTTCTGTAAAATCTCACTGGATTCATTAATTTGTACAACAGAATTTTGGAAATCTATAGTAAGATATGGTAGCGACATTAGCTAATCAGTCAATAAGCAATAATACTGAATGAACACTCAGCCGTATAAACATCTCTTCTTCCAGAACAAACACTATAAAAAGCGATCTCAGTCACAGAGCAGGAAAAGAAACGAAGCAGGCGGAGGTGATGAAAAGCTCTGTGCTGTACCTGGATGCGGACCGCCGCGTCTCTCATCCTGACAAACTGCTTCCTCTCCAGCTGGGCTCTGAAGCGCCGCTGCAGCGTGACGATACGTCGGAGGACTTCCGCGTGGAGTAAGGCCTGCAGCCGCTGACGCTCGGCCTCCCGCAAAAACACCTGCGGGGAGGGACCACGACGGAGTCAGCCCATGCTTAATGAAGAGTGTGCGGTGTGGCCATGCACAAAGAGATAAATCCCTGGCCAGACACACGGTCACAAGTATGTCAGGTATGATCCTCTAATTATATAGACAGCGTCCCAAAGGCACGGAGCCCATCATGCCTCATTCATGCCGAGGACTTACCAAATATGGGGCACTGCCTTCATTACATCCTCCTTCTCAGGGTGCTTTCAGGTAATATGAGGTTATGCCCAACACGCTCCTTTCCCCTTCACTCTATTCATAGTTTGTGTAATTCAACAGTTTAATAAGATAACCCCACCTTATTTTGAGTAATTTTGAGTCTCGGATTGGCATGTTCCAGCAGATAATATGACATAAATCACGTAATAACACACAGCATAATGAGCCTAAACATTTTCTTTTCACCAGTGTCACCAAACAGTGGCAAAACTGCCTTTAATTTAACATCTGGATTATATGCTGTGACTTTATTTAACTTATTGAACCCCGATGTTCTCCTCAAATTGCCACTGAAGGCGCTGTAAAAACCTACTTTTTAAAACGTATGTCTTGCATTTTCAGCTTGTGCAACTTTTCCTGAGGCTGCATCGAGCTTAGGCTGCCAAATATTCAAGAAGATCACACTGAATGTTCCAAATATCATACAAATCAATTCATACACAATTAACCGTCAGTCTGCGTGGAAGTTTTGGTATTGATGGAAACTTTTGGATCATGAATAAAATCTAAACAGAAGTCGTGAGAGCTGAGCTCAACTGTGTAAAAATCAAGTTATTTACATTGTTTTGCACAGTAGAGGAGTCTCATTCAGACGGAGATAACGGGCCACATTGAAAACAGTTAACATGTTTTATGTATTGTTCATCGGCCGATTCAGGAAAACAGCGAAGGGTAAATACCATCGTCTTTCCCACTTGGTACCCATCTGGTTGGAGATCAAGCTCGTCCAGACACTGCTGGATGCCCTCTCTGGTGGCGTTGGTGCCCTCTGGGAGCAGCACGGAGAAGTGATGCACAAAATCCTGCAGAGAGAACAAAGAAAGGTGTTAATGAGAAATCTGAAACCGGCTTTCTGTCCAGGTTTAGTTCCTGCTAAAGCCATCAGTTTGTCTAACACTGATTTCAGGACAGGGTTAATTGAGGATGTATCCGCTGCGGCCTTGAATTGGCCTCCTGTATCATCTATTTGGCAGAAATAAGCCTTCGAGGCACATGTGGTTTCAGGTAAAAGTCCATGCTGTCCATATTTGCAGGGGTTCAAACATCACGGCATAAATATGCTGAACTCCCACTCTTCAGACTGAGGCCCATTGTCTGAATTCAATACACTGTGCACCCTGGGCTGTAGGGGGTGGATAGGGAAACAGATGCTGTGTTTATACAATTACAAGCATGGGGAGTGTTTCAGAGACCCGAGGACAATGGAGAGGCTCTGTTCTGAAGAGCCGGGAAACAGCACAGTCCTCCAAAGTGATACCATGCCCAAGATATTTCTCATTAGTGCTGACCGCAGCACTAAATATGTTTGGAGGAATTTACGGTGAATGAGGATGTTTAATGCTAAAAGCATCTGAGTGAGCTCATCGAAACAGTTACAGTCTTCTGATTCAATTTCGAAGATTTTACACTAAAATGTCGACCAGAAAGTAAACACAAAGCGTCATTTCTATCTTAGTTTTCATATTAGCCAGAACTATTTTTCAGTGGTGGAAGAAGTAAAACTAGGAATATGACAATGTAAAAAAGCTCTGCGACACAAATTCGTATTCATTTTTCAGACTTTAATCTTTGCTTTTTGTGAAATACTGGATAATTTTCCCTTTTGGGGATAAAATAAAGCCAATTTAATATCTACAAGGCAAATAGCTCTTTGGTGGAAAGTGACATGGAGTCCCAACTGGACACGGTGTTTTTTTAAGATATCACTAATTGAAAGGGTTGGCCACTTTAAAAAAAATACCTGGCAGGTGATTGGATGAACCGAGTATCTATCACAGGCTGACAAACCCATCAGATCAATGAACCATATGCTTGCCAAAACCGGTCGGGAGAAGAGTGAGGCATCTTTTCCACCCAGATAAAGCCTTCAGTGTCGCTCTTTGCTCTTCTTTAAATGAAGAAATAATCTCCAGTTCTGATGTAGCTGAAGCTAAAGCAGCATCTAAGCTAACGTCTAAAGGAGCCGCTGTTGTTTTTAAATGAAACGTCCACTTGTGGTTGTTGGTAGTTCCTTGCAGGAAGCTGACTGATCAAAACCAGTGTGGTTTGGCCACAAACGCATCACCTGAAGCCCGGTGAGATGGATTCTCAGCTCTCATGATCTCATGAAGCTGCCTCGCAAGGTAAACTAATTACAGTTGTCTGATGACTCATTTCCAAAGTCTTGACTGCCATAAATGACTGATTGGTTGCATCAGCGAGGCAGCGGGATTCTCAGCAGAGAAGATCTCAGACGCACATTTAAACTATGTGCACGGCTGCAGGAGATACACTGCGGTTTCATGGGAAAATAAGTCATGATTTGGTGAAGTGACTCGCACAGTGACTTAATCTTTGGCTCAAACCTCGACACGACACGCCTGGCACGAACGGACATTCAAAACCACAAACTGGAAACTAAAGTAAGACGAAACTGGAGTGGGAGTGAGCCACTCCCAGACATTTTCTGTCCAAAGACTCACTTCCAATCAGCAGAAAATACGACCTGATTTATTAGTCATGCAGCGTTTCTCACAGGGCTGACGTCACTCTTATGAGAGCCAGTGAGATTCAGATGGCTGCCACCTCACGGCCCACACGATTCCCCCCGGATACGCTGAGTCCCGACTCAAACAGCATCAGCCATCGCTGGCACATTAAATCATGGAAACCTGGGTGTCGTTTGACTTTCGAGATGCGAGCAGCGAGACCGATCGTGCTTCAGTGTTCTGGCCTGCACATGTCTGCGTGGAGGGAACACGTTAACGTCATCTGCTATCGAGCGCTTGTTTCCTGGATAACATGATACCTCGAGAAAAAAGATCCAAATACACGGAGGATGAAGTGGGTCGTTATAACTTTCAGGAAACTAACATACTGTAACTTAAAGGGGAAATCAACCAGTTTTACACATAAAGGTCAGTTCACATGTCATGTTAGTGCCACTCTGTGAAAGCTGTTGTATGATGTTGGAGGAGCCTGATCAATTATCAGCAGCCTCAGTAACAGCAAATGCTTTTTTACCAAAAGCTGCACAAACTTGGGTTGTGGAGTCTGAAAGGTCTAACAAAAAGATGTCTGTAAGAAGTTTTATTATGGGAGGTGCAGAATCCAGTATTTCTGGAGCTTGATGTAGATTAAAGAAAGTCCAGATGTCGTTTGATCTTTCCTCTTGTGATTTTACACCATTCCTTTCAAAATTTTCCACGACTCGTTATACAACTCTGATTCCAAAACAGCTGGGTCACTATGTAAAACATAAAAACAGAATTCAGTCATCTGCAAACAAACTGTGTTTGCCGACAACAGCTTTCTGAAGTGTTCCTGAGTTCATGTAGTAACATCCTTTATCCAATCATGTGTTCACAAAGGGGTGAACCTTACTCCATCCTCACTGAGCTCCTGAGCTCCTCACTCCCAGGATGCCCCTTTCATACCCAATCATGATACTATCACCTGTTCACCTGTGGAATGTTCCAAACAGGTGTTTTTTGGAGCATTCCACACCTTTCCCAGTCTTTAGTTGCTCCTGCCCCAACGTGTTTGAAACATGTTGCTGCATCAAATTCAGAATAAGCAGATATTCAAAAATCAATGAAGCTGATGAGCTCAAACATTAAATATATTGTCTTTGTGCTGTTTTCAGTTGAGTTTATGTCAAAAAGGATCAGCAAATTAGCACATCCTGTTTTATTTCTGTTTAACAGAGCGTCCAAACTTCTTTTGGAATCAGGGTTGTGTATGGTCGAACACCAGCGGTGGAAAAAGTAGCAAAAGTAGCAATTTAAAAATACTGCTTCACGGGTTAAAGTCCTGCATTCAAAAGCTCACTCAAGTTAAAGTACACAAGTACGATCAGCTGATGTTAATCATTTTAGGTCCTTTTACGTGGTTCATCTTTAACATTGCATCATTTTCACACGTTTTGGATGTGAATTTTAATCTTAAAATCTATCTAGCTTTCAAATAAATGGAAAAGAGTTTAAATATTTTAACATCTAGTGAAAGAAAAGTACACAGAAGCATAAATTGAAGCAAGTAGCGAACACGGCCAAATTCTTCTGAAATAAACTTTACTGAGTGTTGTTTTTGTTTATGTCCAGCTGTTTGTTTCTTTCTGCTTTTCTTCACTGCAATAAAAATTAAATTCTATAAATGATAGCTCAGAAGACGTTTAAAGAGTGTGTAAATGTGCGTGTGTGTTACCTTGAAACTGTACTTGATGTTGTAGCCCGACTGCCGGATGCGCACAGTCTCCAGCATACCTGTGTAACGCAGCTGCCTCAGCACCAGGTTATCATTGAACCTCAAGGGCAGCTGAGAGGCAGAGCCAGAGGGGGAGGAAGGGGGCGAGGAGAACGGCAGAAATAGAAGCGACAGGCGGCAGAGGGTACAGAGGGGAGAGGGGGAAATGATAAACAGCTTGAGAAAAAGCTCAAACTTCAAAGGAAATGAAAAATGCTTTGAAAGCTAAACCAAACCAGCCAAAGTGGCCGCAGTCTGGAGAGCGCACACTGTACCTTCTCAGCATTGGAACGGATGCACTTGACAAAATAAGGCTCAGACTGACCCAGAGTCTCCATTAGCTTATTGAGAGAGGCCTGCAGAGAGAGACACAGAAAGGAGAGGACAAGTTGTAAAGGCACATGTGGAGACACGCTGCTCCCGCTGTGCCGCGGTCGTTTGACAGGCAGCGGTCAAAGTCAGGTGGTTCTGTCACATGTGAGTAAAGATTAAAGCCACTGCCTGGACCATAAACACTAACAACGTGTCTGCGAAAATAAAAAGAAGAAACCATGTGTGCAGTATTGTGTGTAAACATGCAGTATGCACATGTGTGACAGCATGTGTGTGTGATAATTCAGCGGCAGGAGGAATTCAGCCTCCTCCTCCTCCTCTATGGGAGATTAAAGCAATCAGTGCAGCACAGGATGTGGGAAGTGAAGTCATCCACGCACGCTGGGGCCAAGGCTGCCAGCCAGAGGGGCCCTGAGCACTCATCTCCACCTCCAACGGTCGGAGCGCACACTTCACTTTCAGAGAAATCTTAGACAAAATATCACTTTCTGTTTGGTTTTCTGTGATTTGGGCTGTGATTGAGACCTTTTTCTCACCTGAACGTGAGCAGATTATTGTGAGTGTTGGTGGAAGCTGTCTCATTTCGCTCTCATCTTTTAAAAAGAGGTTTTCCTCTTTGTTTTCAGTAGTTTTCTTGTTCCTGCAGCTGAATGTTTGAGCTTCACTGTGCAGAATGATGCAGTGCAAGGCTGTTTTCACACTCATCCGCTGGAAGTATCCAGAGTTACAGAGGCGGGTCTAAGAGCATGATTTGTGACATCACTACGGCCTTGTTCAGACTGCCAGCCCAAATCCTTTGTTTGGCACATCCAGATTGACTTCAGAAGGTCTGGACAGCAAAAAAGTCACATTTTTTTGGGTGCAAACCACATTTGGAGGTGGTTTGAAATGCGAGTTCAATCAGACTTCTACAGATGCGTCGCAGTCCGGATGATCTGGGGGCTGATATCGGATTTCAAAGTGTCTTTTTCATCACTCACGACGCAACAAACAGCAACGACGCCAAATCCAGAATGACGGAAACCAACATCCAAATACGCACCAGCTGCTGAGTTTGTCTGCTGCGATGGAGAAGTTCTGCAGAAGGGCGAGACGACGGAGCGGCGTTTTTCATGCTTCCATGTTGGAAAGCCACGCCACCAGCGCCCATAGCTACTGACACCAATGTTGTTACCACAGCAACCCATGTTGATTGGTCAGTCACGTCTGGACACATAAATCTGATCTGATCACTTAAAAAAACAGTGCAGACGGTCTGTCTTAAAGATCAGATTCGTCTGCAGTCTGAACGAAGCCAAACAGCGTGGGAGTCAGTCCTGGTCCAATATTCAGCTGATGAGTGCGATGTGGAATAATAACTGAATGATCGTAGATTCAGGACTTTTTAAATGAGTGCGAAGCAGTAGATGTCATTTTAGGGATTTTAACAAGATAACAGAACTTTATTTTAACAGCCTGTTTGTCGAAGTAGTGTTTTATATCCATCTTTAAACATGTCTGGATGGGATCTATAAATGTAGAAGAGAAGGTGATTTTCTTGTTTTCATGGACTCACCTCCTGAACATCAGTGACGAAAAGGCAAACTTTCTACTTTCTCACCAAATCAAAAGTATTTTTTATGAGACATTTCTTCAGCTTTTTTCCTTAAATTTCCAGACACGACGTCATACTTTTTAAGACTTTTGGGTGGGTGTGTGAACTGCGTAATAGACTTCGCACAGATTATGGACAAATCCAGGGAAAGACCGTGGACAGTAAAGGTCACGGGCAGGCGGACCGACAGAGGGATGTTTCCACCCGCGGCCGGTTGTGACGGACACACCTTGTTTTTATCGCATTCACAGCTGGAGGGAGATTCCTCCTTCCAGCTCAGGCTGATGGTGTTATTTTTAAGGTGGGAGCACTGACTGGCAAATCATCTGTGTGTGTGTGTGTGTGTGTGTGTGTGTGTGTGTGTGTGTGTGTGTGTGTGTGTGTGTGTGTGTGTGTGTGTGTCTGACCTGGAACTGTGCGCTGATACTGGGGGGTTTCTTCTTCTTGTGGAGGTGAAGCAGGGACTTGGTGATGCGGTCATGAAGCGCCAGGTTGCTGAGGTACTTCATTGACTTGACATTCAGTAAATGCTGCAGGCGTGAAGTCAGAGTCAGTTGATAATGCCGATAACATGACACCACGCTAGAATCTACGCCTCCTTTTATGATAAATTTAAGATGAGCTGTGCTGTACCTTCGGGAGAACTGGCTTAGATTTGTAGTTTTTGTTCCTCCTGTTCAGAAAAAAAAGAGGTTAGTCTCATCTGTTTTCAGCCACAAAATCCCTCGTTTTCCGCTTTAAATCAACAAGTGAGAGGAGTCTTTTTTTTAACTGTCAAGCAAAAAGGTCAACAGAGCGTTAAATTAATTCCAGAAATTCCTCCCGAGTGGGTCGTATCCCTGTCAATAACTTTATTCATCCCTGTGGGGGAATTCTTTTTTCACTTGTTGCCCTCCACAGGGAGGTCAGAGGTCAGGGTCAGCTGCAGAACAGCCCCCTCGGAGCTGGTAGGAATGCAGTGATCACTGGAGGACGCTTCAGCGGGGCAGATGTTTGCTGACACTGAGTTTGAACTCCACTTTTAAGGATGTCTCTCGACCACACAGCTGATCAAAACAACAGAATAAAATAATGCTGACAAAGTTTTACATTTAGCAATCGGAAGGAAAACCATAAAAAAACACTACAGTGAGGACTATATCATCTCTAACTGTGGATGCCTCGTTACTGACATGAGGATGTCGTGGGCTCTCTCCAGGAGTTTGCTGCTGGCCGAGTTGACAAAGATGCCGTCTTCTTCTGTGGTGGAGCTGCCGGAGGACAGGCGGCTCTGCCGACCCACACGGCCGTTCCAGCCGAGGCCCGGAGAGGCTCTTCAACCAAACACAGGCAGACAAATAACGGTCGTCAATGAGGGAAAATTAAACCTCAGACAAAAACATTGAAGCAGACTGAAGGTCATTTTCATAGATATAATAATTGATCTACAGATTATTAAGAAAGAGCTTGGCACACATTTATACGTGGAAAGCAGTAAAAGGATAATAACTTTCTAAATTCATTTTTACAGCCATTGACCTCCTTTAACTTTTACTGAGTAAGAAATCCATTAACTTCACTGAATTTAGTGCTGAGGATCACTTCAGAAGCAGTTACTGCAAACAGTCCAAATGTCAAGCACCACCTTGGAAAAACAACGGTGTGAATTCTCTTATGATCAGTTTTACTGTTCTTATGTCAAGCTTGGAGCTGCAATTACATGACACAGTTTTCTTGATGCAGCGATGAGACAAAAATGAACAAAGATCTCTTGGGATTGTGAGAGTTCCTCAAATAACTGTTTGACAGCCTGGTTTTATCTACGGATGCACCAATCCATTGATTTTCACTGCTTAACTTATTGTTCAGTCTTTTGTTGTTTTTTTTTAATCTTTTTTGTCCCGTTGAACTGTATGTAATTTTTCCTTTGTAAGTACACTGAGTGCAACGTTTAAACTGGAATCAGACTCCTTGTATGTGAACACCTTCTTGGCAAATAAAGCCAATTCAGATTCTGATAAG